>NC_037344.1:23411467-24036467 GCF_002263795.3 Bos taurus | reverse complement strand
ATAAACTGCTAGCTAAGGGACAGGTTGCTACAAGCACTTTGGAAAATTGTTTATATTGGTCTTGTGAAGCAGGAGACACACAAACCCCACGGCTTGTTATTTCTACTTTAGGTATAATTCCTTTAGATGTTCTTCAGTATATTGCCTTCTCAGTGTCTTTGTTATTTGGGTGGTACCATGGACACTTCAGATCCTAAACAATGTCTTTTTAGTGAAATTTTGGATGAAAGCCTGTTATGCTTTCCTTTTGTAAAATGAAGAAGGTATGTTTTAAAAATAGCATTTTCAAGTAGATCAGTGTTAAAATGGAGTAGGTATGGAAGTTGAGTGTGAGGAATTAAAATACATTTCCTTAAAACTATTGTGTGCTTAGCAACGACTTGAATATTCTCACATTTATCCATGCAGTATTCATTTTCTTCTTTAAATACCAATATTTTAGGCTAACCCTCTGGTTTCTTAAGCATGCATTTTCTTCTCATCTAGGTGGAGTGAGCTACCTGATCTTTAGGTCACAATTACTGATGCACATATCTCATCTGGTAGAATCAATTCCTTAACTATTAGAGAGGCTTTCCCATAATCCATAATGGGTAACACAGTGCTCATGAGGAGATATGTAAATTCTTAAAACTAAACATGCTCCTTTGTGAGATATATCAAGATAGGAACTGGGATTCCATATTGAATCCAGCCCAGTTCAGTTCAGTTGCTCAGGCGTATCTGACTTTTTCCGACCGCATGAACCGCAGCACGCCAGGCCTGCCTGTCCGCACCAACTGCCGGAGTCTACCCAAACCATGTCCACTGAGTCGGTGATGCCATCCAACCATCTCATCCTCTGTCGTCCTCTTCTCCTCCTGCCCTCAATCTTTCCCAGCATCAGGGTCTTTTCAAATGAGTCAGCTCTTCACATAAGGTGGCCAAAGTATTGGAGTTTCAGCTCCAGCATCAGTCCTTCCAATGAATATTCAGGACTGATTTCCTTTAGGATGGACTGGTTGGATCTCCTTGCAGTCCAAGGGACTCTCAAGAGTCTTTTCCAACACCACAGTTCAAAAGCATCAATTCTATAAAGAAAGTTCAGTCCAACTCTCACATCAATACCTGACTACTGGAAAAACCATAGCCTTGACTAGACAGACCTTGGTTGGCAAAGTAATTTCTCTGCCTTTTAATATGCTGTCTATGTTGATCATAACTTTCCTTCCAAGAAGTAAGCATCTTTTAATTTCATGGCTGCAACCATCATCTGCAGGGATTCAGGAGCACAAAAAAATAAAGTCTGACAGAATTTCCCCATTTTTTTGCCATGGAAGATGGTCAACACTGAAATCAGATTGATTATATTCTTTGCAGCCAAAGATGGAGAAGCTCTATACAGTCAAAAAAACAAGATCAGGAGCTGACTGTGACTGAGATCATGAACTCCTTATTTCTAAATTCAGACTGAATTGAAGAAAGTAGGGAAAACCACTAGACCATTCAGGTATGACCTAAATGAAATCCCTTATGATTATACAGTGGAAGTGAGAAATAGATTTAAGGGACTAGATCTGATAGATAGAGTGCCTGATGAACTATGGACTGAGGTTCATGACATTGTACAGGAGACAGGGATCAAGACCATCCCCATGGAAAAGAAATGTGAAAAAGCAAAATGGCTGTCTGGGGAGGCCTTACAAATACCTGTGAAAAGAAGAGAAGTGAAAAGAAAAGGAGAAAAGGAAAGATATAAGCATCTGAATGCAGAGTCCCAAAGAATAGCAAGGAGAGATAAGAAAGCCTTCCTCAGCAATCAATGCAAAGAAATAGAGGAAAACAACAGAATGGGAAAGACTAGATATCTCTTCAAGAAAACTAGAGATACCAAAGGAACATTTCATGCAAAGATGGGCTCGATAAAGGACAGAAATGGTATGGACCTAACAGAAGCAGAAGATACTAAGAAGAGGTGGCAAGAATACACAGAAGAACTGTACAAAAAATATCTTCACGACCCAGATAATCATTATGGTGTGATCACTGACCTAGAGCCAGACATCCTGGAATGTGAAGTCAAGTGGGCCTTAGAAAGCATCACTACGAACAAAGCTAGTGGAGGTGATGGAATTCCAGTTGAGCTATTTCAAATCCTGAAAGATGATGCTGTGAAAGTGTGGCACTCAATATGCCAGCAAATTTGGAAAACTCAGCAGTGGCCACAGGACTGGAAAAGGTCACTTTTCATTCCAATCTCAAAGAAAGGCAATACCAAAGAATGCTCAAACTACCACACAATTGCACTCATCTCACACGCTAGTATTAATGCTCAAAATTCTCCAAGCCAGGCTTCAGTAACACATGAACTGTAAACTTCCAGATGTTCAAGCTGGTTTTAGAAAAGGCAGAGGTACCAGAGACCAAATTGCCAACATCTGCTGGATCATTGAAAAAGCAAGAGAGTTCCAGAAAAACATCTATTTCTGCTTTATTGACTATGCAAAAGCCTTTGATTGTGTGGATCACAATAAACTGTGGAAAATTCTGAAAGAGGTGAGAATACTGGACCACCTGGCCTGCTTCTTGAGAAATTTGTATGCAGGTCAGGAAGCAACAGTTAGAACTGGACATGGAACAACAGACTGGTGCCAAATAGGAAAAGGAGTAAGTCAAAGCTGTATATTGTCACCTTGTTTATTTAACTTATATGCAGAATACATCATGAGAAACGCTGGACTGGAAGAAGCACAAGCTGGAATCAAGATTGCTGGGAGAAATATCAATAACCTCAGATATGCAGATGACACCACCCTTATGGCAGAAAGTGAAGAGGAACTAAAAAGCTTCTTGATGAAAGTGAAAGCGGAGAGTGAAAAAGTTGGCTTAAAACTCAACATTCAGAAAATGAAGATCATGGCATCTGGACCCATCACTTCATGGGAAATAGGTGGGGAAACAGTGTCAGACTTTATTTTTGGGGGCTCCAAAATCAGTGCAGATGGTGACTGCAGCCATGAAATTAAAAGACGCTTCCTCCTCGAAAGAAAAGTTGTGACCAACCTAGATAGCATATGGAAAAGCAGAGACATTACTTGCTAACAAGGTTCCGTCTAGTCAAAGCTATGGTTTTTCCAGTGGTCATGTATGGATGTGAGAGTTGGACTGTGAAGAAGACTGAGTGCCAAAGAATTGATGCTTTTGAACTGTGGTGTTGGAGAAGACTCTTGAGAGTCCCTTGGACTGCAAGGAGATCCAACCAGTCCATTCTGAAGGAGATCAGCCCTGGGATTTCTTTGGAAGGAATGATGCTGAAGCTAAAACTCTAGTACTTTGGCCACCTCATGCGAAGAGTTGACTCACTGGAAAAGACCCTGATACTGGGAGGGATTGGGGGCAGGAGGAAAAGGGGATGACAGAGGATGAGGTGGCTGGATGGCATCACTGACTCAATGGATGTGAGTTTGAGTGAACTCTGGGAGTTGGTGATGGACAGGGAATCCTGGCGTGCTGCGATTCATGGGGTTGCAAAGAGTCAGACACGACTGACTGACTGAACTGAAGTGATGGGACCAGATGCCATAATCTTCGTTTTCTGAATGTTGAGCTTTAAGCCAACTTTTTCACTCTTCCCTCTTTCACTTTCATCAAGAGGCTCTTTAGTTCTTCTTCACTTTCTGCCATAAGGGTGGTGTCATCTGCATACCTGAGGTTATTGATATTTCTCCCAGCAATCTTGATTCCAGCTTGTGCTTCCTCCAGCCCTGGGTTACTCATGATGTACTCTGCTTATAAATTAAATAAGCAGGGTGATAATATACAGCTTTGACTTACTCCTTTTCCTATGTGGCACCAGTCTGTTGTTCCAAGTCCAGTTTTAACTGTTGCTTCCTGACCTGTACATAGGTGTCTCAAGAGGTGGGTCAGGTGGTCTGGTATTCCCATCTCTTTCATAATTTTCCACAATTTATTGTGATCTACACAGTCAAAGGCTGTGGCATAGTCAATAAAGTAGAAAAAGATGCTTTTCTGGAACACTCTTGCGTTTTCCTTGATCCAGTGGATGTTGGCAATTTGATCTCTGGTTCCTCTGCCTTTTCTAAAACCAGCTTGAACATCTGGAAGTTCACATTTTATGTATCGCTGAAGCCTGGCATGGAGAATTTTGAGCATTACTTTACTAGTGTGTGAATTGAGTGCAATTGTGAGGTAGTTTCAGCATTCTTTGGCATTGCCTTTCTTTGAGATTGGAATGAAAAGTGACCTTTTCCAGTCCTGTGGCCACTGCTGAGTGTTCTAAATTTGCTGGCATATTGAGTGCAGCACTTTCACAGCATCATCTTTCAGGATTTGAAATAGCTCAACTGGAATTCCATCGCCTCCTCTAGTTTTGTTCATAGAGATGCTTCCTAAGGCCAACTTGACTTCGAATTCCAAGATGTCTGTCTCTAGGTGAGTGATCACACCATCGTGATTATCTGGGTCTAGAAGATCTTTTGTGCTCAAATTAAGTCACAATCTAAACACTTAACCTTATTAGCAATAAAGGTCCAGTTTTGTCTTTATCTATTCAACTCTTAATAGTCTATCTCCATTGTATTTTAATTCAGAAATGATTGATGTTATATATTTGGTCTCTCCAAGATCAACATTTTATCCTTCTATATTAACTAACTAAGCTTTCTCATTTCTTTCTTAAAGAAAGCACTTTTTGAATTAAGAAACATTTAAGAATACTTATAGCACTATTTTCCATTCTGCTGTGATTTTGGACTCGAATTTATACAGGTGGGCCCACAGCCTATCTTTGTCCTCATTCTCAAAAATGAATGCTGCTTCTCAAGCAATATACAAAACACAGTTTGTTTCCTAAGGAAAAATACTTACTAAAGCTTTGGAAACTAAAGTCCAACAGACGGTCCAAATTTCTACCCTGTACCAAAATCCATAATGATTTTGCATTCTTATTCTATTTTGTAAAACCACACTCTCTAGGTCCTAACTTTTTTTTCTTTACCTACAAGAAAGGTTTATTCACCTCTTGATCCTAGAGTGATTTTCTGCTTTTAAAATAGATTTATATACTTTATCATTGTTCAGTTTGTTTTTCATGTTCATGGTACTTGTATCCATTTTTCTTTTTTTAGAAAATGGAACCTTAAATTTTATTAGTTTTTTAATGAAACTCATAAATAGATGTGTCCTCTCTCCCCTGTGAAACCTCTAACGTTGCCTCTCTTGGAGAATTTCACTGACTTTCCTGGATTTCTCTGATATAGAGAATCATGTTCCTGTGATATACACAGTGACTTCAGATCTCTTAATTACATGTTGGTTTTATTTTGTGGCTTGTCATCCCAGACAATTATTTTCACTGATGTCAATGTATACTTAGTTAGACATATAAAGAGATAGATGAGAGATGGTCCCCATACCATGAAAAACTTAGATTAAAAAAAAAAAATAACAGAGTAGGGTTTGTCTTGTAGCCATTCAAACTTATTTTTCACTATGTATTGATTGGCTATTCTAGGTTTGTGAGATTTTACCATCACTCTAAATTCCCGATAGCTTTTTTCTGTCTTACTAGGTCTTTACAGAGTCCGACATGACTGAAGCAACTTAGCAGCAGCAGCAGAAGGTCTTTATAGATTCTGCTATTTCTCTTCCTTGAGTGTTCACTCTGTTGTAAGAATAAAGAACAAAATTATTCCTCTTGCCTCATACAGCGACTTCCAGATCTTGGGTGAAGGAGAAGTTATCAGGGCTCAAGTCCACACCTGTACCTCCAACCACTTTAAGACCACCCCTCCACTCGAAGGGCTTCCCTAGTGGCTCAGACGGTAAAGTCTGCCTGCAGTATAGAAGACCGGGGTTCGATCTCTGGGTCAGGAAGATTCCCTGGAGAAGGAAATGGCAACTCATCGCAGATTTCTTGAGTGCAAAATCCCATGGATGGAGGAGCCTGGCAGGCTAAAGTTCATAGGGTTACAGAGTCAGACATGACTAAGCGACTTCACTTTCTTTCTTTCCACCCAAACAACCATAAGGTTAAGAAAAATCCTTTCCTGTGATAAAGCTTCCTCTACTTTTGTGAAATTATATAAAGAAAGCTGAGTGCCAAAGTATTGATGCTTTTGAACTGTGGTGTTGGAGATGACTCTTGAATGTCCCTTGGACTGCAAGGAGATCCAACCAGTCCATCCTAAAGGCGGTTAGTCCTGAGTGTTCTTTGTAAGGACTGATGTTGAAGCTGAAACTTCAATACTTTGGCCACCTGATGCGAAGAGCTGACTCATTTGAAAAGACCCTGATTCTGGGAAAGATTGAGGGAAGGAGGAGAAGGGGATGACAGAGGATGAGATGGTTGGATGGCATCACCAACTCGATGGACATGGGTTTGGGTGGACTCCTAGAGTTGGTGATAGACAGGGAGGCCTGGTGTGTTGCGGTTCATGCGTTCGCAAAAAGCTGGACATGACTGAGCAACTGAACTGAACTGAAAAGTAATGCTCAGAATTTTAACATATAAGAATATAAGGGCAAAAGTAAATGCTTCCCTCCTCAGCTTCTCTCTGAGAAGATAGATATTATGTCTATCAAGAATTTATTCTTGTTACCAAGCTACTATGTAGGAGTGTTGCATAATTTTTCAGTGCATATAAAAAAGCATTTTGCAAGGTTTTTCTTCAAATATGCATCTTGGACATGCATTTTTACCAGCATTTACAACTCAACTTGTAATAGGTATAGAATACTGTATCACTTAAGGGAACAATGACAGAAGTTTCTCATCATCTGATAATTCCCTATTCCTCCTGTCTCCATCTTACTCTCCCATTATTTGGCAAAATCATGTGAATGCCTGGAGGAATTTTCTTTTTTGGAAGGAAGTGGTTGGGTGGGGGGTTATCAGGGGATGATGATATTTGGACTATATTACAGGATCAAAATTTTTTTCTTAAACACAACAAATGGTATCCATGAATCTATGGATTCATAGATATATGGATTCATGGATCTATGGATTCATTCTAGCATACATGAATACTGATATGAGAGGGAAAATACTGTATTTCCTAATCATTTCTCTGAAAGCTTCTCAAGTAAGACCAGTACTCAAACTTTTTGAGTTCCAGAGTATTTCCCATATTTCTCCTTAATTTGAAAGAAAATGTTTGTATGGAAAGGTTAAAAAATGAGAAACAAAAAGTTCTGCTGTGCCCTAAACTTTTAGCATATCATATTATTCAACCCTTACAACACCCTGTGATATGTGTATCCAATTCATTGCAGGTAGGGAACTGGGACTTAAAGAGTTTAAATCACTTCCAAACTCTTTCTTTGTGCCCTTTTTGCAACATTGTATCATTTTCTTCCAAAAGACAAGAAAGTATCCTCTAAAAGTTAGACCTAAAAATGCCATAGAGGCATTGTGGTCTTAGATTCTTCTAACTATATAACTTATGGTTTATGAAATTACTGGAGCGAACTTCTCAGATAACTTTCAAGGATGCTAAATGATTTGATGTTTAATGAACTTAGCCTAAATAATGAATTGATCCATATAATGATACTTATTGATCCTTATACTCAATATATCTCTGATTTCATTTGAGACAGGAAGTGAGGGGAAATTATTATCAGAAAATGTTATATAACAAAGCCAGTCAATTGAATGGAGAGGGAAACTGAGTCGAGGTGTTAAGTGGCATTTGTCCTGTAATAGAGCTTACAGAAAAACTCAGAATCCTCTGTGGTCCAGTGATATCCCTTCTGATTACATTGTACTAGAACTGTATACTAGTTCACTGAACTGAATGAAAACATGCACAAATGACCATGAATCTTGTAGGATAAATTTCTTATGAGCTGCATCAAATGAATGTTCTGAAATGAGCTAAATCTGGATAAATCCCAAGAAAAATCAAGGAAGGTAGCCACCTATGCTCTCTAGAGTTTATTGCTAATGGGGTAAATTGAAAGGCCTTCAAACGCAGAGGGTTCATTTCAAGTAAGCTAGTTTGTTCTCCCCTGTCCAGATTTAGTTGTTCCACTCACCAGCTTTGGTTTTAATGCATGTCTGTTAAGTCACTTCAGTTGTGTCTGATTCTTTGAGATCCTATGGACTGTAGCCCACCAGGCTCCTCTGTTCATGGGATTCTCCAGGGAAGAATACAGGAATAGGTTGCCATGCCCTCCTTCTGGGGATGTTCCCGACCCAGGGATTGAGCCTGCATCTCTTATGTGTCCTGCATTGGCAGGAAGGTTCTTTGCCACTAGCGCCACCTGGGAAGCCCTTGGTTCTAATGCTGTGCTGTACTTAGTCATTCAGTCCTATCTGACTCTGTGATCCCATGGACTGCAGCAGGCCAGGATCCTCTGTCCATGGGGATTCTCCAGGCTAGAATACTGGAGTGGGTTGCCATGTTCTCCTCCAGGGGATCTTCTCAACCCAGGGCTTGAACCCAGGTCTCCTGAATTGCAGGCAGATTCTTTACTGACTGAACCACTGGGGAATATATCATGTCTGACTCTGTGTGACCCCAGAGATGGCAGCCCACCAGGCTCTCCCGTCCCTGGGATTCTCCAGGCAAGAATACTGGAGTGGGTTGCCATTTCCTTCTCCAATGCATGAAAATGAAAAGTGAAAGTGAAGTCGCTCAGTCGTGACCGACTCTTCGCAACCCCATGGACTGCAGCCTACCAGGCTCCTCCGTCCATGGGATTTTCCAGGCAAGAGTACTGGAGTGGGGTGCCATTGCCTTCTCTGAGGGAATATATAGATGAAACTAAACCAGAAGCAACTAAATCAGTGGCAATTGCTTGTAAGTATTCAGATGTTCAATAGCCTTGAGGATAAACTTCCATGTTTGATGTAACAAATGAAGTGAAGGAGAAAACAAACAAAACAAAACACAAAGTATATGCTCCATTATGAGAAATTACCAGAAAATTATTATTGAATTGCAAAAAATAATACATCCTTGAAAAAGAACCTTTCTAGCAAATGTTTGACCCAGTTTTAATAACATGTTATTGTAATGTAAGTTTTAACTTACAGTGACAAAGTGATTAACATAAATGTGGTACAACATGTTATTTTTTCCTTACCCTCTGTCTCTAATGATGTATTTCCAAATTTTTAAAAATAGAGGATGTAGTTTGTGGAAATGATGGTTTTCATGCTGTGTCATATGTTTTCTCTAATGAAATCTTCACATAATGCCATGGTAGGCCACCATTTTGTCTGTTTCAACCTCAGAATATGCAGTATTTTTATGTAGTAGATCAAAAACAAAAGAGAAAGCATGGTGGAATTATTTTCCAAGGTGTGATCACAGGCTTATTTCCTCATAATAATGGAGTCCAGATATCTGGCAAAAACATTATAAAATGTCAGCTCTCCAATGTAGTTGCACATTTTAAATTCAGTAATGTTTCACATCTCGTATGCAGCCCTATCTTAACAGAAGTGGAATCCAAACCATAGTTTGTGTCAGAATGGCATTAAAAGTATAAAAAGAGAAAACTCTTTATTTATCCACTGATGTTCTTTTTGCTCCCCACAGAAGTGACAAATCCAGGTTCAGGTTGCTGAAAACAAACAATTAGAAATCAAATCAAAGCTTGTTTGGCCTCACAATTGAATGCCAAGATGCAATAGGAATCGTAACAATGCAAAGTAATAGCCTGCCGAATTCAATGAATATAGCTTAATAACTTTGGACCATAGCAAGACTTGGGCAAAATTAAAAGGTAATGTAAAGCTCCTTGGGTATATTCCACTGAATTAGTATTCTAAGGCAAGTGCCTCCACACCATCCATAATGAGGACTGCTGGTTTCATTTACAGACACTGCGTACATTAGCTAGCACTAATGTGGAAAAACGTATCGTATGCTGGCCTATAAAGGCACACCAAATTTTCATTATGTTTCAGTCAAAAAGCGCTTGTTTTGCAGGATGGAGTCCATGTCAATAAAATGGATTGTATGCCACTTAAGCCAAGTGACATGCTAATCTTCTAGAGGCCTCTGTCCTTAATCTCTACAGGACATGAGTCAGTTTAGAAGTGTGAGCTGCTCTCACAGGTACCAACCATTGAGCGCTTTAATGTAAATTCAAAAGCAAAACTTATCAGTGTGTTTCAGAAATTGCTTCCATGTGGTTGCTGTCTATGAAAAAAAAAAAAAAAAAAAAAAAACCTCCTTCTTCCCCCAAATCCTGGGCTACTTCCAAGGTTTTACAGTGCCCGGGAGCACCTTTTAATTATAAAGAAATTGGTTTTGCTGATAGCTGCCCTGTGACCAATTAGATTAGAGGCATTTCTTCTGGCTATTATGAGAGCTAACTTGACTATTGCCCAGTGTAGTCTGACATGATCAAAATATTAAGTAAAGCTCAATCCAGAACTTCAAGACCCAGTAGTCTAAATTCTTAAAAATTATGCTATAAATAGCCATT
Source organism: Bos taurus (assembly GCF_002263795.3). Lineage (NCBI taxonomy): Eukaryota > Metazoa > Chordata > Mammalia > Artiodactyla > Bovidae > Bos > Bos taurus. The sequence continues at coordinate 24,026,021 of NC_037344.1, read as the reverse complement.
TTATAACAAAAGAACAGAATAATGGGATTGCAATCATGGAGTCTTTGGTTTGTAGAGCGAATCACAAAAAAATATGGAAAATCACTTGGATAACTTTTCTTATATTTCAAAATCATATGTATTTTATCATGGGAAAGCTAGAAATCTAAATGGCAATCTACAAATATTCTGGATCTATGAGCCAAATTGTTTTACAATAAAATCTTCAAAACATGAAATTAAATAAAAGTCTCTGTCCTATAGTCTTTACCTTTTATTTTATAAATACTAAGAAGTATACATTTTCTCTCACATGGTCTAAACAGAATAAAATGCAGTCACTATGGCAAGTAATGGTCTGTATAACTCTTTCCACAAAAATATAAGAGGATCACATCTATTATTCTGTCTAGCATTAAATGACACTTTCTTGATAAATGCAAACATGAAATTTTGAAGTCAAATTAGAATCACTCACATAAAATGATATCACCAACAGAATAAAAAAATATTCTGTCACCTCTGAGATCAAAGCAAAAGAAAATAAGAAATGGAATTAAAGAGTACATTTATACAAAAGAATATTTTCTTTAATTCAGAATTTTTAAAATATAAACTTCCTTTTAAAGTTTGTGCAAAGTATATTTGCATTCTTAGGAAATAAAGTATGTGGAATCAAATTTTACTTTTGTTTGATAATTTAATATCAGTCACTGACTTGCATTGTTGTTATAAAGGCCATTTCTCTTAATTATTTACATAGAAACACTGAAGCATTGAGTAGTATCTAGAATTATTCCAATATAAAACAGTCACATTTGTCTTTTTAATATATACTTCTTCATATTAGCTTATATTATTTCCACATTCACAGAGTAAATAATATATGTTTTGTTGACTAACCCGCTGAATATTGTAGCTCTGGTTAATGAAAAATAACATTTAAAACAATAAATCAGTTTAACAGTAGCAATAAAATATAGCTTATTTTAGCTATGTTAAAAAAAGTTCAGCTAAAGTTTTGGAACCATAGCTAAAGGATTAATACTATCATACCCATAAAACCAATGTACTTTATGATACACTTAGAAGGAAATCTTTAAAAATGATTTTAGAAATAGTATTTCATACAGTTATGAAGGATGTTGATTTTGTTACTAAGATAACATTTAATAAAAAAATAAATAGGTCATTATGTCTTATGTAATAAGCAAATATATGCCTAGATTGTTATTAGATAGCTTCATGTATTGTACCTATAGATATTATTAGAACTACTTGAGGACTTGAAAAAAATGATATCCATCCTAGGATATTATAGATTGCAAAGAGAGAATAGAACTATATCAGTACAAGAGCTGGTTACATAAATTTAGCTAATGACAGTGAAAAACTACACAGAATAAAACTATTTTACAGTCAATACTGAAAATAAAAGAATCTTCAGTTATTCTTCATTACTTAAATTTACAGTGTATATTTTCTTTATATGCCTCCAAGCTATAAAATCATAGCAATTTTAACAGAATATTAGATGAGGACATTTGTATCCAAGAAAAACACAGAGGAAACTAGAGCATGATTTCCCAGATTCTTCCTGAGGTCAGAGGAAGAGACCCTGAGTAGAAAAACCTGTTGATGCAGCAGGACTTATTTATCCTGTAAGCGCTGGAAAAAATTGACACTTATCACAAAAGAAGTAGAGAATAATTATTCCTTCCTTTAAGTAGCTCCAGAAATAAATGCATTTGGCCTATTAGAAAAGGGAGGACTGAGCTGAATATAGCTAACAATAGCAGTGATGTACTTTAAGAAAAGGAATAATCTCTTAGCATTTAGAACAGGCTAAAGGCAATTGGGGGCAGGATTTATGCAGTTTTTGCAATTGAATCTTTGGTGATAATAGTTGATTGAGTCACTCATATAGACAAAATGTTCCTCTCTAGATTACTGTGCTGTGCCTAGTGGATCAGCCATGTCTGACTCTCTGCAACCCCGAGGACTGTAGCCTGCCAGGTCCTCTGTCCATAGGGATTCTCAGGGAAGAATACTGGAGTGGGTTGCCATGCCCTCCTACAGGGGAACTTCCCAACTCAGGGATCAAACCCAGGTCTCCCCCATTGCAGGCAGATTCTTTACCAACTGAGTTATCAGGGAAACCCAAGAATACTGGAGTGGGTAGCCTATCGCTTCTGCAGGTGATCTTCCCCACCCAGGAATTGAACTGGGGTCTCCTGCATTGCAGGAGGATTCTTTACCATCTGAGCTATGATAGAAGCCCTATCTTAGTGTACCTCTTTATATTATCTTACTTTGGACATAAAATTAAATATTAAAACTATTTAAAATTCCTAATGATACATTTTAGAAATTTACATGTAAGTTTACTTGGATACACACAGTTGAGGAATAACAACTTTGTTTGGTAGCTTTGTTAGAGTAAAGATCAAATATCAAATATAGAGTAAAGAAAATATCACTGTAAAATTCCTAAAATATATTTAAGGTTTACTATTGGCCAGACTATGCAAGATACTTATTTGTATAAATCGTAGAGTAATCATATGGGTATTTTACTATGTCCATATTGTAGAAGAGAGGATCAGAAAAATTCAGAAAGTTACCAAAATTCAAGTAGGTATTATGTGTAAGAGTAATATTTGAATCCATATTCTTGCCCGATATCAGTTCAGGTCAGTTCAGTTCAGTCACTCAGTCGTGTCCGACCCGTGAAATGCAACACAACAGGCCTCCCTGTCCATCACCAACTCCCAGAGTTCACTCAAACTCATGTCCATTGAGTCAGTGATGCCATCCAGCCATCTCATCCTCTATTGTCCCCTTCACCTCCTGCTCCCAATTCCTCCCAGCATCTGGGTCTTTTCAAATGAGTCAGCTCTTCCCATCAGGTGCCCAAAGTATTGGAGATTCAGCTTCAACATCAGTCCTCTCAATGAACGCCCAGGACACATCTCCTTTAGGATGGACTGGTTGGATCTCCTTGCAGTCCAAGGGACTCTCAAGAGTCTTCTCCAACACCACAGTTCAAAAGCATCAATTCTTTGGCCCTCAGCTTTCTTCACAGTCCAACTTTCAAATCCATACATGACCAGTGGAAAAACCATAGCCGTGACTGGATGGATCATTGTTACCAAAGTAATATCTCTGCTTTTGAATATGCAATAAAGGCTCATCCTAAATTTCCTTCCAAGGTGTAAGCGTCTTTTAATTTCATGGCTGCAGTCACCATCTGCAGTGATTTTGGAGCCCCCAAAAAATAAAGTCTGACACCGTTTCCACTATTTCCCCATCTATTTCCCATGAAGTGATGGGACCGGATGCCATGACCTTAGTTTTCTGAATGTTGAGCTTTAAGCCAACTTTTTCACTCTCCTCTTTCACTTTCATCAAGAGGCTTTTTAGTTCCTCTTCACTTTCTGCCATAAGGGTGGTGTCATCTGCATATCTGAGGTTATTGATATTTCTCCCAGCAATCTTGATTACAGCTTGTGCTACTTCCAGCCCAGAGTTTCACATGATGTACTCTGCATAGATGTTAAATAATCAGGGTGATAATATACAGCCTTGACGTACTCCTTTTCCTATTTGGCACCAGTCTGTTGTTCCATGTCCAATTCTAATTGTTGCTTCCTGATCTGCATATAGGTTTCTCAAGAGGCAGGTCAGATGGTCTGGTATTCCCATCTTTTTCAGAATTTTCCACAGTTTATTGTGATCCACACAGTCAAAGGCATGGGCATAGTCAATAGAGGAGAAATAGATGTTTTTCTGGAACTCTCTTGCTTTTCCAATGATCCAGCAGATTTTGGCAATTTGATCTCTGGTTCCTCTGCCTTTTCTAAAACCAGCTTGAGCATCAGTAAGTTCATGGTTCACATATTGCTGAAGCCTGGCTTGGAAATTTTGACCACTAATTTACTAGCGTGTGAGATGACTGCAATTGTGTGGCAGTTTGAGTATTCTTTGTCATTGCCTTTCTTTGGGATTGGAATGAAAACTGACCTTTTCCAGTCCTGTGGCCACTGCTGAGTTTTCCAAATTTGCTGGCATATTGAGTGCAGCACTTTCACAGCATCATCTTTCAGGATTTGAAATAGCTCCACTGGAATTCCATCACCTCCACTAGCTTTGTTCGTAGTGTTGCTTTCTAAAGTGCACTTGACTTCACATTCAAGGATGTCTGGCTCTAGGTGAGTGATCACACCATGGCGATTATTTGGGTCATGAAGATCTTTTTTGTACAGTTCTTCTGTGTATTCTTGCCACCTCTTCTTAATATCTTCTACTTCTGTTAAGTCCACACCGTTTCTGTCCTTTATCAAGCCCATCTTTGCATGAAATATTCCCTTGGTACCTAATTTTCTTGAAGAGATCTCTATGCTATGCTAAGTCACTTCAGTCATGTCCTACTCTGTGCGACCCCATAGATGGCAGCCCACCAGGCTTCCCAGTCCCTGGGATTCTCCAGGCAAGAACACTGGAGTGGGTTGCCATTTCCTTCTCCAATGCATGAAAGTGAAAAGTGAAAGTGAAGTCGCTCAGTCGTGTTTTACTCTTCGCGACCCCATGGACTGCAGCCTACCAGGCTCCTCCATCCATGGGATTTTCCAAGTAAGAGTACTGGAGTGGGGTGCCATTGCCCTCTCTGGAAGATACCTCTAGTCTTTCCCATTCTGTTGTTTTCCTCCATTTCTTTGCATTGATTGCTGAGGAAGGCTTTATCTGTCCCTGCTATTCTTAGGAACTCTGCCTTCAATGGGAATATCTGTCCTTTTCTCCTGTGCTTTTCACTTCTCTTCTTTTCACAGATATTTGTAAGGCTTCCTCAGACAACCATTTTGCTTTTTTGCATTTCTTTTCCATGGGGATGGTCTTGATCCCTGTCTCCTGTGCAATGTCACAAATCTCTGACCATAGTTCATCAGGCATACTATCTATCAGATCTAGTCCCTTAAATCTATTTCTCATTTCCATTGTATAATCATAAGGGATTTGATTTAGGTCATACCTGAATGGTCTAGTGGTTTTCCCTACTTTCTTCAATTTAAGTCTGAATTTGGCAATAAGGTGTTCATGATCTGAGCCACAGTCAGCTCCCGGTCTTGTGTTTGCTGACTGTAGTTCCAAATAGGAAAAGGAGTACGTCAAGGCTGTATATTGTCACCCTGCTTATTTAACTTATATGCAGCGTGCATCAGGAGAAACGCTGGGTTGGAAGAAACACAAGCTGGAATCAAGATTGCTGGGAGAAATATCAATAACGTCAGATATGCAGATGACACCACCCTTATGGCAGAAAGTGAAGAGGAACTCAAAAGCCTCTTGATGAAAGTGAAAGAGGAGAGTGAAAAAGTTAGCTTAAAGCTCAACATTCAGAAAATGAAGATCATGGCATCTGGACCCATCACTTCATGGGAAATAGATGGGGAAACAGTGGAAACAATGTCAGACTTTATTTTGGGGGGCTCCAAAATCACTGCAGATGGTGACTGCAGCCATGAAATTAAAAGACGCTTACTCCTTGGAAGGAAAGTTATGACCAACCGAGATAGCATATTCAAAAACAGAGACATTACCTTGCCAACAAAGGTCCATCAATCAAGGCTATGGTTTTTCCAGTAGTCATGTATGGATGTGAGAGTTGGACGGGGAAGAAGGCAGAGCACCCAAGAATTGATGCTTTTGAACTGTGGTGTTGGAGAAGACTCTTGAGAGTCCCTTGGACTGCAAGGAGATCCATCAGTCCATTCTAAAGGAGATCAGTCCTGGGTGTTCTTTGGAAGGAATGATGCTAAAGCTGAAACTCTAGTGCTTTGGCCACCTCATGCGAAGAGTTGACTCATTGGAAAAGACCCTGATGCTGGGAGGGATTGGTGGCAGGAGAAGAAGGGGACGACAGAGGATGAGATGGTTGGATGGCATCACCGACTCAATGGATGTGAGTTTGAGTGAACTCTGGGTGTTGGTGATGGACAGGGAAGCCTGGCGTGCTGCGATTCATGGGGTCGCAAAGAGTCGGCCAAGACCGAGTGACTGAACTGAACTGAACTGAACAGATAGACCTTCTGTATCTTTGGCTGCAAAGAATATAATCAACCTGATTTCGGTGTTGACCGTCTGTTGATGTCCTTGTGTAGAGTTTTCTCTTGTGTTTTTGGAAGAGGGTGTTTGCTATGACCGGTAAATTTTCTTGGCAAAACCCTATTAGCCTTTGCCCTGCTTCATTCCATACTCCAAGGCCAAATTTGCCTGTTACCTCAGGTGTTTCTTTACTTCCTACTTTTGCATTCCAGTCCCCTATAATGAAAAGGACATTTTTGGGGGGTGTTAGTTCTAAAAGGTCTTGTAGTTCTTTATAGAACCATTCAATTTCAGCTTCTTCAGTATTACTGGTTGGGCCATAGGCTTGGATCACCGTTATATTGAATGGTTTGCCTTGGAAATGAACAGAGGTCATTCTATCGTTTTTGAGATTCCATCCAAGTACTCCATTTTGGACTCTTTTGTTGACCATGATAGCTACTACATTTCTTCTAAGGGATTCGTGCCCACCTTAGTAGATATAATGGTCATCTGAGTTAAATTCACCCATTCCAGTCCTATTTAGTTCGCTGATTCCTAGAATGTTGATGTTCACTCTTGCCATCTCCTGTTTGACCAGTTCCATTTTGCCTTTATAGCACAGGACCTTGCTTCTATCACCAGTCACATCCACAACCGGGTATTGTTTTTGCTTTGGCTCCATTTCTTCATTCTTTCTGGGGTTATTTCTCCACTGATCTCCTGTAGCATATTGGGCATGTACCAACCTGGGGAGTTCCTCTTTCAGTATCCTATCATTTTGCCTTTTCATACTGTTCATGGGGTTCTCAAGGCAAGAATACTGAAGTGGTTTGCCAATCTCTTCTCCAACATATACATTCTTAAATATTATGTTGATGTTTCCCAGTGCTTTCAAAACTAAAATTCAGTATAATAATTTCAAATAACATGTGGAACAAATGGAATTATTAGATGTTAATATTAAAATTTTTTATGTAAATACTTTTATTTTTTTCCAACTTTTTTTTTGTATATTTATTTTGATATTGTGATATGTTTTCAGAATACATTGCAACAATTTTTGCAGAATAAATATATATTTTAAACAGTTGTATTTTAAAACATGCATAAGAATTATTTTATTTAAATGCACTTAATTCTTCTCCATTTGAAAACACTTTAAAACTCCAAATATCTTCTTTTTACTATAATTTTTGTTACCTAGAGAAGTATTTCTTTAATTTTCAAATTAAGCAGGAAATAATTTTTAAAGTATGCCCTACAATACAATTTGTACAGTATAATGAGTTATTTTTAGTCATTCTGTATTTCACTTAGGATGCATTAATAATTTCTTTAAAGAAAAAATTATACTTTTAAATATATCAAGCCAAGAATCTAGAGAATCTAAAGAGAAATGGGAAATAAAAATTGAATAAAGTTTAGATTAAACATTGTTATTTTGTTTAAAGGGCTTCCCTGGTGGCTCAGCAGTAAGGAATCTGCCTGCCAATGCAGGAAACATGGTTTCTATCCCTCAGTAAGGAAGACCCCCTGGAGAAGGAAATGGCAACCCAGTCCAGTATTCTTGCCTAAGAAATCCCATGGAGAGAGGAGCCTGGAGGGCTACAGTTTATGCAGTCACAAAAGAGTTGCACAGGGCTTAGCAACCAGAAAACAACAAATTTTGCTTTAAATCCATAAAAGCTAATAAAGCAGTAAGTCCTTCCTATTCCCATTACAATAACATTTCTTCTTTTCAAACTAGAAAGTTTTGCTTCTTTTAAGTAAATAAAATCTTAGTGTATCAACAAATATATAAGTAAACTGGAACTTAAACGTAAGTTCTGCATTGCTGGTGTTGACTTGTTCTCTCTAGGCAAAACCCCTGAAATGTTTTAAAAATCATTTTTGTATTAAAAAGTTTGACTGGAGAGAACAAGATGGTGGAGGAGTAGGTGGACATGGAGTACATCTCTCTCCATGGATACATCAGGAATACACCTTCAGACACAAGTGAATGCAGAACACCAGCTGAGAATAGACAGGAGTACCTGAGCAGAGGAAAATAATATACTGCTGCTGCTGCTGCTAAGTCGCTTCAGTCGTGTCCGACTCTGTGCGAACCCATAGACGGCAGCCCACCAGGCTTACCCGTCCCTGGGATTCTCCAGGCAAGAACACTGGAGTGGGTTGTCATTTCCTTCTCCAATGCATGAAAGTGAAAGTGAAGTCACTCAGTGGTGTCTGACTCTTCGTGACCCCATGGAGTGCAGCCTACCAGGCTCCTCCGTCCTTGGGATTTTCCAGGCAAGAGTACTGGAGTGGGGTGTCATCACCTTCTCTGAAAGAATATACAGCACCACGCAAAACTTGGTAGGATAAAGGAACAAGGGGGAAAAACAGATAGTGTTAGTAGGACTGGACCTGCCCTTGATGGGTGGGGGAACAGAAGCAGGGGTACAATCCCCACATTGAGGCAATTGTCTGAGTCAGAGGAGGAACATTTAAGGCTGAGAGTGGAACAGCTGATCTGTGGCAGCCTAAATGGAATGAGAATCAGACAGCCCTTGCCACAGTCACACATACCCTGGACAGGGACGCAAGTCCTCTGGAAGGCACAGTGGCTAGGAACTGGAGTTTAAGGATTGTGGAGCCATCCCAGGGCAAGGGATTGACTGTGGAGAGACAGATCGAAGGGATGTGAGGGAGGAGATTGTGGTGGAGAATGCCTGCGGAGGAAAGCCGGGCAGCCATGGAAGTAAGGCGATACTGCTGAGTCATGCATAGGGGGTGGAACCATCACTATAGCCTCTCTCTCCCCATACACTAGCATCGGCAGGTGAACAATAGAGAGGCTGGCCCATCAAACACCTGACGCACTGAACAACACAGCAGGATCCCATCCAGGATGCCCCTTTAAGTGACTGATGCACAGATCTACAGAGTAGGACCCCATCCAGGGGGACCCCTCTACATGCCTGATGCACTAAACAACAGAGTAGGACCCCAGGCAAGAGAGCCCTCTAAGTGCCTGAATGGGGGGAGCTACAAAGAAAGCCTGGCCAAAGAGGCCTGATTTCCAGCTATAGGAGGCTTGGGGGAAAAACAAAACAAAACTGAAAGGGCCTAACTCCTGTGGCAGAGGCAGTCTGTGTCCCTGCATACTTGGTGCTGCCAGGATCCCTGCAAGCCAAGTAGCTGTGCCACCTTCACACTCAACTCTCAATGGGGCAGGGCTGCCTCAGGCAAAAAAGTCTTGAGCAGGGTCACTTCGATAGTGTCCAGCTCTTTGCGACCATGTGGACTGTGGCTTCTCTGTCAGGGAGGGGTTCTCCAGGCAAGAATACTGGAGCATATTGGCCAATACTGTTTGCCATACCCTTCTAGAGCACTATAGTTCCTGCTGCCCTAGCTGCCAACTCCCCTGAGTACCTGGTGCTGCCAGAACCCCTGTGACCCAAGTAGCTGCACCACCTCCACACCTGGCCCTCACAAGACCAAACCCAAGTCCTCCAGGGCAGCCTCAGGAGCAAACCCCAGTGCACGACCCACATGCAGAAGTGGAACTAAAACCACAATTGAAACCCAGGGCAGTATGGCAAAGGAAGAAGACTCAAAATCTTCCCACCAGCTGTACAAGCTTCAGATTAAATCCACATGATCACCTAGGCGGACTCTGTGTCTATGGAATACTTAAAATGTCATTGAGAGATCCCACAAAAGAAAACAGACTAGTTCTGATAGCTGTGGACATTGGAGGCAAGAATATACATGAGTAGCACCAGACTAGAATCTGAGCTGCCCTCACAGCAGGTCCAGAGATCAGCACAGTGTTGGAGGGCATCACAGGCAGGTGAGGTGGACTGTGACTCCCAGAGAGGGAGAGGACTCTGACAGCAGTGACTCAAGAAAAACATTTATTCTTATGTTTCGACTTATTCTGTAGATTCTTTTGGATTTTTCCCCCTTACCCACCTCTCTGTTGTAGTTGTTGATTTTATGGCACTATGAAATCTAATTAAGCTTTTGAGATTTTTTTTTCTTTTTCTCAGTCACATTTTTTATTGTTGTTATAAACCTCTGCATCTATGTTGGGCTTTTGCAGTTCTGTGGAGTGTGTGTGTGTGTGTGTGTGTGTGTGTGTGTGCGTGTGTGTGTGTGTGTTTTCCTCTCTCTTTTTTAAATTTTTTAATATTTTAAACCTACTATTATTTTTTCCCACATTTATTCCTTTACTTGTTTTTCTTACTGTTCTTTTCCCTTGCGGTTAATATTTAATGTATATAAACCTTCTTTATTTACCTCCATTTAACTTTGCATATCTATTTTTTCTTTTCTTTCTTTCCTTTCCTCTCAAAATATTTGTTAGTTTTATTTTCATTGCCATATTTCCCAACTGTTACCTTGCTTTAGTTTTGCTTTCGAGTTTGTACTTTAGTTAGTTTTGCCCTGGTAGATATAATTTTTGGTTTCTTTTGTTCACTGGGTCAATCTATTGTACTTTATTTTTGTTGGATTGTTTTGACTTTGCTCATGGGTGTATATGTATATATGTATATTTCATTATTTTAATTATTATTTGCCTGATTTTGTAACTGCCATTTTTCTGGGGTTCATTTTTGGTTTCTTAGTTTTGGATATTTGCTTTAATCTCACTTAATGCCATAACAAACCACTTGTGGAATTTTCGTTCCTGACCAGATACCAAGCCCTGAGCTTTTGGAGTGGGAACACTGACTCTAAGACCCTAGATTACCAGAGAAATAACCCTAGGGAGTAACAAATAGTGAGAACTCAAACAAAGGAAACCACTTGAATACAAGACCCAGCATCACCCGACCAGCAGTAGCACCCTGTGCAAGATGTCTCATCTAAACAAAAAACAAAACAAAAATACAAACTAAATCATCAGCAGACAGGATTACAACCTCACTCAGCCTTGCCCATCGGAGGAAAAACAAACAAAAACTCTGCACAAATCTCACCCTATACAAGCTTACACAAGCCATTGGCCCAACCTTAGGAGGGCAGAAACCAAAAGAAAGAAAGAATTTAACCTTGAAGCCTGGGAAGAGGAGACTTCAAACACAATATGTTTAAAAAAATAATAATGAAAAGGCAGAGAAATACTACACAAATGAAGGAATAAAAGAGAAACACAGAGGTCCAAATAAATGAAGAGGAAGTGTGCAAACTACCTGAAAAAGAATTCAGAATAATGATAGTAAAGATGATCAAAAACTTTGAGAACAAAATAGAGAAAATGCAAGAATCAACTAACAAAGACCTAGAAGAGTAAAATAATAAACATACAGAAACAAACAACACGATTACTGAAATTAAAAATACTCTAGGAATCAAAAGCAGAATATCTGAAGCAGAAGAATGAATCAGTGAGCTGGAAGATAAAATGGTGGAAATAACTTCTGAAGATCAGAATAAAGTAAAAAGAATGAAAAGAGCTGAGGGTAGTCTCAGAGACCTCTGGGGCAATATCAAATGCATGGACATTTGAATTATAGGGGTCCCAGAGAAGAAGAGAAAGATAAAGGGTATGAGAAAATTTTTGAAGAGATTATAGTTGAAAATTTCCACAACATGGAAAAGGAAATAGTCGACCAAGTCCAAGAGGCACAAAGAGTCCCATACAGAATAAACCCAAGGGGAAACGCACCAAGACACACACTAATCAAACTAACAAAGACAAAACACAAAGAAAGAATGTTAAAAGCAGCAAGGGATAAACAACAAGTAACATACAAGGGAAACTCCATATGCTCAACAGATGATCTTTCAGCAGAAACTGCAGGTCAGAAGGGAATGACAGGATATATTTAAAGCACTGAAAGTCAAAAATCTATAACCAAGATTACTGTCCCCAGCAAGGATCTCATTCAAAATTGATGGAGAAATAAGCTTTTCAGACAAGCAAAAGTTAAGAGAATTCAGTACCACCAAACAGGTTTACAACAAATGTTAAAGGGACTTACACAGTCAAGAAATACAAGAGAAGAAAAAAGATCTATGAAATCAACCCCAAACAATTAAGAAAATGGAAATAGGACCATATATATCAATAATTAGTTTAAATGTAAATAGATTAAATGTTAGAACCTGAGGTTATTGATATTTCTTCCAGAAAGCTTGATTCCAGCTTGTGTTTCTTCCAGCCCAGAATTTCTCATGATGTACTCTGCATATAGGTTAAATAAGCAGGGTGACAATATACAGCCTTGACGTACTCCTTTTCCTATTTGGAACTGGTCTGTTGTTCCATGTCCAGTTCTAACTGTTGCTTCCTGACTTGCACATAGGTTTCTCAAGAGGCAGGTCAGGTGGTCTGGTATTCCCATCTCTTTCAGAATTTTCCACAGTTGATTGTGATCCACACAGTCAAAGACTTTGGCATAGTCAATAAAACAGAAATAGATGCTTTTCTGGAACTCTCTTGCTTTTTTGATGATCCAGAAGATATTGGCAATTTGATCTCTGGTTCCTCTGCCTTGTATAAAACCAGCTTGAACTTCTGGAAGTTCATGGTTCACATATTGCTTAAGCCTGGCTTGAAGAATTTTGAGCATTACTTTACTAGCGTGTGAGATGAGTGCAATTGTGTGGTAGTTTGTGCATTCTTTGGCAGAGGGCAGACACACTGAAATCAAAATCACAGAAAGCTAGCCAATCTGACCACACGGACCACAGCCTTGTCTAACTCAATGAAACTAAGCCATACCATGTGGGGCCACCCAAGATGGATGGGTCATGGTGGAGAGGTCTGACAGAACGTGGTCCACTGGAGAAGGGAACGGCAAACCACTTCAGTATTCTTGCCTTCAGAACCCCATGAACAGTATGAAAAGGCAAAATGACAGGATACTGAAAGAGGAACGCCCCAGGTCAGTAGGTGCCCAATATACTACAGGAGATCAGTGGAGAAATAACTCCAAAAAGAATGAAGGGATGGAGCCAAAGCAAAAACAATATCCAGCTGTGGATGTGACTGGTGCTAGAAGCAAGGTCCGATGCTGTAAAGAGCAATATTGCATAGGAACCTGGAATGTCATGTCCATGAATCAAGGCAAATTGGAAGTGGTCAAACAGGAGATGGCAAAAGTGAACATCGACATTCTAGGAATCAGCAAACTAAAATGGACTGGAATGGGTGAATTTAACTCAGATGACCGTTATATCTACTACTGTGGGCAGGAATCCCTTAGAAGAAATGGAACAGCCATCATGGTCAACAAAAGAGTCCAAAATGCAGTACTTGGATGCAATCTCAAAAATGACAGAATGATCTCCGTTCGTTTCTAAGGCAAACCATTCAATATCACAGTAATCCAAGCCTATGCCCCAACCAGTAATACTGAAGAAGCTGAAGTTGAATGGTTCTATGAAGACCTACAAGACTTTTTAGAACTAACACCCCAAAAAGATGTCCTTTTCATTATAGGGGACTGGAATGCAAAAGTAGGAAGTCAAGAAACACCTGGAGTAACAGGCAAATTTGGCCTTGGAGTATGGAATGAAGCAGGGCAAAGGCTAAGACAGTTTTGCCAAGAGAATGAACTGGTCATAGAAAACACCCTCTTCCAAAAACACAAGAGAAGATTCTACACATGGACATCAACAGACGGTCAACACCAAAATCAGGTTGATTATATTCTTTGCAGCCAAAGATGGAGAAGCTCTATACAGTCAGCAAAACAAGACCAGGAGCTGACTGTGGCTCAGATCATGAGCCAAATTCAGACTAAAATTGAAGAAAGTAGGGAAAACCACTAGACCATTCAGGTATGATCTAAATCAAATCCCTTATGATTCTACAGTGGCAGTGAGAAATAGATTTAAGGGACTAGATCTGATAGAGTGCCTGATGAACTATGGATGGGGTTCGTGACATTGTACAGGAGACAGGGATCAAGACCATCCCCATGGAAAAGAAATGCAAAAAAGCAAAATGGCTGTCTGAGGAAGCCTTACAAATAGCTGTGAAAAGAAGAGAAGTGAAAAGCAAAAGAGAAAAGGAAAGATATTCCCATTTAAATGCAGAGTTCAAAGTATAGCAAGGAGAGATAAGAAAGCCTTCCTCAGTGATCAATGCAAAGAAATAGAGGAAAACAACAGAATGGGAAAAACTAGAGATCTCTTCAAGAAAATTCGAGATGCCAAGGGAACATTTCATGCAAAGATTGGGTCAATAAAGGGACAGAGATGGCAAGGACCTAACAGAAACAGAAGATATTAAGAAGAGGTGGCAAGAATACACATAACTGTACAAAAAAGAGCTTCATGACCCAGATAATCATGGTGGTATGATCATTCACCTAAAGCCAGACATCCTGGAATGTGAAGTCAAGTGGGCCTTAGAAAGCATCACTAGGAACAAAGCTAGTGGAGGTGATGGAATTCCAGTTGAGCTATTTCAAATCCTGAAAGATGATCTGTGAAAGTGCTGCACTCGATATGCCAGCAAATTTGGAAAACTCAGCAGTGGCCACAGGACTGGAAAAGGTCAGTTTTCCTCCAATCTCAAAGAAAGGCAATGCTGAAGAAAGCTCAAAACATCGAATAGACAACCTAATTTTACACCTAAAATAACTGGAAGAAGAAAAAAACAAAAACACAGAATTAGTAGAAGGAAGCAAATCATAAAGATCCGAGTAGAAATAAATGGAAAAAAAAAAAAGAAAGAAAGAAACAGTAGCAAAGATTAATAAAACTAAAAGCTGGTTCTTTGAGAAGATACGCAAAATTGACAAGCCTTTAGCCAGACTCCTCAAGAGAAAAAGGTAGAAGAATCACATCAACAACATTAGAATGAAAACGGAGAGGTTGCAATAGATGATGCAGAAATACAAGGGTTTATATAAGACTATTATGAACAACTATATGGCAATAAAATGGAAACCTGGAAGAAACAGACAGCTTCTTAGAAAAGTTCAATCTTCCAAGACTGAACCACGAAGGATTAGAAATTATGAACAACCCAATTACAAGCACTGAAATTGAAGCTGTGATAAAAAATCTCCCCCCAAAACAAAAGCTCAGGACCAGATGGCTTCACAGGAGCATGCTATCAAACATTTAGAGAAGAACTAATGCCTATCCTTCTAAAACTCTCAAAAAATTGCAGAGGAAGGCACACTTTTTAATTCATTGTATGAGGCCACCATCACCCTGATACCAAAATCAGACAAAGACAACACAAAAAAAGAAAACTACTGGTCAATATGAACATAGATTCAAAAATCCTCAACAAAATTTTAGCAAATAGAATTCAGCAACACATCAAAGTGCTCATACACCATGATCAAGTTGGGTTTATTCCAGGAATGCAAGGATTCTTCAATATATGAAAATCAATCAATGTGATACACCATATTAACAAACTGAAAGATAAAAACCATATGATCAACTAAATAGATGCAGAAAAAATCCTTTGACAAAATTCAACACCCATTTATGATTAAAACTCTTCAAAAAATAGGCGTAGAAGGAACCTACCTTAAAAGACCATATATGATTCTCAATGGTGAAAAACTGAAAACTTTCCCCCTATGATCAGGAACAAGAAAAGTGTATCCACTTCGCCACTATTAGTCAACATATTTCTGGAACATATTCAACATAGTTCTGGAACATAGTCAACATAGTTCAAAGTTCTAGCTACAGCAATCAGAGAAGAAAAAGAATTAAAAAGAATCCAGATTGGAAAAGAAGAATTAAAGCTCTCCCTGTTTGCAAATGACATGATACTGTACATAGAAAACCCTAAATATAGTATTTAGTATAGAAAATTACTAGAACTAATCAGTGAATTTAGCAAAACTGCAGGATACAAAATCACTTGCATTTCTATATACTAACAATGAAAAATCTGAAAGAAAAATTAAGGAATCAATCCCATTCACCATTGCAACAAAAATAATTAAATATCTAGTAGTACACTTACCTAAGGAGACAATAGCGACTGAACTGAACTGAACTGAAGGAGACAATAGACCTGTACACAGAAAATTATAAGACACTAATGAATGAAAATGACATAAACAGATGGAGAGATAATACATGTTCCTGGGTAGGAAGAATCAATATTGTAAAAATGACTCTACTACCAAATGCAATCTACAGATTCAATGTGATCCCTATCAAATTACCAATGGCATTTTTCACAGAACTAGAACAAAAAATTTCACAATACATATGGAAACACAAAAGATCCCAAACAGCCAAAGCAGTTTTGAGAAAGAATGGAGCCTGAGGAATCAACCTTCCTGTCTTCAGATTATACTACAAAGCTATAGTCATCAAGACAGTATGGTACTGGTACAAAAATAGAAATATAGACCAATGGAACAAGATAGAAAGCCCAGAAATAAACCCAACCACCTATGGGTACCATATTATTGACAAAGGAGGCAAGAATATACAATGGGGCAAAGATAATAAATGGTTGCAATAAATGGTTCTGGGAAAACTGGACAGCTACATGTAAAAGAATGAAATTAGAACACTTCCTAACAGCATACACAAAGATAAACTCAACATGGGTTAAAGACCTAAATGTAAGACTAGAAACTATAGAACTCTTAGAGGAAAACACAGGCAGAACACTTGATGACATAAATCAAAGCAAGATCCTCTATGATCCACCTCTTAGAGTAATGGAAATAAAAAGTAAACAAGTAGGACCTGATTAAAGAAAAGATTTTGGATAGAAAAGGAAGCTATAAGCAAGGTGAAAAGACAACCTTCAGAATGGGAGAAAATAATAGTAAATGAAATAACTGAAAAAGGATTAATTTCCAACATATACAAGCAGCTCATACAACTTAATACCAGAAAAACAAACAACCCAATCAAAAAGTGGGAAAAAGACCTAAACAGACATTTCTCCAGAAAAGATATACAGATGGCTAACAAACAAATGAAAAGATGCTCAACATAGCTCATTATTAGAGAAATGCAAATCAAAACTACAATGAGATATCACCTCACACCAGTCAGAATGGACATCATCAAAATGTCTACAAACAATACATGCTGGAGAGGGTGTGGAGAAAAGGGAAAGCTCTTGCACTGTTTGGAATGTAAACTGATAAAGACACTATGGAAAATGGTATGGAGATTCCTTAAAAAACTAAGAATAAAACCACCATATGACCCAACAATCCCACTCCTAGCCATATACGCTGAGGAAACAAAAATTAAATAAGACACATGTATCCCGTTGTTCATTACAGCACTATTTACAATAGCTAGAATATGGAATCAACCCAGATGTCCATCAACAGATGAATGGATAAAGAAGTTGTGGTACATAAACACAATAGACTATTACTCAGCCATAAAAGGGAACACATTTTAGTCAGTTCTGATGAGGTGGATGAACTTAGAACCTATTATACAGAGTGAAGTGAATCAGAAAGAGAAAGAAAAATATTGTGTTCTAACGTATATATATGGATTCTAGAAAAATAGTACTGAAGAATCTATTTACAGGGCAGCAGTGGAGAAACAGACATAGAGTTATGGACATGCGGAGAGGGGAAGACAGGGTGAGATGTGTGGAAAGAGTAACATGGAAACTTACATTACCATATGTAAAATAGATGGCCAATGGTAATTTGCTGTATGGCTCAGGAAAGTAAAACAGGAGCTCTATATCAGTCTAGAGGGGTGGGATGGGGTGGGAGATGGAAGAGAGGTTCAAAAGGGGGGGAGGGATATACGTGTATCTATGGCTAATTCATGTTGAGGTTTGACAGAAAATGGCAAAATTCTGTAAAGCAATTATCCTTCAATAAAAAAATAAATTAAAAAGAAAAAAAATGTTTGAACAAACATATAAAATATCCAACTGGTATTGGCTTTTTGTTTAAAGATGAAAATGTTTGAGAGAACGGTTTGTTTTTTTCTTAGAAGAAACCTGACATTGACATTTGTCTCTAACATATATCAAGTCCATTTGATCCCTCAGATGTCTTTGAACTCGTGTCCAGCTGTTGGAAACTGTTCTTGGTTTTGTGTGACATCTTGCTGCTGCTTGATCCTCCTGCACCTGTTTGCTCGAATGAGCATTTGCCAATCTGAGAGAATCAGAGCATGTGGTGCCTGGATATCAAAATGCAAATATTTAAATTGTACACAATGGAGAAGAGGATAAAAGTACTGTGAAATAGAGTATATCCTTGTTTTACATATGTCCAGAGTTTAGGGGATTCTTAAAATTTGTGAGCACAAAAGAAATACATTAAAAAAATTATAGAAAAAAGTTAGTGTTATATGCTAAATTATAATTCCACAGGTGGAATTTTTTCGGGGGAAATTGTTAAAAGAAAGTTTTTTTCTTTCTATAAATAAACAATCAAATACCAATTCAGAAGTAAAGAAGAATATAATATTGTATAATTTATACAATTAACAAAATTAATTGTCTAGTTAATTTAACAAAAATTCCATAATAGAGTAGTGAAGGAAGATATATTCATGTTATGATATGATGTATAGTTGTATTTCTTTCCCTCATGATGTTATAACATTATTCAGGACAACTACTATGGTAACCCCGAAAATTATCACTCTGCATCAGTATCATTAAAAGTACCATCTTCCTAGTTTGACCCTGGAACGGAGCAAGATGTTAGTGAAAAAGTGAAAAATGAAATTCTAATAAAGTCTGGAGTTTAATATAAATATACCAAAGTTGCTTTTCTTAGTTTGAAAAATATACCATGGTGATATATTTCCCATTAACAGTAGGGAAAAGTGTGTGAGGACTACGTGGGGATATTTTATAAGTCTAAAAGTACCCTAAAGTAAAATGTTTATTTAAAAATACCTTATGTTATATCACAGATGTACATTTTATCCATTTGTTTATCAGATACTCATTCAGTAAGTACTGATGCTAGTCATTGAGCTTAGCACAAAGTAGACAGTGGGAAATTAAAAACAGGTGACAACTCAGAAAATACTGTTCTCATGTGACTTACAGGTTTATTTAGGAAAAATTTACTGACTGAGTGAATAAATGAAGATCCCTCATAGATCATTCAGTAAAAAATCTGCCTGCAATGCAAGAGACCAGGGTTTGATTCCTGGGTCAGGAAGATGCCCTGGAGAGGGAAATGGGAACCCACTCCAGTATTCTTGCCTGAAGAGTCATCATGGACAGAGGAGCCTGAGAGGCTACAGTCCAGGGGGTTGCAAGAGTCATACATGACCTATCAACTAAACCACCACCATAATGATAAACTAAATATTTTATTTTATTTTATTTATTTATTTTATTTTAATTTTATTTTTTAACTTTACAATATTGTATTGGTTTTGCCATATATCGAAATGAATCCGCCACAGGTATACATCTGTTCCCCATCCTGAACCCTCCTTCCTCCTCCCTCCCCATGATAGATTTAATAAGGGTAAAGATTACTGAGAGAGAAAATTACAAGTGTTTGTGATTTTATAGAGTTTTTAAATTGTGGTAAAACATGGTGGCTTGGTCCACCTGCCAATGCAGGAGAAGTGAGTTGGATCCCTGGGTCGGGAAAATCCCCTAGAGAAGGAAATGGCAACCCACTCCAGTATTGTGGTTGGGAAAATTCCGTGGACGGAGGTTCGTGGTGGGCTGCAGCCTATAGGGTCACAGAAGAGTCAGACACAACTTAATAAACAACAACCAAACATACATAAATGTATGTTTAGCAAGTGTACAATTCAATGGCATTAAATATATTCACAGTTATGCAACCATCACCAAGAACTTTTCCATAGTCCAAACTGAGACTGTATCCATGAAAAATTACCTCTCCTTCCTCTCCTCCCCAGCCCTTGGTAACTCTTACTATATTCAGTTTCTATGTATCTCATCTAAGTGGAGTCATATGACATTTGTCCTTTTCAGTCTGGCTTAATTTACTTAGCATAATGTTTCCAAAGTTCACCATGTGGTAATATGTATCAAAAAATCATTTCTTTTCAAGACAATAACATTCTATTTACACTGTTATCCACCATTGCTATTTTCAGCAACACAAAGTGCGCAAAGGGAAAGTCATTTGAGGAGTCAGATAGTATGTGGGGAGTAAGTAGGTGTGGAGGGAGTGGAAGAAAGAGAAATTCTGAAACAGAGGAAACAGTGTGGCACAGAGGCCCAAGGCCAGAAAGAGACTGGCCAGTTTTCAACACTGAGAAGAGGACAGTATGGCTGTCCACAGAGAGAGAAAAGGAGTTGGGTTCAAGATGAGATGCAGGCCTAGGAAGGGGTCAATTCAGACAAGGACATGTCTGCCACTGTAGTGCGTTCACATTTTCTGTGCACAAAGGAAACACATTGAAGTATTTTAAGTCCTAGATAGCACAGTGGTAAAAAATCTGCCTGCCAATGTAGGAGATGCAAGAGATGTGGGTTCAATCCCTGGGTCGGGAACATCTCCTGGAGGGGAGCACAGCAACCCACTCCAGTATTCTTGCCTGGGAAATCCCATGGTCAGAGGAGCCTGGCTGTCTATAGTCCATCAGGTCGCAAACAGCTGGATGTGACTGACCAGGAACATCCTATAGTTTAATTTTTTTTCATGTGAAAAATAGGAATATATATGTAATGAGACACATTAGAAGGCTATCACCACAGGTCTCCAAGTATTATTACTTTCTTGTATAAGAAAGGTGGAATTTATGATTTAGCCATAGAAAATTTGTGAAGAATCTAATTGCATTAGAGGAAGAAGTAAGGGAGAAAAAAGTGTCAGGAATCACTTCCAGGTTTCTATTTTTAAGAACCAGATGCACAGTCACACCATTTATCAATGTGGAAAAACACTTTTTGGAAATTTAAAATTTGAATCATCTATTAGATATGAAAATCCATATTGCTGTCAGTAAACCAAGTCTTTCTTTGTCTTTGCTGCTGCTAAGTCGCTTCAGTCGTGTCCGATTCTGTGCGACCGCATAGATGGCAGCCCACCAGGCGCCCCCATCCCTGGGATTCTCTAGGCAAGAACACTGGAGTGGGTTGCCATTTCCTTCTCCAACGCATGAAAGTGAAAAGTGAAAGTGAAGTCGCTCAATCGTGTCCGATCCCTAGCGACCCCATGGAGCTATTCATAAAGGAAAAATAAACTTTATGATTTTTTTTCATATTCTTACTGCCACTTACTGCCACTCAAGATACCAACCCTACAGAATAAGCATATTATCTTTTTTTTTTTTTTTGCTTCTTTTTCTCTGGCAGTCATAGCCAACTGAAGTATCAAAAGAGAAGCAAGATGACTAAATGCACTTAAAACCTTTTAACAATCATTTTATTTCTTAGAGGTATTAAAATCTATTACTCACAATTATCTGGTTAATTTACCCTATGTAATTTGTAAAATCTGGTCACTCAAGTAAAATATGTATTACCTTTGAAATATACTGCAAAATGACCTGACTCTACAGGGTTAATTTACTATATAGATTGGAAATCTTACAATTCACTTCATTTTACAGATTTGTTCTCAATGTTATTGTCCTTTATCTTAATATATTCTCTCATATTATATTTTAGTCATTCTTATTGTTTGGTTGGATTGGAACCCCTTTTTGTTTCCCATCTGAATAGAAGTGTCTCAGCAAAGAAAGTCTATTTGTCACTCATTGTTAGGACTTTAAAACTATTGTCGCTTGGTCACTTATAATCTTAGGGTGCTTGCGATTTCATCAGTTTCATGCCACTTCACAAGCAGCTCCTTCCCTTTGATATTTTGCTGCATAATGATTTTATCTAGTGATCCCATTTCATGCATTTCTGCTCCTTGGAGTGTATTTCCAAATAAAATGTCTACTTAAGAGCTTGGAGACATTTTAAATAGTGTAATACATGTTATAATTCTACCATGGTGATTCTTTTAGAAAAAAAAGATGTTCTTCACTTGGTAATTTATGTGCTTGACTATCATTTCAACACGGATATTTGAAAAGGCTTAATTGATGCTATACCAATATGGTAGTACAGAATTACTACTTTGATTTTAGGGTTGTACTTTTTTTCATATTCTTATGGTTACATGAGTCTATCATGTATTTTTTTTATGGCTCCCTCTATTATTAGCCAAGATCAAGACAAAGTTTTTCACAGAAAAACAGAAGAAAAGGAAAAAGAAAAGGAAAAGAGGAAGGATGAAGAGGATAAGAGAGTAAAAGTTCAATTTTGAAGGGAAGTGTACTGAAAGTTAAAAATATTAAAGTGTTTTTTTCTGGTGATAAATGTAATATAAAATTAATAATATATGATTAGAAAATACAAAGATTAACACAGCATAAAGTAATATCTCTGGTAATCTACTAACAAGAAATAAACATGGTTTCCATATTAGTGTATTTTATTTTAATATGAGATTCAACTGATTTTTTAAAATCTTTTTTTCTATTGAAAGTAAATTATAACTTAAAGAAATAAAAATTATTACAAACTACTTCCAAGCACAGGTTCTGCTAGTGTAGAAAATGTTATTGTTTACACGTTTCTGATAAATTTGCATCATAAAGTGTCAGTCTTGATCACTGATAAGTAATTTGTAACTCAGTGCATTGATAAATGAATCATACAGACCCACTTTAGGAACTGAGAGGATAAAGATGACCCAATAGATAGGGAGACCGAGGAAAGTGTGGCACATATAGATCTTATGTCTAGACTGAGTGGCTGAGTAGTGTTACTCCTTGTCTGAAATAACTGTGAAGGTTATTCAACAAGGATTCAGAATGTTATGGCTCACTCAAGGGACAAAAGAAATATACATCAATGTATAAAAATGACTGTGGAAAAATACATGATATATTTTTTAGAAAAGAATGAAATGCAACCTTCAAATTGATTCTTCTCTGAGGCTTTTTTAAAATATTTCAATGTTGGTGACACAATATACAGAGGAATAGGAGCTTTATACTTGGAGTCAGACAGTCATGGGTCCAAAGTCTGACTTTAACTGCTTACATCTGTATAAAATGGAGTCTCTCTTCTCACCTCTCCATCTTGACTCAGTTTAGTCATTATTAAAATGAGATCAACATTAAAATCTCCTGTTTGGAATGTTGTGATTATTGGATGAGGTTTGTGCAAACAGTTTAATACAGTGAGTGACATAGTAAATAACAAATGAATGACACAAATTAATGGTAGACCTACCTAAGGTATTTCTTACACCATTCTTTCCTTTTCCTACTTGAATTATGATATAACCCTTAAAAACAGGTACCATGTATTCCATTCACATTGCTGATACTATATGAAATATTGGGGGAAATGTTATTTTAGGGTACAAGCTTGCAACTAAGAGATAAATTAGTCCTGGTTACCTAATGCACAGCATAGAGGTTATACTCAACAATTATCTATTATAAACTTCAAGTTGCTAAGAAAACAGGTCTTAATTGTTCTTAGCATAAAAAAAGAAATAATTGTATGGCATAATACAGGTGTTAGTAAAGGTTGCCAGGAGAAATTTCAATAACCTCAGATATGCAGATGACACCACCCTTATGGCAGAAAGTGAAGAGGAACTCAAAAGCCTCTTGATGAAAGTGAAAGTGGAGAGTGAAAAAGTTGGCTTAAAGCTCAACATTCAGAAAATGAAGATCATGGCATCTGGTCCCATCACTTCATGGGAAATAGATGGGGAAACAGTGGAAACGGTGTTAGATTTTATATTTGGGGGCTCTAAAATCACTGCAGCCATGAAATTAGAATACATTTATTCCTTGGAAGGAAAGTTATGGCCAACTTAGATAGCATATTCAAAAGCAGAGACATTACTTTGCCAACAAAGTTTTGTCTAGTCAAGGCTATGATTTTTCCAGTGGTCATGTATGGATGTGAGAGTTGGACTGTAAAGAAAGCTGAGCGCTGAAGAATTGATGTTTTTGAACTGTGGTGTTGGAGAGGACTCCTGAGAGTCCCTTGGACTGCAAGGAGATCCAACCAGCCCATCCTATGGACATCAGTCCTGGGTGTTCATCGAAAGGACTGATGCTGAAGCTGAAACTCCAATACTTTGGCCACCTCATGCAAAGAGTTGACTCATTGGAAAAGCCTCTGATGCTGGGAGGGTTTGGGGGTGGGAGGAGAAGGGGACGACAGAGGATGAGATGGCTGGATGGTATCACCGACTCGGTGGACACGAGTTTGGGTAAACTCCGGGAGTTGGTGATGGACAGGAAGGCCTGGCATGCTGTGGTTCATGGGGTCACAAAGAATTGGACATGACTAAGCGACTGAACTGAACTGAAAGTAGTACTCATTTATATACTGCAATATATATTTCAAATCAACATGTTTTACACCCTAAACATCAGTTCAGTTCAGTTCAGTTCAGTCGCTCAGTCGTGTCCAACTCTTTGCAACCCCATGAATCTCAGCATGCCAGGCCTCCCTGTCCATCACCGACTCCCTGAGTTCACCCAGATTCACGTCCATCGAGTCAGTGATGCCATCCAGCCATCTCATCCTCTGTCGTGCCCTTCTTCTCCCGCCCACAATCCCTCCCAGCATCAGAGTCTTTTCCAATAAGTCAACTCTTCGCATGAGGTGGCCAAAGTACTGGAGTTTCAGCTTCAGCATCATTCCTTCCAAAGAAATCCCAGGGCTGATTTCCTTCAGAATGGACCGGTTGGACCTCCTTGCAGTCCACAGGACTCTCAGGAGTCTTCTCCAACACCATAGTTCAAAAGCATCAATTCTTCAGTGCTCAGCTTTCTTTACAATCCAACTCTCACATCCATACATGACCACTGGAAAAATCATAGCCTTGACTAGACGGACCTTTGTTGGCAAAGTAATGTCTCTGCTTTTGAATATGCTATCTAAGTTGGTCATAACTTTCCTTCCAAGGAATAAATGTATTCTAATTTCATGGCTGCAGTGATTTTAGAGCCCCCAAATATAAAATCTAACACCGTTTCCACTGTTTCCCCATCTATTTCCCATGAAGTGATGGGACCAGATGCCATGATCTTCGTTTTCTGAATGTTGAGCTTTAAGCCAACTTTTTCACTCTCCACTTTCACTTTCATCAAGAGGCTTTTGAGTTCCTCTTCACTTTCTGCCATAAGGGTGGTGTCATCTGCATATCTGACATTATTGATATTTCCCCAGCAATCTTGATTTCAGCTTGTGCTTCTTCCAGGCCAGTGTTTCTCATGATGTACTCTGCATATAAGTTAAATAAGCAGGGTGACAATATACAGCCTTGACGTACTCCCTTTCCTATTTGGAACCAGTCTGTTGTTCCATGTCCAGTTCTAACTGTTGCTTCCTGACCTGCATACAAATTTCTCAAGAGGCAGATCAGGTGGTCTGGTATTCCCATCTCTTTCAGAATTTTCCACAGTTTATTGTGATCCACACAGTCAAAGGCTTTGGCATAGTCAATGAAGCAGAAATAGATGTAAACAATGTCAATTATATCTCAATAAAAATGTTATGAACTTGTGATGTTACAATTGCAAAGAAAATGTGTGTTTTCCTCTGTTCTACTTTGCAAATTCAGAGCATATGCTGTAAGGATGCTATCCTCCATTCTGTGATTGTTCTATAGTCCAGAGGTATGTGGCCCTTTGATGACAGACCTTGTAAAGCCAACTTGATTTTCTAAGCTGCCTTTTGGACAAAACTTACCAATAGGGAGACAAGCACAGAACAGGAGAAAAGGCACTGCTCACTGAGATGAGAGATCTGGTTTTCAGGCCTTGTTCTGCCATTCAATAGTCACATGATCTTAGTAAATAATTACCCTATAAGACACAGTATCTTGTTTGTGAATGAACTGATAAAATTAGATAACTTCCTTGAGCTCTATAATTCTCCTCTTCTCCATTCCCTGTGCATTTGCCCTTCACTTTACAAGTATCATAGAGCTCACAGAGCAAATCTTTATGAACATTCAAGGCCGTTGTTGATTATAAACTGAGGGTATAGACGACTGAATAAATTATAGAAAATAATACTTTCCTAATTTAAAATTATCAAAGGCAACATTATCAAAGTATCAAAGACAGATCAGTGGGGAAGCTCTATTGCCAGAGGAAAGAGATTTGATTTTCAGTTGCCAAATAAAGTTAAGAGCTGACAGAAGCCTAGAGCAGAATCTTTAGAACCAAATGCAGGAGCATCAAATTGGGATCAGCCTGAATGAAAAGCATAGGAATAACTTGTTCTTATTGAAGAAACAGATTTCATTTGGGCCTTGAAACATACTTGCTTCCCTTTTGTGCTTCATCTACTGTTTTCATGACTTAGCTCATTCCTGGCCTAGAGTTCTCCATAGACGCATAGCATTGTTTTCTCAATCTGTTCCAAACAGATCTACATGGGGTAGGGCGGTTAAAGAAAGTGAAAGTGAAGTTGCTCAGTCATGTCCAAATATTTGCGGACCCCGTGGACATAGCCTAGCAGGCTCCTCCATCCATGGGATTTTCCAGGCAAGAGTACTGGATTGGGTTGCCATTTCCTTCTCTAGGGGATCTTCTTGACCCAGGAATCAAACCCGGGTCTCCCACACTGCAGGCAGATGCTTTTTACCTGCTGAGCCACCAGGGAAGCCCCAAGGTAAAGCCAAACGAATTATGGGCTTCAGATTTGTCAAGTAATTTGCTAAGGAATGCACATTCTGATCAAATCATCAGAACTACCAGCCTTGCAGTTATCCACATCACTTCCATTTTATAGATGTAAGAACTGAGAGTCAGAGAAGTTAGTTATTTGTTCAAGGTCATACAGATAGTACTGTTCATACTGTTCATGGGGTTCTCAAGGCAAGAATACTGAAGTGGTTTGCCATTCCCTTCTTCAGTGGACCAGGCCTTGTCACAACTCTCCACCATGACCCTTCTGTCTTGGGTGGCCCTACACAGCATGGCTCATAGTTTCATTGACTTTGACAAGGCTGTGGTCCATGTGATCAGACTAGTTAGTTTCCTGTGATTCTGGTTTTCAGTCTGTCTGCCCTCTGATGAAGAAGGGTAAGAGGCTTATGGAAGCTTCCTGATGGGAGAGACTGACTGAGGTGGAAACTGGGTCTTGTTCTGATGGGTGGGGCCATGTTCAGTAAATCTTAAATTCAATCTTCTTTTGATGGGTGGGGCTGTGTTCCTTCCCTGTTATTTATCTGGGGCCAAACTATGGTGCAGGTAATGAAGATAATGGTGACCTCCTTCAAAAAGTCCCATGCATGCACTGCTACACTCAGTGCCCCCAGCCCTGCAGCAGGCCACTGCCAACCCACACCTCCGCTAGAGACTTCTGGACCCTCAGGCAAGTCTGCGTCAGTCTCTTGTGGGGTCATTGGTCTTTTCTCCTGGGTCTTGGTGTGCACAAGGTTCTTTTTGTGCCCACCAATAGTTTGTTGCCCAGTCCTGTGTAAGTTCTGGTGGCTCTATGGTGGGGTTAATGGTGACTTCCTCCAAGAGGGCTTACACCATACTCAAGTCTGTTGCACCCAGAGCCCCTGCCCCTGTGGCAGTCCACTGCTGACCCATATCTCCATGGGAGACACTCAAGCACAGTTCTGTCTCAGTCTCTGTGGGGTCTCTGGGTCCTGGTGCAGACAAGGTTTGTTTGAGGCCTCTGAGCGTTTCTGGCGGGTATGGCATGTGACTCTAAATGCATATTCACCCCTCCTACCGTCTTGCTGGGGCTTCTCTGCCCTTGGACGTGGGGTATCTTCTCACACTCACTCCCACGCTGCATAGTCGCCACACTCACACTGTGTAACCAGAGCCACATTAAAAATTACACCAGAGTCAAGCGTTGAAGAAAATGATGTTTGAGCTTTGACTCTGGTTGCATTTTTTCCCATGTCTCATTTTCTCTTAGCAGCCGAGATCTCACAGGCCCATCCTCCACCTTGGGGCCCAGAAATGGATTGGGGAGGGGTTCGTAGAATCATCAAAAAAGCAAGAGAGTTCCAGAAAAATATCTACCGCTGTTTTATTGACTATGTCAAAGCCTTTGACTGTGGATCACCACAAACTGTGGAAAATTCTTAAAGGGACGGGAATACCAGAACACCTGACCTGCCTCTTGAGAAATCTGTATGCAGGTCAGGAAGTAACAGTTAGAACCAGACATGGAACAACAGACTGGTTCCAAATAGGAAAAGGAGTACTTCAAGGCTGTATATTGTCATCAGGCTTATTTAAGTTATATTTGGAGTATATCATGAGAAACAATGGGCTGGATGAAGCACAAGCTGGAATCAAGATTGCCGGGAGAGAGATCAATAAC
The DNA here is from genome assembly GCF_002263795.3 of Bos taurus. Lineage (NCBI taxonomy): Eukaryota > Metazoa > Chordata > Mammalia > Artiodactyla > Bovidae > Bos > Bos taurus. Next base: position 23,997,706 of record NC_037344.1, on the reverse strand, counting down.
CTGATATGCAGAAGACACCACCCTTATGGCAGAAAGTTAAGAAGAACTAAAGAGCCTCTTGATGGAAGTTGAAAGAGGAGAGTGAAAAATTTGGCTTAAAACTCAATATTCAGAAAATTAAGGTCATGGCATCTGGGTCCATCACTTCATGGGAAATAGATGGGGAAACACTGGAAACAGTGTCAGATTTTATTTTTTGCGGCTCCAAAATCACCAAAGATGGTGACTACAGCTATGAAATTAAAAGACGCTTGCTTCTTGGAAGAAAAGTTATGACCGACATAGACGGAAGAGCCTGGTAGGCTGCAGTCCAGGGGGTTGCGAAGAGTCGGACACGACTGAGTGACTTCACTTTCACTTTTCACTTTCATGCATTGGAGAAGGAAATGGCAACCCACTCCAGTGTTCTTACCTGGAGAATCCCAGGGACGGGGGAGCCTGGTGGGCTGCTGTCTCTGGGGTCGCACAGAGTCGGACACGACTGAAGCGATGCAGCAGCAGCAGCAGCAGACAGCATATTAAAAAGAAGAGACATTACTTTGCCAACAAAGGTCCATCTAATCAAAGCTATGGTTTTTTCAGTAGTCATGTATGGATGTGAGAGGTGGACTATAAAGAAAGCTGAGGGCAGAAGAATTGATGCTTTTGAACTAGGTGCTGGAGAAGACTCTTGAAAGTCCCTTGGACTGCAAAAGGAGACCAAACCAGTCAATCCTAAAGGAAATCAGTCCTGAATATTCATTGGAAGGACTGATGCTGAAGGTGAAACTCCAATACTTGGCCACCTAATGGGAAGAACTGACTCATTTGAAAAGATCCTGATGCTGGGAAAGATTGAAGGCAGGAGGAGAAGGGGATGACAGAGGAAGAGACGGTTGGATGGCACCACTGACTCAATGGACATGAGTTTGAGTAAACCCCGGGAGTTGGTGATGGACAGGGAGGCCTGGCATGCTCCAGTCTATGGGGTCGCAAAGAATCGGACACGACTGATTGACTGAACTGACTGATACACATGGTAAGTGACTATGCCTAGATATAAACCTCTGTTCTGAAATTTCCAAATCCTACATCTTTAGATCAATTCACAACTCTGAACTGGTGCTTTTTAATGGGTTTGAAATATCCTGAGATATTTTCTCTTAATCAGCCTGGGGAGAGCCGCTGGAACCCTGGGAGGGCTATGCCCCAGTCCAGTTTCCTCCAGCCTCCAAAAACCTTCTCAGTTTCCTCCAGCACAAGGTGCGGCCATCATTTTCCATGTGTGCTCTGATTTGAGAAAGTTGAGAGGCCCCAACTACATGACTTGAACAAATATAGAAAATAGAAAAAAATAAAGGTGCTAAAAAACACACTTATGACTTTCATTATTTTTTTTTAAACAAAAAATCAGCTTGAGTAAGAAATTAAAATGAAAAGGAATGTGTACATCTGTAACTTACATCATCCTTAAAATATGCCAACTGCATAACTGGGAAGAAGCTGTAGCAACTAGAAGTCTATCCTTTCAGAATTTCCATAGGAACAGAGGAATGAGATCAACTGAGGTTATTTTATTTACATTCTACAGTAATGACTGTAACAATGTTGGCTGTTAACCTACTTATTTCATGTCAATCTCCTGACTATGTCAACAACAGTTTAAGAGGTAAAGAATGTCTGTCATTTCTGATATGTAATTTCAATGTTTTAAAACCTCTTCATAAGGAAATAAATATATATTTTTCCATAAATTCATTAGTGTAGGCCACATTTTCAATTTACTTGCAAATCTGATTACTTATCTACATCCATCTTTATTCCTCCTGACAGTTTCCAAAACTACATTATGCTGCTGCTGCTAAGTCACTTTAGTCGTGTCCAACTCTGTGTGACCCTATAGACGGCAGCCCACCAGGCTCCCCCGTCCCTGGGATTCTCCAGGCAAGAACACTGGAGTGGGTTGCCATTTCCTTCTCCAATGCATGAAAGTAAAATGTGAAAGTGAAGTTGCTCAGTCGTGTCCGACTCTATGTGACCCCATAGACAGCAGCCCACCAGGCTCCTCCGTCCATGGGCTTTTCCAGGCAAGAGTACTGGAGTGGGGTACATTATATGATAGAAAAAAAAAATAAAGATATAGGAAACTTAAAGGCCAAATGCTACACTGATACCATAGGTGAAATTAATTCTAAGATGTCCTGAAATTTTGCTACACATAGGCTCTGAGCTTTCTGCTTTGTCATACATGTTGTCTCCTTCAAATTTTACCTTGACAGGACACATTTTGCTCATTTAGAAAACCATCATGCATCTGCCCTGCTTATATGACAAGATTGTTGTGATGCTCAAAGAAGTTACAAATCCTAAAATAATAAACACCTACAAAATATAATCATATATCTGCAAACTTTAACAGGCATTTAATTGGTGTTAAAGTAGTTGAGCATATAATAATCTTATATATTTTTATAACTCAAAATAAACATTAAACTTAATTCAGAAAACAACAACAACAACATCTCTACTTTATTTTACTATAGCAAAATTCAGAAGAAAATGTGAGCTATATAGAGACACAAAGATATTTTAAAATTTAATTTTCCTTAAAATTTTGGTTTTATCTAGACTTCATATAGTGACATATGGTGACGATTTGTTACATATATATATATATATATATATTCATTCTTTATTTAATTTTGAAGAAAAATCAAGAAATAATAATACCTAAAGTTACCTAGCATTTGTCTATATTTAATACTTTAGTACTATTAAAGTGTTTTATAAATGTTAGCTGATAAATTTTCTTCAGTTGAACAATAACACCTATGAGCTTTCTCAAAGATAAACAATATAACTAAGAGTGAAGAGAAGAGGGCTTTGAGGGGATCTTTCCTGTATTGTTGAATTAACAAGATAGAACAGGTTTTACTCTGTGGATTAGAAAGGGCAAATAAATAAATAAATAAAGGTAAAATGGCAAGACAAAGTAAAACTTTGTAATATTTTAAGTAAAGCAATTTGATCTTTTCTAAAATTCTTGAAGACCAGAATGAAAGTAAAGCACTATAAAAAAATTAATTCTTTAAGAATCATCTTAAAATGTTTGGACTTAAACTGACATTATCTCAGTGTAACTCTGCTTTCGGGCTTCAAACATTCCTTATGGGAGGAATCTTTTGAGACAGAACAGTGTCTTGGAGCTGGATACACAATGTATAATTTACAGAGGCATAGATGGTACTTTGGATTTCCTAAGGATGTGTTATCTTAGGTTTTCCACTTAGAAATTTCAAACCAAACATCACCCTAGCTAATAGGAACTGTCTTATAATGAATAATGTTTAAATTTTATAAGATGATTTCACTGTGTTTTGGATTGCTTAATTTCCTTTCAATTTGTGATGCTATAGTATTATCCTTTTCATTTAAAATGACCCATTTTCTTAAAATATATACTTTTTAAAAGCCAAGTGCTCTTCTGCAATAATTTTACTAATTTCTGATAATTATGCATTAATATAGTTAAGGAATATCTTGAAATGAAAAAAAAAAAAAACAGGCCATGATTATGTTCTAAATACATATTTGACACATATTGATCAGTTTGCTAGTCACTTTTCATTTATCATCTTATTTTCAAAGATAAGCATTTTTCTTGTGACCCTTAAATTTGAATATATATGCACAAATGTATTAATATATGCCTGGTGGCTCAGACGGTAAAGCGTCTGCCTACCATGTGGGAGACATGGGTTCAATCCCTGGGTCGGGAAGATGTCCTGGAGAAGGAAATGGCAACCCACTCCAGTACTCTTGCCTGGAAAATTCCATGGACGGAGGAGCCTGGTAGGCTACAATCCATGGGGTCACAAAGAGTCAGACACGATTGAGCGACTTCAATGTCAATGTCAGTACAACTGTGGTAGCAACAGTGGTAGTGATTAATAATGGAATTAGTAATAGTAATGAAATAATAGTGGAATTAATAATAATAATGATATTATTAACATACCAGTGTTACTTATTTATTGCCACATTATAGTGTTTTCCCCCCTCACAGTTTTTTTGCAAAATATGATGCATTTATTCATGAGGATGCTATCACTCAAAGAAGTAAAAATCTTACACTCATTCTCCTAACTCAAGGAATCTAAAGTTGTTCTGTTTGATTATGGTGTATGTGTTTTTCTAATTGCATCAAGTTTTGGTGATCTATTCTCCAAAATAAATAGTTTCCAGTTTAACTTCACTACTTAATAAAACATATATTCTGTGTACATATTGATACCTATAATGTGATGTGCAATGTATGAATAGAATAAGTATTTTCATTTCTCACTATGAAAAACTTCATTCTCAATTTTCAAATGCCAATAACTCTTATCACTAAAGGATCTTACTTAAACAGATAAATATGATACAGAGATGGCAAAATAATTGTGTAAAAATGGTTCTCACATCTTTATGTATAAAGTGAATATTTCCAGCTCAAGATATTACATTATTTAAATTAGGTGATATTGAATATGCATTCAAAGTTTATTTTTTCAATTAAATATAAGCTATGTTATATTTAATTCAATACTTCAAATATTTATTGAGGATATAGTATGATAAAAGTGTTGAAGGGAAAGCCAAAATGGATAAAAACACGCATTTTTCTCCAAAAGAGACTTTGATATAATGGTAAAGACACAGAGTAAATGCACAAAAATAACCATAGCACACATCTTATGACATATAAGTAATCAGGGAGAAACAACACCCAAGTGGTGTTAAAGCAAGGAGTGAACAAGAGCAACTGGGAAAAATTAAGGCATTTCCAAGAAGGAAATCACATTCAAGGAAGATTTAAATGGTTGATTTATAAAGACTGAATTTTAAATCAAAGGCAAAAGATCAGGGAGAGAAGATTAACTGATTATTCGGGGAATAGCTTATTTTTCATTTGTGCAGTAGCATATGGTATGTGGAAAAAACTAGAAGGAGATAAGGTTTGAAAGCCATGATATAGCCTGGAGTGTCAAAACTCTATTTCACATGGCATAAAAAAAATTAAAAGTTTCTCTTAACCAAAGTGCAACACGAGCAGAGCTTGCATCAGAACAATTTATCTTGCAACATATTGGAGTTAAAGTCAAATGAAGAAGAGCCTCTTACTAAGCATTATTCTCCTATGTGGTCCCTGGGAATAGACATGACAGCTTTACAGACTTTTAATACCTATTTAAATACCTTCTTATGTCAGCCACAATAAATCTGAGTTTTCATGGTCTAGTCCTTTTCCCTCACTCTGAAAAAGTAGATTATCCTTGAGAAAACTTTCTCATGATCTTTACTTGGCATTCAATTGCTTACAGGCACTGCAGTGTACACAAAATTAGATTCATTTCTCAGGATCCCAAAAATCCCCAAAATAAGATCCTTTTTATACTCATTCTCCTTTTGAATAGCACCATAATGTATCGTTACCCAGAAATGAAATCTGGCCAACATCCTGAATTATTATTTTTTAACCCAGAGCTCAAACAGTCAATGCTTATGTCTGTTCTCTACTCTAGTTCATTCCTTTCTCATTATCACCAGCTTCAATTTTTGTTATACCTTCTATGTTGTCCATATCTACTATGACTTCAACGCCAGTTTTATTCCTTATGCTGCCTTCTGATTAGTCTTTCCAAAACAGTAACCTGATGATGCTTCTTCTGTGTTTCAGATCCTTCATGCTGCTGCTACTGCTAAATCGCTTCAGTCGTGTCCGACTCTGTGCGACCCCATAGACGGCAGCCCACCAGGCTTCCCCGTCCCTGGGATTCTCCAGGCAAGAACACTGGAGTGGGTTGCCAGTTCCTTCTCCACAGATCCTTCATAGAGCCCTCTTTTTCCTCAGGACAAAGAACATGACTCAGCTTGTCATTCAAGACCATGAGATTTTTCAGGCCTCTACCTTTCTTTTCTGCCTCTTCTCACATAACTTCTCTTGAGGTTTGCCTTCTAAAAATGATAAGCCCTCTGAGTTCTTAGAAAAGGATCATCCAATTTCTCACCACCAGGCATGACTTCTCATTTAGAAAGCCTTTTCTTGTTCTTATCTGTTTCATTTACTTCATTATTTTCTACTATGAAATATATCACAAGATATTCTAATAGGTGGTATATAACCATTTCCTGCCATTGGAGCAAAACAAAAAATATCTTTTTCTTTATTTTCCTGGCATCTAGCATAGCACATGAGATACAAATGATGCTCAAAATAACACTTGTGTAAGCAAAAAATGAACAAAGGAGGTTATAAAGAAATTGTAATAATATTCTGAATGTCTAATGCATTTTATTTTCAGTTTAGATTGTAAGTTCCACTGGAGCCCAGCCCTTAACAGAAAAAAAAAGACATCTTTAGTAAAAATAATGATTTTTCTCATGTGAAAATTCATGAGAATTTGAGAGTTTCCATATTTTCTGTTTTTACTAAAACTTCAGAATTAGCATTTCAGTGCAGATAAAAGCATCCAGAGAGATGAAAGAACATGGAGTTTTTTGGTTACTATACATATATTAATCTAAGCATGTCCCCATTATAATTGGGGTGTATTTTAGATATTGTTATCTGAATTAAGTTAATAAATTAAGTATTTGTATCTCATTATGGTATCACCCATTCCACCCACAGACACACACTGAGAACAGATAAACATACAATAATAAAAAGCCTTATATATTTTTTTATAATGGAAGTCAAATCATTCTTAAATATCATTAAACACTAGCACAATTAGAAACTCTTTTTTTACTTCTTTCCCAATTTTGTTTTATTCTTACATTAGAAATAAAAGTAGAAACTATAATCAAATAATTTTATCTCAAAATTTTACACTTGATGAGTTTAAGACATGTTTTATTTCAAAAACAAGATGACTCATCTCAAATGTGCACTTTGTTGAAGACATAAACCAAAGTTCTCTGAAATGTCTTTCTTTAGTCACATCCATTCTGAATTCTGTTCAAGAAGTTATAATGATCACAATTTTATCAGAAATACTAATGCACTGGAGCTTCCCTGCTGGCTCAGGGGTAAAGAATCTTCTGCCAATGCAGCAGTCACGGGATTGATCCCTGGTCAGGAAGATCCCCTGGAGAAGGAAATGGCCACCTACTCCAGTATTCTTGCCTAGAGAATCTCATGGACTAAAGGGCCTGATGGACTACAGTCCATGGGGATGCAAAGAATCAGACACGACTTTTCAACTAGACAACAACTAATGTATTAGCTATGTGAGTTAACTACTGAACACAGGTAAAAGTTTCTTTGATGAAGATAAACTGACTTAAAGAAAATGTTACTACAGACCACTACATTGTGTTAAAGCAAATAGTAGACAAAAATTATTATTATTATTTTTAATCTTGAGAATATGCCTTCAAAGGTAACAGGACTGCTCCTTCACCTGCTCCAACACAAGCACAAACCAAAGGACTCTGAAATGCTTAAAAGGCCAACTAATTCTGTCCTTTGTCTCAGGAGAGATTCAGGAAAATCAGCTCCTACATAGAGACCCGGCTGTGAATTTGTTCTTTATTGTCTACATGTGTTCTCTTCTAATAACTGTCCCAAAATACTGCTAACACGGGGTGTGTGGGCTGCACTGATTTTCCTTCAAAACCATGTGAAGCAGACTCCTTGGACTAGATAGCAAATATTTTTAAAAACTAAAATAAATCAGTGTTATTTTGTTTTTATTATTGTGGTTTATAATTATGAATTAATAATTTTTGTACTATTATCAATGATAAACTAATATTTTCAAATATGAATACTTATTAGAGGAATATAGCATTTTTATCCATTTATTTATATATATTAAAATATTAAAAGATATATGTGATAGTAAATTTATAAGTGGATTACTTTTTCAACTATGTGAAATAGAATAATTATAATTCTGACTAAATTTGATGGTTTAAAATAAGTAACTATTTCTACAACTTAAGTTGTTTCCACCACACTTTAAAATTTTAACATTAAAATAAAAGTCTGTATTTCCTGAGTAGCAGTATTTTTGAGCTGATTGATTTTGCACTAAAAGGTTTCAAAAAGTCAATATCAGAGGTGCCTCAGTAACAAGTGACAGCATCATTTTCAGGAGATCAGATCTTTGAATATTGAAATCAAAGATAAGCATCATTTTAGCACATGAATATAAAATAAGAGGTAGTTAGAGGAAAATGAAAGTGTCAATTCAATGAAGGATTGTATGCATAGACTTGATCACATTAATTCTGTAGCACATTTTTTAACAGAGAAAGGAATAAAAGGGGAAGTCTTAGTTAAGCACTCTTCTGGCAAGTCAGCAGTGCAAGAATAAGCATTCAAGTCATAGGTAGTGGATGATTCCAGAAATTATGAAAACAAACTTGCAAGAATATTTTGAAATAAATTAATTAAACAATATTATAGGAGATTCTGAAAACATCAAGGATTGCACAGGACTTCAAAGAAAACAGAAAACACATACATGAGAAGGACATTATTATATAGATTTATATCCATTTTAGCTCTGTGATTTCAAAAGTTTCAGCCCTAAACTTCTTGGGCTTCAGCTTTCTTACATATTTCTTACAGAAATGCTATTTATTGTATGAGTGATTACAAATACATAGCATTTTCTACCTGCACAGAATTATACAATTTTTGAAACACATAAACACAGTAGTAGTAGTTGCAGTGTTAGTCACCCAGTCGTGTCTGACTCTTTTCAACCCCACAGAGTATGGCCCACCAGGCTCCTCTGTCCTTGGAATTCTCCATGCAAGAATATTGGAGTTGGTTGCCATTCCCCTCTCCAGGGGCCTAGGGATCAAACACAGGTCTCCTGCATTGAAGGCAGATTCTTTACCATCTGAGCTACAGAGAAGTCCTATAAACACAGTACTAAATTTATTTGGCCATGAAAAAAGTTCACACCACTTTTGCCACTTACCAAGGAAGAAATAAAACTCATTGCATAAAATACGTAGTATGATACATATTATCTATGTACAGGAAACATCATATGATGATGTACCCAAGGATAATAAATCTATTCCATATATTAAAATATCAAAGATAGTGCAATATAATAAAAGCAATTATATTTTAATATATTTATATCAATTAAAAGCCTAAGAAGTTAATCATTGAATAAGCAACTGTAGAGTTGAGAGCACTTTAATAAAATAATGAATTTGACATATTGAAATTAGGTAAACATGTAGGCAAACAATCAAGAGGGTTATAGTACCACTGGGCTAGAAAAAGATGGTTTGAGAGCTGTAACTAACACTGGGCCCAAAGAAGCAAGATGAGGAAGCAATTACTGGAAACCAGAGATAGAAGGTGAAAGCAAGAGGGATGTTCAAGATGCACTATGGCCTTAGATACAGCCAGCCCATGGAAAGCTACTGTTCTCCCACTCATTTAAATCCTTCTGATGAGTCCCCCTGGCTAAACCTCCTTCAAAGTATTCAGGCATGGAGTCTATACAATACAGCCTCCTTAAGTCCAAACCAGGTAGAGAAGTTTAGAAAGTGGATTTGGAGTACTATTCATTTCATGAATAGATGAAATATTTATCAAGTATTTTTCTCCTAAAAAGTAGTTTAAATATTAACAGTCAGATCAGATCAGTTCAGTCGCTCAGTTGTGTCCGACTCTTTGCGACCCCATGAATCGCAGCATGCCAGGCCTCCCTGTCCATCACCAATTCCCGGAGTTCACCCAGACTCACTTCCATCGAGTCAGTGATGCCATCCAGCCATCTCATCCTCTGTCATCCCCTTTTCCTCCTGCCTCCAATCCCTCCCAGCATCAGAGTCTTTTCCAGTGAGTCAACTCTTCGCATGAGGTGGCCAAAGTACTGGAGTTTCAGCTGTAGCATCATTCCTTCCAAAGAAATTCCAGGGCTGATCTCCTTCAGAATGGACTGGTTGGATCTCCTTGCAGTACAAGGGACACTCAAGAGTCTTCTCCAACACCACAGTTCAAAAGCATCTATTCTTCGGCCCTCAGCCTTCTTCACATCCATACATGACCACATCCATACATGACCACAGGAAAAACCATAGCCTTGACTAGACGAACCTTTGTTGGCAAAGTAATGTCTCCACTTTTTAATATGCTGTCTAGGTTGGTCATAACTTTCCTTCCAAGGAGTAAGCATCTTTTAATCTCATGGCTGCAGTCACCATCTGTAGTGATTTTGGAGCCCAGAAAAATAAAGCCTGACACTGTTCCCACTGTTTCCCCATCTATTTCCCATGAAGTGGTAGGACCAGATGCCATGATCTTCATTTTCTGAATGTTGAGCTTTAAGCCAACTTTTTCACTCTCCACTTTCACTTTCATCAAGAGGCTTTTGAGTTCCTCTTCACTTTCTGCCATAAGGGTGGTGTCATCTGCATATCTGAGGTTATTGATATTTCTCCCGGCAATCTTGATTCCAGCTTGAGTAAATGGATTTGATTAATTTACTTGAATTCTATCATTTTATTTACTTGAATTCTATTTACTTGAATTAAATCAAGAATTAATTTAATCTAGATTTGACTATTGCTTTTATTAGAAAATAAAATCATTAAAAATTACAATCTCATTTTAAAGAATAAATATGAGGATAATAAATCAATGTAATTAATAATCATTTAGTTTGCACTTAGCACAATTCCAAATAGATCAAGCTTTACGGTCTATGCATAAAAGATGAATAAAGCATCATGGATGCAGTTTGATGGCTGGTAACCGTAGATACTGTGGAAGAAAGGGCTACAGTTAAACAAGCATGAACCAGTGAAGAATTATTGACGGCATAATGATATCATATCCAAGAATGTCAACATGGGAATGAGTTTGGGAGACAGTTCAGAGGTACAAACAGATAAACAACATAACTAAGTGGATAAAAATGAGTGATGAATATCTGAAATTGGTAATATGATATGAAGTAAATCTACTTCAGTTGAGCTATTTCAAATCCTGAAAGATGATGCTGTGAAAGTGCTGCACTCAATATGCCAGCAAATTTGGAAAACTCAGCAGTGGCCACAGGACTGGAAAAGGTCAGTTTTCATTCCAATCCCAAAGAAAGGCAATGCCAAAGAATGCTCAAACTACCTCACAATTGCATCTCACATGCTAGTAAAGTAATGCTCAAAAATCTCCAAGCCAGGCTTCAGCAATACGTGAACCGTGAACTTCCAGATGTTTAAGCTGGTTTTAGAAAAGGCAGAGGAACCAGAGATCAAATTGCCACATCTGCTGGATCATCAAAAAAGCAAGAGAGTTCCAGAAAAACATCTATTTCGGCTTCATTGACTATGCCCATGCCTTTGACTGTGTGGATCACAATAAACTGTGGAAAATTCTGAAAGACATGGGAATACCAGAGCACCCTACCTGCCTCGTGAGAAACCTATATGCAGGTTAGGAAGCAACAGTTAGAACTGGACATGGAACAACAGATTGGTTCCCAATAGGAAAAGGAGTACGTCAAGGCTGTATATTGTCACCCTGTTTATTTAACTTATATGCAGAGTACAATCATGAGAAACGCTGGGCTGGAAGTAGCACAAGTTGGAATCAAGATTAGCAGGAGAAACATCAATAACCTCAGATATGCAGATGACACCACCCTTACGGCAGAAAGTGAAGAGGAACTAAAAAGCCTCTTGATGAAAGTGAAAGAGGAGAGTGAAAAAGGTGGCTTAAAGTTCAACATTCAGAAAACGAAGATCATGGCATCTGGTCCCACCACTTCATGGGAAATAGATGGGGAAACAGTGGAAACAGTGTCAGACTCTATTTTGGGGGGCTCCAAAATCACTGCAGATGGTGATTTTAACCATGAAATTAAAAGACGCTTACTCCTTGGAAGGAAAGTTATGACCAACCTAGATAGCATATTCAAAAACAGAGACATTACTTTGCCAACAAAGGTCCATCTAGACAAGGCTATGGTTTTTCCAGTAGTCATGTATGGATGTGAGAGTTGTACTGTGAAGAAAGCTGAGGGCCGAAGAATTGATGCTTTTGAACTGTGGTGTTGGAGAAGACTCTTGAGAGTCCCTTGGACTGCAAGGAGAACCAACCAGTCCATTCTGAAGGAGATCAGTCCTGGCTGTTCTTTGGAAGGACTGATGCTAAAGCTGAAACTCCAATACTTTGGCTACCTCATATGAAGAGTTGACTAATTGGAAAAGACTCTGATGCTGGGAGGGATTGGGGGCAGGAGGAGAAGGGGACGACAGAGGATGAGATGGCTGGATGGCATCACTGACTCGATGGATGTGAGTCTGAGTGAACTCTGGGAGTTGGTGATGGACAGGGAGGCCTGGTGTGCTGTGATTCATGGGGCTGCAAAGAGTCAGACATGACTGAGAAACTGAACTGAACTGAACTGACTGAAATCTACTTCTAGCCCAAATGAGAATAAAAAACAAAAGGCAGGTTTTTATTGGTGCAGGAGAAAAGGATGATATACAATAGTATTTTTGTAGCTGATGAGGTTCAGTTACTTGTAGGACATCTATGAGCTATTTTCAGAAAGATCTCGATACACAGAGAAACATAATGATACATGGAATAACCTCCTTATTTTAAAAGCTATTATGCTGCTGCTCCTGCTAAGTCACTTCAGTCCTGTGGACTCTGTGCTGTCCACTCTGTATGACCCCATAGATGGCAGCCCACCAAGCTCCCCCGTCCCTGGCATTCTCCAGGCAAGAACACTGGAGTGGGTTCCCATTTCCTTCTCCAATGCATGTAAGTGAAAAGTGAAAGGGAAGTTGTTCCGTTGTGTCCAACTCTTAGTGACCCCATGGACTGCAGCCTACCATGCTCCTCCATCCATGGGATTTTCCAGGCAAGAGTACTGGAGTGGGGTGCCATTGCCTTCTCAGAAAAGCTATTATAGAAGCTAGTAAAATTGTCCTTTTAAGTCAGCAAATACTCATTTTCTATAGGAATATGCTTTAGATCTAAATTTGATTATATATAATAAATCTAAATATTAGCATAAAGTACAAGTTTCTCAAGAAAAATATTCAGAATTTTGGTTTAAATATTATTGTCTCAAATGGTTTTCAGTGGCTAAAGAAAAGTACAAAGAGAATGAATTACATGTAATAATAAGTAATAGTAAAAAACATTACATTAGCCTAAAATGATAATCAGAGATACCAAAGGAACATTTGATGCAAAGATGAGCTCGATAAAGGACAGAAATGGTATGGACCTAACAGAAGCAGGAGATATTAAGAAGAGATGGCAAGAACACACAGAAGAACTGTACAAAAAAGATCTTCACGACGCAGATAATCACAATGGTGTGATGACTGACCTAGAGCCAGACATCCTGGAATGTGAAGTCAAGTGGGCCTTAGAAAGCATCACTACGAACAAAGCTAGAGGAGGTGATGGAATTCCAGTTGAACTATTCCAAATCCTGAAAGATGATGCTGTGAAAGTGCTGCACTCAATATGCCAGCAAATTTGGAAAACTCAGCAGTGGCCACAGGACTGGAAAAAGTCACTTTTCATTCCAATCCCAAAGAAAGGCAATGCCAAAGAATGCTCAAACTACCCCACAATTGCACTCATCTCACACGCTAGTAAAGTAATGCTCAAAATTCTCCAAGCCAGGCTTCAGCAATATGTGAACCGTGAACTTCCAGATGTTCAAGTTGGTTTTAGAAAAGGCAGAGGAACCAGAGATCAAATTGCCAACATCCGCTGGATCATCAAAAAAGCAAGAGAGTTCCAGAAAAACATCTATTTCGGCTTCATTGACTATGCCCATGCCTTTGACTGTGTGGATTACAATAAACTGTGGAAAATTCTGAAAGAAATGGGAATACCAGACCACCTGATCCGCCTCTTCAGAAATTTGTATGCAGGTCAGGAAGCAACAGTTAGAACTGGACATGGAACAACAGACTGGTTCCAAATAGGAAAAGGAGTTAGTCAAGGCTGTATATTGTCACCCTGCTTATTTAACTTATATGCAGAGTACATCATGAGAAACGCTGGACTGGTAGAAACACAAACTGGAATCAAGTTTGCCGGGAGAAATATCAATAACCTCAGATATGCAGATGACACCACCCTTATAGCAGAAAGTGAAGAGGAACTCAAAAGCCTCTTGATGAAAGTGAAAGTGGAGAGTGAAAAAGTTGGCTTAAAGCTCAACATTCAGAAAACGAAGATCATGGCATCCGGTCCCACCACTTCATGGGAAATGGATGGGGAAACAGTGGAAACAGTATCAGACTTTATTTTTCTGGGCTCCAAAATCACTACAGATGGTGACTGCAGCCATGAGATTAAAAGATGCTTACTCCTTGGAAGGAAAGTTATGACCAACCTAGATAGAATATTCAAAAGCAGAGACATAACTTTGCCAACAAAGGTTCGTCTAGTCAAGGCTATGGTTTTTCCTGTGGTCATGTATGGATGTGAGAGTTGGACTGTGAAGAAGGCTGAGGGCCAAAGAATTGATGCTTTTGAACTGTGGTGTTGGAGAAGACAGACTCTTGAGAGTGCCTTGGACTGCAAGGAGATCCAACCAGTCCATTCTGAAGGAGATCAGCCCTGGATGTTCTTTGGAAGGACTGATGCTACAGCTGAAACTCCAGTACTTTGGCCACCTCATGCGAAGAGTTGACTCACTGGAAAAGACTCTGATGCTGGGAGGGATTGAGGGCAGGAGGAGAACGGGACGACAGAGGATGAGATGGCTGGATGGCATCACTGACTCGATGGAAGTGAGTCTGAGTGAACTCCGGGCATTGGTGATGGACAGGGAGGCCTGGCATGCTGAGATTCATGGGGTCGAAGAGAGTCGGACACGACTGAGAGACTGAACTGAACTGAACTGACTGAAATTTACTCCTAGTCCAAATGAGAAAAAAAGAAAAAAGGCAGGTTTTTATTGGTGCAGGAGAAAAGGATGATACACAGTAGTATTTTTGTAGCTGATGAGGTTCAGTTATTTGTAGGACATCTATGAGCTATTTTCAGAAAGATCTCTATACACAGAGAAACATAATGATACATGGAATAACCTCCTTATTTTAAAAGCTATTATGCTGCTCCTGGTAAGTTGCTTCAGTCCTGTGGACTCTGTGCTGTCAACTCTGTGTGACCCCATAGATGGCAGCCCACCAGGCTCCCCTGTTCCTGGCATTCTCCAGGCAAGAACACTGGAGTGGGTTGCCATTTCCTTCTCCAATGCATGAAAGTGAAAAGTTAAAGGGAAATTGCTCAGTTGTGTCCGACTCTTAGTGACCCCATGGACTGCAGCCTACCACGCTCCTCTGTCCATGGGATTTTCCAGGCACAAGTACTGGAGTGGGGTGCCATTGCCTTCTCTGAAAAGCTATTATAGAAGCTAGTAAAATTGTCCTTCTAAGTCAGCAAATACTCATTTTCTATAGGAATATGCTTTAGATCTAAATTTGATTATATATAATAAATCTAAATATTAGTGTAAAGTACAAGTTTCTCAAGAAAAATATTCAGAATTTTGGTTTAAATATTATTGTCTCAAATGTTTTTCAGTATCTAAAGAAAAGTACAAAGAGAATGAATTACATGTAATAATAAGTAATAGTAAAAAACATTACATAGCCTAAAATGATAATGATGATGATAATAGTTAACATTTACATACTGCCTATGTACCAGGAATTATTCAAAGCCATGTGTTATTTCATGTCCTTTACATAAAATGACTCATACATTCCTCAGAGTATGTTTACGAATTTTCATCTTACTGAGGAGACATTTAGGCTCAAAATGTTTTAAATGATTTGAGCCAGATTCCAACCCAATTAGTACAATCAATCAAGGTATGTGTTGTGTTATGCTGCTTCAGTCGTGTCTGACTCTTTGCGATCCTATGGACTGTAGCCCACCAGGATCCTCTGTCCATGGGATTCTTCAGGCAAGAATAATGGAATGGATTGCCAGGCCCTCCTCCAGGGGATCTTCCTGACCCAGGATTGAACCCTCGTCTCTTATTTCTCCTGTATTGGTGGAATGTTCTTTTCACCAGTGCATCATGGGAAACCCCCAAAGGCTGGCTTGTCAGGAGTGGGATTCAAACTCACATCCATGAAATCTTATGTTTAAATATGTAATTATTAATTTTATTCATTTTCTTTCCTATCCACAAAATACACAGTAATTCTGGGCTTTTGGCTAATATCTCTGAAACTTAATCTTTGTTTGAAATAACGTACCAGGTAATTGTTTCAACACTATGGTATATATCTTATATGAGCAAACTTAAAATCAAACCGAGAGGGTTTTAATTAACTAAAGTACCAGTAGAATATTAAAACCTGATAAAAACTGGTTAACTCTATTTTCTCATATTCTGAGATCATTCTTCAATATATAATGGTGACTACATATCTTATTTTAAAATGTTAGGAGGGCACGGCTAATATAATGATAAGAACAGTTCAACTTAAATGCATTAAAAATAAATTCTTATAAGTGATATGGCTACTGGAAAAAAATTGGGCATTTCCTTTTAAAAATTTCAAGGATATTAGCAAAATACTCTGACAAGAGTCATAATGACTTCAGCAAACAAAGGAGAGTTAACATTTATACAAATTCTTTCTTATTCAAATCATATTCCTCTTAATATAGGACCATGTCCCAGTAGGGGAAAAAATCTAAATAGCAAAACCTCAGATATTTGAAATGAATAGTGTGTTCTCCATGCTATCTTTTTTATGACATAGCCCATCAAGAATACAAAAATATTCATGTAAAAAATCAAAGTACAAATTTCTTGAAGCTATTACTATCTTACTAAGTTTATGTTTTGTAAATGTATTTCACTTTTAAGAAATTAAGTCATGCTCTTTAAAGAAAAATTTGGGACTTAGCCATCAACAATGAAAGAAAACTACAGTTTTCTGCAGTGCCAACAGTAAAATATATAGTCTCACAATTCAGTTGAAAACCAAAATAATTCATTGAGACAGAAAGTAAAATAGAAGGTTCCAAGGGCTTGGAGAAGGGATAAAGGGAGTTATTATTTCCTAGGTACAGAATTTCTGTTTGAGATGATGAAAAACTTCTGAAAATGGATAATGTTGATGGTTTTACAATATTATCAATGTACTTAATCCCACTGAATTTTAGTTAAAAATAGCTAAGCTGGCAACTTTTATATTTATTTTACTCTCCTAAATGAAAAAAAAATACAAACAAAAGGAATATTATTAGATTTGTCTCTGAAGTGTCCCACAAATTGCTGACTGAAACACACACACACACACACACACACACACGCACAAGAACACAGAGAGCTGTGCGTTCAGTTTTATTTGGGAAGTTACTGAGAGCCATAGCCTGTAAGACAGCCTCTTGGATAGCTCTATAGAATTTCTCCTGGAATTAAGTGAGTAGAATCCTCCAGTGTCCCAAACTACCCCAAGTACAAAGGCCCCACCATTTTTCCTGAGGAAAAGCTGAAGTCTCTCAAAAAAGAGTGAGCAGGCTCAAGTAGCTAATGATTAGGACAAGAAAGTCACAAACTCAGTTGTCTGATGCAAATTTCTGAGTTGTTTCACAGATGTTATAAGTAACACCAGAGGGAAAAAGCTAAGTACATGATGATGACTAGACTGTATCTGTAACATAAACTGCTCCAACTCTAGAAATACTGTGTCTATGGCTAGCATAGTTCTAAGAACTGGCCCTAAGAGAACAGGATTAACACTATTGCTCATAATGGGCATCAAAATAATAGTAGATTGTTCTGCTGGTGTATATAAATGGGCAATTACAACGGTCTGAAAGAGATGCCACAGACGTCTTCAACTCTAAGAACACAGTGCCTAAGATGTTGCAGAAGGTGGACCTTCACCCATGATTCCACAGAAATGGAATGGTGTTTTGACAAACAGGAATTTGAAAGCAGCTTTTGGCAGGAAAAAGCTCTTGCAGGAAAGAGCTGTCTGCAGGAGGCACCTCTTTGTTTTGTCACTAACCTAAACCAGGCACCTCCATGCTCTAGTCATCTCTGGTCCTCTTTTGATCACAGAACATTTCTGCCTAAATTTTTGGTTCTTGCCATACATCAAAGCAGTAGAAATGAATCATAATTAACAGATGACCAGAACTCTTCCCTAGCTTTCCCTTCATCTCATGAACAAACTGTGTGAACAAGATAGTATCTAAAGAAAGATCATAAGAAGTTGACAAGCCTGTGTGAGTGGAGGGTGGCAATGACTCTGACCACTTATCTCAATGATTAACTGAGATTTCTTCCCTGTTTCCCTTTAAAGGCTTTCATGACTGAGCAGATTCTTCGGAGGCGGCTTTTAGGAGACAATGAGTCCACCCCTCCCCAGCTTGCTAACATTCTGATGAAAGGCAGAATGTCTTTAATGTCTTTACGTTTTCTCCCTAGCAACATTGGTGAGCACTGACTTTGTAAGCAGCAAACAGTGGGACTCGACTCAGTAACAGGTTAAAGAGGTGGGGTGCAGGGAAACATATATAGGAAATATATATATATATATATATATATATATATATATATATTTATGATTTTTTAAAGGGGGTACATGCACATATCTTGATAGCTGCTCTAGTCACAAGGAGCAGATGCCTCTGTTAATGATTGCAGCACTTTTCTAGGTATGACAAAATGCAAAAAGTTGGGTTCATAACATTTTCTCCTGAAAATATTTATCTGAAGTCCTGTTCTGCCAGTTTCACTCAGAACACAGAGCACTCACACCTGATCTCCACCCTGAGTTCCTTTCAGAATGTGTTAAAGGTCAGCAACTGCAGTAGCTAAAGACCTAATCTTCATAGAGCCGGGTGGCAAGCAACATTCTCTAGTTAGCAAAACCGATAAAACTTACTGCCACTCACTTATTTTCCTGTTAACTTCAAATAATAGTCTTACCATCTGACTTATCTTGGTACTCAAATGTGTTGGGGATATCATTTAACTTAATCATTTATTTTCCCAATCATTGCTTATATCTTTGCCTGTCACCTCTCTTTAATATCAATGACCTAGAGGAGGGCTTCGGAGAAGGCAATGGCACCCCACTCCAGTACTCTTGCCTGGAGAATCCCATGGACGGAGGAGCCTGGTAGGCTGCAGTCCATGGGGTCGCTAAGAGTTGGATACGACTGAGCAACTTCACTTTCACTTTTCACTTTCAGGCATTGGGGAAGGAAATGGCAACCCACTCCAGTGTTCTTGCCTGGAGAATCCCAGAGATGGGGGAACCTGGTGGGCTGCCGTCTATGGGGTCGCACAGAGTCGGACATGACTGAAGTGACTTAGCAGCAGCAGCAGAGGAGGGCTTAAGGGAAAAAAGAAAGCTATGACATTTGGCCTTCTATTTCTATACATGTGGGGATGTGTATGTGTGTGTATGTGTATATATGTATCAGTTCAGTTCAGTTCAGTCACTCAGTTGTGTCTGACTCTTTGCGACCCCATGAATTGCAGCACGCCAGGTCTCCCTGTCCATCACCAACTCCCAGAGTTCACTCAAACTCACGTCCATCGAGTCCGTGATGCCATCCAGCCATCTCATCCTCTGTCGTCCACTTCTCTTCCTGCCCACAATCCCTCCCAGCATCAGGGTCTTTTCCAATGAGTCAACTCTTTGCATGAGGTGGCCAAATTATTGGAGTTTCAGCTTTAGCATCAGTCCTTCCAAAGAACACCCAGGACTGATCTCCTTTAGAATGGACTGGTTGGATCTCCTTGCAGTCCAAGGCACTCTCAAGAGTCTTCTCCAACACCACAGTTCAAAAGCATCAATTCTTCGGCCCTCAGCTTTCTTCACAGTCCAACTCGCACATCCATACATGACTACTGGGAAAACTATAGCCTTGACTAGATGGACCTTTGTTGGCAAAGTAATGTCTCTGCTTTTGAATATGCTATCTAGGTTGGTCATAACTTTCCCTCCAAGGAGTAAGGGTCTTTTAATTTCATGGCTAAAATCACCATCTGTAGTGAGTTTGGAGCCCAGAAAAATAAAGTCTGAGACTGTTTCCACTGTTTCCCCATCTATTTCCCATGAAGTGGTGGGACCGGATGCCATGACCTTAGTTTTCTGAATGTTGAGCTTTAAGCCAACTTTTCCACTCTCCACTTTCACCTTCATCAAGAGGCTTTTTAGTTCGTCTTCACTTTCTGCTATAAGGGTGGTGTCATCTGCATATCTGAGGTCATTGATATTTCTCCCGGCAATCTTGATTCCAGCTGTGCTTCTTCCAGTCCAGCGTTTCTCATGATGTACTCTGCATATAAGTTAAATAAGCAGGGTGACAATATACGGCCTTGACGTACTCCTTTTCCTATTTGGAACCAGTCTATTGTTCCATGTCCAGTTCTAACTGTTGCTTCCTGACCTGCATATAGGTTGCTCAAGAGGCAAGTCAGGTGGTCTGGTATTCCCATCTCTTTTAGAATTTTCTACAGATTATTGTGATCCACACAGTCAAAGGCTTTGGGCTTTGGCATAGTCAATAAAGGAGAAATAGATGTTTTTCTGGAACTCTCTTGCTTTTTCGATGATCAGCCTTCTCTGTCTATATGTATCGGAGAAGGCAATGGCACCCCACTCCAGTACTCTTGCCTGGAAAATCCCATGGACGGCGGAGCCTGGTAGGCTGCAATCCATGGGGTCGCTAAGAGTGGAACATGACTGAGCGACTTCACTTTCACTTTTCACTTTCATGCATTGGAGAAGGAAATGGCAACCCACTCCAGTGTTCTTGGCTGGAGAATCCCAGGGACGGGGGAGCCTGGTGGGCTGCCGTCTATGGGGTCGCATAGTCGGACACTACTGAAGCGACTTAGCAGCAGCAACATATATATGTATGTATGTATGTGTGTATATATATATATATATATATATATATATATATATACATATATAGCTTAAGCTGTAATTGGGCTCTCTCCCTTGAAAATTTTGGACAATTTTCTAAAATTCCCTGAGCAATTACTCTAATCCTTGCTCAGGTAAAAGATTTTTCTTTAACCTGTGCTTATTATCCCACAGTAGCCCTACATATGCCCTTCATAGGTAAAAGTCAGTGAGTACTTACCTATTTCATTTTTATACAGCCTCATATTTAAAGGAATTCAGAAAATCCCACTATAGGCCAAACTTCTTGACAGCTAGCTTGAGAAGTGTAAATGGAGGAAGGGAGGTGGTAGTTTGGAGATTTTTTTTTCTTATTTTTTTTCCAGTGGACTTAGCCACCCACAATGAAGACATTTACAGGAATCCCAAGTTCAAAGGTAAACACGTACCTCAGCTCTGTGCCTTTATACCACCTAGAACTCTACATAAGCAAGCTGAGAGACTTTCATCATTTTTTTTTGTGCACAAGAACTAAACTAGCATGCTTTAGAGTACAAGTAAAACTTCAGAGGGCTATGTTGCTCTGAAGTAATAGTAAAAATCCTAGCAGGGGAGGTGAATTGCAAAAAATGGATGATTCCAAAGGGATCTCGGTAACTATAGGGTGGTTAAACTGACTTGGCTGCTAAAATACCTCCTGGATCTGAACATCAGTCAAGAAAAGCAAAAAAAAGTACATTTTGATTTTGATTAAAGAAAATGTGCTTAAAACTCAGGATAATGTTTGATGTTATTTTAATCCCCATTCTTACTGTTCTCTCACATTTCCTTTTAAAAACATATTAAATTGGAACATTTTACTCTTTTTAATAAAATTTTTTTTTTGTATAGGGACTTCTTTATAAGCACAATAAACCATTTCATGGTGTGAATTATGGGGTAATAATTCACACCTTTTGCATTAAATGGCACTCAGTACAGTCATAGCTAACAATGCAAAGGGTATGAATTATTACATCATAATTCACATCGTGTTGTGTTGTGCTTCTTAAATATCATCTCTTTGCAGGAAAAATAAGCACTTTATTTTCATATGTCTCATTCTTAAATTTGAGTTTGGATATATGGCTTTGGGAGACTACAAAAATGAAAGTCACACCATACTTTAATGCTGTAGATTATGACATGCTTTTGTTTTACATTTGAAACACTGTTGTTGGCTAATTTAAATCAAGAAATATGAGTGTACTAGGAGAAAAATTCAATGAACATCTGAATAAATGTTACACATTTGTTGTACAAGCAGATTTATTCGTCTGTCAGATGACCTTAAAATATTGTCCTTAATGTTAAATATGTATGTTTGCAACTTATTTTCATAAATTGAGGCAAGATTTATAAATTAATTATTTGAATAATACAGATGATAACATCTCTTTCACAATTAGAGTTCCATCGTGGAAATACTTCAAATATTTCTTTTACTTGTTAACTCTAAAGTAGAAGTATAAATGTTTTGGTAATTCTACCAATGTCATTAACGATAAAGGCTTTATTTTTCTTACTGAATTAAAAAGTGAAAATTAATTTTGATGTAGAAATTCTTACTCATATGTGTCCATGTTTGGCTTAGACAGGAATAGGTAATTTCAAAATTAATGGTTGTTAATGTGTTTCTTGTTTTTAGCTTCAGAATTCTACACAAAAAGCAACACCAGAAATTGTTTGACTCAACCTTCTTTTTGTTTGCTTAAGAGACAAACTTAATCCCAGAGAGACTGAGCTAAACAAATTTGATAGTAGAGAGTTTAAATAATTTAATTTTTCAGTTGTAGGTTTGTGAGACTTACTGCATGAGTCTCAAAATTTCCTCCTATTGCATCTGTACCGAAAGAGCCAGTACTTAGCCTTCAGTTAAGACTAAGAGCACACACATACAGTCTGTGCTTTCCACTCAGTATGTTTTATTATTTAAACTTAAATTTCAGTTAAATATGATTTAAAAAGTTAAAATTAAGTTCCTCAGACACAACAACCACATTTTAAGTGCTCAGTACTCACATGTGATTAGCGACTACTCTTTTGAACAGTGCACATACAGACTATTTCTGTCACTGCAGAAAGTTCTACTAGAGAGTGCTGCTGTCTACTATAGAGACATATCTACGTATATGTAATCACAAATATATTTATGTTTTAAATGTTTTTAAATTTATGTTTTAAACATATTTTAAAGTAGATACTTCTACTTGCTAATCAACTTGAGTAGACAAAAAGTAATCACAAGGAGTTCTAGTTTAACTGGAAATAGAACTGCCTTATGATCCAGCAATCCCACTGCTGGGCATACACACTGAGGAAACCAGAATTGAAAGAGACACGTGTACCCCAATGTTCATCGCAGCACTGTTTATAATAGCCAGGACATGGAAGCAACCTAGATGTCCATCAGCAGATGAATGGATAAGAAAGCAGTGGTACATATACACAATGGAGTATTACTCAGCCATTAAAAAGAATACATTTGAATCAGTTCTAATGAGGTGGATGAAACTGGAGCCTATTATGCAGAGTGAAGTAAGCCAGAAAGAAAAACACCAATACAGTATACTAACACATATATGTGGAATTTAGAAAGATGGTAACGATAACCCTGTATGTGAGACAGCAAAAGAGACACTGATGTATAGAACAGTCTTTTGGACTCTGTGGGAGAGGGAGAGGGTGGGATGATTTGGGAGAATGGCATTGAAATACATATAATATCATATATGAAATGAGTCGCCAGTCCAGGTTCGATGCACGATACTGGATGCTTGGGGCTGGTGCACTGTGACGACCCAGAGGGATGGTATGGGGAAGGAGGAGGGTGGAGGGTTCAGGATGGGGAACATGTGTATACCTGTGGCGGATTCATTTCGATATTTGGCAAAACCAATACAATATTGTAAAGTTTAAAAATAAAATTTAAAAAAATCTAATTCTCTTAAAGGTATTTTTAAAAGTTTCATTAAAGAATTTATCTCAATCATCATTGTGCTGCTTGTATTTATTTATTTGCTCATTTTTAAACACATCTCATCACCCCAATATACCATTAAAATTTTGACTATAAACTGCAAACTATTTAATAAAATATGCTTTTAGGGGTTTAAAAAGTAAAACTGGAATCCAAAGGGATTCCTCTTTTTGTTTATACACATGCGATGGGTAATATCTCCCTTGGTTGATGTCAAGTATATTCATTTTTTCCTTATCTGATGTATAAATTACTTTCATGAAATTACTGTATCAATATTTTTATCACTTTATAAATACTTATTGCAGTTTTGACTCCAAAACTTAAGTAGACTATAATATAATTGGATTTGACTATGGTTGTTTTTGTAATTAATGTTCATGTTTGTTTGTTGAATGTATTATGTACACTTTTGAGCAGTTTGCCATATGCAATTAATTGTAGAAGATTTGACCTGATATGCTATTTTTCCTTTAATTAAAACTCCAACTCTGCTATGATGAAGATTGGCACAGTGGAAAAGGCAAATACTCTAAAAAAGAGTGTAAATTACCTAGCTTCAAGGAACTGCACATACTGTGGAATGAAGTGAGAAAAGATTAATGTCATCTAACATTTATCTTGTGCTCCAGCCTATGGAAATTATCCTGGCATGTTATTCATTCAACCTTTAATCATTTATTTAGCACCTACTGTATAAAAGTTACCATTTTAGATGAATGCTAAGCTAGAAAATTGTGAAAAAATGGGAAAAATTTGAGTACCACAAAGTCATTAGAAGAAGACCTGCTTCAGAATGTTTTCAAGTAGATTAAGTTTTGCTGAATGAAGATAGAATTAAATAGAGGCAAATTTTTGAAAGCATGATCAGTGACTATGCACTGCTTTCCATTTTTTTCCTGTTGCACTTTGAGAACCTTGCTACCTGCTCAGAGCTGAATGTGGCTAATGTGAGCAAGGAGGTGAGTATTGTGGAAATGGGGAATTGTATAAACATCTTAAGTAAAAGTGAAAGTCACTCAGTTGTGTCTTTGTGACCCTATGACTCTTTGTGACCCTATGGACTGTAGCTGGCCAGGCTCCTCTGTCCATGAAATTCTTTGGGCAAGAATACTAAATTGGGTAGCCATTCCTTCTCCAGGGGATCTTCCTGACCTAGGCATCAATCCCAGGTCTCCTGCATTGCAGGCAGATTCTTTACCATCTGAGCCACTAAGGAAGCCCATAAACATCTAAGTGAGTGAAGTTGCTCAGTCATGTCCGACTTTTTGTAACACCACGGACTGTAGCCTACCAGGCTCCTCAGTCCATGGGATTTTCCAGGCAAGAGTACTGGAGTGGGTTGCCATTTCTTTCTCCAGGGGAACTTCATAACCCAGGGATCGAACCCAGGTCTCCTGTATTGCAGGCAGTCGCTTTACCGTTTGAGACATCGGGGAAGCCCTATAAACATCTAAGGAACACAAATACTTATTATGCTGCCAGAAAATATACAGATATTATCCCATTTAATTCTTTCTGCTATATCTCTGGGCCCTGATTTCCTGGTTAACTTGTGCCCCTACGTTCTCATTCTTCTGTTTGTTACTATCATGACTGGACTCTTAACTTAAATCTGATTCTCCCCTGAACAAAGAGATTCTCCTATATCTCTCAAAGTGAAGGATGCTTAGACCAGCTGACCAGAGACCCTATGGACATCTCAGGCACTTTTCCTAACTTCACTAATGAGACAGTATACAGTATTTCCTTTCATAACAAGTCCTCCTCTCATTTTGGCAAACTGTACCGGCCACAAGGGAAGATATCTGGTGATATTTTTCCCTCATTCATTGAACTTCATGACTCCAAATATTTCATCTCTTCAGCTACAAAATCCCAAGAACTTTGACCACTGAAATTATTCTATTTTTAAAGTTACAAATTATACCTATAAGCTCCCTTCTATCTCTCTCAGCAGTATTCACTGAACAAATTTAGAAAGAAAATATCAAGATTAGACTATTATTCCATGAACCTAAAAATATGAAAGGGCATACTTATGATATATTTTTAAAAAACTATATCTTTAGAAAAAATAAATTCATTGAAATTCCACTGTTCATCTTTCAAGCATTTCACCCATGGGGAAAAGCATATTAAGCAAGCAAATGTAATACTTGATGTGTTCAGAAATTCACATAATGGTCTTTTATAGAATTTTGCAATAACTGATGACCCTTGTTTTTCTAAGGCTGTGCAAACTAGGTTGCTTTAATTTATAATATTTATATTGGTTTCTCATGGACAAAGCTACCACTTATGTGCTTCTGTTCTGCCACTACCATCTATACAGGAAAAGCATCTTTATACTGAATGAATGCTGGAGCCACAAATGACCTCTCTGTCCCCTGTTTTGCCCACCCAACCCCCATGATACCTCCCTTGCCTTCTCCATGCTGGAAGAGATGGATCTCTCTAAATTTCACACGTCTAATCATATCACTGCACTACTTAACAGCAATTCAATAGGTTCCAAATGGCCTTTGTTTTATGAAACTACATTCTATACAATGAAGGGCATTTGTCATATTATAGGTAAATGTGTCTTAAATTACGTATCTTGTCAGAGTTTTTTAGAAAAAATTCACACCCATGAAATTGTCCTTGATGCTTACCATGGTTTTCAGTTTTAATCTGAAGGATATCAGATATACAATTATCTGAATTAAGTACTGGGTTCTAATTAAGTTAGTTATTTGTTACTTTATAATTTGTGGCAAGCCATTGCTTATGTAGGAAATAGAAATATACATGCATGTACTTATTCCATTCTCACAACTATCCTAAGATGTGGGTAGCATCATACCTATTTGTAGATGGAGAACAGAGAGGCTCAGTAACTTATAGAGGGTAACACTGCTTAGGGTGGAACTATATTCAAATAGGGCTTCCCTAGTAGCTCAGCTGGTAAAGAATCCTCCTGCAATGCAGGTGATGGCACCCCACTCCAGTACTCTTGCCTGGCAAATCCCACGGACGGAGGAGCCTGGTAGGCTGCAGTCCATGGGGTCGCTAAGATTGGGACATGACTGAGCGAATTCCCTTTCACTTTTCACTTTCATGCATTGGAGAAGGAAATGGCAACCCACTCCAGTGTTCTTGCCTGGAGAATCCCAGGGACGGGGATTCCATCTCTGGGGTCACACAGAGTTGGACACAACTGAAGTGACTTAGCAGCAGCAGCAGCAATGCAGGAGACCTGGGTTCCATCCCTGGGTTGGGAAGATTCCTAGGAGAAGAGAACCCACTCCAGTATTCTGGCCTGGATAATTCAATGGACAGAGGAGTCTGGCAGGCTACAGTCCATGGGGTTACAAAGACTCAGACATGACTGAGCAATTTTCATTCACTTCACTTCACATATTCAAATGAAGCCAGTCTCCTTTTATGGCCTCACATCTCTCAGCAGTATTCACTGAACATATGATCAGAGCTCTGATATAGAAGGTGATAAAACCAAAGTTTACTCTTTCGTTTTAGAATAAAACTGAAGGCAAAGTTTCTAAAATATATCATATGAAAGAATACTTTAGCATCCTTATAGGGAAGCATTGACTTCCAAAATTATCCCAAGAGCATAAGGATGAAATAGAAAGAAAATTAAAAAATTGTCTACATAATTAAAATAGAAATAGTGATACTTTGCAAAGACCATATTCCTCTAAATTCATTCACACTTATGTTTTCAAAGGTGTATTTATCACCCTTTATGGTATATGTTCAAGTTTATAAATATCTTAATTACTTAGATCCCTAAACATGGTACATTTGGTTTATTAACAAAAAATAGTGCATACATATTGTATCTGGCTCATCTTCTTTTAAAGCTCCCTAACATTCAAGCCAAGTGAAAATGCCTAAGATTAATATAGGTCACACTAATCCAGGTATTTATACATTTTAGAGTAAACAAAACCAAAGAGTAAATATGTGAAAAGTCAATCTTGAAGCCAGTAATGATGACAGGATATGTGTAAATGGATGATTATTATTAAAAATCTTAACATCCAAAAAGCCAAAAGAAAAAATGTAAACCCTTTCATAAGGGCATGGGGCAGATAAAGAGACAGGAGAAATCTAATTGCAATGTATCCTGTAATGGAATCACAGTCTGTGTAGAAGCTGATTAAGGTTAATTTGAATCACATCAATTTGAATTAACGTGGCCTTTGCAGAATGAGCAACACCTAAGTGCCAACATGATCAATTGGTACCTTTACCTCCATACATCCGCCTGGAAAGGTTAGATTTATTAGTTATCAAGATAACATTTTAGAATGCAAATCCATATTACTTTATTTCCTCTAGCCCACCTCACCTGAGCACCTGGAAAGTCTCAGGACATATGGGTCTTGGAGGGAAATCATCTATAATGCATAGAAAAAAAGAATATAAGAGAAAAACACAGCCAGATTTACTGAAAATACACAGTTTTATGTACTTATGAATACTGTACAAACAAGTTCTAGTTACCCAGTTAAAACTGTAATTAAGGACAAATAATTGGTTCTATTGTTAGGCATATCATCATATGTTACTCATATGAATTTAAAATTTTAGAGTTTGGAACACCCTTGAATCTTTGAATCTTGTATTCTAACTGCCCACCTCCATGTCTATTCTCAGTTTTGTATTAATCATATTTTCCCTTATCTTATGTGCTCATGCTCAGTCACTCAGTTGTGTCCGAGTCTTTGCAACTCCATGGACTATAGCCTGCCAGGCTTCTCTGTCCATGGGATTCTTCAGGCAAAAATACTGGAGTGGGTTGCCATTTCCTACTCCTGGGGATTTCTCCTGCATTGGTAGGCAAATTCTTTACCACTGTGCTAAACTGGAAGCTTACTGGTATGCAACCAACCATAATTACTTGCTTAAAATGACAAAAATGAATTTGCTCGTGATTATTCTGTACCTTGGGCAGACAGGCACTTACGTGGCGTCTGGGACAAGTCACCTGGAGTATAGCATCTAAATGGCATCCCTGACATTGCTGTTGCTTCACCAGCTATTGCTACAATGGTTGAGGATGGCTGAGTCTCTCTTTCTCCATTTCCAAGTCAGTTGTCATCTGGGACCTTTCTGTTTCCAAGGACTCTCTCTTCTCAGAGGTATCTAGACTTCTTTATGATGACTGCTTCCCAAGAGAAGGTAACAGAAGCTGCAAGGCCTCTTAAGGCCTAGGCCTAAAAGTAACACTGTATCACTTCTACCACTTTGTATGGGTTAAAGCAAATCTCATCAGCAGCCCACATTCAAAAACAATGTGAAACTCACTCACTGTCTGGAGGGAAGGAGTGGCATATCCACAGGGATGGGAGAAATTGTCAGAGACCAGTTTTGTGATCAGTTGATATCACATAGTCAAGCCTGAGTCCTGTTCTGTACAGTCATCTGAAACTAGACCAGAAATATCTGTCTACCCCTTGTCTTTATGCTTATCACACTTAACTGGAATGATTTGTGACTCCTTCCTTGCAAGACCATAAAAAACAAGAACATAATCAGTTAATTATCCTTGTGTCATCTGTACTTAGAGCATGTCTGGCAAAGCAAATGCTCAATAAAAGACTGCCAAACATAACTCAAACTTTTAACGAGGTTTTTGAAGATATTCAGATGGTTGACTAAGAAAAATTGAATTTGGGAAAAGAATACACAAAACTTATGGTGACCATGTAGCTAAAATATTTTATTGAAAAATTAACAATAAAATGAAATGAGACTAAGGAGGCCTAAGATTTTATATAATAGTATATTGCTCTAAAGGTGGAGGGGGTGCATGGAACATTTCATTCTACTTTGTTTTATTGTATCTGCTCTAATTATAACAATTCCTTTTATTTTCATTTAGTATGAGTATCTGTATATGGTATTTCTAAGTATTTATTCTCATATTTGTAAACTTTCACAAATCTAGATACTTTAGGAAATGTAAGAAAGGTATTACAGGGAGTAAAATTTCCCTGAGGGCAAAATGTTAGGACTGAAACTTTAAGAGAGCAAAGCTATTCAACAATATCTACAGCCTGCATCAGTGTATTTGAAACATACGGTGGGCTCTTCTTCCTCTAGTGTTTCCATTTATCTCTTATTTCCTCTCCTTCCCATTAGAAATAGTTGTGAATTTGTTGAAACTATTTTACTAAACTATTTCAAAGCATTAAACTGACTCTGTATAAAATCAGTTGTTTAAAATGCTTAATAAATGCCATTTAATGTTTTGTTTGTTTCTTTAATGCAGCAAAGGACTTGACAGAAGCCAGGGCTAGCTTCCCCATCTATTTTAAAGATATGTGAGAATGAGAAATAAGGATCTGGATATAACACTTCCTCTAGTCTTGATATAAAACTTTGGTCAATGAACAGAGTACTTGTAAAACTATTAAGATTTTTTAACTGAGAAATAACTATAAATAGCAAATATTTACAGGCACAATGAAAGAATTTTGTGTCAGTAATTACTAAGATAAAATGGAAATTTTGTCTTCAACTAGGAATTGCAATGAAGAACAAACTGTTCCTTTCCAGTTTTAGCAGTAGCTTTGTTTACATACATCAGGATTTAAGTTGTTAGTTTGCTAATTAATTTCATTAGTTTTCTATTCCTGTTCATAATGTTGAAGGCCGTAAGAAAGATCTATTTGAAATATGTTCCTAGAGATATCTTTTTTATTACTAGAAAATCACCTTAATGTGAAATTTATCTGCTAGACACAGGAACTTGAACACAATAAATAAACTTACACTTTTCTTCCAATTATTCATATGCATAATTCACAAGGCTAGAAACTCTATAGCAGATGTGAAGCAGAAATGCCAAGCAAGGAAAAATTTGTCCATAGGTTTTATGACTGGGGAAGGAATTGTTGAGCTGGCTAAAAGCAGAGCAAGGTGTGAAGGTTAGGACTTTCCCACACAATTGGTGCAAAGGTGGGACGAACAGAACAACTAAAAGCACATGCTTCTTTGTCCAATCTGGTCACTGATAGGAGAGCAATGAGTGGAACTTGCCTACCCGAAGATTCTTCTTTGAGACTTGCCCTTGTGGTTGATTGGAGAAGGCAATGGCACCCCACTCCAGTACTCTTGCCTGGAGACTCCCACGGACAGAGGAGCCTGGTGGGCTGCAGTCCATGGGGTTGCTGGGGGTCGGACTCGACTGAGCGACTTCACTTTCACTTTTCACTGGCATGCATTGGAGAAGGAAATGGCAACCCACTCCAGTGTTCTTGCCTGGAGAATCCCAGGGACCGTGGGGCCTGGTGGGCTGCCGTCTATGGGGTCGCACAGAGTCGGACACGACTGAAGTGACTTAGCAGCAGCAGCTTGTGGTTGATAACAGGACAAAAATATAGGACTGGGCAAGGATACAGGTAAAACTGTCACCCCTCAAACATCAACTTTCTGGTATGATCATCATGGTCAATCTTAGTGGTTAACTGTCCATCTTTGGAAGCATTCCAAACATTTAATTACTTAATATAAAACAAGTTAACATTTTTATAACTATTTTTCACTAATACTATTTACATGTCTCATTGTATTTTTTAGCAAAAGATGTGAGTGTTATAAAAATACCATTAAAGTATCTTTTAGCAAACATTGGTCTGTGAGTTTAAAATATTGACATCTAGTGTTGAAATATGTTGACATAAAGTTACTAAAATTAAAAATGTAACAGATATCCATCTGCATTTTGTTTAGCTGAATATGTCTGTTTTCTTTTTAACTTGCATTCAAGGAACACTATGGAGCTTTTTATCTATTTCCTGTCACTCCCATTTAATAATTATGTCTGGTGTTTGTTCATCTTAGCACATTTTATATTCATCAATGCAAATAGCCTGTCTTTATTTATGGAACACTAAACAATGCTTGCATAAACTATCGGGCCCTACATTCCATTTAACAAATGATTGTCATATGTATCTCTGTAGTTGATATTTCATTCAAATACACAAAATTTATATATAAATGTATATATGCATATATAAACACACAGATGTATATACTTTAATTCATTTCCATTGAGTATACAATGAGTATTTAGTTTACACTATTTTCCATAGTAGTACCACAACAGCAACATGGAATATTTGGACACAATGAGAAAATTTTGAACCTTAAAGAAAAATAAATTAGACAAAAATACAGAATAAAGTTGAGAAAAAAGAACAAACTGTGCTAGTGGAGACAGCTGTTAAAATTAGTTGTGTTAGTTAATGAAGTGACAGTCTCTGGAGTCTAAACAATAATCTTTAGAGAAAATCAAATTTACCTCATTTGATTCTAGTAATGATTAAATTTATAAGAAAGGTCTGGCAGATAGGAGATGCTCAATAGTATGTTCTTCCTCTATCACTTCAAAACAGATGCATGGCGTTTGCTTGTTCTTTTTAGTTTAGGGAGACTGTATCATCCAGGGAAAGGGACAAGAATTTCTACTTTAGGAAAATCTAGGTTCCAATCCCATTGCACATCTAGGATTTAAGCTAAGTGGTCTTTTGGAGGCTAATTTCTATATGTAAAAACTGTATTTCAAATTTCTTAATACACAATAATACAATGATTACTAATAAGATTAACATATATCATTTATCTATATATTAAAAGTGGAAATGTTAGTCACTCAGTCATGTCCGACTCTTTTCGACCCCCTGCTAGGCTCCTCCCCCACTCCGGTACTCTTGCCTGAAAAATTCCATGGACAGGGGAGCCTGGTAGGCTGCAGTCCATGGGGTCCCACAGAGTCGGACACGACTGAACCGACTTAGCAGCAGCAGCAGCAGCTAGGCTCCTCTGTCCATGGAATTCTCCAGGCAAAAATACTGGAGTGGGTAGCCATTCACTTCTCCAGGGGATCTTCCTGACACAAGGATTGAACCTGAGTCTCCTGCATTGCAGGTGGATTCTATACCATCTAAGCCACCAGGGAAACCCAGTACATAAATAAGACAGTAACAATATGTTATATTTATACTTTATGATAAGCACTGGGCTAAGCAATTTACATACATTATCTCATTTAATACTCAATTATTTCATCATCATTATCTTTGTCTCTCAAATTATTTTTAATTATTTAAGCAAGACCAAAGAATTTTCTGCAATAATGGAAATTTGGGGGTTATTTTTTGGGGAGGGGCATTATCTGATATGGTAAACATCAGTCACATGTGTCAAATAAAATGTAGCTACTGTGACCGAGGAGTTTTTTAAAGCTTAATCTTATTTAAAATTAACTTTAAATAGCAACTGGTTCAGCAGGTAAAGAATCTGCCTACAATGCAGGAGACAGAGGAGACGCAGGTTCAATCCCTGAGTCGGGAAGTTCCCCTGGAGTAGGGCATGGGTCCCTACTCCAGTATTCTTGCCTGAGAATTCCATGGACAGAGGAACATGACAGGCTACAGTCCATGGGGACACAAAAAGTTGGACATGACTGAGCTACTAGGCAGCAATAATGTGGCTGCTGCTGATGCTGCTAAGTCCCTTCAGTCGTGTCCAACTCTGCGTGACCCCATAGACGGCAGCCCACTAGCCTCCCCGGTCCCTGGGATTCTCCAGCCAAGAACAATGGAGTGGGTTGCCATTTCCTTCTTCAGTGCATGAAAGTGAAAAGTGAAAGTGAAGTCGCTCAGTCGTGTCTGACTCTTGGCGACGGACAGGAAAGACTTAAATGATATGAATATCACACTAAGTATAAGGATGTGAATAAAACTTAAATTGAAGTCATTTTCTAAGATCAGAAATATCTGGAGTTTGTATCTAAATTCAGCACTTGATCTTATTATAGATTATTCCGCTGATTGTTCAATGTATGCTAGTTCTACCTCCATAGATTTTTCCGTGAACACACTGAGGTCAGTGTTTTTGTTTTTTTTTTTCTTATTCCTACATGTCTACACCAGGAAGCCTTGCACAATCCTGTTCAGTTAAGCTGAAGGACTTCCTTGTTCATTTGACACATGAAAATATTTCCTTCATCAGTGAGAAATTGGAACTGATAAGACTATGGTTTACACCATTTGATTCCCAAGAGGTAATTTATAACAAAAGATGGAGACCAAATATGAGACACTTTATCTTTCATATCATCTTGATATATCATAATCATGAAATCATGATATCTTATACCATCATCCAAAATTATATCAAGAGCATTTAAGTTCTTTTTTTAATGTTGTCTCAGAAGATAGGTTGACTTATTCTATGTAATCAAGCTGATCAGCAGGAGAGTCAAAATGAAAATGCACATTCTTTTCTCAGTTGAAGTTTTTTTTTAATTATATTGATGGATATTAAGATTACTCTTGGAACAATCCTAAATATCTGAAGAACATAAAAGTTCAAAAACACTAAAATGTGTGACAAATATTTGATAAATAGGAAAGAGTTTGTTGTCAATTACTTTGAAAATCTATCAAACAATTTCCTTCAGGATAATCATATACTCTAACTAGGGAACATATAATTCTATTACCCTATAGTTATTATAAAAGTATGGTATGAGGTACTTTTGAAATGGTTAGCCAAGCTTAAAAAGCTCTCTTACAAAATCCGACTTAATTTACTTAATTTCATTATTAAATGTTTAGGCCTACTAAGGATTTTTTCATAAACAGTTGAATCACATAACATATACTAAACACTGATCAATGTTTTTCTTTCAGTTTTATTGAGATATAATTGACACAGAACACTATATAAACTTAAGACACACAGCATAATGATCTGACATATACATCATGAAATAATTACTACAATAAATGTAGTCAACATCCATCATCTTATATAGATACAAAATCAAAGAAAAAGAAAAAAATAATTTCCTCATGATAAGAACTCTTGGGATATACTCTCAATTTTTATATATAGACTTTCAGTTCAGTTCAGTTGCTCAGTCATGTACAACTACAGCAATCCCATGGACTGCAGCATGCCAGGTTTCCCTGTCCGTCACCAACTCCCAGAGCTTGCTCAAACTGATGTCCATCGAGTTGGTGATGCCATCTGACCATCTCATAGAGCATTGTTAATTATATTAATCATGTTGTACATTGTATCCCTAGTACTCAGTTATAACTGGAAGTTTGTACATTTTGACCAGCTTCATACAATTTCCCTTCCTCATATCCACCTTGATCAACATTTTCTTTCAACAAACACATTACCAATGGAAACGGAGACTTTTCTCCTATTCTAAAAAGATTTTGCTTGTGCATCTCCACACAGTGTTAATAAATGTCATGGAAACACATAAAAACTATGCTAACAGGTGACATAGAAACATATACAGAGAAGGATAGATAGATTGCCCAAATTAGTCTTCACAGTTGCTTGAAGAGGCTTTACAGGCTTCCCAGTCTATGCAGGTGAAACAACTGCTGTTTTGTATTTGCCCTCCAGGGTCCTCAACATTGTATGACCACCCAATCCAATTTATCTTAAGCAGATGCTATTGATTCAGATCAGACAAACCATTGTATATGGAACATGGGCCAGGGGACAGCTACATCTAGCTAGATAGCACATTTAAATTTCATTCTTGGCTGATACAATCCAGGATTTTAAAAATATGATTTTACAGGATAATAAAGTGTAACCACACATAATATTTTGAGCTATTAAAAAAATCTGGAAAATAAACTTATTCTTCAAGCCCATAGGAGAATGCTGCTATAACCTTTATAATTCTGACTTAGATATAAATAAAATAAATATTTAACACTTGCATTCACTTAGTCACTGAATTAAAGAACATACTTCTTTATATACATTCTATAATATTCATATTATATACTATTATGTATTTATATGTGTCCTAGTTATGGGATAATTTGATTCATCTGATTTAGAACGAGTCATAACACAGAGTTGTGTAATCATGGAGCTAAAGATACTCTCAGCAAAGCCTTGAGAGACATGATATAAAGCTTTAACCTCAGTCTTTAACATCTCTATTTTGTGACTTCCTCCAAAAATATAAATCATGTAGGTCCTATATACAGGTAAAACGTATCTAGAGCCACTATTTCATTAATTCAACAAATGGCTACCAAGTGCTCATTATGCGTGAGACACTAGAGTTGTGCAGTAGACATAAACCAACAAACCATATGTAAGATGCAATAAGTAGTTATACAGTTACTGAATAATTACATGTATTAAGGAAGTCCACAAAGTGACAAAGCAGTATGGATATTATAGGACATTCATGATCTGGCTATCTATCTTCTATCTAACCAATGTTAAGCTTTGTCACTACTCATGACTACGTATTAATTTGGGGGACTTCCCAGGTGGCACTTTTGGTAAAGAACTTGCCTGTCAATGCAGGAGACTAAGAGATGTGGGCTTAATCCCTGGGTCAGGAAGATCCCCTGGAAAAGGGCATGGCAACCCACTCAAATATTCTTGCCTGGAGAATCCCAAGGACAGAAGATCCTGGCAGGCTACAGTCCATAGGGTCGCACAGAGTTGGACACAACTGAAGCAACTTCACACACACAGCACAAATGAATCTTGAGTCTCACTAGTATTCATTTGGGGTTGCTACATCATATTTTTCCACAATTTTCTAAGCCCACTTTCCAGGCTTTAAATATACTAGGACCCTCCCTATATATGTCTAGCTCTTGGTCACCCCTTAAATCTCCAATAAAGTATAAAGTATTAGTCGTGCCTGACTCTATGTGACCCTGTGGATTGTAGTAGCCTGCCAGCTTCCTCTGTTCATGGGATTCTCCAGGTAAGAATACTGAAATGGGTTGCCATGCCCTTCTTCAGAAATATCCGATAAACATAACTAAAGTTTTCCCTAATGAAAAATTTGTCTTTAATCAGTATTTTCTTACTACTTAAATTCTCAAGGTAAGACAGATAAATAAATATATATAAAATAAATAAACATATTTTGTTATTAATCTTTCTTGATAGTTTCAGATGATATTTATGCCCTTTTGCTTTCTAATCAAATTGTAATTTTCAAACTTTGTAGTACCAAGGATTTACATGGCAAGCCTACAGTTTGTACGATGGCACCCCACTCCAGCACTCTTGCCTGGAAAATCCCATGGACGGAGAAGCCTGGTGGGCTGCAGTCCATGGGTTCGCTAAGAGTCGGACACAACTGAGCGACTTCAGTTTCACTTTTCACTTTCATGCATTGGAGAAGGAAATGGCAACACACTCCAGTGTTCTTGCCTGGAGAATCCCAGGGACGGCGGGGCCTGGTGGGCTGCCGTCTATGGGGTCGCAGAGTCGGACACGACTGAAGTGACTTAGCAGCAGCAGCAGCAGTAACTTAATTTGCTAAGGATACTGAGCATCTGTTATTGCATCTATTGACCATTTGCAAATCACCTTTGGAGAAATGTGTACTCAGATCCTTTGCTAATTTTCTTAATTGGATTGTTGGAGTTTTTATTATTTGGAGGGAAGGTAGCTTCTATTCCCAGCTTGGCTGTCCCAGAGTGGAACTGTTTCCCTACAGATGAGTTGGATGAGAATGATCGAGGTCCAGGGCTCCTGGCCCACCATCCCCAGAGTAGAAATTCCATCTTTCTTTTAATTATGTTTGACTGTGTCAGGTCTTAGTGGAGACATGCGGGCTCTTCACTGTCATGTGCAGGCTTCTGTAGTAAATGATGTGTGGGTTGCAGAGTGTGTGAGTTCTGCAGTTGCAGCACACAGGTTCCAGAGTGTGTGGACTCTGTATTTGTGGCACGCGGGCTTTCTGGTGTGTGAGATCAGTAGTTGCAGAGCGTGGGCTTAGCTGCTCTGTGGCATGTGGGATCCTCCTTCCTCAACCTGTTTGATCCCTGCATTGGAAGGCAGATTCTTAACCACTGGACTACCAAGGAAGGCCTGAGATTTCATCTTTTAAGTGAGGGGTGGATGGAAGAAAGCCCTGGATGTCTAAGCTGCTCTTGTCTGGAACTGGACTTCTGGTACATGGAGCTGGATTGGGGGTGGTGGATAGGATGGGCAATGGTGGTGTCCTACCCTTTCCAGGGAGAAACCAAGCCCTAGATTAGGAGCTGTGAAGAGAGGTAATTACTCTTCTTGACTACATATGGCTGGAACAAACCTTCTGCCAGACTGCTGGGGAGACCACGGGAGGTCATGGTTCAAATGAAACAATCTCACTGAGACTTAGTAGCTTTTCTTAAATAAATGTTTCTCTACTTGTTGTAAGTCTTTAGAAAAATTTTAAGAGATTGTAAATACTTTTTTTCCCCCATATTTTCACCAATTAGGGTTGTTGCTCTGGGGAGAATATGCGGAATTCCATATGCCACCATTCTTGAACTTCTAATCCTGCAAACATACATTTCAATACTAAACTATGTTAATACTGCTTCTTAATAGGTTTCAAGTTGAAGTGCTTCTGTGATTTAATTTATGGTCACCATTTTACTTCGTATACCCTCTCAAATATCACTACTTGAAGAAATTTCCTCATTTTCTAGATGAAATTTAAACAGTATTTTCTTTAGATTTCTTTCTTTTTTTTTTTTCCCAGAATACAGAAGAATATTTATTGGGGGATATTTTAGAGCTAAATATATCACTAACCCGATTTCTTAGCTTGATGTATTCTCTTCAATATCTTATCTTCATAACTTTCTATTCGTAAATATGTCCAGTCACTCATTTATGCCTTAG
The DNA here is from genome assembly GCF_002263795.3 of Bos taurus. Classification (NCBI taxonomy): domain Eukaryota; kingdom Metazoa; phylum Chordata; class Mammalia; order Artiodactyla; family Bovidae; genus Bos; species Bos taurus. The sequence goes on along the minus strand of NC_037344.1, from coordinate 23,959,086 downwards.
TTTGGAGTTGTTTTTTTTCATATCTCTTTCTCCCTCTGATGTTAAATTCCTCTAGAGAAGAACTTATGTTTTATTTATCTTTGTATTTTCTACCTTCTTTTAGAAATGTTGGCATCTGAAACAAGTAACATCTAAAGCGTTGTCAATACATACTTCATTATGGAAATAAATTAGTCAGTGAACAGCACGAAAGTAGCTCATTATATGAAATACTATATTATAAAAGTATGCAGTTATCAAACTGTGACTTGCAAGGTTTTATAATACCATTTTTATTTCAGATTTCTTTGATTCTTATATTAGCTTAGACATATATCATATATTTAAAATATATGAATCAGGATAAAAACATGGGGGGAAATTTTATTTAATAAATTAACATCCATCAAGAAGCTTAAAAACGATTTGTTGGAAAGAAGATATGTAGGATGTCAAATGAGGCAAATATGCTAAATATTTTCAAGTGATAATTACAGACATACTTTCAAAGTTGAATTAGAATTTTCATTTTTTTCCAATAAACTACTTCCTTAGTTTTATATCATCACCTTAGATATCTTCCACAACTTTAGTCTTGCAAAAGGAAGGAGAAGGACAATGAGGAAGAGGAGGAGATAAAAACTAACCTTCAGCTTTCTCATAATGTCAGAATTCCAAACAACTAATCTTTGTTTACATTTCTATATAGTGCAACATCACTACCAATAAAAGGCCAAATAGTATCTGTGAAATAAATAAAAATGAAAACTCAGTGCTGCTGCTGCTGCTGCTAAGTCGCTTCAGCCGTGTCCGACTCTCTGCGACCCCATAGAGCCCACCAGGCTCCCCCGTCCCTGGGATTCTCCAGACAAGAACACTGGAGTGGGTTGCCATTTCCTTCTCCAGTGCATGAAAGTGAAAAGTGAAAGGGAAGTTGCTCAGTCGTCTCCGACTCTCAGCGACCCCATGGACTGCAGCCTACCAGGCTCCTCCGTCCATGGGATTTTCCAGGCAAGAGTACTGGAGTGAGGTGCCATTGCCTTCTCTGATGAAAACTCAGTAGAACCTGTTTATTCACAAAATAACCTGCCAAAAACAAGCCTGTGTAGCAATAATAGAAATAGTGGTTCATCCAATTAACAGCTCTTGGAAGCTGGAATAAAATACACTTATATAATATATTTTGTTAAGGATTTTGATGACTGACTTCTGAATACAAATGAAGAGTAAAACTGTTATTTTCTTAAATATTAACTTTATATCCTATTGACAGAATGGTCTGGGAGACTTGTCCCAATAAATTAACTGCCCCTGAATAGGAAACTATATAGTTCAAGCGATTTAATGATTAATTTGTTCATCTAACATTTATTGATAGCTGTTATTTATGAGGGGCTTCCCTGATGGCTCAGATGGCGAATAATCCACCTACAATAAAGGAGACTAGGGTTCAATCCCTGGGTCATGAAGATCCCCTAGAGAAGGGACTGGCAACCTACTCCAATATTTTTGCCTGGAGAATTCCATGAACAGAGGAGTCTAGGGGGGCTATAGTCCATGGTGTCCCAAAAAGCCAGATGCTACTAAGCAACTAACACACACACACACACACACACACCCACACAGTACCAAAATACTATATTAATATATGACAATAAACAGTTACTGTACTGTAAACCTAGGAACAACTTTAAGGAATTAATAATTTTGATCCATAAAATATAGGAGGGGGCAAGCAAGTGGAATAGTGTATACTATAAACACAAAATAGTGGAGTTTTTTCTTTTTCCTGGGAAAATAATCCTTCAGCTCATTCTTAATCTACCTACACCACTGTACTTCCTGAGGGATTTAATCTTTTTCTCAACACGAGAACAACCAGAACTGAGAACAATGAAAACTTCAGCAAAGAGCAGAGATCAAAGACAGAGCACACATACACACACACACACAAACAGAATAATTAAAGAAATACAGTAGCAAAAATATCCAAACCAGTATAATAGTGGAGCTACAATTTAAGAATACAAAAGAGAAAAAATGTGCTCAAAATATAGTTAATGAAAGGAGATAAAACGTAACATCAAATTGTGGATTTTAACAGAATTAGTCTTGGTGCTTCATAAAATGTACCCAAAGCATAATAACCCTTGGTGATTCTGACTGAGTACACTGGGTTGATATCATAGAACATGGGTCAGCAAGCTGTGGTCAAATCCAGCCATCTTGTTTTGCTTGTAGGGTTTTATTTGAATAGAGACAGTCCATTTGCTTATGTATCATCAATGGCTCTTTTCATACTACAAAATCATAGCTATATAATTAAAGTGTTATGACAAGTAAGGCCAAAAGCATCTACTATCTGGTTCTTTATAGAAAAAAATTGCCCACCTCAACATAGAACATTTGCTTTATGAGTAAGTCAGATAGGTGGTGATTCCTGAGAAATCTTCACGTCATCATACCAAGAAAGAGAGAAGATAAAAGAAGACTTAAGAAAGTGTTCCATACCCACTGCTTATGTAATAATTTGAAGGTACAAAAAGGTAAAAGTAAGAATACTTCAAAAGCTCATAATATCTTAGCTAATATTCTGCCTAACTAAGTCTGCCTTAGTTCATTTCCCTAGGAGCAAAACCCAAATCACAGGGATATAGTAATGGAGTGTTTTTCCTAAAAAAGAAAAAACAAACAAACAAAAAAACCTGAAGCGGGTAAAGGATAAAGGTTAGGGGTTCACCAAGGATTTAACTCAAAAAAGCTAGCCTTAGTTGGGACTATGAAGAAGGAAGGGACTCCCAAAATACAAATTGTACTGCAGAGTTTCGCCCTTTTGAAGCAAAGATACCCTTATACCATCCATTCATTGGATGAAGACTGCCTTCAGAGCAGGTGGGTGAGTGTGTAATTTACCAGCAAAAATGTGGCTTCTGTTGGCAGAAGCAATTATCTAGGGAAGGGGAGCCTCTATGAGCATTAACAGCCAGCACTTGCATTAAATGGAGGATGGGGATCTCGGTGGAGTACCAACACCTTCTAGTATAATATCTTACTCAAATAACTGTCTACTGTCTACTGAATTTCAGTCCTCATATTATTGAAGTGAATCAGCCACTTGATGGGCATTCAGTAGAGCATTTATTGTGTGAGTTAATTTGCTTATCATCATCAGAGAAATGAGGTTACTTTAGTGCATTTACAACTAAGAAGGATGATGTGATGGGAAAGTAATTCTTCTTTGGCTTGCATAATCTTAAGAGTTGAACTTGACCAGGTTTCTTCCACTGACCAAACACCAGAACTTGAGATATAATAATGTTCATAAGATCCATCCCTGCCAATGCTACAGTAATAATAAGCATAATATTTATTTTATTTTGTTTATACTTGTAAAAGAAATAAAAATTGTTAGAAAAACTCAGCAGTTCACATAAATTTATGTCTTCTTAAACATTTTTCTCTACCACATAACAAAAGCACAGAGCCCCATGCTGTATTTTACTGACACTGTAAATATTTTTTAAGATTTTTGTCCCCATCATTTCCTCTCTCCTTCCTGTTGCTTTTCACAAGCCTCAAGAACAACCTAAGAATATATACAGCCAAATATTCTTCCTCCCACCCCCTGAACCATGCAATCTGTCCTCAATATTCTCATACAAAACACTCTGTTTTAGACTATGAAAAGAGATGACAGCCTTAATTTTTTGTAAGCCCAAATGTATTTAAAGCAAGGATTTATAAAATGGTTGAAAATACTATTTCAAACAATCATGACTGGATGTTATCTGGTAACTTCTGCATGGATTTTGAGGCAACATACACATATTTGCTACATATGCCTGCAAATGTGTATATTTCCCCCTTTTGTGTGACAGCAGTCACCTGACATTGAACTCCTCACAGTGGTGTCTGAATATGCTGCTACTCAAGTTTGCCTACTAAAGCCAAGCTACATGAGTCACTATAGGGATTATTATGATATTTGTCTATTATATATCTTGGAAATATCTTAAACAGTGCTTTCTATGTCATACTACAATTTAAAGCCCACTGTGTACATCGCTGTTTGACTCATCAATATATCCCATGAATCTAGAACGGAGCCTGGCATGTAAATGGTTACAATATTAATTGAATGAATCTATTATGAACTGAATTCTGGCTATTTTCATTAATACTGCGAAGTGTTAGAGCTTATTTTCTTCTCAGGATGTCCAAATCATCTATGTCTATATTTTCTGTCACAAACACAACAGGGATCAGTTTAAAACATCTAGTGAGGGTACATTTTTAGGCATTAAAAGAGGAGATGGACAGGTATTGAGAACTTAGTAAGAAAAGGAAGGAGACTGAAAAGATAGCAGTGAATAATTCTAAGTAGAATGAGCTCTGAACACTCTAAGTAGAATGCAAATCAGTAAAGCTTGCTCAGTGCCTGCTCTTGCCTTTCTTGCCTTTCATTTTCTCATAATTCTAACCCTTCATGTTCACAGTCCTCTTCAAGAAAAGTGAATTCTCTGTCATTTTTAGACAGCAGAGAGACTTAAAACAAAAATGATTGACTCTTTATCTCTTTTATTCCAAGAATGCACTCTCATTTTTATTATTATTGCCTATTATTCTGAACATATTCAGCTCTAGATTTTCTGTTATAAATCTCACTGTGTGTATTTTTAAATTCAAATGACTGAAACTTTGATCAAATCTACAACTTGTACACCAGAACATTAAGATGTTAGCTGATGTCTCTTCTCTTGGAGACTTCATATATATAATTTAAGAAAAAGAACAAAGCATTCTTATCTAAAGGGACATGTTTTTTATATACAAATCCTATTACTCTGAATAAGGGTTAATTGTATTTTTTCCTATTTGAAATTTAAAATGGAATCACCTATTAAGATGGGAAAAATTATTCCTAGAAATGAAATACAACTAACATTAAAATGAACTTGAAATATAAGTGAATAAAACCTTAAAGGAAAAAATTACCTCCTTCTGATATCAAATATTATATATACATCATGTGGAGCATTGAGATTAAATTAGAACAAATTAACTTAGCTTGATAAACAATTTGAATGGAAGCTGTATGTGTGTGGAAAACTGTACAATGCAAAAGGTTATTCTATTTTTTGACATTTTAGACATCTATCTATTTGGCAGTTTTTATAATTTAAATTTTTTGCATTATTATCAACTGGACAATTAAGGAGAAGGCAATGGCACCCCACTCCAGTACTCTTGCCTGGAAAATCCCGTGGATGGAGGAGCCTGGTAGGCTGCAGTCCATGGGGTCGCTAGAGTTGGACACGACTGAGCAACTTCACTTTCACTTTTCACTTTCATGCATTGGAGAAGGAAATGGCAACCCACTCCAGTGTTCTTGCCTGGAGAATCCCAGGGACATGGAAACCTGGTTGGCTGCCGTCTATGGGGTCGCACAGAGTTGGACACGACTGAAGCGACTTAGCAGCAGCAGGACAATTAAGAGTGTTATGATGCTTCCTGCAGGGGGATGCTAGCGTGAAACAGCAGTTAGAAATAACATGAGTGAAAGGGTACTTCAGGCTTCTGAATAAAATTCCTTTCTGCTAGTTCAGCTCAGTCACTCAGTCGCATCCGACTCTTTGCGTCCCCATGGACTGCAGCACGACAGGCCTCCGTCCATCACCAACTCCCAGAATTTACTCAAACCAATGTCCATTGATTCGGTGATGCCATCCAACCATCTTATCCTCTGTCATCCCCTTCTCCTCCTGCCTTCAATCTTTCCCAGCATTAAGTGAAAGTGAAGTGAAATCGCTCAGTCGTGTCTGATTCTTTGCGATCCATGGACTGTAGCCCACCAAGCTCCTCTGTCCATGGGATTCTCCAGGCAAGAATATTGGGGTGGGTTGCCATTTCCTTCTCCAGGGTCAGGGTCTTTTCAAATGAGTCAGTTCTTCACATCAGGTGGCCAAAGTATTGGAGTTTCAGCTTCAGCATCATTTCTTCCAAAGAATACCCAGGACTGATATCCTTTAGGATGGACTGGTTGGATCTCCTTGCAGTCCAAGGGACTCTCAAGAGTCTTCTCCAAGGCCACAGTTTAAAAGCATCACTTCTTCGGCGCTCAGCTTTCTTTATAGTCCAACTTTCACATTTGTACATGACTACTGGAAAAACAATAGCTTTGACTAGATGGAAATTTGTTGGCAAAGTAATATCTCTGCTTTTTAATATGCTGTCTAGGTTGGTTATATGGAGAAGGCAATGGCACCCCACTATAGTACTCTTGTCTGGAAAATCCCATGGACGGAGGAGCCTGGTAGGCTGCAGTCCATGGGGTTGCTAAGAGTCGGACACTACTGGGTGACTTCACTTTCATTTTTCACTTTCATTTTTCACTTTCATGCATTGGGGAAGGAAATGGCAACCCACTCCAGTGTTCTTGCCTGGAGAATCCCAGGAACAGGGGAGCCTGGTGGGTTGCTGTCTATGGGGTCGCACAGAGTCGGACACGACTGAAGCGACTTAGCAGCAGCAGGTTGGTTATAACTTTCCTTCCAAGGAGCAAGCTTTTTTTAATTTCATGTCTGCAGTCACCATCTGCAGTGATTTTTGAGCCCCCAAAATAAAGTCTGTCACTGTTTCCATTGCTTCCCATTATTTGCCATGAAGTGATGGGACCAGATGCCATGATCTTAGTTTTCTGAATTTTGAACTTTAAGCCAACTTTTTCACTCTCCTCTTTGACTTTCATCAAGAGGCTCTTTAGTTCTTCTTCACTTTCTGCCATAAGAGTGGTGTCATCTGCATATCTGAGATTATTGATATTTCTCCCGGCAATCTTGATTCCAGCTTGTGCTTCATCCAGCCCAGCTGGTTCAGAGTAGGCATCAAAGCTCTGCCTTGAGAAATGTATCTTTGAAATGCTAGTCTACATGAAGTAAAAAGAGACTGACCTTAAATGGATTTAGTTCTCAAAGAAAAGTTAACATAGAAATAGAATCATCCACAAATTTCTAAATCAAGTTCTATCATATAATTCTCTCACTTTTAAATGAATTAAAACCATCTTGTATTCACAAATAGTTATGTTCACAGAATGCAAAGTAATAAGGAAGGGACTATATAAGATGGATTAAAACTTATTTTGAAAACTAATTAAATAACAATAAACTTCAAAGTTTTAAATGTGAATTATCTTTGTCAAAAATTCAGACACTTAAAACAGCATTTTAACTTTTTCTGTATGTGCTATGTCGATTTATTTGATAATTATTTATCTGTGGTGTTAGAAAAATAATATAGCTTTAAAATTATATAACTCACTTTGCCCACATACTAAATTATGCTCCATTAACCATTTTTCATTACTTTGATTTTTGTTACTTGTTGAAGTTGGAGTTTTCTAGTCATCAACATCTCTCAAGTGTATGCTGCTGCTGCTGCTAAGTCACTTCAGTTGTGTCCAACTCTGTGTGACCCCATAAACGGCAGCCCACCAGGCTCCCCCATCCCTGGGATTCTCCAGGTAAGAACACTGGAGTGGGTTGCCATTTCCTTCCCCAATGCATGAAAGTGAAAAGTCAAAGAGAAGTCACTCAGTCGTGTCCGACTCTTAGCAACCTCATGGACTGCAGCCTACCAGGCTCCTCTGTCCATGGGATTTTCCAGGCAAGAGAACTGGAGTGGGGTGCCATTGCCTTCTCCCTCAAGTGTATGAGAGCCTGTTAAATTCCAGACCAGCACATCTAACTGGCTTGTTAAGCATTTACAAACTTCAATGTCTGAAAACTGAAACTCACCTATAAATCTGGGCTCATTATCTTTTCCATACAACCAGTGTTTGCTCTCTTCTGTTCAGAAGTTGAAGCCAAAATGCAAAATATGGTGCTAATCCTTGCCAGTTCACTTTCCTTTATAGACTAATATTTAATCCTAGATTGTATTGCCAGTTTTATCCCAAATGTATGAACTCTCCATTTCCACCTTCATTATTTGTGATCCACTTACCATACCATTTTTCTTGTACTGATACTACATCATCCTCCATCCTTACCTTCACTCTTATCCTTTTCATTATATATATTACAGCTAGAGTTATTTTTCAAAATGAAAATCAGAGTATGTCACCCCATTGTGAAAACTTTAACTAGATCTCAATGCTATTAATATAAAGAGAAAGACCAAAAATTTTAACTTGCAAGGTTCTGCATGATATGGTAACTATGTAATGTATTAAATTAGGTCTCCTCACTATATATTACTACAATGTTCTGGATTTCCTTAATACAATATGTGAAAAGTTATACATACATAGCTGTGTGACTGTCTCATCTAACACTCTTATGACTTTGTGGGCAGACAATTCAGTCTAACTCAGCCTACTTTGTCTGGCATCTAGCCTGGCTGGTTCTGAATGAATCCACAAATCATAGGAAAATGAAGGAGGCCATGCATAAATGTAAAAATAAAAATAATAAAGCAGTAGTTAATACTGACAGCATCAACTAGGAGGAAATGAATAAAACATTTTATCTGACAATTAAACAAAGGTAACTTGGTAATGAGAAATTTATTTATTCATTTATATTTGATGTCAACATACATTCCTTAGTAGTCTATAGTATTTTAGAAATGCAGTTGCTGACAAAGAACTCACCACTAGAATTGTATATAAATATGTAACTGAACTGAAGTGAGAGATATTTTAATACTGAAATTCAGAAGAGGCATTAGAAACACAAATGAGAATTAGGGAAATAAGCACAAGTATTTGGGAAATGGTTAAGAATTTGACCACGGAACTTTTAGCAGTAAGTTCTTAAGAAAAAATTCCCAACACTGCTTGATGGTAATAACAATAAATATTCATGAATAGAGATGATTAACTACAGCATGCTCTGGTCATGCTAGAAGACACTATGGAGCCATTAAACAGAACAAGGTTGATGGTAGCACTGACCTAGAAATATATCAACAGCTTTTCTGTTGTTGAGAAGGTAGAGTTGCAAAAATATATATATGTGTGTGTGTGTGTCAAATATTCTAAAAGATATACAGAAGAAAAAAAAGTTTGAGTGCACATTTGAGTCTTCTGGTTATAAAATTAAGAGAACTAAACTTTACTTTGATCAAAAATCAGTCTCTCTCTCTTTCTCTTTCTTTATTCATCCACCTATCCATTCATTCATCTATCCATCCATCTAACTGCAATGAACAGTAAACAAGTTATCAAACATGTTGGAATTGTGTCTAGGAGCAAAAATTTGTATAGGGGATGAAGTTACCTTGTGAAATTAATGCTCAAAATCTATGCATGTCTTTAAAAATCAAATTTAAATTAAAACTACAAAGGTATTTAAACATTATGATAAAATGAAGGAGTATTACATTTGAAAAATAAACTGGGAAAAATGATTACCAACAGAATATAGACATTATTTTGAAAAAAATCAGCTTATCTTGGAATATGTACCTAGAAAGCTTTATAAATGTAATTTTTATTTATATTGGGATCATAGTTTAGTAACGATGTTACATTAATTTCAAATGTATAGTAAAGTGATTCAGTTATACATGCAAATATATTCATTCCTTTTAAGATTATTTTCCAATATTTTATAACAGATTAATTCAAAATATTGAGTAGAGTTCCCTGTGCTATACACTGTGTGTTCTTAGTAGCAACAAGGACCTACTGAATAGCACCAACAAAAGAAAATGAATAATAATTCTTAAATTACTAAGCCAATCTAAAGCATGGACTTAGAATCTAAAGAAAGAATTAGTTAGAAATAAGTAAGTAAATCCCCTTCACAGACCACTGCCTTGATGTGGGGAAGGTGCTAGTATAACTCAGTGAAGCTATGAGCCATGCCATGTAGGGCTACCCAAGACGGACAGGTCATAGCAGAGAGTTCTGGCAAAATGTGATCTACTGGAGAAGGGAATGGTAAACCACCCCCAGTATATTTGCCATGAGAACTTCATGAACTGTGTAGAAGAACCAAAATATATGACACCAAAGATGAGTCCTCCAGGTCTGAAGGTGTCCAATATACTACTGGGGAAGAGAGGAGGAGAACTACTAAGAGTCCCAGAAAGAATGAAGCAACTGGGCCAAAGCAGAAACGACACTCAGTTGTGGATGTGTCCTGTGATGAAAGTAAAGTCCAATGCTTCAGAAAACAATATTGAATAGGAACCTGTAATGTTAGGGTCTATGAATCAAGGTAAACTGGACATGGCCAAGCAGGAGACGGTAAGAATAAACATACATATCTCAGGAATCAGTGAGCTAAGATGAATTAGAATGGGCAGAAGATGAATTAGAATCAGAAGTTTAATTCTGATGGTCATTATATGTACTACTCTGGACAATAACCCTGTAGAAGGAATGGAGTAGCCCTAATAATCAACAAGATTATGTACTTGGGTGCAACCTCAAAAATGACAGAATGATCTCAATTTGTTTCCAAGTCAAGCCATTCAACATCTCCATAATTCAAGTCTATGCCACTACCACTGATGCCGAAGAAGTGGATCAGTTCTGTGAAGACATAGAAGACCTCCTAAAACTAACACCAAAAATAAAAAAAGATGTTCTATTCATCATTGGGAATTGGAATGCAAAAGTAGGAAGTCAAGAGATATCTGGAGAAACAGGCAAGTTTGGCCTTAGAGAACAAAATGACACAGGGCAAAGGCTAAATGAATTCTGTCAAGAGAATGCACTGGTCACAGCAAATACCTTTTTACAAAAACACAAGAGATGACCTTACACATGGACATAGTTAAATGGCCAATACCGAAATCAAATTGATTACATTGTTTGCAGCCGAAGATGGAGAAGCTGTATACGGTCAGCAAAAACAAGACCTGGAGCTGAATGTGGCTCAGATCATCAGCTTATGATAGCAAAGTTAAGCCTTAAACTGAAGAAAGCAGGGAAAACCACTAGGCCAACCAGATATGATTTAAATCAAATCCCCTATGAATATGCAGTAGAGGTGACAAATAGATTCAAGGGATTAGCTCTAGTAAACAGTATGCCTGAAGAACTATGGACAGAGGTCCATAACCCTGCACAGGAGGCAGTGAACAAAACCACCCCAAAGATATAGAAAAGCAAGAAGGCAAAGTGGTTATCTGAGGAGGCTTTACAAATAGCTAAAGAAAGAAAGAGAAGCAAAAAGCAAGGAAGAAAGGGAAAGGTGCATCCAAATAAAAACAGAGTTCCAAAGAAGAGCACGACAGACAAGAAGGCCTTCTTCAATGAACAGTGTATAAAACTAGAAGAAAATAACACAAGGGGAGAGACTAGAGATCTCTTCAGGAAAATTGGAGATATCAAGGGAACAATTTGCCCAAAGATGGGCACAATAAAGGACAGAAACAGTAGAGACCTAGTAGACACTGAAGAGATCAAGAAGAGATGGAAAGAATACATGGAAGAACTGTCCAAAAAAAGACCTTAATGAACTGGAGTAGAATGGTGTGGTCAGTCAACCAGAGCCAGACATTCTGGACAGTGAAGTCAAGTGGGCCTTACGAAGCACTGCTATTAATAAAGCTAATGGATGCTATGGAATTCCAGTAAAACTATTCAAAATCCTAAAGGATGATGGAGTCTAGGTGTTGCATTCAATATGTCAGCAAATCTGGAAGACCCAGCAGTGGCCACAGGACTGGAAAATGTCAATTCTCATTCCAATTCCCAAGAAGGGTAGGGCTAAAGAATGTGCTAACCATCAGACAATTGTACTCATCTCCCATGCAGTAAGGCTGTGCTTAAAATCTTGCATGCTAGGTATCAGCATTATGTGAAACAAGAACTTCCAGATGTCCAAGCTGGGTTTAGAAAAGGAAGAGAAACCAGAGATCAAATTCCAAACATTTGCTGGATCATAGAGAAAAACCAGGGAATTCCATAAAAATATCTACCTCTATTTCATCAACTATGCCAAAGCCTTTTACTGTGTGGATCATAGTAAACTGTGGAAAGCTCTTAAAGAGATGGGAATATCAGACCATCTTACCTGTCTCCTGAGAAATCTGTATGTAGGTCAAGAAGCAATAGTTAGAACCCAGGAACAACTGACTGGTTCAAGATTGAGAAAGGAGTACAACAGGGCTGTCTGCTGTCACCCTGTTTATTTAACCTATATACTAGGTACATCATGAGAAATACAGGTTTGGATGAGTTACAAGCTGGAATCAAGATAGGCAGGAGAAACATCAACAACCTCAGGGGAAATGCAGATGATACCACTCTAATGGCAGAAAGAGAAGAGGAACTTAAGAGCCTCTTGATGAGGCTGAAGGAGGACAGTGAAAGAGCTGGCTTAAAACTAAATATTAAAAAACTAAGATCATGGCATCCAGCCCCGTTATTTCATGGCAAATAGAAGGGGAAAAGGTGGAAGAAGTGACAGATTTCCTCTTCTTGGGCTCTAAAATCATTGCAGATGGTGACTGCAGCCATGAAATCAGAAGACAATAGCATCTTGGCAGGAAAGCTATGACAAACCTAGACAGTGTGTTGAAAAGCAGAGAAATTACTCTGCTGACAAAGGTCTGTATAGTCAAGGCTATGGTTTTTCCAGTGGTCACATACGGTTCTGAGAGCTGGACTGTAAAGAAGGCAGAGCACCAAACATTGATGCCTTTGAACTGTGGTACTAGAGAAGACTCCTGAAAGTCCCTTGGACAGCAAGGAGATCAAATCAATTAATCTTAAGGGAAAACAACTCTGAATACTCATTGGAAGGACTGATGCTGAAGCTTCAGTATTTTGGTCATCTGATGCAAACAGCTGGCTCACTGAGTGTCCCTGATGCTGGGAAAGATTAGGGTAGAAGGAAAAGAGGGCATCAGAGGAAGAGATGACTGGATGGCATCACAGATGCAATGGACATGAATTTGGGCAAAATTCAGGAGATGGTGAGGGACTGGGAGGCTGGTCATGCTGTGGTCCATGGCGTTGCAAAAAGTCAGACATGACAGAGCAACTGAACAACAACAAGTACATTTTAAAAAGCAGGATAATCTCATGTGGAATAAAGACCTGAAGATCTTTTTAAAGATCTTTTAAAAGAAGCCAGGAATCTCTATTACAAGGATTTCAAAATTAATCTTTGATATAATTACTGGTAGTTTATGCACATGTGCTCAGTCACTCAGTCATGCCTGACTCTTTGCAACCCCATGGAGTGTAGCTCGCTTGGCTCATCTGTCCATGATATTTCCCAGGCAAGAATACCGGAGTGGGTTGCCATTTCCTCTTCATTGATAGCTTATATCTATATCAAAACTATGCAAGAGATTTGCTGATTATAAAAGTAAAAAACTATTTCTCTTTGCAAGTAAAAAATCAAATAATCAACCATGATTCAATCTAATCATGCTCAGAAGAAATACTTTAGTAAAATGTTGAGAATTATAAACCAGCTCTGTGGCTAATAATAACTTACTTTATTATGGAATTCATTCTTAGAAAATGGTACTATGCGTTCATATATACACACATATAACTTACCATATATCATATATTGACAACATAATTCCCTATTTATAATAAAAAAATTAAGTCATTCTAATACTGTTTTCTTTCACCTTCTCTTTCATTTGTTTTTACCTTCAAGCTAATAGCTGAATTTATTCTCTTTACTTTTTTTTTTTTTTCGCTGAAGATTAAAGACTCACATAGCTTTGTACTGCAGCTGCCTGGGCAGTTGACAGCCCATTAAACTAAAATCTTACAAGCTGTACATTTTAACGTCTTGACTCCAAAGTGTAACCAAAGTGCCTTTTTTATATGTAAGAGCAGTGCATTTCTGAAATATTTTGATATGGATACATAACAGTTTCATAAGACTCTCTCGGCCTTTTGCCTTTTTTAAAAACATTGAAGTCAACTAAGCTGATTAAAGTCTTTTTTCAGTTGGAACCTCTGAAGACATTTTGGTGCATATAGAACATGTAATTCTGGTTTATAACTCTGGAACAACTTTGGAAATACCGTATATATAATTGCATAATCCTGAATTGACTATGGAACTGCCTTTTATTGACTGAATGTAACTAAATCAAAAAAGTAAAATATCAAAACAAATAAACCTGGAGATGATCTAGCCTAATCACTTTATGTGATGATAAGTGTCATCATTCCTAATTCATGGTATTATTTATTGTTTTCTTGTGAATTGAGAGAATGACAGAAAATTGCCATTTTACATACATACTGGAGACTCCTTAAGTCATATTTGAATTAGTGGGGAATGTATTTCTCCACTCCATGTCCTAACACCTCACAGGAACTAATAGATCAAGATACTTGTAAAAGGATTATCCTATTGTATGACACTGTTCAAACTACCGCACAATTGCACTCATCTCACACACTAATAAAGTAATGCTCAAAATTCTCCAAGCCAGGCTTCAGCAATATGTGAACCATGAACTTCCAGATGTTCAAGCTGGTTTTAGAAAAGGCAGAGGAACCAGAGATCAAACTGCCAACATCCGCTGGATCATGGAAAAAGCAAGAGAGTTCCAGAAAAACATCTATTTCTGCTTTTTTGACTATGCCAAAGCCTTTAACTGTGTGGATCACAATAAACTGGAAAATTCTGAAAGAGATGGGAATACCAGACCACCTGACCTGCCTCTTGAGAAATTTGTATGCAGGTCAGGAAGCAACAGTTAGAACTGGGCATGGAACAACAGACTGGTTCCAAATAGGAAAAGGAGTACGTCAAGGCTGTATATTGTCACCCTGCTTATTTAACTTATATGCAGAGTACATCATGAGAAATGCTGGACTGGAAGAAACACAAGCTGGAATCAAGATTGCTGGGAGAAATATCAATAACCTCAGATATGCAGAGGACACCACCCTTATGGCAGAAAGTGAAGAGGAACTAAAAAGCCTCTTGATGAAAGTGAAAGTGGAGAGTGAAAAAGTTAGCTTAAAGCTCAGCATTCAGAAAATGAAGATCATGGCATCCGGTCTCATCACTTCATGGCAAATAGATGGGGAAACAGTGGAAACAGTGTCAGACTTTATTTTTCTGGGCTCCAAAATCATTGCAGATGGTGACTGCAGCCATGAAATTAAAAGACGCTCACTCCTTGGAAGGAAAGTTATGACCAACCTAGATAGCATATTCAAAAGCAGAGACATAACTTTGCCAAAAAAGGTTCGTCTAGTCAAGGCTATGGTTTTTCCTGTGGTCATGTATGGATGTGAGAGTTGGACTGTGAAGAAGGCTGAGCGCTGAAGAATTGATGCTTTTGAACTGTGGTGTTGGAGAAGACTCTTGAGAGTCCCTTGGACTGCAAGGAGATCCAACCAGTCCATTCTGAAGGAGATCAGCCCTGGGATTTCTTTGGAAGAAATGATGCTGAAGCTGAAACTCCAGTACTTTGGGCACCTCATGCGAAGAGTTGACTCATTGGAAAAGACTCTGATGCTGGGAGGGATTGGGGGCAGGAGGAGAAGGGGACGACAGAGGATGAGATGGCTGATTGGCATCACCGACTTGATGGACATGAGTCTGGGTGAACTCCGGGAGTTGGTGATGGACAGGGAGGCCTGGCGTGCTGCGACTCATGGGGTCGCAAAGAGTCCGACACGACTGAGCAACTGATCTGATCTGATCTGATTGTATGATAAGTAGCTTGCTTCCTGGCATATCTTTTATTCCCTTTAGCCATGCTTCACCTCAAAATAAAATCAACAATAGAAAATTTAAAAAGTCACATTTCCACAATTCTGAAGTGTTCCTGAAGCAAGAACAGTTTTTCAACAGTGGGAACTTCAAGTGGTGCCAGTGGTAAAAAATCCCCTTGCCAGTGCAAAAGATGCGAGAGATACGGGTTTGACCCCTGGGTTAGGAATAATCGCTGGAGTAGGAAATGGCAACCCACTCCAGTATTCTTGCCTGGAAAATTCCCTGGGCTGAGGAGCTTAGCAGGCTACAGTCTGAGGCCTGCAAAGAGTCAGACATGACTGAGTACACATACACTCATTAAGATATCCCCATTTTTTCATATTTATTTTTAATTGGGGGAAAATTGCTCCACAATGTTGTATTAGTTTCTGTCATACAACAGTGGAAATCAGCCATAATTATACATTTATCACCTCACTCTTGAGTCTCCTTCCCCTCCCCCAAGCCTATCCCTCTGGGTCCTCAGAGAGTACCTGGCTGGGCTCCCTGTGTTATACAGCAACTTATCCCCAGCTATTTGTTTTACACATGGGAGTGTAAATATGTTGATGGTACTTTCTACATTTGTACCACTCTCTTCCTTCTGCACTGTGTCCACAAGTCCATTTTCTATATCTGAGTTTTCATTCCTTCCCTATTCCTATTTTAAAGATTTCCAAAGTGTACATCCTGAACAAGAGCTGGCCTGATTGTGTAGAGCAGTGATGGATGCTTGTTGTCATGTGGTCAGATTGCTTATTCAGATCTGAACAAAATAGTAGTATTTCCCACCTCTCTTCCACTTGAACTTTCTCAATGAAGAATAAATTGCTTTGCCCTTTATGTGCATATTTTCCACTTGGAAGCAGCCTGCATCAATTCAAAAGTGTTAAATTTTTATGCTTTGGCACTACATAGATGAAAATTTAAATAAGTGGATAAAAGAAGCTGTTTGTTTTTTATTTAAATAAAGGAGTGCTAAGGAAACAAGCAAATTTGACATAAATAGCAACACTTGTAAATACAGATTTAACAAAACAAAATTATAATAGCATATTTTCCAAAGCAATTGAATGTAGAAATCATTTTTTTACAAATGCTTAAAGTAAAGTGAGGACTTGAAAAAATAAGCTAAATATTAAGAATGATCAAAGTAGCGGGCATCTATTTTCATTTTTATTTATTAAATGAATCAAATGGCAATGATGTAAAACTGTTAAACACTAAGTGGAGTTTAGTATATATGCTAATCACCACATGTTACTTTTGGCTTTGAAATTTCATTCAGAGAGACAGTATGTTTTTGCAGAGTAATTTTAAAAAGCAGTCAAATTCCTTTGTTTCCTTCAGTGCATTGACATTCATATGTAGTTTCATATCAATTCATTATATTAAGCTCAATTTAGTAATATTTTCTGAGTTGTTACTTTATGTATAAGATATAATGTTCAGAAAATGCACTACCAAAATAGTTTTCCTATTTTCTCATTTCTGTTACAAAATTAGGTAGCAGTTGCAATTAATGTCAAACATACTTGTGAGTCCACATTTTTGTGTGCAAATAACAACATATCTCATTCTCCCTGAAGCCTCCATAGGTTATAAAATTACTTAGAATTAAAAAAATTAATATTTGTATTGTGACCACATTTTATATGTTAAAAGTAAATTTAAGTTTTAAAAAATGTATTGAACATCATGGAATAATATATTTTCAAAATATTTACAGGAAGACTTTAGTCAATTTCTTAATTATTTATGACTAGCAAATTAGATGCTACTAGTTGTTCATAATAATTTCTAAATGTCGAGACAAAAGCCCCCAATACAATAACTCATTACTTAAATTGATCACTTTGACATTATTTGATATACCTGTTTAATGCTATTTAATTGAATATATTTATTAATTACACAACTTTATGATTGTAATTTTGTTTATTTTTTCCTTATCATTATTATAGTTAGTGGTCATTGGTAACTATATCCTAAATTCATTCTTTTTAAACTCAAATTCTACCTTCACGTTTTCTAAACTATTTTTTTTCCCTCGATTTTTAGGAATTTGACAAACCAACCAACTCAGTGATCAGTGCTTCTTTTAATGATGTAGAAATTTACTTGCTAACACATTTCCTCCACAAGAAAAGCTAAAAACAACGTTTTAACAGATAACAGTAACTACTGTATTTTGTGTATTCATGTATACATTTCACCATGTCATCAGTTCATGACACGCACATAACTTATTAATTCAACTGAGCAATTTATTACCTACTGTTTGATCTCAAAGCTGCTCCTTCTCTCACTTTATCATGAGGCTTTTGTGAGTTCTCTCATTTTCTTACATGATGCTGCTCCCTATACACCCATTACTTTCATCTACCATGGATAAGTCCTACCACTGCTAGAACATTATCCAAAGTTCATCTTCTCACTTTTTGTTTTTTAATGAAACAAAGTAAAAGATAGGCCACTGTCTCTGTCTCTCTACTGGAATTTAAGGTATACAAAACGTGTCCAATCTGAGGCCCTAAACCATCCAAGATAGGGAAGCTACAGAAAAACAGTGAGAGTTTTTAATCCATTTTGAGTTTATCCTTCTTAGTATAAACTAGGATAGGTGTTAGGAAGTGTTCTAATTTCAATCTTTTACATGATTCCAGTTTTCCCAGAACTACTTATTGAAGAGATTATTTTTTTCTCCATTATATAGCCTTGCCTCCTTTATCAAAGATAGGGTACTCATAGATATGTGGGGTTATCGCTGGGCTTTCTATCTTGTTCCATTGGTCTATTTTTCTGTTTTGTACCAGTACCATACTGTCTTCATGACTGTACCTTTGTAGTATAGTTTGAAGTCAGGAAGTTTGATTCCTCCAGCTCCATTCTTCTTTCTCAAGATTGCTTTGGCTCTTTGGGGTCTTTTGTGTTTCCATAAAAATTGTTAATTTGTTGTTGTTGTTGAAGTTCTGTGAAAAATGGCATTGATAGTTTTATAGGGATTACACTGAATCTTTGGGCTTCGCTGGTGGCTCAGATGGTAAAGAATCCGCCTATGTGGGAGACCTGGGTTCAATCCCTAGGTTGGGAAGAGCCCCTGTATGAAGGCGTGGAACCTACTCCAGTATTCTTGCCTGGAGAATCCCCATGGACAGAGAAATCTGGTGAACTACAGTCCACAGGCTCACAAAGAGTCAGACATGACTAAGTGACTAAGCACACACATATTGAATCTACAGATTGCTTTGGGTAGTACAGTCATTTTCACAATATTGATTCTTTTTTATTTGATTTCTTATTGATTCTCCATCTTTTTATGTTATATTTGATTTCTTTCATCAGTATCTAATAGTTTTCAGCATATAGCTCTTTTGTCTCCTTAGGGACCAGAAATTCTTTGATACAAGTCACAACAAGATCCTCTGTGACCCACCTCCTGCTGCTGCTGCTGCTGCTAAGTCGCTTCAGTCGTGTCCGACTCTGTGCGACCCCATAGATGGCAGCCCACCAGGCTCCCCCATCCCTGGGATTCTCCAGGCAAAAATACTGGAGGATCCACCTCCTAGAGTAATGGAAATACAAACAAAAAGGACACAGTTACACTTAAAAGTTTTTTCACAGCAAAGGAACACATGAACAAGATGAAAAGATAGCCCTCAGAATGGGAGAAAATAATTTCAAATAAAGCAACTGACAAAGGTTTAATCTACAAAATATATAAGCAGTTCATGCAGCTCAATATCAGAAAAACTAACAACCCAATCACAAAATGGATAGAAGAAATAAACAGACATTTCTCTGAAGAAAACTTACAGATGGCTAATAAACACATGAAATAATGCTCAATATTGATTATTAGACAAATGCAAATCAAAACTACAATGAGGTATTGCCTCACACCGGTCAAAATGGCCATCAGCAAAAAAATTTACAAACAATAAATGCTGGAGAGGATGTGGAATAAAAGGGACCCTCTTGCACATTGGTGGGAATGTAAACTGATACAGCCACTTGGAGAGCAGTATGGAGATTTCTTTTAAAAACTAGGACTAAAACTACCATATGATCCAACAAATCCACCACTGGGCATATACATTGAGAAAACCATAACTGAAAAAGAAACAGGTACCCCAATGTTCACTGCAGCTTTATTTACAACAGCCAGGACATGGAAGCCATAAAATGAATGAATTTGAGTCAATTCTAATGAAGTGGATGAACCTAGAACCTGTTATACAGAGTGAAGTCAGATCGAGAAAGACAAATATTGTATATTAACACACACACACATATACATACATATATATGTATGGATTGTAGAAAAATGGTATTGATGAACCCATTTACAGGGCAGGAATAGAGATACGGATGTACAGAACTCACTATGGACACAGCAGTGGCAGAAGAAAGTAGCAATAAATATATATACATTATCACATGTAAAGTAGATAACTAATGAGAAGTTGCTGTATAATACAGGAAGCTCAACCTGCTGCTCTGTGACAACCTAGAGGGGTGGGATGGGGTGGGAGGTGGGGAGGAGGTTCAAGAGGGAGGGAACATATATATACTTATGAATGAATTATGTTGAGGTATGGAAACCAACACAACATTGCCAAGCAATCATCCTCCAATTAAAAATAGATAAATTAAAAGAAAGAAACACTGAGACAGCAGGGGTTTGATTAAGTCAACAGAGAAGTAGGGCTGAGAAACTAAAATTCTTGGTGTCGTAGAAGTCCTAGAGACCAACGATTGCTGAAACCAAGATGAATTCCTGACCTTTCCATAAATGTGCAAACTTTCCTGGCAATTCATAGGCATTTATGTCTAGGCTCATTTGAATTAGGTTTCTGTCACTTTTAGTATACCTACTATAACTTTTTCTATCCAAGTATTCTGCTGACTGATTAATATCCCTAAAATATCTCCTTCATGGTGATGATTTTCTAAAATCAAACACTGATGATGGTTGCAAACTCTGAATATACTAAAATTCATGAATTTCACACTTAAAAGTGTGAATTTTTGGCAGAGTAATTTTATTTGACACACACACACACACACACATATATATACATATACAAATATACATATCTCCACTTCATTACTTTGTTTCCTTAAGCATGATATTTATCAGAACTTTGCCTTTTCAGATAGGATTCAGATTTTTCATTTTGTCTTTAAATGCTCTTCTCCACAAATTTGATGTAACCTCCGAGTGCACATTTCTCTACTGTCCATTATGACCTTTCTTATTATCTTATAAGAATCAGATGCTATTTCCCACACCCTTTCTGGTCTCCCTACCAAACCTTTTCCAGATGTTCAAGCTGGATTTAGAAAAGGCAGAGGAACCAGAGATCAAATTGCAAACATCTGCTGGATCATTGAAAAAGCAAGAGAGTCCCAGAAAAACATCTCCTGCTTTATTGACTACACCAAACCCTTTGACTGTGTGGATTACAACAAACTGTAGAAAATTCTTAAAGAGAAGGGAATACCAGACTACCTCACCTGTCTTCTGAGAAATCTGTATGCAGGTCAAGAGGCAACAGTTAGAACTGGACATGGAACAACAGACTGGTTCCAAATTGGGAAAGGAGTATGTCAAGGCTGTATACTGTCACCCTGCTTACTTAACTTATATGCAGAGTACATCATGCAAAATGCCAGGCTTGGTGAAGCACAAACTGAATTAAGATTGCCAAGAGAAATATCAATAAACTCAGATACACAGATAACACCACCCGTATAGCAGAAAGCGAAGAAGAACTAAAGAGCCTCTTGATGAAAGTGAAAGAGGAGAGTGAAAAAGTTGGTTTAAAACTCAACATTCAGAAAACTAAGATCATGGCATCTGGTCCCATCACTCCATGGCAAATAGATGGGGATAAAATGGAAACAGTGAGAGACTTTATTTTTTGGGTGACTGCAGCCATGAAATTAAAAGATGCTTGCTCTTCAGAAGAAAAGTTATGACCAACTTAGCATATTAAAAAGCAAAGTCATTACTTTGCCAATGAAGGTCTAGTCAAAGCTATGGTTTTTCCTGTAGTCATGTACAGATGGGAAAGTTGGACTATAAAGAAAGCTAAGTGATGCTTTTGAACTGTGGTGTTGGAGGAGACTCTTGAGAGTCCCTTGGACTGCAAGAAGATCAAACCAATCAACCCTAAAGGAAATCAGCCCTGAATATTCACTGGAAGTACTGATGCTGAAGGTGAAACTCCAATACTTTGGCCACCTGAGGCGTGTCCAAATGACTCATTGGAAAAGACTCTGTTGCTGGGAAAGATTGAAAGCAGGAGGAGAAAGGGACGACAGAGGATGGATGAGATGGTTGGATGGCATCACTGACTCGTGACATGAGTTTGAGCAAGCTCCGGGATTTGGTGAAGGACAGGTAAGCCTGGCGTGCTGCAGTCCACGGGGTCTCAAAGAGTCAGACAAAACTGAGCGACTGAACTGAACCAAACCTTACTGATTTTTTATGATATTTACAATTATCAAAGCATTAGGAACTTCTATGTCCATTTTTATTTATTAAATGTATCAGATAGCAACAATTGAAACTCCTGAACACTAAGTGGAATTTAGTTTAATTTTTACATGTTATTTTTGACTCTGAAATTTCATTGAAGGAAACAATATTTTTTGGTTGAATAATTTAAAGTCAGTCATAGTCTCTTGATTTCATTAATACATTGACATTCAAATATAGTTTTATATAATTTCCTTTTGTTAAGCTCAACTTATAGATATTTACAAAACATTTCTAAGTTATACTACTTCACATTCATTTTTCTGTACTTTAACTGCAAAAACACATTTATCTGTGACAATGTGTCTTGATAAAATGCCATTTATTATTTTTTAAAATAAGTGAAATCAATATGAGGAATTAATTTATTTCTCTATTTTTATCTCAGAAATTATTTTTAGATTCTTGTGACTAAGAAAGAGTTGGTTCCAGGTCAAATGCCTACGTGTGATTTTTTCCAGACTCCACTGTGGGCAATTACAAAGGTTTTACCTGACAAGTCTAATGGGGAAAAACTTTTGCCTTCCTACATCAGGTTTTGTACACAACCAGTGAAGTGAACTCTTAAGAAGTCAGTAGCAAACAAGAACTAAGGTCCTCCTGGCCCATAATCTTCTCATACGTATCTGTATTCCAACCCCATTTGCCTCTATTTGGAATTCTCCTTATTGAAGGCACTTGGCCAAAGTCTTTCTCAGGAGTCTCTTCTGCTACCTTCTCATGTGGGAAAGGTGGTGAATCTAAAAGACACTATTTTCCACTCTAACTCAGCACTCAATAAGTTTCCCCTCTGAGCCCTTCCTCTCCTTCCTGCTCTCTGAGCTGAAATCCATAAAATGAGAGGAAGCTTTTTCTTTTCCCCCCCAGGGTTGCTTCATCAGGGCAATGTTCTCCAGCGTGCCCAGACCTTTAGCAATAGCCTTGCACTATTTCTTTGAGGAAAATGAAATGATGGAGGAGGTGCTTTTTCCAGTTAAGCCTCTTATACTACCACAGTGATTAAGAGCTTGACTGTTCATTCCATTTTGACTTGTTGTTTAATCGGCTATTCCAACTCTCTCCAGCTTAGCTCTGTCTTGACAGTATCTTTCTATGATAGTTAATTTTATTTCCCAGGTCCAAACAATAGCTGGTACTTAGCAAAATAAAAAACAAAACAAACAAACAAAAAAAACTTTCCAAAAAAAGTGAATGGAGAGTTTTCTAATTCTCTTTGTAAAGTCTTGCCAGGTAAAACCTTTGTAATTGCTAATCTTTCCTTGATTTTGTATAAGCTAGGCTTGTATATGGAGAAGGCAATGGCAACCTACTCCAGTACTCTTGCCTGGAAAATCCCATGGACGGAGGAGCCTGGTAGGCTGTAGTCCATGGGGTCGAGAAGAGTCGGACAGGACTGAACGACTTCACTTTGACTTTTCACTTTCCTGCATTGGAGAAGGAAATGGCAACCCACTCCAGTGTCCTTGCCTGGAGAATCCCAGGGACGGGGGAGCCTGGTGGGCTGCCGTCTATGGGGTCACACAGAGTCAGACACGACTGAAGTGACTTAGCAGCAGCAGGCTTGTATATATAATACTGCTAAAGATAATATTATAAATTTCTTCCTTTCTACTATAAACACAAGTCTTAGTTGTGCTGCTAACTGCTACTGTGTGACCCCATAGACGGCAGCCCACCAGGCTCCCCCATCCCTGGGATTCTCCAGGCAAGAACACTGGAGTGGGTTGCCATTTCCTTCTCCAATGCATGAAAGTGAAAAGCCAAAGTGAAATCGCTCAGTCGTGTCCGAACCTTAGAGACCGCATGGACTGCAGCCTACCAGGCTCCTCTGTCCATGGGATTTTCCAGCAGGAGTACTGGAGTGGGGTGCCATTGCCTTCTCAAATTGAGTTTTTAAAAATAATTTTGGATGCTATTTTAAGGAAATTAATTTATATTTGGTAAGTTACATATTAAATGTTATTTCATCTAAATAATTTAAAAGCTCTTATTTAATTAAAAAAATTTTAAATTTAGTCCTTCCAGTTTTATTGAGATATTACTGATACATAGCACTGTGTAATTTTAGGGAATGCAGTATAATGATTTGACTTACATGCATCAAGAAATGATTACCATGGTCAGTTTAATTGACATCCATAACTTCATAGAGACACAAAATTAAAGAAAAAATATATTTTGCTTTGTGATAAGAAAATTTAGCATTAGTCTAACTTTCATATATAACATACAGTAGTATTGATTATATTAAGCACATTGTACATTACATCCCTAGTATTACTTTATATTATAACTGGAAGTTTGTATTTTTTGACTACTTTTACCATTATTTTAATGAGCTAATATTAATTGAGCTAATATTAACTCAAGTAACCCAAATTAACCTATGTCCACTTATGATTGATGATGATTTTACAATTAAAATCATTTTGGTTTATGTTACTTATACAAAATATTTTAGTGCAGTTCAGTTATTAATTATTTCAGAAATGTGTTGAACTAAATGTGTGATAGACCTGTACTTAATTGTGATCTACATATGATAGAAATAAAAAATTTACCTAAGAACACTAGTGTTAGAGTTTTCTAAAATATATCTATCAAATTCTGGCTTTCATTCAGAATTGAAAGTTCTTAAGTTGACAGTTCTGGATGGCTTACCAAGGGAAATAAAGTTTGAAGTGCCTTTGGTTAACACTTCAAGTTGAAAACTGAATGATACATCAGTTGGTGCTATGCTTCGATAACTTGCCCAAATTCAACAAGAAACTGAATGTGAATAACTGCAAAGAAAATCTTTCAAAGAATCATTCAGTTATGTTGTTTTTAGCTCAACATGGCATGTGCTAAATAAAATCTTTGTGTCAAGCAAAATATATCCTGTCATCCACTTACTCAGTAATTCTACTAATCATGCAACATTTATCAAAACACAGCCACCAGTTTACTGCTGGCGCGTGCGTGCACACACACAATATCTAAAAACTCACAAAGCTTTACATATGCTCTCAAACTCTTTGAAGCCTTTAAATTCTGCTTCTTCTAAGCATTTAGGACAACTTTCCAATGAAGATTGTTCCCAGTTCTCTAGCTGACACCATAATGTGCACCTTATTTTGTGTGTTTTTCAGCTGCCAGCACTGAGAAAAAAATCCCTGATTTCAAGAATTTCTTTTTTAACATTTGTTTGGCAATAGTTATGACAAGTTATATTTGCCCTGGTTTATTTGATGTGAGCAGTTTTTTCATATATATGAGAAGCAATAGCAAAAATACTCATTAGAATTACATGATCATGTGTCATCCTTCCATCTTCATTATGTTTTAGATATTACTGAAAAAAAGAAAATTTATAACTAAATTTACTTTAAACATTTCTGATAAAGAATCTTTTGCTGTTCCTCTATGTAAGTTCTGGAAAAATGAATGATCAAAGGCTGCATGTAAAATTATAACCGTACAGTAATTTTTATAACTGAGTAACTGCTCATTCAGAATGAAGTCTCATAAAATCAAATATTCTGAGTCCTAAGAAAGTATTTATTTCTTAATTGTTTCTCAGTGTTCCTCACTGAATGACATTAAAATGTTGACTTTTAAACACTAGACCTAGAAATCAAATTTAGAAAATAACTAAATTAAAAAATATTATTTAATACATATGAAATCTTGATGTCAAAAGTAATTGAAAACAGAACTTTTGTTCAAGATTCAGACATCAAACTGTATGTATATTTTGAACTGTATACTTTCTGATTTTGTTTTGTTCAGCCAATAACTATATATAATTTTTCTTTAAAATTAGTCAAGGGTAGAGTATATGAAGTATTACTTTTACACTTCCACAAATTTGAGTCAGTACTTAGTATTTGTTAAATGATACATTCCACACAAGAAAGAATATACATTTGAATTTCCAATCAAAACTTTGCCCCTTGGCCCTGTGTCACTTAAGCAAATTACTTTTGACATCTCCTTGACTCAGTTTCCTTACCTATAGCTTTTTAAAACCAGCTATTTATTCTGACAAATAAAATACCACCTTTGTTCATTTATGCTGATACAGCCTGGAAATAACAACATAAAATGCTGACATAAGATTTCCTGTTTCCTTTACCATGCTTAAGATCTTTATACATACACACACACACACACACACACAGACTGATCTAAACTAAACTTTTATCCAATAAATGCTAGGTGCTGTAATTGAACCCTTTTACCATACCCAAAGCAATGTGGCATTTCCAACAGTTTGTGGCCTAAACTGTAGCCTGTGTACCATATAACTGTAGAGAAAGAAAAAAATAAAACTATTGGATAAACATCTTTATCTGAGCTTTAGCTAATTTTCCTGCTACCAAATATATCACTACAATAAATACACTTTTGAAAACTAATAGACATTAGGTCTACTCACTGTGAGAAATATCCTACTGTGAGAAATATCCTACTTATAATAAATTAAAGTGTATCTTATAAATTTATGACAGATTCCTAACTAAATATAGTTCATGAAATTCCATAGTATAATTCATAATTTTAGGATGAAGAAACTCATGATGAGAAAGAAAGCAAGGAATTTAGAACAACAACCAAAAAAAAAAAGGATAGAGTAGGTAGACAACTAAGTGGTTATGATTTCTGTATGAGATGAACAGTAGAAAGGAAAGGGATAAATATATAACTAGTACTTTCAGATAAAAAAGAAGAGATCACATGTAGTTACTCATGTTTGTAGCAATGAGCATCAGTCTGGAGCATCAGTTGCAAAATACATGGAAAGTGCAGTGACAATATGAATTCTTGCAACTATCCCTAGTTGAATACACAAAAATAGATAATATGGACAAACCCCTTATGTAAAGCCTGAAAATTAAAAATTTAATTTATTCTCCAAAGTGAGTTGTTTCTTTAGGTATTACTGTGAATTGACCAAAAAAACAAAAAAAAAACTAAAAGGTTAAAAAATATCAGAGAAATGTCTTAGCTAGCATTATTTTATTTTTTCTAAGTGAACTTGTTTTTTGTCTAAGGCAACCAAAGAAAAAATAAAGGCAGTTTTGAACATTTGGTACTATACATAGTGGCTTATAAAAATCACAATTAATACACAGATAATGAGACCACCAAACTAAACTACTCCCTTTTGATTTAAAATTCTGGTCATGAAACAGGAAATCATCGAACTAATTAATAATAATTTCAGGAAGGCTGTGGATGATTTAATGTTTTTTAATCTGTGGATTAACAGTTAAATTCTAGATAGATGCTTTCTTGATGGTGTGATATTTTTAAAATGCACTTCATGGCCACCAATCACACATAATCTGACTCAGCAGATTTTATGTGGTTCTTAAGACCTAGGGAATTCTGATACTTTGGGTGATTTACATCTATAAATCATAAATGTGTTAGCTGATCATACAGTAAAAATATCTCAGAGATTCTGGATATTAATGAATGTTCTTTAATATGAATAGATATGAAGCTTTTGTTTCATTAGTTTTTGCTTTGTTTTTGTTTCTAAAGAAAGTTCTTATCGTAGGAAGAGTGATACAAATTTGTGTCATTCAAAGGTAAGTCTAGACGAGTAAAAAACATTACCATGAATAATTATTACCCTCAAATTTTGTGAGATTAGACCATAATCATCAACACTTAGACTCTGACAAAGTTAGAAAATATAAGCGGGGATCTCGAAGATGATCCACATTTTGAAATATGAAAATCAGTTCAGTTTAGTTAAATCACTCAGTCATGTTCAACTCTTTGCGACCCCATGGAATGCAGCATCCCAGGCTTCCCTGTCCATCACCAACTCCCGGAGCTTACTCAAACTCATGTCCATCGAGTCGGTGATGCCATCCAGCCATCTCATCCTCTGTCATCTCCTTCTCCTCCTCCTTGCTTAATAAAAATCAAGAGAGACAAAAATTATCCTTTATTCAATTTTTTAAAGAAAGAAACTGAAGGAAAATGTAAATGGTCTTCAAATGGTGGTGGTGGAGGGGCGGCGATGAGAAGCTAAGCCTTTATTCTAAGTCTTAATTTTCCTTCACTTAGTGAGATAATTGAAATAGGCAATCAATAGAACATTAATGATTGAGGGTAGGAGTCTGTTTTTCACTTTTGTAGTATCAGAGCCTAGTATATGTATAACACATCAGTTCAGTTCAGTCAGTTCAGTGGCTCAATTGTGTCTGACTCTTTGCGACCCTGCAATGAACTGCAGCATGCCAGGCCCCCCTGTCCATCACCAATGCCTGGAGTCCACCAAAACCCATGTCCATTGAGTCGGTGATGCCATCCAACCATCTCATGCTCTTTTGTCCCCTTCTCTTCCTACCCTCAATCTTTCCCAGCATCACGGTCTTTTCAAATGAGTCAGCTCTTCACATCAGGTGGCCAAAGTATTGGAGTTTCAGCTTCAGCATCAGTCCATCCAATGAACACCCAGGACTGATCTCTTTTAAGATGGCCTGGTTGGATCTCCTTGCAGTTTAAGGGACTCTCAAGAGACTTATCCATCACCACAGTTCAAAAGCATCAATTTGTTGGTGCTCAGCCTTCTTCATAGTTCAACTCTCACATCCATACATGACCACTGGAAAAACCATAGCCTTGACCAGATGGACCTTTGTTGGCAAAGTAATGTCTCTGCTTTTTAATATGCTGTCTAGGTTGGTCATAACTTTCCTTCCAAGGAGCAAGCGTTTTTTTTTTTTTTTTTTAATTTCATGGCTGCAATCACCATCTGCAGTGATTTTGGAGCCCAGAAAAATAAAGTCAGCCACTGTGTCCACTGTTTCCCCAACTATTTGCCATGAAGTGATGGGACTGGATGCCATGATCTTAGTTTTCTGAATGTTGAGTTAAGCAAACTTTTCACTCTCCTCTTTCACTTTCATCAAGATGCTTTTTAGTTCTTCTTCACTTTCTAACATAAGGGTGGTGTCATCCGCATATTTGAGGTTATTGATATTTCTCCCGGAAATCGTGATTCCAGCTTGTGCTTCCTCCAGCCCAGCATTTCTCATGATGTACTCTGCATATAAGTTAAATAAGCAGGGTGGCAATATACAGCCTTGACTAACTCCTTTCCTATTTGGAACCAGTCTGTTGTTCCATGTCCAGTTTTAACTATTGCTTCCTGACCTGCATACAGGTTTCTCAAGAGGCAGGTCAGGTGGTCTGGTATTCCCATCTGTTTCAGAATTGTCCACAGTTTATTGTGATCCACACAGTCAAAGGCTTTGGCATAGTCAAGAAAGCAGAAATAGATGTTTTTCTGGAACCCTCTTGCTTTTTCGATGACCCAGCAGATGTTGGCAATTTGATCTCTGGTTCCTCTGCCTTTTCTAAAACCAGCTTGAACATCTGGAAGTTCACGATTCACAAATTGCTGAAGCCTGGCTTGGAGAATTTTAAGCATTTCTTTACTAGCATGTGAGATGAGTAGTATATTCTTAACAAATATTTATTGAATAAGTGAAACTGTATATTGCTTAAGTACTAAAATATATGGTTCCATGTCTATCCAATGTGAGCTAAGGAAAAAAGTACATATATTTGTTCTACATTTTGGAGATTTAACTTCTAGTCTAGTCTCTTCTAAGACAGAGTAATATAATTATTAGTTATTTTATTGGCATTATAAAATTTAATATTAAGTGTTTCTTTCACAAAATATTTTGACATCCTTTCCTTGAAAGTTAACAAGATAAAGGAGGAGGTATAAATTTATGTATTTATTTATATGTTTAACAACCTCATGTATTTATTGTTCATTCTATTAAAAATATTGACATTTTAAATGCCATTGATATTTGAAAGTACATTTAGAAAAGTCATTTGAATAAGATGTTTAAGCTAACATATTTACTTATTTCCAAATAGTAAGTTTTATTAAGTAAACAAAATATATATGCATATTTTACAATTTCTAGTGAAATGACAAGTGAATTTGATCAGAAACTGATGAAGGATACCAATATCCCACATGCTCTGAAGGGTACCCCTCCGAATTCTTTCTAATGGCATTATTGTTAGCATTCTTTTTGAAAAACTGAATTTTTGCCTAGGTTAATTACTATAATGCTCTCAAGGAATAGCATATATTCTTTCACTGCCTGTCCATTAGCATGTTGAGGAACTGGGCATGCGTAGACAGCTCAGTTGTATTGGGAGGAGTGGGTACCATTGCTGCTAAAGGATCTTTAAAGAAATTGTCCACTCCTTCCCAGTGCAGGAGACGTGGGCTCAATCTCTGGTTTGAGAACATTCCCCTGGCAAAGGGAAAACCTACCCATTCCAGTATTCTGGCCTAGAGAATTCCACGGACTGTACAGTCCATGGGGTCACAAAGAGTCAGACAGGACTGAGCGACTTTCACTTTTCCCATGCTGCCCAGGGCAAGCACAAATCTGGTTTATTTATAGAAATGTGTGTGCTAGCAATTGTTTTAACATTTGATTCTCTGAAAGATAAGCCCTGATTTATAGTGTTTGCCAATTTCCATGGTGAAAATATTCCCGCTATTCTTCCACATCAGCCTCTGTCAAGCAAGCTTGCTTAAATTATGAACTTTTTTTTTTTTTTGCAAATGATTGTTAATGTCCGTTTCTTATGCTACAGTACAAATGCTAAGCCCCAAGGTGGCACAACACAGACAACAAATGAAGAAACACAATTTCATTTTATAAGAGTTTCAACTAAGTGCTCATACATGTACATTATTACATTACAGTAAGTTTTCCTTAAAGATATTACTAAAAGAAATACAATTCTAGAAAAATATCCTGCAACACCAGCAGTACTTGAAGGAGATGGTATTAAAAATGGAGAAAAGACTACACTACAGAATTTTTTACATATTAACAACAATAAATGTTTTCATTCAAGGAAAAAAAATGTTATAAAAGAAAATCAAATAATTACTGAACTGAAAACTTGTAGGCCATTTTTTAGCTGAGAGCAAACATGTAATACAGAGATACAGATATCTCCAAAAGGGTGTTTAATGATGCAAACCCTTGGGGAAAACCTGCTGCACTGCATCATATTTTTAACAAATAGTGTCTAAAAAGTTCAGACTTTTGTGAATGAAATGAGAAAAAATAAGGAGACAGAAGTATGTTTCCTTGGAATTCTATATAATTTATTACCTTTACCTCAGTATATAATAGTTTTGTCTTTATTATCTCTTTCTAAAGAAATTATCAAGAAAATTCTGGAGAGAAAATATGTAGACTTTGTGAAAAAACATACTAGCTTGAAATTCAGTCTAAATTATTTGCTTTATTACTTTGGCAAATTGCCTGACATCTCTGAAGTTCCATTTCCTTAACTGTAGAATATGGACAATAATAAAACGAATTACTACATGTTATGAGTATGTTTTTTGAGTTATGAAAAATAATTTTTCTTTTTAGACAGTAAGTGATCCAGGTCCTATTATGCCATTTGTAGCAGAAGAAAAATCCCGGAGGCAGAGGAGCTAAATTCCTTACTGAAAGTCACAGAGCAAACAAGTACCATAGAAGAGACTGAACTTAGAAATCTGATTCTTAACCTCAGGCTCTTAATCCCCTCACCTACCTCATAATATCTGCTAGCAAATTAAAGGGATGTAAAAAGCTAGCATTGTGCTTAGTATGAAATTAATAACTTAAATCATTTATATGTTTCTAAAGGTTTTATGCTGTAAGGATGAATAGCAGTTTTATTTTAAATAATCAAAATACTCTGCTGGCTCTTTTTGACCCTGTTCATGAGTTTCCCTTATGGATGGGGTGGAGAAAAGTAAAGAGATACAAGAAAAAGAGAGAAAAGAAAGTTGTAAATTGAATTTATATAAATAGCAGGATCTGTCCTTAGCACCAAGCCTGCTATTAAACTAAAAAGGTGAACAATGGATGTCCATCGATCTTTACTGTCACCTTCTACAAACTATGATTGAGTAATAGATGAGTATTTGCATAGAGAAGTATACTCCATCATTGGCATGTCAAACCATAGTGCTGACTAAGTGAATTGTGTTGCTCACTGATTAACTTGAAATAAAGAGGATAATCATTCCCATCAACATTTATCAGAGCTTTGTGGTTCATGCTAAATGGTTGGTGCCACAACTATTCTTGGAGGAAGTTCGTGAAATTCAAATATTTCAGCAGAATTAGTTTCCCAGTTTTTTTTATTTTCCACAGTTGGATTCTTGAGTATGTTTTCTGATAACTGCTGCAGAATATTTTTAAGTATGTTTGATAAAAACTTCCTCTTGATATAAAAAATACCTTAATATTTTTACCAAGAACTAAATTATGCCCTTTTGCTTTCCTGATCATTTTATACTAATGAAGTTCTCAAAATAGTTAGCAAAGTATTTGCATGTTGCACTAATGTGAAGAGAACGGGAACAAGTAAATGTGACGCAAGCTGATCTTCATATTTGCTAACATCATCTGCTACTGCTACTGCTAAGTCACTTCAGTCGTGTCCGACTCTGTGAGACCCCATAGATGGCAGCCCACCAGGCTCCCCCGTCCCTGGGATTCTCCAGGCAAGAACACTGGAGTGGGTTGCCATTTCCTTCTCCAATGCATGAAAGTGAAAAGTGAAAGTGAAGTCGCTCAGTCCTGTCTGACTCTTCGAAACCCATGGACTACAGCCTACCAGGCTCCCCCACCCCTGGGATTTTCCAGGCAAGAGTACTGGAGTGGGGTGCCATTGCCTTCTCCGGCTAACATCACCTAACAAAAGATAAAACACAGAATACAATTTCAACTATAAAGAAACAATTTTCTTCTTACCTTTTCCAAATGCCTTATATACATGGTTTGTGTGCCTATTTTGAAAGCAAAGTAAAGATAATACTGGGAGATATTTTCAAGATGGAAAGTGGGGGTATGCACATTCTTCACATTAAGAGGTTTATATTTCAGATAAAACAATATGCCCAATTAGAATCATAAAGTTGAGAATACTCCAAAATTCAACGTAGTTTCATAATAAAAGATTAACTAAATTAAAGCCTTTTGTGATATATTTTTGAATTTTTTATTCTAGAATAATTAAATTAAATCATCCTCCACTTAAGTCCTATGAACAATTCCTTTCTTTATAACTGTGAGGTACATCAGCTGAAGTCTGTATCATTTGTGGCTCTCAGTAGTAAAGAATCCCAGAGAAGGCAATGGCACCCCACTCCAGTACTCTTGCCTGGAAAATCCCATGGATGGAGGAGCCTGGTAGGCTGCAGTCCATGGGGTCGCAAAGAGTCAGACATGACTGAGTGACTTCACTTTCACTTTTCACTTTCATGCATTGGAGAAGGAAATGGAAACCCACTCCAGTGTTCTTGCCTGGAGAATCACAGGGACAGAGGAGCCTGGTGGGCTGCCGTCTATGGGGTCACACAGAGTCAGACACGACTGAAGCGACTTAGCAGCAGCAGCAGCAGTAAAGAATCCACCTGCAATGCGGGAGACTGAGGTTTGATCCCTGTGTCAGGAAGATCCCCTGCAGGAGGAAATAGCAACCCATTCCAATATTTTTGCCTGGAAAATCCTATGGGCAGAGCAGCCTTGAAGGCTGCAGTCCATAGGGTAACAGAGAGTTGTACATGATCAAACAACTAAGCACGCACACACAAAATGTAGGATAAAGGACTTTAAAAAAATCATCTGATTAAATCCTTGTTAAATTTTTATAAATGCAATATTTCACAACAGGCCTGATATTGGTAATGAAGAGGCCTGGTTTATAATGACTGATAAGATCTGCCTGTTAAGATCAGTGACAGCAAACAACTGGAAATGGTGGGAACCACTGAAGAAGAGAGTATCCTCTTCAGCCCCATCTGAAGAGGATAATTATACTCAGGACTTGTCAATTGTTGGAAGAATCCAGATTCAGGCTACCCACTGTGGGATAAGCTATCTGAACTTCTCTTATGAGTATGATGTTGTATTAGACTGATCATAATACAGTTTTAATTACACTACCAGGACTAAACCACACTTTAAAAACTCTAATTTACAGTAAATCTATTAACACCAGCTAAATAGAATAACACTATATACATATTCTAGCATAGATCAATATTGTGATATATTGTCATTTTTATTGAATAAGAAAGTCAATATTTAATCTTTGGTTAAAAATAAGTTTAAAAGTAGATTTCTTTTAATGAGAGAGCAAAAAACAAAATTCACAGCAGGATAATCCCTGTGCTACTGAAAACAAACAAAAAATGTTAACAATTGTCTGTGCTGCCCAAGGTATTTGACACACATTATATAATTTAATCCTATAAGAACCCCAAGTGATTGGTTCTATTGTTATCTCCAGTTGATGTATGAGAAAAGTAAGGCCCAAGTAAGACAAATGATTTGCCCAAGACTCAGTTCAGTCCAGTTCAGTCACTCAGTCATGTCCGACTCTTTGCAACCGCATGAATTGCAGCACGCCAGCCCTCCCTGTCCATCACCAACTCCCAGAGTTCACCCAAACTCATGTCCATCGAGTCGGTGATGCCATCCAAACATCTCATGCTCTGTCGTCCCCTTCTCCTCCTGCCCCCAATCCCTTCCAGCATCAGAGTCTTTTCCAATGAGTCAACTCTTTACATGAGGTGGCCAAAGTACTGGAGTTTCAGCTTTAGCATCAGTCCTTCCAAAGAACATCCAGGGCTGATCTCCTTTAGAATGGACTGGTTGATCTCCTTGCAGTCCAAGGGACTCTCAAGAGTCTTCTCCAACACCACAGCTCAAATGCATCAATTCTTTGGCACCCAGCTTTCTTCACAGTCCAACTCTCACATCCATACATGACCACAGGAAAAACCATAGCCTTGACTAGACGGACCTTTGTTGGCAAAGTAATGTCTCTGCTTTTTAATATGATATCTAGGTTGGTCATAACTTTCCTTCCAAGGAGTAAGCGTCTTTTAATTTCATGGCTGCAATTACCATCTGCAGTGATTTTGGAGCCCCCCCAAAATAAAGTCTGACACTGTTTCCACTGTTTCCCCATCTATTTGCCATGAAGTGATGGGACCAGATGCCATGATCTTAGTTTTCTGGATGTTGAGCTTTCAGCCAACATTTTCACTCTCCTCTTTCACTTTCATCAGGAGGTCTTTTAGTTCCTCTTCACTTTCTGCCATAAGGTTAGTAGTAAAGTTCTAAACTAGAACTGGCGAGTGCTCCCTCTTTCTTTCCTCTCTCCACTCTCCTGGTCACTTACATCTCTCTTTCCCTCTCTCCAATTTAACATTAATCATCTTGTTCATATTATACATACATACCTGTACCTTGCTTTTACACATGGTAATGAGTTTCAGAACTATTTATCCACATATTCAGATCTCCTTACATCTACCTAATATTATACCACTGTTAAATGGATGAATCATTATTGACCACCTCTTTAGAGAAGCAGCATAGTAGTAGTTCAGCACACAGCCTCTAGAGTCAGATTCCTGGGGTTTGAATCTAAAGACTGTATTCTGTAAGTCGTTACCATACTCAGTAGTTCAATGACCATGATGTAAAACAGGGGCAGGAGGAGAAGGAGACAACAGAGGATGAGATGGCTGGATGGCATCACTGACTCAATGGACATGAATTTGGGTGAACTCCAGGAGTTGGTGATGGACAGGGAGGCCTGGCATGCTCCAATTCATGGGGTCACAAAAAGTTGGACAGGACTGAGCGACTGAACTAAACTGAACTGAACAGCAAGTACCTCACGATGTTGTTATGAGTGCTGAATGAATGAATATTTCAAAAGCATATAGTGTCTGATGTAAGTAATAATCTATATAAAAATTATAAATAAGTATTGAGGAGTGTTTTCTTATTT
The DNA here is from genome assembly GCF_002263795.3 of Bos taurus. Classification (NCBI taxonomy): domain Eukaryota; kingdom Metazoa; phylum Chordata; class Mammalia; order Artiodactyla; family Bovidae; genus Bos; species Bos taurus. The sequence goes on along the minus strand of NC_037344.1, from coordinate 23,922,987 downwards.
CTAAGGTGTTAATACTACAAACAATGGACATTTATCAAAGGATGCAGCATTTCTAATTTTAACATTGTAAAATGATACTCCTGAAAGTATGTCACCTTATATGAGAAGCATTATTAACATTTTTGTCTGGATTAATTTTTAGGTAAAAAAAATGAATTCTCACTTTAAATTTTATTGATTTATTTATGAGTGTGGTTGAGGGACTTTTCAGAAGTTTGTTGACTGGTTATGAAAAGTCAAAGTTGGTCAGTTGTGTCCAACTCTTTCCAACCTCATGGACTGTAGCCCACCAGCCTCCAAATCCATGAATTCTCTAGGCCAGAATACTGGGGTGGATAGCCATTCCCTTTTCCAGGGGATCTTCCCAAACCAGGGATTGAACCCAAGTCTCCCACACTGAAGGTGGATTCTTTACTGTCTGAGCCACCAGGGAAGTCTGTCTACATTTACAGAACAAAAATTACCCTATTTATCCATTTCTCACTTAAAAAAAAAAAACATATTTATTTATTTTTGGCTGCATTAGGTCTTAGTTGTGGCATGTGGGCTTCTCTAGCTGTGGCATGGGCTCTCTAGCTGTGACTCATGCTTATTTATCCCATGGCATATGGGATATCAGTTTCCCAACCAGTGATTGAACCCATGTCCCCTGCACTGGAAGGGGAATTCCTAACCACTGGAACACAGAAAAGTCCATATTTCTCCCTTTTACAAAGGATTGCTTTTCTTTTCCTTAATGTTCAGCATGAATTTTTTTTTTTCAAATTTGTATCTTATCTCCCCAATTTATTCTTTAGATATACTGTAATTATGTTTTCCATATTGAATTTTTTAAATGTACTCAATTTATAAAATTGCTTTTATTGATTCTGGAAAGAAGAATTTTAAAACATTTTACTAAAGATTATAAAAATGTATTTCAAGATAATCATAATTATTATACAGCACTATTATTTATAATAAGTACTTTATATTAACAGAATTTAAATGGCCATGCATTATATTTTAATTTATTACTGCTGCTAAGTCGCTTCAGTCGTGTCCGACATTACAGGTGACAAATTTAGATGGAACCCTGGTTCTCTCTCTCTTTTGATTTTCAAGTTTTTAGGGGACAGATGCCTATACGATTTTGCTCTCTATGTTATAAATAGTCAATAACAGTCATAAAATAAACAAAAATTTTAAAAGATTATGGAGTTTCTCAAGATAATATTCTAATAGCTTAGTATGGCATATTATGGGGACCTGAATTCAGATAAGAGCAGTAAAAAAGGCAAAGAGAACATCTAATTAGTACCTTAATACTTAGAATATAGGCAGAGTCTACCAGATTTTTTATAAACTATACAGAAGATGAAAAGTATGTGTGTTATAAAATATCCAAGAGGTAGTGACCAACTGAACTTAGGAAGAAGGAAAGTATAGGAAGTTAGGATGATTCCATTTCTAATTTAGGAAAGTTCAGGTATGAGAGGAAGATGATGAACACACACACAAATATACAAAGATACATAGAGGTTTGTGTCTAACCACAAAAAGTAAATCTTTTCTAAAGATAGATATTTTATCATCAAAATGCAGAGATATCTGAAGCCATATGCATTTGAAATTTCCTTGGGTAAGAGGAGTATATATGAAGAAGGACTATGAACAGAAATCCATTTAAATGGTAGAGAAAGATCTCACTATATATATTAAAAAAAAAGATAAACCAGCAAGACATGGAACAAATTGACTTAAATTTTGAAATATTACAGGAGACAAAGGAAGGGAAATTATCAGAAGGAATGGAATAATGAACACTGTAAAATATCACAGAGAGATCAATAAAATAAAAGTCAAAAGGTGCTCAGAGGTATGGACAGTTTTCCAAGTTTTCTGGAAGCTTTAGCAAGAATAGTTTTAGCAGAGTGATGAGGACAGAAGCCAAACTGCAATGGATGTACAGAGGCTGAAATGTTATGAGGAAAAACAATAGTAAAGCATACTACTTGTTGAAGAAGCTTGTTTTTAAAGAGAAAGGAATAGGTAAGATAGCCACAAAATTTCCCAAAAGGTCCTGGACATGTGTGTATAAGTAAAAAGAAGGAACAGCTGGAAAGGAAGAAGTTGAAAAAAAAAGTGATAATTGATAAGGCAAGGATTTCTAAGTGATAACACAATTAGAAGGAAAAGCTTTGAACAGAATAAGTTTATCTATCTAATGGAGGCAGGGAAAATGAGGTAAATATGAATCTGTGAAGAAAAATATATTTGAATAGACAGAAACTGAAATAATGTGTATCATATAAACAAAAGAAAAAGAATTCCAGAGATAATCTCCTTCTTTTTGACATGTTTTGTTGCAGATGTTATTCCACCTCTCATATGCTTCTACATTATAATTAAAGGCAGATTAATAGCGGGGGCTGAGAGAAAAAAGAAACAGAAATCTAAGACTGTCTTATTTCATAAGACTGACTGAATCCTTAAAGAAAGTAGAGAGCCATTTAAGAAGGCAGACAAGGGCCCTGAGGGCAACTTCACCAAATTAACATCAGGTTGGCTTGGGATCCTTTAGCTCTTTTCAAATTCCATCTCCAGCTGAAATGCATATGTTTGCTCTATCACTATTTCCTTCCGTCTTTTCTATGTCTTCAATATGTTCTCATATTAAACTTCCTACCCGGTCTATAACTGACATCTGCTGAGACATTCCTGAATGCATCAGGATTTGATTACTACATGTTGTTTTTCTTCTCTTTAATGCTTATTGTGCACAACATCAAAATGAAGTGTGGAGTAGATATCTTGAGACACATAACGCCGGATGCTTGGACACACTTGACTTTGTACAGATCCAAGTTATGAGCTTGTCTCTCGATGAGAAGATAGACCTCAGTGAAGTAAAACATTATAAAGACATCTGCCTTATAATGAAAAACTGGATATCTTATATTTAAGAAGGTGCAAGAAATATATTGCAATTATTCATAATGATGGAACATCAAAGCAATAAAAGATGTTTTAAGTACACATTTTCTAGTAAAATATCAATAATTATGTCATCTTTCTTTCCTTTTTTTTTTCATTGTTTTCCTCTAGATTTTGACAACTGTTCCAAAGATTTGGAAAAAAAAAGTCTGTGTGTTCAAAAGTACCCAAATAATATATGCCATGCCAGTCTGACACAACAGATGGACCCCTGACAGAGTCTGGCAACTATCCAAAATATAATGCCAGTATGCTTTGTGTGTGTGTGTGTGTGTGTGTGTGCAGCTTCAGAAAATTAATAAAAATTATACAGGACTTTTCGTGTCTTTGCACTTTATTATAGTACACTATCATCTATAACTTCAGCAATTTAGCAAAACTAATTTCAAAGTATCAACTTTTTAGATTTAAACTAATAGCAAGAAATAAAAAGCTTGTTGATGATAAGCTAAACAAAAACTATTCTATAGTCTTGATATAATCATCAGAATCATATTTCAACATACTGAGTAAAAAAAATGTCCTTGAACTGAACCTCGATGATACAGCAAATAAAATGTTAATAATCATTAATATAGAACTTTCAAAGCCATTGAATTGATCAATGAATGACAGAAAAACAAAGAATATTTAAGATGAAATAGTTAAGAATCTAGATTGCATTTTTATGTAAACTATGGATTAATATCAGCATGTTTTAACATATGCTTACACATTAGGTAAAATGTAGAAAAACATAGAAAAATATAAATCTTTAATCAAATATAAAGATTTGTCTTCAATTATCTGGAGTATCTGAGATTTGGCCTTCACATGTGCATGGAATGCTTCTAAAGATGATTATATTAATAAAATACTATTTCAGGTAGTACATGTTTAACAAAAGCATCATCTGCTAAGCCCAAACTGAAGATCATTTGATAATAAACACAAATAACACAATTAGCTACCATAAATCAAATGTTTTATTCCTGAGTGTTTATAAAATTAATAAAAGCAAATACTGAAGACAATTATTTAGTTAGTTGGAAGTCATATTTTACCAAGTATATAATCATTAAATATCAAGGCTAATCTTTCTTCTGTTTATTCTTTGAAATTAATATGACATTCTGGGCTTCCCTGGTGGCTGAGAAGGTAGAGTCTGCTTGCAAGGCAGGAGACCTAGATTCTATCCCAGGGTTGGGAAGATCCCCTGGAGAAGAGAATGGCAGCTCACTCCAGTATTCTTGGTTGGGGAATTCCATGGTGCCTGGTGGGCTACGTACAGTCCATGGGTTCCCAAAGAGTCGGACTCGACTGAGAGACTAACGCTTTCATTTTCACACTTCCACATGACCATTAGGCACTTTGCTCTTGCAATCTTAACTTTTCTGTGCAAAGTTAAGAATTTTGTTGAGCAATATGAACTTTGTCCAGTGTTAGCAATACTTCCCTGGTGGCTCAGACAGTAAAGTATCTGTCTACAATGTGGGAGACCCAGGTTCGATCCCTGGGTTGGGAAGATCCCCTGGAGAAGGAAATGGCAATCCACTCCAGTACTATTGCCTGTAAAGTCCCATGGACAGAGGGGCCTGGTAGGCTACAGTCCATGGGGTCGCAAAAAGTTGGACACAACTGAGCTACTTCACTTTTACTTTCTTTCACCAATACTTGAGCCTGTTACAAAGTATTTTTCTTTGAGTTACTTTGTAATTGTTTATCTTTGTAGAGTTTGGTATACTTTTTTTTTTTTTCCGCTGACCCAAGGCTTATGGAATCCCAAGCAGGAATTGAATCCATCCCTTAGGCAGTGAGAGCACGGCACTCTAACCACTGGACTGCCAGGGAATTCCCTGTTTTTCTTATTTTTAATTCATAGCAATAAACTACCTGAGGACAGGGAGTCTATTTTGTAAACTCTATTTCAGGCGGTGTTAGCAAATTTAGCTAAAAACAGAGAGTTCTACTAAGTTCACTCATTTTAAATGAGTGAATTTATGACCTTTGGAAATGCCAGTAAGCATTTCATTAAGTACTTTTCTATCTTGGGAACTTGTAGGTTGTAATGATGTAGACATAATTAATAACTGAACTATTTCTCTGAAGAAACTTCTAGTAAAGGGAGTATGCCAAAACTGAAAACATACAAGTGAATGTTGTTAGTATTGAGACAAACATATAAAATATGCTATGGAAGAACAGAGGAGGAATTGTCTCGGTTTCTTGCAGGACCAAGGTAGACTTATTTGAGGAAATCACTCCTACCCTGAGACTTGAAGGATGAATACAAACACACCAAATGTACCCAGATAGTGTGAATAAGGGGAAAGTTCATGTCAGATTATAGAAATGTGACAGGACACAGATGGCTCAAATCTTGAATCTTTGGGACCCTATAGACTGAAGCCCGCCAGGCTCCTCTGTCCATGGGATTGTCCAGGTAAGAATACTGGAATGGGTTGCCATACCCTCCTCTAGGGAATTTTCTAGATTTAGCGACTGAACATACATCTCTTGTGTATCCTGCATTGGCAGACAAGTTCTTTTCCACTAGTATCAACTGGGAAGCTGTACTGTTGATAGGAATGCTCCACAAATGTTACTATGGCAAAACTGGAAGAGTCTACAATGTCACCCAGCACACTCTTGCCATCTTTGTAAACAAACAAGGATGAGATTCTTGCCAACAGAATTAATGTGGGTATCGAGCATATTAAGCACTATGAGAGCTAAGATACCATCCTGAAACGTGTGAAGGAAAAATGATAAGAAAAAGAAGGAAGCCAAAGACAAAGGGACTTGGGCTCATCTGAAGCACCAGCCTGCCCCACCGAGCAAGCACACTTCATGAGAATCAATGGAAAGGAGCCTGAACTATCGGAGGCCCTCTCCAATGAATTCATAGCATGGTGGGTGTAAAGAAAACAAAGACCTGGACAATTAAAAAAAAAAAAAAGGAAAAATCACTGAAAGAAAAGAGAGGAATCAGGTTCACAAATGGCACAGGGCCACAAAGGATAAAATAAGTAGTTAGCATTAATAAACACTTTGAGATACATATAGAAAATTTCCAAATGAAAAACAGAAAAAAAGCAGTTATTTACATTAAGACTAACATTTTAAAGATGGTTAAAGAGACAGATGGTGACTGCAGCCATGAAATTAAAAGACACTTGCTCCTTGGAAGAAAAGCTATGACCAACCTAGACAACACATTAAAAAGCAGAGACATTACTTTACCAACAAAGGTCTAGGTAAGGCTATGGTTTTTTTAGTAGTCATGTATGGATGTTAAGAGTTGGACCATAAAGAAAGCTAAGTGTCGAAGAATTGATGCTTTTGAACTGTGGTGCTGGAGAATACTCTTGAGAGTCCCTTGGACTGCAAAGAGATCCAACCAGTCAATCCTAAAGGAAATCAGTCCTGAATGTTCATTGGAAGGACTGATGCTAAAGCTGAAACTCCAATACTTTGGTTACCTGATGTGAAGAGCTGACTCATTGGAAAAGACCCTGATGTTGGGAAAGATTGAAGGTGGGAGGAGAAGGGGACAACAGAGTATGAGATGGTTAGATGGCATCACCAACTTGATGAACCTGAATTTGAGCAAGCTCTGGGTGATGGACAGGGAAGCCTGGCGTGCTGCAGTCCTTGGGGTTGAAAAGAGTTAGACATGACTGAGAGACTGAACTGAACTGCAAGAGACAGAAAAGAGTAGGTTCTTTATAAAAATACTTATTTAATTATTTTCTGACAAGTTGATTCTTACAAATTCCTTCAATGCATAATCTAGTGATAAGACTGTAAGTCAATGGCCTAATTTACATCTTAATCTAAATATGTGAACAGAAACTGCTGAACTAAGTTGAGGCTAAAGTTTAAAGATCTGTTGATCTAATGAATATTTTCCACGGTATTGTAGGCTATAGAGTTGGTTGGTATGGTGTTACAGGCAATTTTCCAGAAACACATATAAACCGAAATACTTTCTAGTCTGAGGTTTGGCTATATTTATATCACTATTGCCCTTTCTGCAAAACATGCTGTCTGCCATTCTGCAATCACGTAAAAGCTCTGGAAAGGTTTTAGCATCATCAAAGCAAAGCTGAGAGGATGCTTATAAAATGTGTTACCTTTTAATCTCTGTTTTTTGAATAGTTCTGTCACCATTTTTCTCTTCTGCTTATCTGAACTTTTGAAACAAGAGAAAGATTTTACTCATGTTTCAGCATGTGGTGCAGACTGCTAATTATGAACTGGGAATCTCTAACTACACATGTGCTCAGCAATTTATACAAGTTGCTGGAGACTACAGCTATAACCTACTTCATCTATTAAGGCACATGACATATGATCAAAAAGGAAAAACAACATAAACCAAATACAACTACTAAGATAAAGAATCTTAAGCAGCTATCTTCAGGGTGTATAATCTGAACTCTTTAATATATCTGGCTTTCATGCCAGCTAAGGGAACAAACACCTGCATGTCTATATTCATATTATACATTCAAAATTAAAACTCCAGTAAAAAGGAGCATATTTTTCTACTGTGTAATCTAAGTTTTCCTTACCTGAGTATTTATGCTAGTCTTAGAGACAGACTCACTGAGTTTCAACTGTGAAAAATAAATGAGATGCACATCTCTATTTGGTGTGCAATGTTATTTGGTTCTGCGGTTTGGACTTTAGAACTAGTTTTGAAAGTAAGGACTCCAGGTATAAAATGCAGCTTTTAGAAGTTATAATTGGTAAACAAGAGATTTCTTCATTATGATGTCACCAAGCCTGATGTCATTAAGTGATTTTAGTCTTCTTTAGTTCATTTTAGTGCTTCTGATATGAAACTTATGTCTCTTCATCTTAAATGATAGCTTTACTGCTGCCCTGGTCATGCATGTGTTCAGATGCCAGGAAGATACAGAGCAATGAGTGAAGGAATGTCCACTCTGCCATAATAAGCACCCAGTAATCTACATAATGAATATATTCTGCTGAAGTTAAAGGTTTATAGCACAGTATAAAGTTTGGATTTATTAATGAAAACCAAAAGGATAAAGGAAATTCATTAGTAATTTTATCATTTCTTTCTAAATGAAAAACTCTGCTATTCTCCAATATCTGCTTTTTCCTTCCACTCAAGGAGGAATTCACTCTGAGCCATGTACTTTTCCCCATTAACCACAGAATTAGAACCAGGCTTTCTTCTAATGTGATTTCTACCAACTGATCGTAATTAGGACATGGTTTAAAACCCATTTTATATCTTTATTGTGCATGGTAGTATTTAAAACCCATTTTCTATCTTTATTGTGCATGGTAGAATTTGCCAACAAAGGTCCATCTAGTCAAAGATATGTTTTTTCCAGTAGTCATGTATGGATGTGACAGTTGGATGTAAATAAAGCTGAGCACCAAAGAATTGATGCTTTTGAACTGTGGTGTTGCAGAAGATTCTTGAGAGTTCCCTAGACTGCAAAGAGTTCCAAGCAGTCAATCCTAAAGGAAATCAGTCCTGAATATTCATTAAAAGGACTGATGATAAAGCTGAAACTCCAATACTTTGGCCACCTGATGCAAAGAACTGACTCATTTGAAAAGACCCTGATGTTGGTAAAGGTTGAAGGAAGGAGGAGAAAGGGATGACAGAGGATGAGATGGTTGGATGGCATCACCAACTTGATAGAAATGAGTTTGAGCAGGCTCTGGGAGCTGGTGATGGACAGGGAAGCCTGGCATTCTATAGTCCAGGGGGTCACAAAGAGTTAGACACAACTGAGCGACTGAACTGACTGAGAAATAACCAACTTAAAACTATAGCTTCTATTTAAAGCAAGCCTGTGAAAAACTGGAAAATAAAGTTGATAGCAATTCCTGATTTTTTCCTACTCTTTATTATATAGATTTACTTTTAGCATAGTTTATCTTAAAATTTCATCCCTCTTGCCATGTATACTACTTGGACACCTTTTTATCACTTCTTTTTTTAGCTGGTAATCTTCATGTTAGGAGCTTCCCTGGTGGCTCAGCAGTCAGGAATCCGAATGCCAATACAGGAGACACAGGTTTGATACTTCGGTTAGGAAGATCCCTTGGGGAAGGAAAAGGCAACCCCTTCCAGTATTTTTGCTTGGGAAACCCTATGGACAGAGGAGCCCCAAGGACTTCTGGAGGAGTTCTTGGAGTCACCAAGAGTTGGGAAGGACTTAACAACCATAACAACAAAAATCTTCAGGTCAAATGCATGACTGTTTAGGGAAGTGGATACTTTAAAGTCAGCACAGCATTTTATGAAAATGTGTGTTCTCAGGTCACTGTCTCCAGACTTTGATTTAGCAGATTGGGTTCCACAGTAAGATGTAAAGATGGAATATGTATGCAAGAAAGACAGGTGGTAATGCCCTTGGGTACAACTGTAAGAAAGGGAAGGAAGCAGGATGGCCAGAGGGAGTAACTAAGTGGATGCCTTGTGGTTGGTATTACTCCTCAAAGTTATCCCCAAATGAAGCATGGGGCTTTGGCCCACAAAGACTGTGGATGATACTTGCCTCAAGAAGGGGCATGACTTAAGGTGAAGCAACACCTTTGGCTGAGCGCAATTCTCAGAGCTTCTAACCCTCTCCATTGTTGTGTGTCTCAGCCAGCAACCATGATTATTTGCTCTGTTGGAACTATAACACATAAGAATCTCATATACCTCAAGCCAGGATATGAACTGTTAACTTTGTTTCAGATCTCTTAAGATTTGTCCATGCAAATGAGGCTACATGGTACATTTCCTGATGACCTGAGCATATGTTTATTTAAAAGGGTCTTTTTTTTTTTTTTAAACCCCCTCAGCTCATGGGTCTCACATATCAGCTGATCCCCTCTTTGTAGAACTGGTAAAATTTTGAAGTATAGAAGACAGCTTGCAACTGTGGGTGAGAGTTCTCAAAGGTATCAAAGCCACTTGAGCTGCTGACAGAGTGAAAGCAAGACATTGAAAATGATTCACATCTCTGGCCTCAGGTTTTAAAAGTGAGAAGTGAAGATTAAATCTTGAGCAGGCTAAAAGATTAAGAGTTAAAACATTTGTTTTCTATGAGCTACAATGCATCCCCCCACCCCCGCCCCACCCCGGTCTGGTTAAAGTGGGATTATGTGCTTTTTATAGTATCAAGTTTAAGAACACCATCTTTAGGTCAGTCTGACTTCTCCAAGCTGTTCTTACCAGCTGTGTGACCTTGAGTATGTTCTGTATGATTGTGAATGCTACTTCAATCTTTAAATCTGTTTTCTTATTGCATAGTGAGTACTGATACAACATCTGTTTTATGAATGTTGTGAGAATTAAATGAGGTAATTTAAGAGATGTAAATAACCCAGTTACTCTCTAGTAAATTTTTAGTCATTGATTCACTTCTGTTATCATTAATGAAGTAATTTTTATTAGCATATTTATTGGGTTTATTGATTTATTAATTAAAACAGCATATGATTTCCAGCTATACTTGAATTTATTCCAAATTTGGTTAAAATGGAGCATTTCCAATCATTTCTGATTTTTCCAGCAAATTCTCATTTCTTTTAAATAGATGTAAGATACTTATTTCCCTTCTTTTGTAGCATTTTCTCCCTGCAGCAGGAGAGAATTATCCATAAGAGGAAAGATACTATGGCTACCTGCAGTGGATCTGCCCAGATGTCATGAGTGTTCATATGGAAAACAGAAGAGGTGGTGTGTCCACGATCTGGTCCTTTCCTGAGTGTTTTCTTTTCTTTCTTTCTTTTCTTTTAATGAGTATGTGGTTTAAGTAAGCTTGTTCTCTATTGAAAGTACTAACTGAGTGGATGATAAAATGCTGTCTAAGAGATGTTTCAAATTCATAAAACTATTTTTGTAAGGAAAAATATGTCTTCCCAAAAGAATAAGTCTGATAGCCTTCAATGATCATTCATTATTAAGTCAAATTAACAAGTTATAGAATAAGACTTTGTCTTAGAAGAGAAAGCTAATTACTGAACACCTAAAGCTTTTCTTACCAAGCTCGAATACTTAATGTCTAATATTGAAGTTTCTTCCTCAGAAAATAAGATAACTGGTTTTAAGTCTCCTAAAAATTCCTCCCACAAATGCTTTCTAAATTAAACTATAATCCCTGCCACGCCTTTCCCCCAACCATTTTTCTTCTTTGTAGAATTAGAAGGGGAAAACTGCTGCACTTATATACACATGTTAAGATATAATTTTCCAAAGTCTGTGCCTTGTCCAATTTTTCTAATAGCTCTGAGAGCCTAATATAGTTCCTATATTCAGGGTATATAAAGCCTGTCAACATTTAAGTCGTCTCTTTCTTTCTCTGTCTGCCTTTTATCCCAACCTAACCTCCCTCTCCATTCTTATTTAAAATGTATTTAGCTCTTAGGACATTTATTAGACTTTTATTCTTCTCAGTAGCCTGGAGCCAAAGGTTTAGATCTTTAAAATATTAAACTTATTTAGCTCACATTTACTTCACATTGTAAAATAAATCACTGAAGAACATATTTAGATTTTTTTTGATTAAAGTAAAATATTAAAGATGCTTTTCCTCATTGTGTGTGTGTTCGTCACTCAGTTATGTCTGACTCTGTGCGACCCCATGGACTGAGCCTGCCAGGCTCCTCTGTCCCTGGGATTCTCCAAGCAATAATACTGGAGCAGGTTGCCATTCTCTTCTCTAGGGGATCTTCCTGACCCAGGGATCAAACCCAGGTCTCCTGACTGCAGGCAGATTCTTTACCAACAACCACAAGGAGAGCCCTTTTCCTCATATTAATATAAACATTTTAGAGTATTCTGAATTCTATCCTGCTAGTTTAATAAATCAAAGAAGGCAATGGCACCCCACTCCAGTACTTTTGCCTGGAAAATCCCATGGGAGGAGCCTGGTAGGGTGCAGTCCATGAGATTGCTAGAGTCGGACACGACTAAGCGACTTCACTTTCCCTTTTCACTTTCATGCATTGGAGAAGGAAATGGCAACCCACTCCAGTGTTCTTGCCTGGAGAATCCCAGGGATGGGGGAGCCTGGTGGGCTGCCGTCTATGTGGTCACACAGAGTTGGACACGACTGAAGCGATGCAGCAGCAGCAGTAGTTTAATAAATATATTTTTGCTTAAGTAAGTCATCCTCAAAAAACACATTTTTTTAGTATATAATCAATACCAAACATATTATGAAATTTTATAGGAAATTTTATATATGTGCTTCTATAGTACATATATACTTATTAAGTATAATGATTATTTTAAAATACATCTTACTTACTTTTCTTTTCTGGATTTCTTTTGTAGTCCTCAACAAAAAATAGCAATGTATTTTTTCACTAAACATTTTATTTATCATACAGTTGATGAGTAATTCCAAGTCTTTCTTTATCATAATAATAGTGTCAAGAAATGTACCATAAGACACAGGCTTTGTGACCAAGTAAGAGTGAGAAATACCTTCAAATTATATAATGCACTTTGGCATTTTAGAGGCTCTGTGAATAATGTCAATTATGATGTCAATTGACTCTTGTTCACCTCAAAGTTTTGTAACCGTATTTTAGTAAGTGCTGACTTTATTAATTTATAAATAAATAATATTTATTATTTAACTAATATTTTTAACAATTATTTTGTGCTATGCAGTATTCTAGGGAAGAGAAACATAGGAATCTGTAAAAAATATTATTCTCATCCTTAGAGTGATAATAATGAAAAAAGGGGTCTTCTTAATATGAATAATATCAATCAGTAAAACTCAGTTTTAAACATTTTTAAAGACACCATTTTTATATTGATTTAAAAAAAAAAACTCAATTTTATATTGGATAATGAATTAACAATGTTGTGATAGTTTCAGGTGGACAGCAAAGGGACTCAGCCATACATATACATGTATCCATCCATTATCCCCCAGATTCCCTCCCATCCAAGCTGCCAAATAATACTGGGAAGAGTTCCCTGAAAGATATCATTTTTTAGATTAAAAAACCAAAAAATTCTAAGGCAGAAAGCATGTAAATTCTCAAGGCAACAAATTTTATAATTAATACAGGTAGAGTTCAAAGCCTGGTGTTCTCTTCCAAACCTTGTGTTGCTAAACGCTGGACTAGGGCTACTCACAGAGCATGACTTTGCAAATATTGCAATGGATTATAGGTTGCTTGAGATCAGAGGCCTGTTCTATCCTATTAACCTTATCCTTCTTCTTAACACAGTCCCTAACATGTTGCCATAGACACTGTACAATAAATAGATGAATAAGTGAACAAACACATGTTCATTACTGATCTAAAAGATGAGTTGCTGCTGCTGCCAAGTTGCTTCAGTTGTGTCCAACTCTGTGCAACCCCATAGATGGCAGCCCACCAGGCTCCACCGTCCCTGGGATTCTCCAGGCAAGAACACTGGAATGGGTTGCCATTTCCTTCTCCAATGCATAAAAGTGAAAAGTGAAAGTGAAGTCGCTCAGTCGTTTTCAACTCTTAGCCACCCCATGGACTGCAGCCTACCAGGCTCCTCCATCCGTGGGATTTTCCAGGCAAGAGTACTGGAGTGGGGTGCCATTGTCTTCTCCAAAAAGATGAGTAAGTGCTTCTAAATTACTGCTTCCTACTGCATAGTGATAAATAGGTCAAGATTAGCACCTTTCATATGCTTGCTTCTTTTTTATCTCTAGGCCTATGAAATACACACCTATTAGCTATGAGTCAGACATGACTGAGCATCTTCACTTTCACTTTTAAAAATTAGGGGTTAGCGTTAGGGTTAGGGTTAGGGTAAAGTGAAAAGTGAAAGTGAAGGAAATGGCAACCCACTCCAGTGTTTTTGCCGGGAGAATCCCAGGGACGGGGGAGCCTCGTGGGCTGCCGTCTATGGGGTCACACAGAGTCGGACACAACTGAAGCGACTTAGCAGCAGCAGCATTAAAACCAAAACCTGTTCAAGATCCATTCCTTCCCCTTCCCATATACTGATCATTGGCTATTCTTTACTGTCTTGTTCTTTTCATCATAGACAATCTCCAAATCTAAAATCACAGTTCATTCACTATAAACTTCTCTCTTTATGTAAACTTCTAAACGGGTTAGTCCATATTTTATTCTATTAACATCCACTTCCAATCAAACCTCAAGTTGTGATAACTTCATATTTTTAAATATTTCACAATCTAAGCATCTATTCATTCACTCACCCAACTGAAAAAATAATACTCTTTGAGAGTTTCAGTCCTTCTCTCCCTTGTTAGATGAAATTAATCAGCATGCTCTCTCTCTCTCATTCTCATACTGAATCCTTCTACTTTTCTCTAATTTCAATGTTCCATTCTCTTTAAAGCCATTCATGTTTCTCCCCTGATTACTGCCATAGTTTTGCATTTCCCTCCCATGTTTTCATTACATTTTCTCTTCCCACCTTTTCACCCATTCTTCTCATTCTAGCCAGAAGGATATGTGTGGGAATGTGACTGAGACACCCCTGCTATTCCTGTCAGAGGAACAAGCAGAAAGTACAGCTACATAGTAAAAATAATTCATAGCTGCAGAGAAAGGCACCATGCTCCTTATGGTCCTGTTTTTGGTGCCAGACCCATATAATCCACATCAACCTCCCTACTAAACCGATTTTTTTTTTGGTTTTTGCAAGAAGTAAAAGAAGGGAATTGGCATCTTGAGAAGAATATTTTATGAAGCATTAATACTCTTCATCCTCTTTTTCTATAAGGAAAAGAGGAAGAAAAGTTGAACCAAATGTTCCCATTACCTTCAGAATCTCTTTGACACCTAAGTTGAGAAAACACCACTGAATTTTGATAAGCCTTCACACTGCTGATGGGTATCTTACAGTACAAGCATGCAAAAGGAAGAAGAATCATAGTAAGGCTGAGAATACAGCAGCCATGATTCCCACTTCTTGGTGTGCGAGGGTACATGCTTTTCTCTTAGGGGAAGAGGGAATGAAGAAGCAATGAGCACCTGCAGTAGGGGGGTATAAAACAGAGGAAAAGTTCTAAGAAGGTGTTTTAAAAAAGCATCTCAACCTTGATAGGCTCACCAAAATTAGAGAACTCTATGGCAGGAGAGGCAGTATTTGGGGCCAGTCTTAAAAAAAAAAAAAAAAAAAAAAAACAGCAAGTGCATCACTTGGGAGAAAGAGCATTGGATACAAACAGTTCTCTGAAAGCCAATGGCAAAGCAGTTTGAAGCAAAATGTACCTATACCAAACAAATCATGGGCCCCTAAATTTGCAGCTAATGTGTGCTTTTCTTATCTGGGCAAGTATTTTCTTTGCCTTTCTCTCTCCATTCCCTGCTTCTGCAAATAGGAGACACAGGCAAAGAAAAAATGGGGAGAGAATCAAGAGAGAACAAAGTCTGACCACGCTCACCACCTCTGCCCTTTTGGTAACTTACTGAAGCTAACAATAAATGACCTCTTCTGGAGAAGAGGTCAATATGACATAGGCAAGAAATTTAATGAGAGCGTTATAAAGTCTGAAAAAATTCCTGGATATAACTATATTTTTCATTAAGTACTGATTCCTTTGGTTGGCACATTTAAGTTCCCTTGTATCTGCTACACAGTCAATGAAGCTTCAAAGATTAATGTTGTTCTCCCTTACTGGTTTAAATACTACGGCATCACTGAATTGAAATTAATTAATTTATATCTGTTAGTTCTTCCTCAAAAAAGCAAATCCGTGTGATTCATCCCCTTGCTTAAAAACCTTCAATGGTTTTCTACTGAAGTTATGATAAATACCTAAGGCTCTTTTTTCTTAAAAACCCCTCCACAATTTGTCCCAGGCTTTTTTATAAGCTTCACGTTTCTATATCTCCTACTTGCCTGTGTGTTCTAACTTTATTGGTTTCTAACAGTGTCTTGAATATGCCTTGTCCTCTTGCCTGAGGCTATCACACATACATTTCCTTTTGCTTAAAATACTACTTTTTATCCAGTCTACATTTCTCCAATTTAAAAGTCTTTCCTTATTTTCACTTGCACAAGAAAAGAAGAACTTCCCTGAAACTCCAGGCTAGTTTAGTTTCTCATTTTAAGTTCCCCTATAGAATGAAGTACATCCCTATTTGTAAAATTCATCACATTTAAAATTACTACAATGTCTTTCTTCCCAATCAAAAAGTGAAGCAAAGAAATAATGTCAGCCTTCTTTACTATAAATTCCCACTGCCTAGCACAGTTTCTAGTAGATAGTAAGCATTTAATTAATATCCTATTTGACAAATTTATTAACTGTGGACATTTGAATGGTACTACTTAACTTAAGCTGTCTTTGTTTTCTATCTCAACTTCTACCACGTAAGTTGAGATAGAAAACAAAGCAAAACAATCAAACATTACCATCTGTGGCTCACAAATAAGAAGTTGTCCAGTGAATGTTCATTAAAGCAACCTTGTAGAAGGAAGATCACCATTATTTCTTAATACAAAGTGTCACTAATCTTTTCAAAATGAAGGTATACATAGGCAGTCGCACTCTTCTTGTTTTAAAGGATTCATAATTAGAAAATATCCAAGTCATACTACCTCTTGGGTAAAAATACCACATTAAGAGAGATTGCATTAAAGGAAATAATTAAAATTTTCCTCGATGCTTGGACACATATGCATAAGAGAGATTTGTGGATTTATTCTCTCAAGTCTCCAAGTTGTGGTTGTTCATGAATAGTCCCTATACATTATTTTACTTCTTCAGTCCTCCTGATTGATATCTATTTATCCATGAGGCCATTTCAGAACAGAGCTCATACAGCTACAGAGGACTATCCCCTTCATGGGAAAAAGTAGAACTTGTCCCTTTATCTTTGGCCTTAAGACACTTTTTCTAAAGGGACAGATATAGATGGATATACATTATTTGGGCAGCAAATATATATTAGCATACATACTTTTGCATATATATATTCTACATATGTATAATATGTATATGATTTAGATAATAACATCACAATGCCCCTCTTGTTCTCTGTATTGGTCCTGTTTGCCAAATATAAAATCTACTAAAAGGCCACTTCTTCTCGAGCCCTATATATGAATAGATATCTTCTCAAGCTGCTTATTGTGATAACTCACCAAACAAACCAGGACACATCTGAATCTTAGTTTTACTCAGTTGTATACATCATGAGAAATGCTGGGCTGGAAGAAGCACAACCTGGAATCAAGATTGCTGGGAGAAATATCAATAACCTCAGATATGCAGATGACACCACCCTTAAGGCAGAAAGTGAAGAGGAACTAAAAAGCCTCTTGATGAAAGTGAAAGAGGAGAGTGAAAAAGTTGGCTTAAAACTCAACATTCAGAAAACTAAGATCATGGCATCTGGTCCCATCATTTCATGGAAAATAGATGAGGAAACAGTATCAGACTTTATTTTTGGAGACTCCAAAATCACTGCAGATGGTGATTGCAGCCATGAAATTAAAAGACGCTTACTCCTTGGAAGGAAAGTTATGACCAACCTAGACAGCATATTAAAAAGCAGAGACATTACTTTGCCAACAAAGGTCTGTCTAGTCAAGGCTATGGTTTTTCCAGTGGTCATGTATGGATGTGAGAGTTGGACTGTGAAGAAAGCTGAACGCTGAAGAATTGATGCTTTTGAACTGCGGTGTTGGAGAAGACTCTTGAGAGTCCCTTGGACTGCAAGGAGATCCAACCAGTCCATTCTAAAGGGGATCAGTCCTGGGTGTTCTTTGGAAGGAATGATGCTAAAGCTGAAACCAATACTTTGGCCACCTCATGCAAAAAGTTGACTCATTGGAAAAGACTCTGATGCTGGGAGGGATTGGGGGCAGGAGAATGGGACGACAGAGGATGAGATGGCTGGATGGCATCACTGACTCAATGGACATGAGTTTGAGTGAACTCCGGAAGTTGGTGATGGACAGGGAGGCCTGGTGTGCTGCAATTCATGGGGTCGCAAAGAGTCGGACACAACTGAGCGACTGAACTGAACTATCTACCACATTACAAGTGTTAAATGTATTAACTGTACACAATCATAAAGATATAGTTAAATATAAATATCCAAAATATATTTAATGAATCATGATTTAATGCAAAAAAGTGTTCACTGAAAATAAATATCAAAGGAAATATTAGCTGAACATTATTTTTTATATTGGTATTGGGTTGTAATCAATTTATTTTCTTTTCTGACATGTGATATTCATGTAGCTTTTTAATCTTGATGACACTACCTGAAAATTTGAGATAAAAACCAAACATCCTCTATCATATAGTGGAATTAACATTTCCAAGTATCATTTTGCCTTAAGTATTCTGATGGGTACTTACCACAACAATACAATACAATAAGTGTTATTCCATTTTAAAATAAAGAAACTAAAGTTCAAGGGGTTTAAAATCTCAATGCAGAGTGAGATAATTTTCCAGGAAAATATTTCTGACAATTTATTTTTTTCAAGCTACAGTTTTACAATCACATTTGATTAAAATTCACATTTCCATAGATCAGAGGATTAGGTGGGAGAAGGCTTACATATACTTAGATTATATTACACTTCTTTCGAGGCATGGGTGGCAGTGATTTTAAGCTTGGTTGCTTTTGGACATGCTATTCAATGCTCTGACCAGGGCCCACTCCATGTAATCTTATGTACATCCAATTCTTGACGCATTCGACTTTTCCCCCTTAACAAGTACTGCTCCTGGTCAGAAACAAGTACAGCAAGGTCAGAAATGACTTGCCCTTTAAAGGTCTAATAATGTTATCTACTTTATGACATATAATGTGGAAGTTCAAATCCCAAGATATTCCACTGTTTTTATAGAATTCTGAGTTATTAATGCTAATACTCAAGATTTGATCTATTCTTCCTTATCATGCATGCATGTTTCTCTGTGTATGTGTGTTGTGTGTTTGCGTGAATACATGAACAGGAAGGAGGACCTCTGTGTTTTATATTGGTAAAATTTTTCAAAGTATATGGTATAAAGATGTCCCTCTTTCTGTATTTGTAACTCTAAATTTTTGGTTTTCTGTTTTTCTTTATTTTTTTTTAACCTTTATTGGTGTGTGTGTGTTTCATTAGGTATTATGGAAGAATGGTTCAATCCACTATTTTCACATTCATTAATATTACATCATAGAGTAGAAAGAACAGAAGAAATGGAAAGAAACTCAAAAATAACCTGATGGAAGTGGGGGACGAAGGACAGTGGGGTGGGGGAACTAAAGAATTCCCTATATAACCAGTGTAAAACCTTTTTATGTTCTAGGGAAAAAAAAAAAAACTAGTGAATGACTTACTTTAAAAAGTCACTTCATTGATTTGGCTAATAAAACAGAGGAAAGGAAAAGGCTAAGTGCCTTGAAGCCATTATTAAATAACTGCAAGTTATATTAACAAGCTATCTGAAGAGAGCTAAGAGGCCCTTTATTTTGTGTGTGAGCAATTAGACTTAGAGGAGTCTTTCCTATTAAAAGGGCCATCAAAAGGGAGATTTGCCAGTAACACACAATCATGCCTGGGAAAAATATCTCTGCCCCAGCTTGTTTCTAAAAGTCAGTTTTTCCTTTAGACAAAGGAAAAAAAGAAAAAAATACAGGACTGGAGAGTTGATTTTCAAGTTTAAATTAAGGATGATCTAAATGCAACTTAATGCTTTCCCTCAATTAATTGTATACAGACTGGCTTCACTGATAGCTCAGTTGGTAAAGAATTTGCCTGAAATGCAGGAGACCCTGGTTCTATTCCTCCATCTGGTAGATCCACTGGAGAAGGGATAGGCTACCCACTCTAGTATTCTTGGGATTCCCTTGTGGCTCAGCTGGTAAAGTATCCACCCACAATGCGGGAGGCCTGGGTTTGATCCCTGGGTTAGGAAGATCCCCCTAGAGAAGGAGAAGGCTACCCACTCCAGTATTCTGGCCTGGAGAATTCCATGGACTGTAAAGTCCACGGGGTTGCAAAGAGTCAGACACAACTGAGCGACTTTCACTTTCAGACTGTTTAAAGGCTTAAAAAATTAAATCATCTAATACATGAAGCTTTCCCGAAACACATCATTGATTCTATTCAAGATCCATGTAGGTACTTGTTATGTTTGTGAAGCCAAGAAGACATTGAAGAATACAGATTGCTGTTGTTGCTGCTGTTGTTGTTGTTTTAATTTTAAGCCTTGAATCTGGAAGAGTACAATAAGAGTTAGAATAAGTCAATTTTCTTTTTTTCTTTTGCTTTTGCTTTTGCTAGCTACATATATTCAATTCCATTCACTCATGAATTCCAATGACATGGAAAGCATTCTGTTTTATATTTTAGAGAGAAAAAAAAGCCATTATGTGTCATCTGCACAGATGTCTACTTTAATATCCTTATATTATCTTTTTCTCTTGAATTGTCCAGCACATGAAACCAAAATTCCTTCCCAAAATTTGTAGAGATAATTGGAAAGGGTGTGGAAAATATGAATAGTTAGGTTCAGTACGAAAATTTACATTTTTAATTGTTGATACCATAGTTTGTTCCTACCTTGAAGATTTCTACTCCATTTGAGATGATGCCAAAATAAAGATCTTCACTCTGGGAAAAAGTTTTGTCAAGACCAAATCTATGGGAAGGCATTTTGATGATGATAACAACATTAATGATAATAATAACATAAAAGCTGATATTTATTGTGTGATTATGGACTAGGACTTTACAGATTATGTAACTGGAGCTTCATAGAAACTTCACAGACATAAGTTCTACTACCATCATTCTAGAAATAAGGAAACTGAGACACAAGGAAGTTGTCATGCTTCCCTAAGTTAGCTAGCCCTGACACACTTTTCTAATGTGTTTTTAATATTGTCAACCACAGAATTCTCAATCTAGACCTTTAGCGAAGTCCAGATTGACCTGCTGAAAAACTGTGACCGTGTTGCTATTGCTGTTGCTGTTAAGTCACTTCAGTCGTGTCCGACTCTGTGCGACCCCATAGACGGCAGCCCACCAGGCTCCCCTGTCCCTGGGATTCTCCATGCAAGAACACTGGAGTGAGTTCCCATTTCCTTCTCCAATGCATGAAAGTGAAAAGTGAAAGTGAAGTCGCTGAGTCGTGTCCGACTCCAGTGACCCCATGGACTGCAGCCCACCAGACTCGTTACCCTTGCCTTTCTCCTCATTATGGTACTGCATGATAAGTCACTCCAGTAACACCTGACTCTTTGCAAGCCCATGGACTGTAGCCCTCCAGGTTCCTCTGTTCATGGGATTTTTCAGGCAAGATACTGGAGTGGGTTGCCCTGCCATCCTCCAGGGGATCTTCCCCAGCTAGGGATTGAACTCTGAGTCTCTTAATTTTTCTGCACTAGCAATTGGCTTCTGCCGGAGTCAGCCGGCAAAGTCAATCAGATCCTGAGAACGTGCAAAACGCGGCTGAGAAAGAATACTACAGCAAAAGAATACTACAGCAAAGATGGGGTCGAGAGGATCAGACACGTCTCCACAAAGGGAAGCGGTCTGACCACGACTTTATTCAGCATCTTATATTTATACAGGAGAGCAAGAGAAAAACAAGACAGTTAACATTTTTCTTGGTTGACCTATACATCTTACAAAAAGTCACAAGAAATCTTGAGAGCATGGGAATGGCACCCTGTTATTATTTCTTACACCAGATAACATTTCCTTGTGCGTGAGAAGTTTGTCCAGAACTCCAGGTGTCTGCAGTAAATAATCACCTAATCTCTGGGGTGGCGGGACAGAGAGCTATGTTTGCAAGCAAACCCTCAAGGACTGAGGCAGCTCCCAGAGCTGTGTCCTTTAGATAAAGGACCCCATTCTCACGGGCAGCTCCCCGCAGGATTCTTTACCTCTAGCACCACCTGGGAAGTGATGTATCAGTCATATGTAAATAATATAATAAAAGTCTCTTATTCTACTAACATGGACAGATATCTTGAGTTATATAAACCTTCCCTTCGGATCCTATAGATTTGATATTTTTAGCTTATCTGCAATAAAACAGAGAATACCTATCACTACAAATACTAAAGGTATTTTGATTTTACAGCTTATTTCTAGAAGGAAACATGCAAATGACATTACTTATCCTTATTTTAAAAATGTAAGTTTTAAATACGATCTATGCAGTGAAGGTATTTTTATTTCAGATAAGAAAACCATATCGTTATTACATGAGCAATTGGTAAGGTAAAGTAAGCTTTGTCTTAAACTTCAGTTCAGTTTACTTCAGTTGCTCAATCGTCTCTGACTCTTTGCAACCCCATGGACTGCAGCATGCCAGGCATCCCTGTCCATTGCCAACTCCCAGAGTTTACCCAAACTCATGTCCATTGAGTCAGTGATGCCATCCAACCATCTCATCCTCTGTTGTCCCCTTCTCCTCCTGCCTTCAATCTTTCCCAGCATCAGGGTCTTTTCAAATGAGTCAGTTCTTTGCATCAGGTTGCCAAAGTACTGGAGTTTTGGCATCAGCATCAGTTCTTCCAAGGAAAACTCAGGACTGGTTTGAGTTGGACTGGTTGGATCTTCTTACAGTCCAAGGGACTCTCAAGAGTCTTCTTCAACACCAACAGTTCAAAAGCATCAATTCTTCAGTACTCAGCTTTGTTTTGGAGAAGGCAATGGTACCCCACTCCAGCACTCTTGCCTGGAAAATCCCATGGATGGAGGAGCCTGGTGGGCTGCAGTCCATGGGGTCGCTAAGAGTCGGACACGACTGAGCAACTTCACTTTCACTTTTTCACTTTCATGCATTGGAGAAGGAAATGGCAACCCACTCCAGTGTTCTTGCCTGGAGAATCCCAGGGGCAGGAGAGCCTGATGGGCTGACGTCTATGGGGTCACACAGAGTCAGACACTACTGAAGTGACTTAGCAGCAGCAGCTTTGTTTATGGTCCAACTCTCACATCCATACATGACCACTGGAAAAACCATAGCTTTGACTAGACTGACCTTTGTTGGCAAAGTAATGTCTCTGCTTTTTAATATGCTGTCTAGGTTGGTCATAACTTTCCTTCCAAGGAGTAAGTGTCTTTTAATTTTATGGCTGCAGTCACCATCTGCAGTGAGTCCCCAAAAATAAAGTCTGTCACTGTTTCCACTGTTTCCCCATCTATTTGCCATGAAGTGATGGGACTAGATACCATGATTTTAGTTTTTGGAATGTTGTCTTAAACTTTATTTAATACAGAGTTGAGAATTGGTAGCACTGAAGTGGCCCTTAACATATGGGCTTGAATAATAACTCCCTTCCTTTATTTATAGAAAATGCTCATTCAATTGCTATTGCATTAAACTTCTAAAGCATGAACCCAATATGGAGCATTATGGCTTATTAATCTTAATTCAATCCCTTTCACTTTTGATGAATAATACAGCTTCTTGTCTACTCTAATACACATAAAACAGAATCTGAAAATACTACAACAGTGAAGTTTAATTCTTATACTTTATCAGATATTTTCTTAATTTATATTTCCCCTTCATTTATTTTTCTTTGTTCATTTATCTTTCTAATACTCTTGAATGGAGTTTTAAAGTATTCTAAAATTGATGCTTCAGTCAAACTCTGTGCTTCTTTCAGCTAATGCTTCACATGTACAACTTTCTAAACCAGCGTCCTTTTGCTTCAACTGTCACATTTTAAAATAAATTAGAGACTCACCATCCACTGGCTATTGAAGTTCATGAATTAATTGACTTGAATGTTTTGGCTTTCTTTGATCTAAGCTATTTTCTCTGTAATACTGTGATTTACCTGACATTAAAGGGCAAACTGAGCAGTGAGTTTCTGGAACTACATTCCTAAAAAAACAGCACCAGTATACCAATGAATGGCATTAATTGCACTTGGGATATTTATATAGAAGGAAGATGCTAATATAACATTTCTACTATATATCAAGTGTCAGATATTATAATCAGTGCTATTTCAATGGTCAACATGATCATTTGGTTCTATTCAGCAGATGTAGTTAATATCTACTATCTGCAGTATTTTGGAGGATATCAGGAAACATCTATTAGGTATACTTAAAGACTCTTGCCTGGAAAGTCCCATGGACAGAGGAGCCTAGTAGGCTACAGTCCATGGGGTTGCAAAGTCGGACACAACTGAGCGACTTCACTTTCACTTTTCATTTTCATGCACTGGAGAGGGAAATGGCAACCCACTCCAGTGTTCTTGCCTGGAGAATCCCAGAGTCAGGAGCCTGGTGGGCTGCCGTCTATGGGGTCGCACAGAGTCGGACACAACTGATGTGACTTAGCAGCAGCAGCAGCAGCAGCAAAGACAATACAAGTGAATATAGCCTGATTTTAGAATATATCCCTTTCTATCCCCAAGCTCAATCAGGTTGTCAGCTGAACCCAGCTGGTTATAGGATAGTAGTCACTATTTTCTTCCTGGCTCTCAATTAGGGGCTACTCATAATCCCTAGGGACTTCCCAGGTGGCACTAGTGATAAAGAACTCACCTGCCAATGCAGGAGACATAAGAGACTGGGGTTTGATCCCTGGGTTTGGAAGATCCCCTGGAGGAGGGCATGGCAACCCCCTCAGTATTCCTGCCTGGAGAATCCCATGGACAGAGGAACTTGGTGGGCTACAGTCCCTGGGGTCACAAAGAGTCAGACACAAGTGAAGTAATTTAGCATGCACCCATGCTTCATCCTTAGAGGCCTCAGTCTCATCCTTGCAAATAGGACCGCACATCTCAGAACCAAAAAAGGCAGGTCTTAACTTTCTTAAACTTAAAATCTCTCCGATTTTCCCTCCTCTGTTTCTTTTTCCTTCAGTTATGAAAAGTTCTCTGATTTTTTTAAAGGCTCATGTAATTAGATTGGAACCCTTGGATAATTCAGGCTACTCTCCTTACTTTAAGGTCGATAGCCTAAACTACCTTCCCAGGTGGCACTAGCAGTAAAGAACCCACCCATCAATGCAGGAGATTTAAGAGTTTGATCCCTGGGTGGAGAAGATCCCCTGGAGGAGGGCACGGCAACCCACTCCAGGAATCTTGCATGGAGAATCCCATGGACAGAGGAGTCTGGCAGGCTAAGGTACATCAGGTCCCAAAGACTCGGACACGACTGAAGCGACAGCATGAATGCAACCGAAATCACAACTACAAAGTTCCTTTTG
The DNA here is from genome assembly GCF_002263795.3 of Bos taurus. NCBI lineage: Eukaryota > Metazoa > Chordata > Mammalia > Artiodactyla > Bovidae > Bos > Bos taurus. Next base: position 23,897,866 of record NC_037344.1, on the reverse strand, counting down.
CCATGTAATGTAATATATTAACAGGGTCTATGAATTAAAGCATGGACATTTTGAGGGGACCCTTTTGCCTACCACACTAGGTACTCTTTAGCTTTTTTCTCTAACTCATACAATGCTAAAATAATTTTTTGAATGAGCATTGAAGCTTATGTCCAAACAGCTAAAATATTTTTTGTAACACTAGAGTACATGGGAGTGAAAGTAGCTGTTGCTAAATAATATATATAGTAAGTCTACTATCAGTTCAACTTAAAAAAAAAACAAAACATTTTTGAGAAAAAGGTATGCCATCTCAATTGAAAAATAAAACTTGTTAAAATACTAGGAAAATATTTTATTTGTAAAGAAAGAATGTCAAGTGTTTAATGCTATTTTAAGACATTTTTCTAAAGATCTTCCTCTTAAAGTAAAAACTTTATAAATTAACTTTTATAAACAGAGTTCAGTCTATTTTGACATTTATTAAATACCTTGACTGTAGTGAAGTAAAGAAAACACTAACATTTAGAGACATAACTCTTAATGAACTTAAATAGTCACAAAGGAAGTAAAACAAAAAGCCATTAGGGCCTTAATACCAAACAAAAGATAAAATATTCATTTTATGACTTTTTAAAATTTTCCTAAGCCTTCCCTTTCCTTCATTAGAAGTGCCTGTATCATCCTTTCACCCCACACATCTTTTTTATCCAACCAGTCCATTCTAAAGGAGAGCAGTCCTGGGTGTTCATTGGAAGGACTGATGCTAAAGCTGAAACTCCAATACGTTGGCCACCTCATGCAAAGAGTTGACTCATTGGAAAAGACTCTGATGCTGGGAGGGATTGAAGGCAAGAGGAGAAGGGGACGACAAAGGATGAGATGGCTAGATGGCATTACTGACTTGATGGACATGAGTTTGAGTGAACTCTGGGAGTTGGTGATGGACAGGGAGGCCTGGCGTGCTGCAATTCATGGGGTCGCAAAGAGTCGGATATGACTGAGTGACTGAACTGAACTGAACGCCTTTTATAAGTCTACTTCTGGCCACAGCTATGTTAAGAGTATAAGATCTTAGAGTCAGCAGAGACTATAGATCCTGCAGGTCCAACCCCCTCAATTTAGAGGGCATGACTGAAACTTTTTCCAGCTTTTAAGTTCTTTAAAGAAAACTTTTCTAAGAACAAAAGGTTTGTCCAACCTAGTCAGATTCAAGAGCTTTTTAACACATTATAACATCTCTAAAAAGACAGTTTAAAAAGAACATGATCACGATTCATTCACAATTTCTGTATCAAAATACAGTTATCCACTAAATTTCAAAGATTTGGTGGGTGTTACTGAGGGTACAATATTCTGTAATTTAGCATATAATGCAACAGTTAATATATCTTAGGTGGATTTTAGTCTTATGAGGTTTCCATCTGAATTAAGGAAATTAAGAGAAATTGGGAAATTAAAAAAATTCAGAAGGTAAATCTTCCTTATATTTTTGTGCATTTAATAAAATATTTAGTTGGATCTCATCTAATATATGTCACTAAATACAAAAAAGAAAAAAAAAGTAAAGAAAAAAGAAAAAGTGACCTATATATTTTTCCAAGTGACCACAGGTAGATGGATACAAATAATATCAACTGAGAGTGACTGGAAAGGAATTAAATTGTGTTTTACTATTAATGATTGAGAATATTTTTCATAAACAGAGAAAAATCTAAACTGGAATTTACCTATGCTTAATTAAATTCATCATTGAGGACAGAGCCTAATAAATAATGATTAAAGGAGGTGCAGGTGGCACAGTGATAAAGAATCTGTCTGCTAATGCAGGGAACACTGGAGAAGCAGGTTCAATCCCTAGTTGAGGAAGATCCCCTGGAGTAGCAAATGGCAATCCACTCTGGTATTCTTGCCTGGAAAATTCCATGAAGAGAGGAGCCTGACAGGTTATAATCCATGGGGTTGCAAACAGTTGACATGACTGAGCAACTGAGTACACACACACACACACACATACACAAGTGACTACTATCATGAGCCCAGTTTTTGAGCTTGACAGAACACTCTACTTAAAGTTGCAGTGAGACTGACTATATATTACTAATTTCCAACTCCAGAAAGATACTTCAGGAATGCCAAATGCCACTCCAAGTATTATTTTGATATTCCTTCTTATCTACTCCTTTCTTATAAATTACCAGTGAAGAAAGAGTAGAAGTTTCTAGAGCTGAGATAGTGAGATAGTTTAGTTTAGTTTTTTTTTTTTTTTTTAAGGCAAGCAAATACGATGTTTTGTTTCTTGGTTTTTATTCGTATCAGGTAGGTGCTCGCCCACTTGACTAAAGGTTATAGCACAACAGCCTATTCACAACATATGGTTTTGAGCATCAAGGTTTAAGATCAGAATGAAACCAATCATAAGGGTGCCCTTGTACTGAACCACCAAGTTGGTACCACAGGGCAGATAAAAACCTAGTAAATGGGCTGATTTCGGAGCTTGGGCTAAGTTAGCTGAGTTAGCAGCTGGTAGTTTTTTGTTTTGCCTTGTTTACTGTTATTTTTATTTCACCTGCAAAACCAAAAGTTTATTAGCGCATAGTGGTAGCCAGTGTATTACAGTTCCAAATTGTTCTTAATGATTGTTTCAGCTTTGTGTGCATGTTTATGGGCATCCATGTGTGTGTAGCTGAATATTTTGATGCTTAATTTCCTTTAAGACTTGTTTCCAGCTTAAAGATCATTTTTATTATGGAGAGGAAAGATCCTAAAAGTCTGCTTTGTCAGCCATCACTTAACAAAACAATATCTAGAGAGAGAACATTCTTTCTCTAATTATCAAATAATAGGAAACAGAACAAAATGACTGTTTTTGTTGGCATTTGTTACAAACCCTAGTCCATTCTATGTCTCCTTTTTACATTATCCAGAGTTCATATAAAGCTTTGGATTCATTTTTTTAATTTCTCCAAGTTTATGAATCTTCCCTTTTGTAAGTCTGATTAAAATAAATCCATGGTCACCTAAGAAACCTTTCTTTCCTTCTCATTTGAATTAAAGTTGTCAAGATTAATTTTAAAAAAACTCACATTCCCATGAGTCACATTGTAAAAAGACTTTTATTTTTAACTTAATTCCATCCAACAAGAGAGGAACTGGTGAGTGACAGGAAAGTCATAAGAGGTTTTAGTGTCTGAATGAAGCTTTGATATTATCTAGTTGAATCTGAACATTTTGTACTTAAGAAAACTGAAGTTTAGAGATACTTGGATCAAATCATAGATAGCATATGGACTGATGATCAGCTATTTGACTTAACATTTAATATTTCTGGTGAAAAATTGTTATGATTCAGTCGTTAATAGGGATCAAAAGAAATACTAGCCATATTTAGAATTTAGAAAATCATATTTTACAAACTTGAGAAAACCTATATAAATCGACCTTACATCTACAAATGAAAATAAATATAGCAATTATTAGGTTGTCATGTTCAAGAATTTGGGAAGAAATTTGAAATATTTATGAAATGGGGAAAGCAGTTAAGTATACCTGATTGAAAAAGAAAAAAAACAAAAAACAAAAAAGAGAGAAAGAAAACAGGATGGGTTTTAAAAGTCAACAAAAACAAGTCTGAAGATCTATTGTAGAGTTAATTCCACAAAAACTATTATTAAGGCCTACTATTCTCAAGGCTATTCTATCTAGACATTGTTTGATATAATTTCCAGGCTGGTATTGTCTTTAAAACACTTATGCCAAAATATAAAATCCTACACTTGGCATACTTGATGAAATGAAATTCCCATTTGCTTCTCATTAGCTCCAACATGAGCACATGCAGCTACAGGATGTCTATTGTAATTATGACTAGAATTTCAAAAATAAACAAGGAAAATTTCCATACTAACTAGGAAATGTTGAAAAACCATATGCCACAAAATTTGAGATATTTACCATTTAAAAAACTATACTGAAAACTCAATCCCAAAAGTCATACTTGAGACAAAGATTGATCCAGAATATGAGAAAGAGCCCTTTATAGAACCAAGTAAACAGGTCATAGTAGGATTAGAGCATACATGGATTCGAATATGATGTTTAAGAACCTCATGAGACCTCAAAAACTAAACAGAGTGATGAAGCCATGGGAAGTTTATTCTGAGTTTATATTAATAGTTCACTTGGACAGTTTTACAAGAATAGAACTGGAACATTGCGATAGCTCATTTTGAACTTGGAAAACTGAGCCAGGCAAAGAACTGGATCACTGTTTCACCTAAGTGGTTGGATTCATGTAAATGAATAACAAAGATGTTAAAAATCAGGCACTGACTGACTTCAGCTCTGATGCATTATGCAGGTTACTGGGTACCTGCAGTAACAAAGTATAACCCAAGTAAATTTAAATCTAGTTTGGTCTCTTTGATTGAAGTGGAGTCCTGGAAGAAAATCTAAAAATCTTACACTGCATTCCAGAGCCTAATACTGAACTACTTACAGACAAACAGAAATTTATACCAACTCTATGGAAAAAGGTATATTTCAGATGAAAAGGCTACTCTGAAGTCTCTAAATGTATACAACAACAGTAAAATAATAGAAGAAAGTTTCCATTACATAAAGTGAAGAAAGTGAAAATGAAGTCACTCAGTCATGTCTGACTCTTTGGGACCCTATGGATGGTAGCCTACCAGGCTCCTCCGTCCATAGGATTTTCCAGGCAAGAGTACTGGAGTGGGGTGCCATTTCCTTCTCCAGGGGATCTTCCCAACCCAGGGATTGAACCCGGGTCTCCCACATTGTAGGCAGACACTTTACTGTGTGAGCTACCAGGGAAGTCTCCATTACATAAAGAAACACTTAAATCTTCAGACCAACAGTATTCAAGCAATGCAAAAAAATATATAATTAAGAGTCACAAAATAATCCATCAAGTACTCATTTATTCTACAAATAAATACTTTATTTGTTGGAAATGTCAGTAAACAAACAGATCAAATTTCCTACCTTCATGGAGCTTAAATTCTAGTAAGTGAAAGTTACTCAGTAGTGTCTGACTTTTTGCAACCCCATGGACTATACAGTCCATGGAATTTTCCAGGCTAGGCCTCCGGCATTGCAGGAGGACTTTACCAGCTGAGCCACCAGGGAAACCCAAGAATAAAGGGGTGGGTAGTCTATCCTTCCTCCAGCAGATCTTCCAGACCCAGGAATTGAACCAGAGTCTCCTGCATTGCAGGTGATTCTTTACAAACATGCAATCAGGGAAGATGAAATTCTAGTAATGGCAAACATAATGTATTAGGTAAGCTACATATTAGAAGATAATAAATGCTCAGGAGAACAGCAAATACAGAAAATGTTAGAGGGGAAAGGTTGGTTTCTACTTTTAAATAATATGGTTGAGAAGGATCTCCTTACAAATGCAATACCGGGGCTACAACTGAAAAATGTGATGGAGGGGCAGTTTAATATCTAAGGAAAAGTATTCCATGTAGAAACATAACCTGTTTGCTCTATTTCAAAATATACTTCCATCTTAAAGTTTTTAATGTCAACAAAAGTTATAAAAATAAAAAAGCCAGGCAGAAAAGCAAAATTCCCAACAAAGGGTAATTCAAAATATCATACTTCCCTTCTCAAGTACTGGTAACAGAACACTATAGAAAAATTTTTATGACGTCTAGAAGAAGAAAATTTTGTGTACAAAACTCTAAATGATCCAAAACTGTCTTTCATTTTTTACAAATCTGAAAGTCATTTTTGCTCATGCTTGAGTTCAGGAATTGTCTTATTAAAAATGTTAAAAAATTACCAAATATCTAAAATTACCTAAAGAATAAAAATTACGTATTGAAGAAATAGAGTGCAAGTGTAATCTAATTAGAGATCTGAAGAATGAAAAACTTATGGTTTGGGGAAAAACTAGTGTGGAAGGTGAAACAATCTTTCAATTTTTACTAAATAATTACTGTGAATATATAATACAACAATGCAAGGTCAAATTATTTTTAAAGTGAAAACGTTTATTTCTGTCACCACTTGGTTCTCTGGTGGCACTTATTTATGAGGAATATTTCCTTAAGTTCCTGATTATAACTGTCTTTGTTTGATTTTTTTACTTGAAGAAAAAAAAAAAATATTGTCGTTGTTCACTCGTTAAGTCCTCTCCAACTTTTTGTAACCTTATGGACTGCAGCACCCCAGGCTCTTCTGTCCTCCACTGTCTCCTGAATCAGGTTATGCTAACTAACCATTTCATCCTCAGTCATCCCCTTCTCCTTTTGTCTTCAATCTTTCACAGCATCAGGGTCTTTTCCAAGTAAGCTCTTGGCATCAGGTGGCCAAAGTATAGGAGATTCAGCTTCAGCATCAATCCTTCCAATGAATATTCAAGGTTGATTTCCTTTAGCATTGACTGGCTTGATCTCCTTGCTGTCCAAGGGACACTCAAGAGTTTTCTCAAACACCACAATTTGAAAGCATAAGCTTTACATTGCTCAGCCTTCTTTATACTCCAACTCTCACATCCATATATTACTGGAAAAACTATGGCTTTAACTATACGGACCTTTGTCAGCAAACTTATGTCTCTGCTTTTTAACATGCTGTCTATGTTTCTTATAGCTTTTCTTCCAAGGAACAAGTGTCCTTTAATTTCACGCCTGCAGTCACTATCTGCGGTGATTTTGGAGCATCAGTCAGACAGTTCAGTCGCTCAGTCATGTCCGACTCTTTGAGACTGCATGGACTGCAGCGCGCCAGGCTTCCCTGTCCATCACCAACTCCTGAAGCCTACTCACACTCATGTGCACCGCATCGGCATTGCCATCCAAGTATCTCATCCTCTGCCGTCCCCTTCTCCTCCCACCTTCAATCTTTCCCAGCATCAGGGTCTTTTCCAATGAGTTAGTTCTTCATATCAGGTGGCCAAAATATTGCAGTTTCAGCTTCAGGATAGGTCCTTCCATTGAAAATTCAGGAATGATTTCCTTTAGGATTGACTGGCTAGATATCCTTGTAGTGAAAGGGACTCAAGATTCTCCAACACCACGTTCAAAAGCATCAATTATTCAGTGCTCAGCTTTCTTTATAGTACAATTCTGACATCCATATGTGACTACTGGAAAAACCATAGCCTTGACTAGATGGACCTTGCCAGGAGCCACCGTGGGAGATCCCATGCGGAAAAGACCGGACAGGCAAAGGCGGATCAGGCCTCGAGGGACCCCCTGAATCTGCTCAAGCATCCACCCCAAAACCAGAATCTGTCTGTCTTACTATTTTGTGCCTTTTACCAACTCTTCTGACATTAACAGGGGGCTATCCCCGACCACATTTCTCTGGAAAATGTCAACTTAGGGCTTTAGTTAATAAGTCTCCTGGGCATGAAAGGAATATTTCTATTTTAACCCCTCTGTTGGCTTTCTTGATCATAGCTTGGCAATCATAGTTGGCAATCATAGCTTGCTTGACAGGTTTATCCATACTCTTGCAATTAACACACATGATTGTTCACAACTCCCCAAACTTGAAAGGCACGGGAAGCCAAAACATTCTAAAAGTCCTAATGAGCATAGAGTCCTTTAAGGGATGAAAAATTATTAGAATAGATAGTACTGGTAAAGGGCTTCATTATTAGGCCAATGCTTGCTGCCAAGTTCCCATATCCCTTATCCATTGTGAACCTGGGAGTGCATTCGTTAACGTAGTTGGAATGTAAGAAAAACAAGTAGCAGCCTTGGAATTAACCACATCAGACCTTTGAGCTAATTGGTTCTTTCTTTGTTGTGACCCACCGCACCTTCGCTCCATGAGAATGTAACTCTCTCTAGTACTTTCTGAGGCTGGGAGAAATAAAGAAGAAACACTTTAAGAGAAAACAAGTTTTCTGGTTGAGCAGCCTTTATCAAAAAAGGGTCATAAAATGTCCACAGGCCTCCAAGGCCAGAAGATAATGTACACAACATTGTTTATGGGAAAGGTATGCAAAAAAAATCCTGGTTTTGATAAAGACAAAACAGATGTAATGTTTGGGCTGACTCTGTATGACTTTGCATCTTTCATTTCCCTCTATGTACAAGTCAAGGTATAAAAGTTCCTTTTGAAAATAAAGTTATGGGCCTCACTCACCGAAGCTTGGTCTCCCTGTGTAGTTCTTTTTTTCCTTTTCTCTCCTTTTCTCTCTATGTTCTTCCTTCAGGATGACTCCTTGGGGCACAGGGGCTCTCTGAGTTCACTTTTTTGCCTGGGTTTCTAAGACCCGATCGGGAAGGTGCCCTGCATCTTCAGTAGGGAGGGGACGTCCTGCATCCTCACCCCACAGAGAGGGCGCCTGTGGCCTCCGTGAACAGAGCAAGTTCTGTGCCAGGAGCTTTATTGGCTTTCTGTGTTTATCAAGGAAGATCAAGCCTTGCTCTCTGTTTTGCTATCCTTTCGCCTAGGTCGTCATCCTGAGGGTAACCCTGGATCCTGCTGGGGCTGGACCCCAGCAGGACCTTTGTTGGTAAAGCAATGTCTTTGCTTTTTTAATACTCTGCCTAGGTTGGTCTTAGCTTTTTTTCCAAGGAGTAAGTATCTTTTAATTTCATGGCTGCATTCATTATCTGCAGTGATTTTGGAGCCCCCCAAAATAAAGTCTCTCTATTTTCTATTGTTTCCCCATTTATTTGCCATGAAGTGATGGGACTGGATGCCATGGTCTTAGTTCTCTGAATGTTGAGTTTTAAGCCAACATTTTCATTCTCCTCTTTCATTTTCATCAAGAGGCTCTTTAGTGCTTTGTCACTTTCTGCCATAAGGGTGGTATCATCGGCGAATCTGAGGTTATTGATATTTCTCTTGGCAGACTTGATTCCAGCTTGTGCTTCTTCCAGCCCAGCGTTTCTCATGATGTACTCTGCATACAAGTTAAATAAGCAGGGTGACAATATACAGCCTTGACATACTCATTTCCCAACTGGGAACCAATCTGTTGTTCCATGTCCAGATCTAACTGTTGCTTCTTGACCTGCATATGGATTTCTCAGGAGGCAGGTCAGGTGGTCTGGTATTTCCATCTTTTTAAGAATTTTCCACAGTTTGATGTGATCCACACAGTCAAAGGTTTTGGCCAAATCAATAAAGCAGAAAGATGTTTTTTCTTCAATTCTCTTGCTTTTTTGATGATCCAGCAGATGTTGGCAATTTGATCTGTGGTTCCTCTGCCTTTTCTAAATCCATCTTGAACATCTGGAAGTTCACAGTTCACATGTTGAAGCCTGACTTGGAGAATTTTGACCATTTCTTTGCTAGTGTGTGAGATGAGTGCGATTGTGTGGTAGTTTGAACATTATTTGGCATTGTCTTTCTTTGGGATCAGAATGAAAACTGACCTTTTCTAGTCCTGTGGCCACTGCTGAGATTTCCAGATTTGCTGGCATATTGAGTGGAGCACTTTCACAGCATCATCTTTAGAATTTGAACTAGCTCAACTGGAATTCCATCACTTCCACTAGCTTTGTTTGTAGTGAGGCTTCCTAAGGTCCACTTGACTTCCCATTCCAGGATGTCTGGCTCTGGGTGAGGGGTCACACTATCGTGGTTATCTGGGTCATGAAGATCTTTTTCATATAGTTCTTCTGTGTATTCTTGCCACCTCTTCTTAATATCTTATGCTTCTGTTAAGACCATAACATTTCTGTCCTTTATTATGTTCATCTTTCCAAGAAATATTCCCTTGGTATTTCTAATTGTCTTGAAAAGAACTTTAGTCTTTCCAATTCTATTGTTTTCCTCTATTTCTTCGCATTGGTCACTGAGGAAGGCGTTCTTGTCTCTCCTTGCTATTCTCTGGAACTCTGCATTTAAATGGGTATATCTTTCTTTTTCTCCTTTGATTTTTATTTCTCTTCTTTTCACAGCTATTTGTAAGGCCTCCTCAGCAACCATTTTTCCTTTTTGCATTTCTTTTTCTTGGGGATGATCTTGATCATTGCCTCCTGTACAATGTCACGAACCTCCATCCATAGTTCTTTAGGCACTCTGTCTATCAGATCTAATCCCCCGAATCTATTTGTCACTTCCACTGTATAATCATAAGGGATTTGATTTAGGTTATTCCTGAATGGTATAGTGGTTTTCCCTACTTTCTTCAACTTAAGTCTGAATTTGGCAATACGGAGTTCATGATCTGAGCCACAGTCAGCTCCTGGTCTTGTTTTTGTTGACTGTATAGAGCTTCTCCATCTTTGGCTGCAAAGAATATAATCAATCTGGTTTCTGTGTTGACCATCTGGTTATGTCCATGTGTACAGTCTCTTGTGTTGTTGGAAGAGGGTATTTGCTACCACCAGTGCATTCTCTTGGCAAAACTCTGTTAGCCTTTGACCTGCTTCGTTTTGTACTCCAAGGCCAAATTTGCCTGTTACTTCAGGTAGCTCTTGACCTCCTACTTTTGCTTTCCAGTCCCCTATAATGAAGAAGACATCTTTTTTGGGTTTTAGTTCTAGAAGGCCTTGTAGATCTTCATAGCAAAGTTCAACTCAGCTTCCTCAGCATTACTGGTCAGGGCATAGCCTTGGATTACTGTGATATTGAATGGCTTGCCTTTGAAACGAACAGAGACCATTTTGGGTCTTTTGAGACTGCATCCAATAGTGCATTTTGGACCCTTTTGTTGCCTATGATGGCTACTCCATTTCCTCTAAGGGATTCTTGCCCCCAGTAGTAGATATAATGGTCATCTGAGTTAAATTCACCCATTGCAGTCCATTTTAGTTCACTGATTCCTAAAATATCTATGTTCACTCTTGCCATCTCCTGTCTGACCACTTCCAGTGTGCCTTGATTCATGGACCTAACATTCCAGGTTCCTATGCAATATCATTCTTTACAGCATCGGACTTTATTTCCTTCACCAGTCACATCCACAACTGTTTTCTTTTCTTTTTTTTTTTTTTTTTTTTGCTTTGGCTCCATCTCTTCATTCTTTCTGGAGTTATTTCTCCACTCTTCTCCAGTGTCATATTTGGCACCTATCAACCTGGGGGAGTTCATTTTTCAGTGTCCTACTTTTTTGTCTTTTCATACTGTTCATGGGGTTCTCAAGCCAAGAATACTGAAGTGGTTTGCCATTCCCGTCTCCAGTGGGCCACGTTTTGTCAGAACTGTCTGCCATGACTCATCCGTCTTGTGTGGCCCTCCCGGTCATGATTCGTAGTTTCATTGAGTTATACAAGGCTGTGGTGCACGTGATCACTTTGGTTAGTTTTCTGTGATTGTGGTTTTCATTCTGTCTGCCCTCTGATGGATAATGATAAGAGGCTTATGGAAGTTTCCTGATGGGGAGACTGACTGAGGGGGAAACTGGGTCTTGTTCTCATGGGCGGGGCCATGTCCAGCAAATCTTTAATCCAGTTTCTGTTGATAGGCGGGGCTGTGTTCCCCCCCTGTTGCTTGACCTGAGGGGAAACTATGGTGGAGTTAATGAAGATAATGGAGACTCCTTCAAAAGGTCCCAGGCATGCACTGCTGCACTCAGCGCCCCTGCCCCTGCAGCAGGCCACCGCTGACCCACGCCTTTGCGGGAGACTCCTGGACACTCATGGGCATGTCTGGGTCAGTCTCTTGTGGGGTCACTGCTCCTTTCTTCTGGGTCCTAGTGTGCACAAGAGCCTAAGTATACAAAATCTGTCACTGATTCCAGGTTTCCTTTCTATTTGCCATAAAGTAATGAGACCTGATACCATGATCTTAGTTTTTTGTTTGTTTTTTAAGTATTGAGCTTTAACTCATATTTTTCATTCTTAATTAAATGCCTATTTTTGTCATATCTTCCTTCTATAGAAATTTCAATAAATTATTTTTGTGCATTATGTCGCTACCAGTCTTTGCACCCTTAAACCAAATCTTGAGATTGCTTGGGCCACCCAGATACTTTAAAGCCCAAATGACAAGAAACCAGGATGCTAATCTCTTCAAGGACTATTTTGTCTTCTTTGTTTTTGAACCTTTAATCTGCTGATAAATACACACATGTACAGACACACAGATGTATGTGTGTGTGTGTTTGTGATGCAGTTTCTTTAACAAACTACTGTAGACTTAGTGGCTTAAAACAATACAAATTTATTATCTTGAGGACAGAAATCTAAGTAAATCTGCAAGGACCCATTCACTCTGAAGGCCCTAGGAGAGAATCTATTTTCTCATATTTCTAGCTTCTGGGGTTGCTTAAATTCCTTGGCTTGTGCTTCCCTCTACCATATTTGAAGCCAGCAGAATAGCATATTCAACCTCTAACTCTGCTTCCATTATCATACCTCCTTCTTTAATTGACACTCGTGCCTCCTTTCATAAAGACTCTTGATCACAGTATGCTCATACAAATAATCCAGGATAATCAAAATCCTTAATTTAGTTATATATGCAACATCCTTTTGCCATGTAATATATATTCACAGGTTATGGAGATTAAGACATGGAGTTTTGGGGGTCATTATTCAGCCACATGTGTGTGTTCGTGGGGACGTGTATATCAAGGTATCCTAGTTGCAATGAAAAATTCATAATTTCAGTCTGTTTTCTCCCCCCCCGCTTTTTTTTTTTTTTTTTGCTGTTAGGCTATAGCCTATTTTACAGATTAAAAATTAAGTGAACATTGATTTCTTGTTATCTTGTGAAGAACTGCCACTAGGAAATTCATAGGACAATTACTCAATGAATATGGTCAATTAGCTATTCTACACAGATTGTAAGCTTTACAAATTTCTAATGGTGGAGTTAATTAATATAGATACATACAATACCTCAACTTTTACCTATAAAAGTAAAAAAAAGATCTAAGCAATAAAAATCACTGAGAGCTTAGAGGATAATTTATCTGAGAGAGAAGATATAAACATTTCAGAACATATTTTAGTTCTTTCTTAGCTTTTAGAAACCTCCAAATCCCCTACTCGCATACAGAAAGTGCTCCTTGAGTAATTTCAAATTCTCAGGTGCTTTCATTCAAGAGAAGTTTGGGAAGATTTTTGCCTGCGGGCCTTAAGAGCACTAAATCCTATAGTACAAAATACCACCTAGGCTTCTGAGCTTACTACTGTCTTCAGAAAGCTCTCTCATTGGGGAGCATTCTAAAATAATTTTAGGCAGCATGACATATTATTTAAACACACATAGACACTGCTGCTTTAAAAAGCTTTCAAAAGCAGCTGACTCTAATTACTAACACCAACAAAGTAAATATTACCTATAATCATGGTGATAATATGTAAAAGGAAATAGATACTAAGACAAATACTGTGTGCTGCTCTAACACAAAGGAGAAGCAGACTCGAGGGCAAAGGAAGTTGTGGTTTAGTTTGATATCCTCAAACACATATAGGTTATTGTCATCATCAGGGTGGTGGTGATATCATAGATCAATTTCCTGAATGACAGATACAGACAATCATGAGCTAGAGCCTAAGAGTTTGAATGCTCTGCACAGTCATGTGTAGTGAATTATGGAGATAGGATATTACACCAATAGCCTGCATTGTTAGGGCAACACTGCAGCATTTGTATATCATAAGCTGAAAATAGTTATCAGTAGAGATGGGAGTGCAAGTGATGGAGGGAAATAAAAGAATGCATTCCGATCACACAGTATTTCTGCATTATGAGGAAAAGGCAGAAGATTAGAAAATAGCAGTAACTGTGAACATGCAGATTTTCCTTTACATCTGGGGAAAGAATTCTCTTATTTCTTTTTATTTTTTGTAGAATACATGGGAGGAAAAAAAGCCCAAGGGAATGTAGAATAAATGAGAAAAATAAAATGACAGAAAGAATTAAGTCTCAAGTGGCTTGGCTAAGCAAATTTAAATGCCTGGCTACGTTCTTTAACAATGTGCGTTTGTTTTGCGTTTGCTTCCTTTCCTTAGGATATTGGTCAGTATCTGTTATTTATTCTCTACTACTGAGCACAGTTGTTGCTTAATTATTTTTATTTAAGTGAGTGAATTCTCCTAGGGTCAATCTTTAGACATTCACATTAATATGTCCTGTGATGCACAGATGATTTTATCCCAAAGCATACTGCCAGAGATGATGAACATTTTCTTTTTCTTTAGGTCATTTAATAGCTACCTTGCAGAATTAGATAGTTCTTAACACATTGTCTGACTCTCACAATATAACAGTTACACATGACATGATTAGGGATCATTCACTAAGGAAAGAGACTGTCAAATTACATTCTCCTAAGATGCCTCTTATTGATTTTACAATTTTTGTGGTGAATTTTTAGCACAAACTTTTCTAGTATTGGTGAGCTTGGACATGAGAATAATCTGACTTCCTACTTGTATGCATATCATCCTGACACCTGCTTTTCCTAAGGGGATTCAAGATTGCACAAGGCTGCCATGTTATTATAGTTTTCATGAAAGATTGCCTGAAGTGGTGTCACAACATCAGACATTCAGCTCTAGTTGACACTGAAACATCACTTACAGAAAACAGTTGCTTTGGGCATATTTTTACTTGAGCTGCGACAACTCCATCTAATCATCTAAGTGACACACCTGTGGAAATAACATTAATCAATACCTTATTCTATTACTGTTGTTATTTATTTAATTATTCATGACTTATCCAGTTTTCTACTTTGTTTTTTTTAGATTGCTACTTTGACATTTATGTTTAAAATTGATACAGAATGATTTCATTTCTTATCTTCAATAGAAGAGTAAGAGAGACTCTTCATTTTCAAGATCAACATAAATACCCTATAAGAGAATTTTGAAAGCTTCCTATAACGACTACAGTTTAAGTCAACTTCTATAACAAAAGAAACTAATGTGTATTTTAATGATCAGAATGTTTACCAAGAGCAATATAAAGGATTAAAGAGGAAATTTAGAGAGGACAAATCAAAACAGTTGAAGAGAAACAAAGGTTTAAATGTAGTACATTTATTTATATACTGAGGTAATGGGTGCAGTGGTAAAGAATCCACCTGGATGGGAAGGTCCCCTGGAGAAGAAAATGACAACCAGAACTCCAGTATTCTTGCCTGGGAAATCCTATGACAGAGAAGCCTGGTGGGACAGAGGATCCCTGGTGAGTCCATGGGATCATGAAAGAGTTGGACACAACTTAGCAGCTAAAAAATAAAACTGCATTTACATTTCTTGTCATTACTATAGGACATAAGGAAGGTGGAGGCAATACTCATGAAATATTGGCCTCTCAAATCATTTCTTACAGACTTTGTTTCCTTCAAAACATTGTTTTTCAAAAACTCTGAAGTGTAGTGCTGTCCCAGTTCTTACTAAACAAGTTTGAGAATATTTCATGTAATATAGCTCCTTATGATTATATTATATATCTTCTAGGTGATAAGCCCTTTACTGCCTTATTCTAAGAAAGAGAAAAAAAAAAAGTTTCTGACATCCTCATCACTATGTCTCTTTCTGACAGTTCCAGTAGAGCCTCACAGTGCTGCTTGATTTTCTCTCCTGACAGCAAGCCAAGCCAGTCACCAATTCAAGTGACAGAGAAGGTGGTGGAACAGGGGAGGGAGAGAAAGGTAAGAGTTAGATTTAAATAATAGCTTGAACACACTTCTCATAGCTTAAAATATATCATAGATCAAAACAATACAGGTTTTGGCTAAAATATCCAATTCTAGCCAACCTTAGTCTAATTTTTATTCCTCCATGTAACCTCAGATTATTGCTTCTTCCAATATCTTATATAATCCTGCCTATTATTATTTGAAATTACAGATATTATCCCTTCATTTTAGGAAGAAATAAACTGCAGGCTGTACCCTTATGATTTTAATTTATGGAGATGACTGAGTGATGACCGGGAGATGCCAATGCCATTGACAGATTTTCATTTATCACTTGTATTTCCTGAGAAAAGAGAGCATGCTACCCCATGCAGGGTCATATAGAGAGCCACTGAGTCTAGTCAGGAGGCAGACACAGGAGCAAGGAGGAAACTGAGGTCAGAACTTCTAGTACTGGGGTTTCTGTGGAAATGCAAGGCAGAGCATACAGTGTAGGGTTGGCTAGTTTCAATAATTCCTTTCAACTCTGGGCTCTTGTTGACTGGTGCCTTGTCTTTGAATGATTTAGGGCTGGGTATAGAACACTGATTTGTGTGTTAAAGTTAGGTAAGAAGTTTCTTCAGGGAAGGCAATGGCACCCCACTCCAGTACTCTTGCCTGGAAAATCTCATGGATGGAGGAGCCTGGTAGGCTGCAGTCCATGGGGTCACTAAGAGTTGGACACGACTGGGCGACTTCACTTTCACTTTTCACTTTCATGCATTGGAGAAGGAAATGGCAACCCACTCCAGTGTTCTTGCCTGGAAAATTCCAGGGATGGTGGAGCCTGATGGGCTGCCATCTATGGGGTCGTACAGAGTTGGACACGACTGAAGCGACTTAGCAGTAAGAAGTTTCTTGGGGCTATAGATTCAGGATTGATTGGTTTGCATGCAAAAGACTTGCTCATAGACATGTTGTTGTTATCTTTAGGAATTAGGTAGCCTTAGGAGGGGACTTCCTCCTCAGGTCTGTAAAGTCCCCAAATGCCAAAGCACCAAGAATACAGAAAATGAGAAAATTTTGTTGTTAATGTAATTGACCATGTGATGAATGGATACCAAATAGATAAATGCTGAATCAAAATCACAGAAAGCAGGACTTAGCAAAACATAAGACATTGGAAAGGTCTCTATGAAAGGCAGGTTTTTGGTTGGATACTAGAGCCAGAGTTGGTGGTTTCTACAATGATTAATATATCAGTGCAACATCAGGCAAAATAAGGATCTTTTTTTTTTTTCCTTTTTCTTTTTCACATTTAAAGGAGGCATAACTAAAGAAAGTAAGTGACCTAAAAATAGTTACCTCTGTTGAATGGTTACAATTGGAAAGCACATGTATTTCACTTCTTAAAAGTCATGGATGCACGAACACTCACTTCCAGTTCTCAAAAAGGAATAATACAAACAAAAAGGTTATATTAGTCTCTGAGCTTAGAACTGTTAATATATATTAGGGAAAACTTTTCATTTGGTAATACTTTTAATATTAAAGTACTTATTTCCTCAGCTTTCTGTTTTTCCAGTGTCATACCTATAAATACCTGCCCACACTCCATGGTTATTCTTTTTCCCCTGTTCCACATTAGAAAAATAGGTAAAACTTCATTCCAAAGCAGCCTTCACCATCTACGCTATAGATCTCATCAGGATTTTTGCTGTTGATAACTTCCCTTCTATTCTGAGTCTCATGTATCATTCATATAGTCTATACAGGTTTATTCAGTGCTTATTTTGTTATTGGCTCTATCTAGGTTTTAGGGCAATGGCAACTGGACAACAACAAGTTTCAGGGACATGGCATCTGTAAATGCAACTTTTTTTTGGAAAAACTGTCTTTGCAGATATCATTAAGAATCTCAAAATAAGATTATTCTAGATTACCAGAGTGGGTCCTACATTGGATAACACTTGTCTTTGTAAGGGAAGAGAAGACCCAGATAGAGGAGGAAGGGAAGACCAAGGAGGAGGCAGAAATGGGAACTATGCTGTGATAAACTAAAGAAGGTCTGGAGTCACAGAAGGCAGAAGAAGCAAATAAGGATTGTCTCCAAGGGTCTTTGGAAGGGCATGGATATCTTTAGGGTGAACTATACGAAAATGTTGATTCTATCATTTTGTCCCCAGAAATGTCAATTTCTTCTTGCTTGAACACAATACAAGCTTCCAGAACTCTAATTTTAGTAGGTTTGGCTACAGATATAAATACTTTGAATCATCAGGCTGTTTAAATGTTTTAAATACAAAGGAAAAAAATTCATAATGTGAAAAGAGAATTGGAAAACACAAGTATTGAGGATATAAATAGAGGAAGAGATAGAGCTATCTGGGATGCTGAGAAGGAACAGTCAACCTCATCAGCTAGAACTATAATAGACTTAACTGGTCCCATAAATAGGGTAAAATAACACAGATTTCAAATAAATTCTAGCTGTGAACAACATATCTGTATTATACAAGGAAGTCAATAATTTAACATACATCACTATAAACAAAAGACAAATTATGACAACTGAAATTAAACTATTTTCCAACTTACAAAGGAAAACATCTGTGCATAAAATATTTACATTTTACAAAATCAAAACTTTATATTTAGAGGATATTAGCTATTCAAGGCAATATATACATTCTTTTAAGATATAGACCACCATATGCCTAATGGTCTACTCTCTCATACATGGTTTTGCTATTGGTATAGATAAATCTAGATCTACATCAATACATTATAGATGGTAGCTAGAAGCTATTCTTTCAGCAAGTTCTATTATCCACCCCATTATTCTTTTCCATCTTGTTTCTGGTAACCATCCACGTTCTTAATGATAAACTCATCTACTAAGGAAAACAATTCATTTAGCTAAGTAAAGGAATAAAAAGATAAAACTGTGAAGGGAGACTTTAATATATGTTTCTACAGTGTGTGTGGGAATACTTTCTTAAAGAAACCAGAAGTTTTCAAAGTAAAAATAATCAAGTAGTTTTAACATATTTTATTTAAATATATTTTAATTATTCACTTTTACAGTATAATCACTACATTTTAAAAATTTCATATTTTTTAACAAAGAAAAAATTTTGAATCATGTATTGCTATAAGAGCAGAAGTTAACGTAATTCTAGCCAGGTTACTGGTGTTTAGCTTTTGTGACAGGAATTTGAAAGGCTGATGAATTAATAAAGTGTGTTCAAGAGAAAGTTGTCAGAGATCATTTGAAAGCAGATGGAGAAAGATGCCAGAGACAGCCACAACTTTATGTGTATGTATGTATGTTAGTCACTCAGTTGTGTCCAACTCTCGAGCCACCAGGGAAGTCCAACTTTATAGCAAGGGTTAATGAAACAGATAAACAAAAAATGTTCCTTACAAGCTCAGAAATCTGTAGAGAGGAATTAACATGAAAGGTGAACCCCCTCACCACCAACTGGGAACTTTAAAATCACAGAACTGATTAGATTACAGTTTCAAGTTTTATGCCCAGACATTTTATCTCTAATTGGTGAATTTCTCTAATGTAGATTTCAGATGAACTGAATCCTATATTACGTGGTCTTTTCTGACTGGCTTTCACTGTGCATAGTGCTTTCAAGGTTTATTCATGCCATAGTATGACCAGTATTCTGTTCCATTTTATGCACAAACAATACTCCATCATAGGGACACACGGCATTGTGTATCCAGTCTTCTGTCAACGGACACTTTGGTTGTCTTCACCCTTGGCTATCATGAATATTGCAACCATAAACATTCACACACGTTTCTGTTTGGAAACATGGTTTCATTTTTCCTGGGCATGTGCCTAGCAGTAGAATTACTGAGTCATACAGTTATATCTATGTTTAATACTTTGAGAATCTGACAGACTGTATTCCAAAACAGTTGTACTATCTTACATTCCCACTAGCAGAACACAAGGGTTCTGATTTTGCCACATTTTTGCCAATGCTATTGTTATGTGACTTTCTGATTCTAGCATCCTACAGGATGTGAAGTGACATTTCGCTGTGATCTTTCTTGCCCTTCTTGATGACCAATTATTATGACTATCCCTTTTCAAGCACACTGACCATTTGTCTATTTTCCATGGAAAGATGCTTACTCAGATCCTGCTGCCTATTTTTTAATTGGGTTATTTATCTTTGTGTTATTGTGCTGTTAAGAGTTCTTTATATATCCTAGATGCAAATACTTTATAATATATACAATTGAAAAATATTCACTCATATTATGTGGGCTGTCTTTTTACTTTCTTGATGGTGTTCTCTGAAGCACAAAACTTAATTTTTTTTAAGACTAAATTCAATGTATCTATCTTTCCATTTGTTGCCAGTTCTTTTGGTGTCATAGATAGGATGTGAAAAGTAAAAGTGTTAGTCCCTCAGTTCTGTTCAACTCTTTGCAACCCCATGGACTATAACCCACCAGATCCCTCTGTCTATGGAATTCTCCAGGCAAGAATATTGGAGTGAGTAGCCATCCCCTTCACTAGGGGATCTTCCCCACCCAGGGATTGAACCCGGGTTTCTTGCATTGTGGGCAGATTCTTTACCATCTGAGCCAGCAGGGAAGGCCCATAGTAAGGATATTTTTGCCAAAATCAATGTCATAAGTATAATCCCTGTTTATTTCTAAAAACCTTATACTCTCTGCTATTATATTAGGCATTTGATTCCTTTTGAGCCCTTTTTCTTTATATGTGGGGTAAAAGGACCAATGTCATTCCTTCACACATCAACCCAGTGTCTCAGCAACATTAATTGAAAATACTATTTTTCTTCATTGGATAGTCTTGGTGTTCTTGTCAATATTTACAATAGCTAGGACATGGAAGCAACCTAGATGTCCATCGACAGATGAATGGACAAGGAAGTTGTGGTACATATACACAATGGAATATTGCTCAGCTATAATAAGGAACACATTTGAGTCAGTTCTAATGAGGTGGATGAACCGAGAGCCTAGATATAGACTACTATATAGAGTAAAGCAAGTTAGAAAGAGAAAGACAAATAATGTATATTAATATATATATATGGAATCTAGAAAGATGGTATGGATGATCCTACATGCAGGGCAACAAAGGAGACACAGATGTAAAGAATAGACTTTTTGACTCAGTGGGAGAAGGAAAGTGTGGATGATTTGAGAGAATAGCATTGAAACATACATTACCATATGTAAAGTTGATAACCCGTGCGAGTTTGATGTATGATGCGGGGAACCCAAAGCCAGTGCTCTGTGACAACATGGAGGGATAAGGTGTGGAGGGAGGTGGGCAGAGGGATCAGGATGGAGGAGACACATGTATACCTTGGCTGATTCATATTGATGTATGGCAAAACCCATTACAATATTGTAAAGTGATTATCTTCCAATTAAAATTAATAAATTCTTAAAAAATCAATTGACTGCAGATATATGTTATTTTTTAATTCCTAATTCTAATCTGTTAATCTTTATCTCTGTCCTTGTGCCAATACCATCCTGACTTGATTATCATTTTTTGGTAATAACTTTTGAAATGAGGACTATGAGTCTTCCTACTTCGAGTTACACTGCTTACAAATTTTACTATTATAAGTAATACTTTGATGAAAATTCTTTTATTTTTGATAGCTTTTTGAAAAATTTCATTTTTAAGTATGACACAAGTAAAATTATTGAGCCTAACATATAAAAATATTTTATTTTAAAAATATAACTGTTTCTATATTTAACTGAAGTACTTACTCCTTCAAACTTAGTTTAACCTTAAATACTTCCAAGTTCTAGTTCTCAGATTCTTTTATTTAGAATTTTCTCCTTCATATGTCCAATATAAATAATCTATCATTTTCTATGTATTGACAACACTTTCTTGTATCTTTGCTGATTATTACTCTTGTTACATTGCCTTTCTCCTATGTTGTATCCTATCTTCAAAGTCTTTAAAAAAAAAGAAAAAAAAACTCTGCTACAAAATTTTCCATGATATTCTTTGCCCTAAATAGCCTCTGTAACACTTTTCTCTCTCTCTATCCTGACTTGAATTATCCAGGCCTATTTGTTTTATACATCATCAAACCATAATTTCCACAGTATTTGTATCATTATCAATGCACACCTTATGCATAAAAGAATTTCGAGTAATTGCTACACAAATAAATTACATTTATATGTTACAGAAAACTGCAAAGAGCTTTGATCTCACAGCACATCCGACCCATGATTAATTCATTCTGCAGCAAGAAAACAACTTGCAAAAAAAGGAAAATCTGTGAATTGATTTTGGTAATGTGAACCATGTGAATTTTAGTACATGTTCACTGAATTGTTTGTAATGATGTTCTCAAATATTAGGACACTGTGAAATCAAGCACAGTAAGATGCTCAGTATTTAAATCTCACTATAGAATTATGATTTATTCATGTTTGAATATTAACTTAATAATATCTGAACATCTATATTGAAATAATTTAGTATATGCATAATTAATTACAGAGGAGGATGAGATTAGAAATTAATATTTATAAACTACAATATTTCTTGTTTCTCTGCAAATATCATCAATAAATTTGTCATAGGAAATCCATCTTGAACTAATGATTTGAAAGAGAAAAAAATCCATCCCTATTATTTCACTTCCAAGAGCAGGAAATTGTTTTAAGAAAGTAATGTAGATTTTTTTTTTAAGCTTTCATTTATGTATAATTTTGTTCTGAGTTTTGCTACATCAGTTATTCCTCCGTAACTTCTATTTGTAGAATTTATCCTCAGGTGGAAAGAAGCAATTAATTTGAAGAGGAAATACATTCAAAATCATAATTTCATAAGATGAAGTTTCTTTACTCATCTGTAAAATTGCTCCCTTTATCGAAAAAGAGAAGAGGCGTAAACAATCCAGGAGACAGCTCCATGGGGAGTGAAGATACATTCTAGAACACAACTTTAAAAATAAACACAGTAGAAAAGTGTTTCCTACCTGTAACATTTAACAAGCCTTATAGATATACATTCGAGAATACCAAATAACACAAAGGATATATATTCTTGATTCCAGTTCTGTTCTTGTTAGTTTCTAACTTCTACCTCTCATTTATTAGCCTCTTCCTTTTACTCTATTTTATACTTTAAGGATAAGAATTTTTATATATAATGAAAATAGCAGTTCTCCTATGCTTGTTTTACAGACATCAATTCCAATTCTTCCTTTCTGAGCACATACAAATCCGCACTAGTTCATTTGCTATTAATAAAAGGAAGAAATAGTACAAGTTATGAAATAAAAGAAGATACATAAATACACAAAGAAAAACCAGAACTGTATACATTATTGGGAAAGGAGGCACCTATACGCATAGGTCTGACTTCTAAATGTCCAGTGGCCAAACACAGAGCCCTTCTTTGTAAAATACATTATGTACAAATTTTATCTCATATTTTTCCCTTTAAATCCCCCCAAAACAGAGATTTATCTATATTTATTATATTAATATTGTTTACATTTATCTCTTTTAAAGCATAGTTAGGTCAATTATGCCAAACTTTTTTCAACTGAAATATATTTGACATATCACATACCAACTAAGGTGTAGATGTTAATTAGATGTATTAGCATATTGTAATATGATTCAGGTGTCTAATAAGTAGTAATTCACTACAGTTTTTATATAGATCCCCAAGGTTTTTGCTACATTTTTTTTCTATTAGCATATCATGAAAACTCACACATTTAAAATATGAATTTTAAAAATATCCCATAATTTATATCTGTGAACTTAAGTTCCAGGGAGTCAATGCAGTTTACATTTTGCAATGTAAAAATTCCCTAAAAACATTTAATAAATATAACATTTATCACATGTTAATATTTGTTTTCTTTTCTGAGTTTCTTTTCTTTTCTGCACTAAATTAAAAGATTCCTGATGTAAGGGATTATGCTTTTTATCATGGTGAATTATATGACTCAGCCAATTTTCAACTATTTTTTACCTACTAAAAATGACAATGCCATATGATTGAACTTAACATACCTATCTCCTAGGTGCCTAACTCTATTTAAGAGCAGAGTAGGTGCTCAATAAATATTTGATAGATAAATGAAAAAAATCTGTGGTAGTTTGTAAGATCCTCTGTCCATGAGATTTCCCAGGCAAGTAGACTGAGTGGTTTTCCATTTCTTTCTGCAGTATATAAGAGCTCGTGAAACTACCTGAATACATGTACTTGCATTGTTGCCCAGTTCTTATTCACTGAAAAGGAAAAGTCAAAATTAGAATTCTTGCTTGCTAGTCAGGCAATATATAAAAGAAGTGGCCATTCCCTCCCTGACTATACACACACTGCCCCTCCCCACTCCACACACACACACAGAGCCCAAGGAGTCGCACAGACTCTTTGCATACTAATTTCCATTATACACTCTACCCCTGCATGCTCAGCCAGGAAGCTTGTATTGTGTTCAATCACACATGTAAACAAAGGAGAAAAGGGTACCAATGTAGCTTCATGTAGTAAATGTCTGGATCTTTTTCCTGAATGGAGCTATCTGACTAAGTGCAGTCCTCTCTGAATTAACCTCCCACTATTCTCTGCTGCTGCTGCTGCTGCTGCTAAGTCAGGTCAGTCGTGTCCGACTCTGTGCGACCCCATAGACGGAAGCCCACTAGGCTCCCTCGTCCCTGGGATTCTCCAGGCAAGAGCACTGGAGTGGGTTTCCATTTCCTTCTCCAATGCATGAAAGTGAAAAGTGAAAGTGAAGTCGCTCAGTCGTGTCCGACTCTTAGCAACCCCATGGACTGCAGCCTACCAGGCTCCTCCATCCATGGGATTTTCCAGGCAAGAGTACTGGAGTGGGTTGCCATTGCTTTATCCGTCCACTATTCTCTACTCTCTTAGAAATCTTGTGCCCACATTAGTAATCTGCATTAAATCTTCATCCTTTTTCTTAGGGGATCTTTTCCTCTATCCTTTTCTTCTCATTGATGAAATTTCACGCCCAACTCAGAAGCCCTCTCTGGAGAGGTTGCGAGACCCAGAAAAGGCATTCCAAATTTATGTTGATGAAAAAGAAGCAATAGCATTGGGAGTGTTAATTCAAAGGTTGGGATCTGAGCCCCAGCCTGTAGCTTACTTATCCAAGAGGCTCAAGCCAACCACCCTAGGCTGGCCTCCCTGCCTTTGAAAACTTGCAGCTATTGCAATCCTGATAGAAGATGCTTTAAAACTCTCTTTTGGGGGAAAGCTACTTTTTATCAGCCACCAAGTGAAACAACTTCTAAATGGGAGAGGCCATTTATGGATTTCTGATCAAAGAATCCTCAGATATCAAGTAGTGCTGATGGAAAATCCAAGACTGACTATATCCCCTTGTGAGGTTTTTAATCTAGCCACCCTCTTGCCTACCCCCGAGGGCTCTCTCCCCTTTCAGTCTTGCCTAGAAACCTTGGACCACTGGGCAAAAACCCGGGAGGGATTGTCAGAAGATCCTCTGACCAATTCTGAGGAAATCTGGTACACGGATGGAAGCAGCTTTGTCTTGGATGGAAAAAGAAGAGCTGGATATGCAGTAGTCTCCAATTTTGAGATCATAGAGGTTAAACTTTTGCCACCAGGTACTTCAGCCCAATTAGCTGAGCTCATAGCCCTAATTTGAGCTTTAGAACTGGGAAAAGGAAAAAGAGTAGCCATTGACACTGACTCCAAGTATGCCTTTCTGGTGCCACATGCACAAGCTGCTATTTGGAAAGAAAGAGGCCACTTGAGCACCCGAGGTTCCCCAATCAAATATGGTGACAAAATCCTTAGGCTTGTGGAGGCAGTCCATCTGCCCACTGAGGTTTCAGTCTCCCACTGTAAAGGACACCAAAAAGGGAGCACAGAAGTGGCATGAGGGAACCAAGCAGCCGAGGGCAGCTAAGAGAGCAGCATTACAGAACATTTACCTAATAGGGGTTGCCATCTTAGTTCCACAGACTAATTTGCCAGAAACTTTTTCATATACTGAAGGTGAGATTCTTAAAAGCTTAGAGTGCAGGCTTTCAATAAGATCATATGGGATGGTTCCACAAGGAGGGACTCCTTTTTCTGCCTGGGAACCTCCAATAAAGTCGGTTCGCTCCTTACATGCCATCACTCATTTAGGTGAAAAGGCCCTCCAAAGATTACTATAAAGGTCCTTCAGAAGAACAGGCCTCCAAACGACTATAAGCCAAGTGGTCTCCTCTTGTCCCATTTGCCAATTAAATAACCCCCAAGGAGCTCGAAGACCCCAGCTGGCCCAGCCTGTCCAATGACGTGGGACCTACCCAGGAGAGGACTGGCAGATGGACTTCACCCAGATGCCAGTTTCTCAAGGGCATAAATACCTATTAGTCATGACAGATACATTCACAGGATGGATTGAAGGCTTTCCCACCCAGACTGAGAAGGCCGAGGAGGTGGTAAAAAACAACAACAAGAACAACAACAACAAAAAAACCTGCTCCATGAAATCATTTCAAGATTTCATCTGCCCAGGTCATTACAAAGTGACGATGGGACATCATTTACTTATAAGGTTACCCAAGGGGTCTCTAAAGCATTGAGCATACTTATTATCTCCATTGTGCCTGGGAGCCTCAGTCTTCAAGAGAAGTAGAAAGAGCCAACCAATTCTTAAAATCAGGGATAAAAAAGATAATCCAGGAGAGCTCCCTGGGATAGATGGCGGCTTTACCAATAGCTATCCTCTGCACCCGCATTGCCCCTAAGGGACAGGTTGGTCTTAGTCCTTATGAGATGGTATATGGGAGACATTTTGTTTATGCCAATGACCTTTTCCTAGATCCAGGGGCTCAGATCCTCTGGTCTTATATCATGACCATAGGACAATTCCAACAGGATATAGGCTTTTGGTGTGTCAACCTAGACCCAAAAGATTCTCAAGAGTTACTGCTATATGCTTCAGGAACTCAAGTCCTAATTAAAGTCTGGAAAGATGGATCCCCAAAGGCTCAACTTCAGCCAACATGGAAGGGCCCCACTCTGTAATACTTTCTACCCCCCGCCCCCACCCCAACCCCACAGCAGTCAAAATACCAGAAAACAACTCCTGGATTTACTACTCACAAGTCAAGACGTGGAAGTAAACAGAAGAGGACACTCAATACACCTATGAGCCCCTGGGAGATCTCAGACACCTATTCAGAACTACAAAAAAATGTCATTCTAATAAACACCCTCAAAATTAAATTTCACTGGATAAGATTTCTCAGGATAGTTCAAAAGAGCTAGCACAGCTTGGCAGGGGTTGTACTCCAAAACAGACAAGAGCTAGATTTTCTGATTCCAGAACAAGGAGGGATTTGAGCCACTTGGATGAGACATGCTGTTTCTGGGTAACTACCTCCAGTTAAGTTAAAGAAAGTCTCACAGTCCTCAAGAAAAACATTCAGATCCTACAGGATCTCAAAGAATGAGCTGGAGTGTTCTTGCGGTGGCTACAATCTCTCTTTGGGCATCCTCCTGGTGATGGGAAATTTGTAGTTGGCTAATGCTCAGACTGTAAAACGTCTGCCTGCAATGTGGGAGACCCGGGTTCGATCCCCGAGTCAGGAAGATCCCCTGGAGAAGGAAATGGCAACCCACTCCAGTACTCTTGCCTAGAAAATTCCATGGATGGAGGAGCCTGGTGGTCTACAGTCCATGGGGTCACATAGAGTCGGACACGACTGAGTGACTTTGCTTTGCTTTAATGCCCTACTAGTTTCTGTCATTACCATATTAATGCTGCTTATGATTGCTCTATGTATTATCAATAGTCTAACCCATTTTGTCTCTGCCGAGGTCAACAAGCTACAACATGTGCCAGTTCAACAACGATATATAAAACTACAGCCAACCACAGAAAATATCACTCACCCTTAGATGGACACCGCTATAAGGACTGAGAGGCTTGAGACTAGCAAGAGGGGGAGGCCCAATGCCTCTCACAGTCCCAGGTCAGCAGGAAGTAGCCAGAGGGACCTCAAAGCCCCTACTCCCAAAGAATTGAGCCTCCCATCTCTTGAGGGGGGAATGTTAGATAGTTAGAATAGGTAAAGGGAGTCCTGAATGGCAGGGGCTAAAACACAAAGAAGGGAAAACCCCGCGAAAATAGAACAAAGAAAGATCCGAGGACTGGAGTGAGAACCTCAGGGAAAACAAACAGCCCTCCTGGCTAGCCCAGTTTACATAGGGCAGGCTCAGGGGGAAGAGAAAAAACATATAAAAAGAGGAGCCAAAATTGGGGCACGGCTTCTCTTCATTTCAAGGTCTTTTGGGCCGGCATGCCTTCATGCCTCAAGGATGTATTTTCCTTTGCTTTCTAAATAAAAGTGAGCTGTAATACAGAGCTGTAACACTAGTCTGTGCAAGGGCTGTAACACTGGTCCATCCATCACTTCAAATTTTTGTTGCAATGAGACAGAACTGAGGAAATTATCAACTCCCCCGACAAATCATACCAAATTTATTTAATCTAGTCACTCTCCCATTCTTGATAATTATTTGCTCCCAATAAGTATTTTGCTATTTTCCTCCTTTCTCAAATCCCCTTTCTAAATTTATTCAGAATATAAATTCTTCTCACTTTGACTTCTATCACTTTGGTCTAGGACACACCATCTCTCATGTGGATACTGTTGTAACCTCATACTTCTTTCCAACTGCTATGCTCTGAATGTTTGTGTTCCCTAAAGTTCATATGGTGAAACTTCACACCCATTGTGAAGTCATTAAGAGGAGGAGGTGGGCCCTTTGGGAGGGAATTAGGTCATTAGTTCCCTCATAAAAGATGCCTAAGAGAGCTCCCTTGATCATTCTGGCATGTGAGGATATAATGAGAAGTTGGAAGTCTACCACTACGAAAAGGGCTCTGCTATCAATCATGCTGGGATGTGATTGTGGGCTTCCAGCATCAGAACTGTGAGCAATGTTTCTGTTATGTATAAGCCACCCTGTCTATGATATTTTGTTATAGAAACCTAAGCACACTAAGACATCAATTTCTCTCCCAAATATCTTTTTTCAACCCAGAAGATATTACTATAACATAAAAATATAAATAATAAATATAAATCTTATTCCTATTAATCCATTTAATGTTTCTCTACTAAATGGGGTAAATTCCAAAGTCTTTTGACAGTCTACAAGACTCTATATAATTGGATGAATCTTTATTTTTTGGCCTCTCTCTACTCTCAGTTTTGTTCTCTCTGTTCCAGCCATACTAGGTCCCTTTCGAAGGATCTCTGCCATAGTTACTTTCTATACTTGAGGTTATCTTCCTTCAGGTATTTTAGTGGCTAAATTTCTCACCTTATCTTTTCATGAAAGGCTATACAGTAACAATTTCTTTTTAATTTGGGGTAGACTTACAATATTATATTAGTTTCAGGTGTACAGCAAAGTGATTCTATATCTTTATACATTTTGTACCATACAAAGTTATTATATTGTTTACTCTATTTCCTGTGCTGTACATTTCTGTGACTTATTTTATAGCTGGTAGTTCATATGTCTTAATAATCTTCACCTATTTTACCCATCTCCCCACTCACCTTCCTACTGGCAACAACTAGTTTGTTCACGGTACTTATGAATCTGTCTCATTTTTTTAATATTTTTTTTTGTTTTGTTAGATTTCACATATAGGTAAGAACACAGTATTTGTCCTTCCCTGTCTGACTTATTTCATTTAGCCTAATACTCTTTGGTTCTATCAATGTACTTGCAAATGGAAAGATTTCATTATTTTTATCGCTGGGTAATACTTCATTTTATGCACACACACACACATACATACCACCATATATATGTGAAAGCACTCTTTTTATGCCTCTGCTGTTAAGGCAAAGCTCCCTGAAACTCTTTTCTCTATGTGCTCAATTGGTTTAAAATAAGGCAATCAATATTATGATATTTTGCTCCATCATGTTATTTTTTTTAGTTACTCCTTAAATGAAAACAAAATACTACATATATATATATACACACACACATATATACATATACACATACATATATACACATCACTTCTTTATACATTCACTTGTCAGTGAGTACTTAGATTGCTTCCATATCTTGGCTACTGTAAATTACAATGAACACTGGGATTCATATATCGCTTCAAATAAGTGACTGTTTTCTTCAGAAAAATACCTAGAAGTAGAATTAATGGCTGCTGCTGGATAATATGGTAATTATATTTTTATTATTTATTTATTTTATTTTTTAACTTTACAATATTGTATATGTAGTAAAACCAATACTATATTATAAGGTAATTCTATTTTTAATTTTAATTTTTAGAGGAACCTCCATGTTGTTTGCCATAGTAGTTGTACTAATTTACATTCCCACTAACAGTACACAGGGGTACACCTTTCTCCTCATCCTTGACAACACTTGTTGTCAATTCTTGTCTTTGCAATGACAGCCAATATAACAGGTGTGAGGTAGTATCTCACTATGGTTTTGATATGCACTCTGTGATGATGAGTGATATTAATGCCAGGACCCAGAGCTGGGTTGTTCAATGTGGGGCTTGGGCCCATGTTCCTTAGGGAGAACCTCCAAGCCTATGTTATTCCCTTCTTTTAGGTCATCCATCCAGGATGTGGGTCTGGATAACATGATACTGTTTTATATCCTTAATTGTGGTAGAGCTGTTCAGCTAGCCTTCAAGTCATTCTCAGAGAGGGTCATTCTCTATGTTGTTGTAGTTTTTGTGTGTCCATGAGAGCTGATGGGCTCAGGGTATTCCTACTCTGCCATCTTGATTTCTCCTCTCTATTTTATTTGTTGCCCAATGACCTAATTTTTAAGTACAAACCCATGTTCAGTTTTATTGATCCCCCTTATATGTTTTATTTTTCCATATTATTGTGTTATTTATAACACACTGGTTTATTATGCTATTACTAGTTTATTATGCTACTATCAATTTTATTTTTCTCTTTTCCACTTAACCAATATAATAAAACTTCTGTTTTTAACTTTTATATCTGAAAAGCCTAGAACAGACCCTGATAAAATAATACTTAAATAGCTGATGACATAATGAATTAATTAGTAAAATCTATCCCTCTACATTTGCTCACAATCCCATGTATCTTATCACCCACTGATTGTGTTAAATTTTGTACTAAATTTTGTATCTGTTCCATTCTGTATCTTCTATTTCTCCCTTTGTGTTCATTCTCATAGCCATTTACAGCTCAAGTGTTCATAAGCTTAAAAATAACTCAGCTTTTACCTTAAGCCAACTTTATCTTCAGTATTAGCATTATCCTATACGATGATATCAAAATTCTTTAGAGAAATATCAATAACTGTTGACTCCATTTCCTCATACTTAAACCTCTATTCCTACTACTTGAATTGAACCTCTTCATATTTATCTGGAACACTTTTTACCATGATTTCTAAACCAAAAGTTCTTGAGTGTCCTATCACACTCCCATCCATTTCAGGGGAAGCTTTCTACACTACACTATTAGTATTTGAGCCTTCCAGAAATCTGCCCTAGACCCTCGCACATAATCACCCTTCACTTTCTCCCTAGATATCTTGTCCACCCCATATCTTCAACTGTACCAGATACTAACACCTTCTGAATTCATATCTCCCTCTCTCCTGAAGTCTGGGGACCACATTTTCCACAAAAATGCACCAAAGCTGTCTAAAACATGTTAAAACTAAATATTCATCTTCTCTGCAAACCTCTGCTCTTTCCTCTATATTTCCTATCATAATATACCATATAACCAATCATGAGCTCTAATGTTAAATCAGTGAGAACTGTCAACTCTACATCTTTAATTACCTTGTGACCATTACCACTATCTTTCTCTGTGACTATCATTTCCTTATTGGATAATTTTTTTTTCTCACTATAAGTCATGATACAATTCTATAAAGAGTTGTCTTAAACAATCAAAACTTATCACTATATTCTCCAATTAAATTATTTTCAGTTCAGTTGCTCAGTCATGTCCAACTCTTTGAAACCCCATGGATTGCAGCACGCCAGGCCTCCCTGTCCATCACCAACTCCCGGAGTTCACTCAAACTCACGTCCATTGAGTCGGTGATGTCATCCACCCATCTCATCCTCTGTCGTCCCCTTTTCCCCCTGCCCACAATCCCCCTCAGCATCAGAGTCTTTTCCAATGAGTTAACTCTTCACATGAGGTGGCCAAAGTACTGGAGTTTCACCTTTAGCATCATTCCTTCCAAAGAACACCCAGGGCTGATCTCCTTTAGAATGGACTGGCTGGATCTCCTTGCAGTCCAAGGGACTCTCAAGAGTCTTCTCCAACACCACAGTTCGCAAGCATCAATTCTTTGGTGCTCAGCTTTCTTCACAGTCCAACTCTCGCATCCATACATGACCACTGGAAAGACCATAGCCTTGACTAAATGGACCTTTGTTGGCCAAGTAATGTCTCTGCTTTTCAATATGCTATCTAGATTGGTCATAACTTTTCTTCCAAGGAGTAAGCGTCTTTTAAGTTCATGGCTGCAGTCACAATCTGCAGAGATTTTGGAGCCAAAAAAGATAAAGTCTGACACTGTTTCCACTGTTTCCCCATCTATTTCCCATGAAGTGATGGGACTGACACCACCCTTATGGCAAAAGTGAAGAGGAACTAAAAAGCCTCTTGATGAAGGTGAAAGAGGAGAGTGAAAAAGTTGGCTTAAAACTCACCATTCAGAAAATGAAGATCATGGCATCTGGTCCCATCACTTCATGGGAAATAGATGGGGGAACAGTGGAAACAGTGTCAGACTTTATTTTTGGGGGCTCCAAAATCACTGCAGATGGTGACTGCAGCCATAAACTTAAAAGACGCTTACTCCTTGGAAGAAAAGTTATGACCAACCTAGATAGCATATTGAAAAGCAGATACATTACTTTGCCAACAAAGGTCCGTCTAGTCAAGGCTATGGTTTTTCCAGTGGTATGTATGGATGTGAGAGTTGGATTGTGAAGAAGGCTGAGCACCGAAGAATTGATGCCTTTGAATTGCGGTGTTGGAGAAGACTCTTGAGAGTCCTTTGGACTGCAAGGAGATCCAACCAGTCCATTCTGAAGGAGATCAGCCCTGGGATTTCTTTGGAAGGAATGATGCTAAAGCTGAAACTCCA
The DNA here is from genome assembly GCF_002263795.3 of Bos taurus. NCBI lineage: Eukaryota > Metazoa > Chordata > Mammalia > Artiodactyla > Bovidae > Bos > Bos taurus. Next base: position 23,865,152 of record NC_037344.1, on the reverse strand, counting down.
GTACTTTGGCCACCTCATGTAAAGAGTTGACTCATTGGAAAAGACTCTGATGCTGGGAGGGATTGGGGGCAGGAGAAGAAGGGGACGACAGAGGATGAGATGGCTGGATGGCATCACTGACTCGATGGATGTGAGTTTGAGTGAACTCTGGGAGTTGGTGATGGACAGGGAGGCCTGGCATGCCGCGATTCATGGGATTTCAAAGAGTCAGACACGACTGAGCGACTGAACTGAACTGAACTGAACTGAGACCAGATGCTATGATCTTAGTTTTCTGAATGTTGAGCTTTAAGCCAACTTTTTCACTCTCCTCTTTCACTTTCATCAAGAGGCTTTTTAGTTCCTCTTTACTTTCTGCCATAAGGGTGGTGTCATCTGCATATCTGAGGTTATTGATATTTCTCCCAACAATCTTGATTCCAGCTTGTGCTTCTTCCAGCTCAGCGTTTCTCATGATGTGCTCTGCATAGAAGTTAAATAAGCAGGGTGACAATATACAGCCTTGACGTACTCCTTTTCCTATTTGGAACAGTCTGTTGTTTCATGTCCAGTTCTAACTGTTGCTTCCTGACCTGCATATAGGTTTCTCAAGAGGCAGGTCAGGTGCTCTGGTATTCCCATCTCTTTCAGAATTTTCCACAGTTTATTGTGATCCACACAGTCAAAGGCTTTGTCATAGTCAATAAAGCAGAAATAGATGTTTTTATGGAACTCTCTTGCTTTTTCCATGATCCAGCGGATGTTGGCAATTTGATCTCTGGTTCCTCTGCCTTTTCTAAAACCAGCTTGAACATCTGGAAGTTCATGGTTCACGTATTGCTGAAGCCTGGCTTGGAGAATTTTGAGCATTACTTTACTAGCACGCGAGATGAGTGCAATTGTGCAGTAGTTTGAGCATTCTTTGGCATTGCCTTTCTTTTAGTGACTCCATATTTCCCAGTTAGTGTAATGTAAAGGATCATTTAGATTAGAATCGGTTCTCTGCTTCAGTTTCAAGTCTCATTTTTCTTAATTACCTATACTCCTCCTTACAGTGTTTCTCTCATTCTGAACTATTTGCTGCTGCTGCTGCTACTAAGTCACTTCAGTCATGTCCGACTCTGTGCGACCACAGAGACGGCAGCCCACCAGGCTCCACCACCCCTGGGATTCTCCAGGCAAGAACACTGGAGTGGGTTGCCATTTCCTTCTCCAATGCAGGAAAGTGAAAAGTGAAAGTGAAGTCGCTCAGTTGTGTCCGGCCCTCAGCGACCCCATGGTCTGCAGCCTTCCAGGCTCTTCCATACATGGGATTTTCCAGGCAAGAGTACTGGAGTGGGGTGCCATTGCCTTCTCTGAACTACTTGCAGATTCCTGGATATAACAGATTTCTTCACTCTTAACTCTGGTCCTTAGCACATAATCTTGCCTCTTATGTGATATATTTTCCTCAACATATAAAATCTCCCCTGGTACTCTCCACCCATATTTTCATTGAATTTACACATTTACCTTCACGTCTTAGATTAGACTTTGTATTAATTGTGAATTCTAAGTGAGTTTTTCTTCTTTATACTACTGTATCACACTGTGTTTATTGTTGACATCACTTTTCACATTAATTATAATCACTATATGAAATGTGTTCTTTCTCTAAACTGACAAAGCAAGCAGAAAATGTACATATGTGTAGTTCTCATACATTACCTGGCACATTCGCTTTTTGTTAACTTAAAAAGTTAGTATGGTGATTTTTATGCTTCAGGTATAATAAATTAATCTTCATAAAAATACTATGATTTAGGTGGCATTATTATTGTAATTTCATGGATGAGAAAACTGAAGCTGAGAAAAGTTAAGAAACTACGAAAGATCAAACAGTTATAAACTGGTAAAGCTAAGAATCGATGCTTTTGAACTGTGGTATTGGAGAAGACTTGAGAGTCCCTTGGACAGCAAGGATATCAAACCAGTCACTCCTAAAGGAAATCAACCTTGAATATTCATTGGAAGGACTGATGCTGAAGCTCCAATACTTTGGCCACCTGATATGAAAAGCTGCCTCATTGGAAAAGACTCTGATGCTGGGAAAGATTGAAGGCAAAAGGAGAAGAGTGTGGCAGAGGATGAGATGGCATGACTCAGTGGACATGAATTTGAACAAACTCTGGGAGATAGTGAAGGCCAGGGAAGTCTACAGTGCTGCAGTCCAGGGGGTCACAAAGGGTCAGACCTAACTTACAGACTGAACAACAAAAATAAAGGTTAAATATTATTGCCATGAAATTATTACTCAATCAATGAAAATATGAATAACTTGGGGAATAAGTGCATGAATTTTCCTTTCCCCAGATCACCAGGTATTTGTTACCAGTAACTGGGGTATACGTTTTACAATTCAGTCTGTGTTTTCTTTGGATGATTTTTGTTTTCTCCAGAAAGTTACTCAGTCTCTCACGCAAACATATTCTGGTAATCCATATGCCAGTATGTGTCTTAATCTGAAGAGTAGACACAATTGACAAAAATGAGACATTGGTTACACTAAGTTGAAGAGGCCCCTTAATAACTTGAAGAGGCTTTTTCTGTGAACAGTTGTACAGATTGTGTCCACAACAAGGGCCTCTGGCCAACGGGGCTAAAATCCAGCCCAGAATGTACTGTCATTTTGGAGGAAGAAATGACATTTTAACTAATTAATTTTTCCAGCAAGCAGGGGTACATTTTCCAATTAGTCTGCCAAATTGGGTGTTTTTTTTTTTTTTTCCCTAATTCTAATTATTTTCTATTTTTTCTTTTTTTAAACAAAGTCATCACTAGCAGTCATCACTAGACATATGCTAGCAGACAGCCTGCCCAGGAGGGTTTAGACATTTAAGTATATATTCTTTTCTAAGCCATATGATTTTATCAAATTTCCTCAACATTATTTTTCTCATCTGAAGAATGGAGGTAATAAAATCTAAATCAAAGTTTTGTTAAGAATATTGAATGATATAATTCATACACATCACCAATACTTTATGTTGCATACAGTAATTACTCCATAAATATTGGATTTTATGTTAAAATTTTTATTCCATTTAATATCATTATTATTTCTTCTTAAAATTTTTCTTATAATGATTGCATCTTCTTTGGATTCTGATAGCTAATGAAGCTTAGTGAGATAAAACAACCTTTGAAATTTTGTTGGAACAAGTGTTAAGACAGCAATCTTGAACACCATTCCCTAAATATTAGAATATAAGAAAAACTGTTTATGCATGTACATTTTCTACTCAAAGTTATCAGAAGTACTATTAAAATTACAGAATTACTCTTGTCATACAAAATAAAAGATGTTTCAGCATAAAGTGTAGTAAAAAGTGAAGGTACTTTCTGTTCCTAACTTGGCAAATTCAGATACATTTATGAACACTATGTTATAAACTGTTCTAGACCAAGGGCAACCATCGAGATGAATCTGCAGCAAAGTCTCAGGTTATGTAACTTATTCGTGTTATATGGTAAGCTGAATAATTCCTCAAAAATGTCTAGGACTTACTCGTAGGTGACTATGTTACCTTAAGTGGTAAAAGAGACTGGCAGCTTTGAAAAAATTAAATATCACAGGTTAAAGAGATTATCCTAAACTATCTGGGTGGGTCAAACTCAGTCACAAATATCCTTACAAGTCGGGGTCAGTAGAATAAAATATGACAGTGGAATCAAAGGGATAGAGTGATGCTAACTAGAATATCACCAGTCAAGGACTGAAGATGACTTCTAAACACCAACAAAGGCAGGGAAACACATCTCCCCTAAAGCCTCCAGATGGAACAGACCATCTAACACCTTGAGTTTAGTCAAGTAAAATTGATTTTGGATTTCTGACTTCCTAAACTATAAAGATAATAAATTTTTATTGTTTTAAGCTACTAAATGTGTTTTAATTTGTTATAGTAGCAATAAGAAACTAATATAGGCAGGTGATCTTAGAACAGTGAGTGGGGAATTGAGATAGGAAAAGAGGAAAAATCAGTATCATCATCAATTAAATATATATATACATATATAGTCTTTTGGATAAATTTGAGAATGGTGTGGAATATATAGATACCTCTGAAATTCTCTACTCCTTACCAAAATATGAAAAATCTGGGGATTTTATATACAAATTTCCATCAGTCATCTTTTTAGGGCTAATTCTGAAAGTATTAGTTTCCTGTCACTTCTGGACTGCAATGTGGGCCGATAAAGCAGAGTCTAGCGGCCAGAGAGAACCCATGGGCAAAGCACTGCAGTGCTGATGCCTGGAAGTCTACCTGTTGTGCACGGAAGCACAATTAAGAGGATGGAAACAGGACACTGATAGCATCTACAGAGGTTTCAAATCCGTGTTTACTCATGGTGAGTGAACTAGAAAACGCAATGAAATTAAGAACTGCTTATTTGTTTTAGTGTTGCTTACACACATCTTTGAAATATGATGCACTAAAGTAAGCCAAATAATTCTTTTTGAAATTAGCAATCTAAAGGGAAAAGTGAAGTATTATCCTTAGTAAAACTGAATAATCTATCTGAAATTTAAACATTCAAAGATTGGCCAAACATATCATCATGTACACCTTATCAAAACATGAACCTAAAATCAGATTGCTTTAATATTAACCTTCTCAAAAAGTGCCTCACAGAAAGAAATTAAGTTACCAACTTCACACAAATAATATTTTAAATATTAAATTGGTCTTTATGCTGCAGTAAATTCTGTTCAGTTCATTTCAGTCTCTCAGTCGTGTCCGACTCTTTGCGACCTCATGAATCGCAGCACGCCAGGCCTCCCTGTCCATCACCAACTCCCGGAGTTCACTCAGACTTACGTCCTTTGAGTCAGTGATGCCATCCAGCCATCTCATCCTCTGTCGTCCCCTTCTCCAATCCCTCCCAGCATCAGAGTCTTTTCCAATGAGTCAACTCTTCACATGAGGTGGCCAAAGTACTGGAGTTTCAGCTTTAGCATCATTCCTTCCAAAGAAATGCCAGGGCTGATTTCCTTCAGAATGGACTGGTTGGATCTCCTTGCAGTCCAAGGGATACCTACTTAACAAATATGAGTTTGGGGCCCACAGTTGAATGATTTATTGATCACTCATTCATTTTATATTGAAGAAACATTTTTAAAACACATATTATGCACTAGACACAACTCTAGGTACTGGAGATGTAGAGCTTACACTATAGAAAATACAGACAATAAAAAAATACATAATTAAACATATAATATGTAAAAGTGATCAGTTTCATAGAGAAAGATAAAACCGTAACAGTGGACATAAAGTTCCAGGAGTAGGAGGAGATATAAAAAATGTAAGTGTTGTTTAAAGAAGTTTTTTATGAGTATAGTTTAAGGGACAGTTGAGATTGGATTTAAACATTTGATATTTGTCAAAGAGTAAATGTTATTGAAAACCACAGACTATAAGAAATAGGCAAATAGATCAAGTACATATAGAATATGATATCTGAGGACAGAATTCTGCAGCAACCAAGATTTTATATGTTGGGGAAATGAGAAAACTCAGCAGTGAGATGGAGAAGCAGCAGTAACAGAAATGGAACAAACAACAGAATTAGGACAAAGAGTAGTATACTTAAAGCCAAGTTAAAAATGAAAAGAGTCTTAAGGAGAAGTGAGAGACCTCTTGTATGAAATATTGATTTTCTACAAAGGATGAACACTATGCAATGGATTTACCAATGTGCAATGGACATAAATTTGGGAAAACTCCAGGAGATACTGAAGGACAGAGGAGCCTGATGTGCTGCAGTCCTTGGGGTCTCAAAGAGTCAGACATGACTTCATCACTGAACAGCAAGGAACAAGTTTAATGGTGCTCTTCAAAAGACCTGTTTTGTTGAAAAGAGGAGGGGCACAGGCTTACTGGAGAGGTTTTAACAAAATGCCAGGAAGGGACCTGTCCTTCAGTTCTATATCATATATTCTTCACTGTAATTTCACTCATTAAACTCTTCTCTAGTGGATACCATATAATTCATATTCCTTTTTGGAGACAATTCTGTCTTTTTCATCCATTCCTTTTGTGTGACCCATCAACTATCTCTCATAGATATTATCATATCTATTTTGAAATTATGAACTTCTGATTTCAGTGTTATTTCCTATCTTTGGTATTGGTTAAATTCCTTTGAATTCAAGCTGGGGTGAAGATCCCACTTTACTTTCTTTCATGTCTTTCTCTATGAATCTATGTATGCTGGAGCAGGGATATACTAATGTTAACTTAGTAAAATGTTTTAATTATTTTTCTCTTTTTACACTATTTTTAAATGAGAGCTGTATTATTATTTACATTGAAATGTCTTAAAACAGTAGACAATTCAAAATGGGCTAAGTATAGATGTTTGGGGTAATTAATTTGGATGCAGTTTGTGTATGTCTTATTCTGCTTTCACCCCTAGGTATATTTAATGAAAATACACCTTCACTTTGGTAGTATATTGTGTGCTATGTACATTTCCTCTGAATCTCTGATATCATCATTCTTTAGTAGCATTCATACTTTACTGCTACCATACTTATGAAGAACACCTTCCCCTCTGTGTTCCTTTTTCCTTTCCCAGAAGTAATGTCTATCCAAGAATGACAATAGTTTATTCTTTGATCCACTGGATCTCAGAACTATTTTGGCTATTTTATAATCAATGTAAATTGCATCACTGACTTAATGGACATGAGTTTGAGCAAACTCTGGGAGCTGGTGATGGACAGACAGGGAAGCCTGGAGAGCTGCAGTCCATGCGGTCGCAAAGAGCTGGACATGACTGAGTGACTGAACTGAACTGAATCAATGTAAAAACTCTCTCCTGGGATGTGTGTGTGTGTGTATGTGCTCCGTAGCTCAGTTGTGTCTGACACTTTGCAGCTATATAACAATAATCCATCAGGCTCCTCTGCCAATGGAATTTTCCAGGCAAGAATACAAGAGTGGGGTGCCATTTCCTACTCCAGGGGTTCTTCCTGATGAGGAATAGAACTCCTGTCTCTTGCATCTCTTGCATTGGCAGGAAGATTCTTTACCACTAGCACAGTCTGGGAAGCCTTCTCTTAGGATAACCCTTGTTATTGCTTTCTGTTCTCCACCATGAGGATTCTACTCCTCTCTCTCCTGCCCAATCCCTACCTAGTTCTACACTCTTTCTTAGACTTAACAGAAAACTCTGCTCGTCAGATATCTGTATTTCCCCACATACACAGAAGCTACAGTTTGTTGTATGCTTTGCTGATAAGTATAGGCTATAGGAGTATAGGCTATGGGTGGTTTGATTGTATTTGTTTTCTGTTTGGACTTATATGTGGGCATTTTTTCTTTTTTTTTTTTTTGTTTTGTTTTTGGTTAAGAACATGTAGAGAAATTTGTTGATTTCCATAATCACCAGGATAGTTAAAACTGCCTCTCAATGTAGTATTGTTAGTCCTTCCTCCTACCAATAAATATTGATATAGATAAAAAATTTGTTGAAAGACTGGGAGGACATTACTCTGGCTTATTAAAGATCATATCCAATTTTAAATAAACAAAACTTGGAACTTATAGTCTATGAATCTAAAGAATTCAAAAGAATAGTAACAAGCAAAAAGAAACAACTATGTATAAATGGAAAGAAACAACTCTTTCTTTGTTGAGAAAAATGGGGATTTTCAAAACAACTGTTACATCAAAGACATATTAAAGAACACTACAAAGAATTCAAGTTAACTTTCACAGTAATAAGTTTTAATAATCTGCACAAATATAGTAATCATACACTTGAATAAATGGCTGTGGGGAGCAATGTGGAAGTTCATTTCTGGAAATCATCAAAGATAAAAGTAGCATTTTTTTTGTTTTTATGGGAGACTTAAATGAAATATTTCCTGACCAAGAAGAAATGAGATATTTTACTTTTCAGTGTTCCTTTCAGCCATAACATCAGTCTCTATGATCCAACTGTATTTCTCACCTATTACCTTGATAGCTTTATTCTTTTTGGTATTATGTCCCTTTCTTTTTTCTATCGTAAGAGGAGAAAGATACAACGTGGAGTCCTTATACCTTCCCATATACTACTTCTGAAGAAAAATAAAAGCTGAAGGGGTTGGGGAAATACTATAGAAGTATTGAGCAGCTGGAAACAAGAACACAATTTCTGCAAATGTTCACAGCTTCAATTTCATACTTAATTTATCTATATGACTCAACAAAATCACTTAACCACACAAAAATACTTAACATTTGGAATTAGAAAATTACTGCACTAATATCATTAGTAAGAACTATCATCAGCAACATGGAAAACACTCAAATATCTCTAATCCAGAAAATTTTAATTACCCAGCTATGCTAAAAGTAACAAAATCATTTTCCTAGCTGCTTTTCTACTGCTTGTAAAATCAACCCTTGAGAACAATGGTAAGTTAAATGCTACTTTTGTATTCATGAAAAAGGAAGCAGGATGAAAAGAGCACAGCTGCCCCAATACTTTCAAGAAAACCTTTCATCGTTTGCAGAATCACACACATATTTATATATTTGTGAGTGCATATACACACACACTGCCACAAATTTCAAGAGGTTAGAATAATTTTTATCCTGTTTCACATTCTATCTACTAAAGCATTTTGATGTATTAATTGATGATAGGTAAACTGACAGAATAGAAATAACATTTTTGAATTAAAAATATCTTTATCTAATTACATAATTTTAGCATTTGACACTGTTTTTGCGACATCCAAAGACATGATTTTTTTTATATAAATGCTATGAATGTAGTATTTTAAAAACCTCATCTCAGTAGCACTAGTATTTTCACTGCACTCAACTGAAAACAATCAATTACCATTAGAAGCCTATTTATATTAATCTGTGTTAAGGTTTAAAAAGAGAAAGGAATATTACTAAAGTTGCTACTGTCCAAGTCTATTAAAATTCTCAAAATTTTAGCTATAAAGTTAGGGTATAGTGACAATGTATTTAAAGACATTTAAACAAAAAATTTAAAGACTTTTTGTGATTCTTTGTCTAGGAAATTCTCCTATGTCTTTCCCCAGAATAAAGTTAATCTGTCAGAGAGATTTTTATTTTTATTTTAAAATAACTAATCGTTACCTCATCTTCTTGCAACAACTTATTTATATACAAGCAAAACATATTTAAGAAATTAATTTCCACTAAAGAAACTACTTCCATAGCTTTCAAGCTCTATAATATTTAATATATTATGAACACTCATCATTTCACGCCTATGAAATTCTCTCCTTAATTGAATTAGTTGTTTTATTTCTTCTTTAACTGTTTTTCCCGGTATTTTTCTTCAGCTCCTTTATACTCCTGAGATGTTTGTGTCCTTTCCCTCTCCCATCTTTCTAGAATCTCAGTATTTGTATCTAAGCCCATAGCTTTGTTTTTTACCTCCCAAACTCCTCCACATCAATAAATTTACTATTGAATTAATAAAGTTTAAGCTTTAGAAATCATTTCTCATGGCTGTATTTAAAGACACTGTACCAAACACTGTATTACATAATTTATACATTTTAAAAGATCTCCAAAAATTGTACCAGTTTCCTGCATGTAAAACTAGCATAACTCCCTGCTCTTGACTGTATACACCTGATCTGAGACCCAGATGCATCTGTGATTTCCTTTAGCTATGTCCACTTACATATGCTTTCCAACAGAAAATAATTTTCATACCAAACAGTATATATACATCTAAATTTATACCTATATTCTAACATTCTTCACTGTTAATCCCTATATTAGTAACCTAATTTTCACTCGGCTAGCCATCCAAGTATGAACGTGACAGGCATCCTTAATCTCCTGCATATTTCAGCCCCCAAAACACAGAATGAAATTCATTTTAAGCGTGGTAAACAAAATCTTGAATGTGACCACCACTGGCCTGTCCTGCTCACCTACCATACATGCACCATAATCCATTAACATTATTTACAGAACTACTAAACCTGTAGAACATTAAACCTGTAAAAATCCATATTTTTATGGAACTTACTATGTCTTGTGTCTAAAACAGTCTTTCTCCATCTTTCATTCTAAGTCATCATTAAAACCTAGACTTTACTACAATGTCTTTTTCTGAACCCTCCTTCATCGTTATGCACTCATTCTCTTATTCAGTCATTTTCTCCATCATGATAGCACTGTACTTTGAAACTTTTAACACTAAAATTGAATCTTTTTAAACTAAAATTTAGTAAAATGGATTTTGCTCACCACTAGCTCCATGATGGGACTTTAATCCCCATGATGAAATCTCTATTTTATTCATTTTTATATCTGTATTGTCTTACAAAATAATATCACAAACAATAGTACCTGGCAAATATGGTGAATTAATTAATTTACTGATTATTTTGGATTAACCATTTATGTTCCAATCTAACACCAAACCCTCCACTTGTGCCCATGACTATGGTTACTCCTTCTACTTATGAAGAACATCACTTGAATAATTGTCTCATCTGTTTTATATTTCTTGTATCATTTTTCTCCTCTCTACTAGATCGTTTCCATTGGCTTCATACCTGCTTTAATATTTTCTTAATCCTTTCTACAACAAAACTCTTAGAAAAGGATTGCTGAAATGTGTCTCTAATTCCTTTTTTGTTATTTTGGCTTGAATTTTGTGTATTCAGACTTTGTTCTTACCTTCCATTCCACAGTTTCTGTTCATGCCAAGGGCACCAGTGATATCCACTTTTTTAGGTATTCATGTTTTGTCCCTATCTTCCTGGACTTATTAAGTGCATTTGATACAGGTGATAAGATTCCTCTCCTTAAAGTATTTTCTTCACTTAGTTTCTCTTTTTACCTCATTAGTTGCTCCTTCTTGGTCTCCTTTGCTCTGAATCCCTGCCCTCTTAATTTGGAAAATTACAGACCTCTCTATATAAAAAGCCTCTAATATTTTGCCTGTGTGTATGTATATGTTATCTCAGCCTTTCTTTCCCTACACGCCCTGCAATGCTGTAGACTTTTCCTGCTTCTCAAAATGCCCTTCATCTACTAATTTTCTGACTTTATATCTTGCTATTTCCTACTTCCCCATCTCCTGGACCTTACTCAAACTCGTGTCCATCAAGTCAGTGATGCCATCCAACCATCTTGTCCTCTGTCATCCCCTTCTCCTCCTGCCTTCAGTTTTTCCCAGCATCAAGATCTTTTCCCACGGGTTGGCTTTTCCCATCAGGTGGCCAAAGTATCATAGCTTCAGCTTCAACATCAGTCCTTCCAATGAATATTCAGGATTGCTTTATTTTAGGATTGACCAGTTTGATTTCCTTGCTGTTGAAGTGACTCTCAAGAGTCTTCTCCAACACCACAGTTCAAAAAGATAAATTCTTATGCATTCAGCTCTCATCGTGGTCCAACTCTCACATCTACACATGACTACTGGAAAAACCATAGTTTTGACTATACAGACTTGTCGGGAAAAGTAATGTCTCTGCTTTTTAATATGCTGTCTAGATTGGTCATAACTTTCCTTCCAAGGAGCATCTTTTAATTTCATGGCTGCAGTCACCATCTGCAGTGATATTGGACCTAAGAATATAAAGTGTGTCACTGTTTCCATTGTTTCCCCATCTATTTGCCATGAAGTAATGGTACCAGAGAAGGCAATGTATCGGAGAAGGTATCGCAGAAGGCAATGGCACCCACTCCAGTACTTTGCCTGGAAAATCCCATGGATGGAGAAGCCTGGTGGGCTGCAGTCCATGGGGTCGCTGGGGGTCGGACACGACTGAGCGACTTCACTTTCACTTTTCACTTTCATGCATTGGAGAAGGAAATGGCAACCCACTCCAGTGTTCTTGCTTGGAGAATCCCAGGGATGGGGGAGCCTGGTGGCTGTCGTCTGTGGGGTCACACACAGTCAGACACGACTGAAGTGACTTAGCAGCAATGGTACCGGATGCCATGATCTTAGTTATCTGAATGTTGAAATTTAAGCCAGTTTTTTCACTCTCCCCTTTCAGCTTCATCAAGAGGCTCCATAGTTTCTCTTTGCTTTATGCCATAAGGGTGGTGTCAACTGCATGTGTCAGTTGCTCAGTCGTGTCTGACTTTTTGTGACCCCATGGACTGTAGCCCGCAAGGCTCCTCCATCATCTGCATATATGAGATTATTGATATTTCTCTTGGCAATCTTGATTCCAGCTTGTGCTTCATCTACCCCAACAATTTTCATGATAGCCTCTAGCCATTTTATTTTGTTTTCTAGGCCTTACAGGGCACATATTAGAAAGAAAATCACATGCATGTATACACATATACAAACACAAGTTAATTTTTGTGAAAGGACTTTCTGATTTTCCCACTATCCAATGTTACTTAAAAATTTTCTACTGTAAGATTTGACAATTGCCATATAAAATGACAGCTAAACAGAAATGTTCATGATGGTCTCATTTAATTAATTTCTACCAAAGTTATCCACCATTTTTTCTGATATGTTTTTGAAAAGTGTTATTTCCACATGTAATGATTTATGTGCATGTATGCTCAGTCACTAAGTTGTGTCCAACTCTTTGAGACCCCATGCTCTGTAATCTGACAAGCTTCTCTATTCATTTGATTCTCAAGGTAAGAATACTTGAATGGGTTGCCAGAGATCAAATCCTTGTTTCCTGCACTGCAGACACATTTTTTAACCATTGAGCTACCACTACCCATCAGTTGGTACAATGGAAGAAATATGTAAAAAAAAATAATAATAATAATATGTATAAAAAACAAAGCAATAAAAAAAGTATAAAGTTTTTATGTAAAACCTTTGTGTAAAGCTCTAAATACAACTGAACATTAAGTTTAAAAATTGAAATAAGAAACAATTTATTATATGCAGGCAAAAGCATGTTCAGTTCAGTTCAGTTCAGTCGCTCAGTCATATCCGGCCCTTTGCAACCCCATGAATCGCAGCATGCCAGGCCTCCCTGTCCATCACCAACTCCCGGAGTTCACCCAAACTCATGTCCATCGAGTCGGTGATGCCATCCAGCTATCTCATGAGCCTTTGTCGTCCCCTTCTCCTCCTGCCCCCAATCCCTCCCAGCATTAGAGTCTTTTCCAATGAGTCAACTCTTTGCATGAGGTGGCCAAGGTACTGGAGTTTCAGCTTTAGCATCATTCCTTCCAAAGAACTCCCAGGGCTGATCTCCTTCAGAATGGACTGGTTGGATCTCCTTGTAGTCCAAGGGATTCTCAAGAGTCTTCTCCAACAACACACTTCAAAAGCATCAATTCTTCAGCGCTCAGCCTTCTTCACCATCCAGCTTTCACATCCATATATGACCACTGGAAATACCATAGCCTTGATGAGATGGACCTTTGTTGGCAAAGTAATGTCTCTGCTTTTGAATATGCTATCTAGGTTGGTATTAACTTAGTCACTGACATAAAGATCTCTAAAGAGAGAAATCTCAGATTTCATGGGTATATATGCCAGAAAAATAGGAATACATGAAATGTTAAATTTATGTTTTATAATGTGCTTTAAAAATATGTTATTACAACAATCATTCTTTCTTCGTTCAGTTCTATACTGAGTCAAACAGTGGTTTTATATAGAAAAGAGAACTCTGAATTTAACTTAGGTGAATGCTGGTCTTTATTCATCATGCATTGATTCCTTAATATTACATTGTATTTCCATAGATTAAGTGCAGGCCTCCTTCCAAATAGAGACCACATGTTTGTGGAATGTCCAGGCCATATTGCTGTGCCAAAGGTAATAATTACAACAGTATTTATCAAAGTGGTTGTCCACAAAAGAGCCATGTGTAACTTCTCCTTTTCAATTGTTGTAAATGGAAGGAGACTAGAAAATTAAAAATAAAATTTCAAGGATGAAGGGGCAGAACAAAATATTAATCAGTTTCCAGCTGAGTTAGTAGAACCACTAAGTCTTACTTTGAAGTAAATAAAGAGCCTGTCTTTGGGGAGAAAAGAATGAACATAAAGGGAGCATTTAAAAAGTCTTTCATCTTTGGAATATTTGTTGCTTAAATTACCCATTCTTCTCAGTACTAGATTTTAAAGGCTTCCAACTAGGCTTTGAAACTGATATGCTCCTGAAGTTGTTAGGCTGAAGTGGAGGAATTGACATCTTCATTAAAGCATTTTTTTAATTATGATAAATAATTCCTATAAATTGCTATCTTACCTTTATTACCAAATATACACAAATATATTTCATTTCTTTGTTTCATTTCAAAGTATATTTCATTCATCCTTCCCTGCCAAAATATTTACTTTTAACAAAAATATTCATATTTCATATCAAAATTTTTAACTCAATGCCTAATGCCAATATATTATTTAATATTTTAAATATGTAATTATTAAATTAAATAAATGTTCAGACTCAACTATCTTCTTTGAGTGAACTTTTGCTATTACTCAAAAAAGTATGCATTTAAAAAATTGTTCTGCCTTTGGAAGATTAAGTTATCAGGGAAATAACTTTACAGACTTTTTTTAACTTATTCTAATTTTTATGAGCACAATCTTTCTTGTAAATTTATGACAAACACAAACAAACCCAATGGTAGAAACTTAATGCCTAATCTTTCCATTAGTGTTTTCTATTACCTCTATTGTATAGTTTGAATTTTGACACTTAAATCATGTATTCACACACACAAACACACACACACTCCCCTATAGTTTATAACTGGAGCTAAAGCAATCTAATTATATACTATCAAATTTAAGTGGACATGTTTTCTAGAAATTAGACTTTGAAAGTTCAATTATAAGTGTATGAAATAGTCATTTCAGTTTTCATCAAATATTGGCAAAGTTCTCTCATTTGAATGATGCTACTGTTCTAAAGAGAAGCAGCAGTCAGCAAACTGCCCTAGGAGAGGGGAGCACTGTGTCTCTAACATCTCTGTGGCTTACTGAGGTGGGTTAGATGGGTTCTAACATCAAAGTAACAGAAATTAGCATGTATATTTTACTTATAGACTGTGGAACTTTATTAACCCCCTTTTTTAATCTATGAAATAAAACAAGAGTGCATTTTGAGTTTTTAAAATTATATAAAATTAGCTTTCATTTTTTTTAAAGCGACAAAATGCAGGTTAGTCCAGTTCTCTGCATGCAAATATTTTATATTTAAAAACAATTTATAAAAGCCTATTCATATATTCCTTCCCTTTCTTATTTCTTCTTCTTCATTTATGAAAATCTTACTCTTAGGCATCTGTTTTATAGCAAATGAGAAAAATGAGATTGTTATGTCTCCACTTGATTTCAATTTGTCCACCTCAGACATAATAGCATGATGTTGACTAAGCTTAACTACGTTACTTGGTGTGTAGGAAAATTAATGTCTGTCTTTATAAAAAACCAAAATACTCCTATTATATTAGGATTTGTAAAATATTTGCCATTATACAATCAATCATGTTTTTGAAAATGTGGAACTAGTAAATTTTAATTACTCTTTCTAAAGCCATGTATAGTAAGATCTTTCCCATTCCTTTTCAAAATGTCATCACTACTGAAATACTCATGAGAACTTTGTGCAATACGTATGCTAGCTTGCAATTTTATTATTTTTAATAAATAGGGAAGATGGGAAAATAAGGATCCTTAGTGCCTTGAATGAAGTGAAAAAGTGCTTAATACTTATCACTGTGACCAGACCTTTCTCCCTCAGTGAAGGTAATAAAAGAAGTCAGATCACCCTCCTTGCTTTTAAGTATTCCAGAGCAGCTGTCATGGTGTTTGGCTGTGAAAAGCACTCATGGGTCCTAAGTAGTTAGACATTTGGGACATTTGGAATGAAAATAAAACTTCATAAGCAGGAGGCTGCAGGTAATATTTGAAATTGTTTAACACTGTCTCAGGTAGAAAATAAAAGGGATGTCAGAATAACATCTTCAAAGGTCTCTTCATAACAAGAAACTTTTATCTCATTCTTTAAAAAAAAAAATGTAACCCATTTGGATGTAACTCAGAAAAAGGAATGAAATTATTTTTTTTCCACAAGGTTTTAAAGTACTACCTCCTAGGGTTCTTTTGGATAGCTCATGATATAAGCGAAAACATCTAACTTATGCTTGACACATAGAAAGCACTCAATATTAGTTTTATTTTCAAGATAAACTACTATGTACATCCAGGGAATATGATTTTATCATTTATTTATTTTATAATATATATCATCATTTTATTCTAGCATCAGAAATCACCTTAAAGCTGTATGGTTTGAGTCAATTATTTTATAAATGAAAGGAAAAAAAAAGGAAAGCCAAAATAATCTTATGGGAACTCTGAGTTAGAAGAATAGTTTTTTTTTTTTTTTCTAACTTTAGTCTGTGTTCTTTCAATCATTTTTTTTTAGCTTTCTCTCTTTACCTTGATTTATCAATTTCATGACCATAGGAAATCTTTCTGTCTGGACTTCATATAGTGTCCAGTACAGTCATCAATACATATGTACACTGGATATTTTCTGGCAAGTTGTAAATTAACAGAGTGTATGATAATGTCAACATGGTCAGAAGAATTGAGTATATTCAGCAGTAATAGATACAGTAAAAATAGGAATATCATGCCAGTTTGAAAAAAAATAGTGCTTCTGTCCAAATTTGATATTATATATATAGTTGAGCTATTTCAAATTCTGAAAGATGATGCTGTGAAAGTGCTGCAGTCAATATGCCAGCAAATTTGGAAAACTCAGCAGTGGCCACAGGACTGGAAAAGGTCAGTTTTCATTCCAATCCCAAAGAAAGGCAATGCCAAAGAATGCTCAAACTACTGCACAATTGTACTCATCTCACACTCTAGTAAAGTAATGCTCAAAATTCTCCAAGCCAGGCTTCAGCAATATGTGAACCGTGAACTTCCAGTTGTTCAAGCTGGTTTTAGAAAAGGCAGAGGAATCAGAGATCAAATTGCCAACATCCACTGGGTCCTCAAAAAAACAAGAGAGTTCAGAAAAATATCTACTTCTGCTTTATTGACTATGCCAAAGCCTTTGACTGTGTGGGTCACAATAAACTGTGGAAAATTCTGAAAGAGATGGGAATACCAGACCACCTGACTTACCTCTTGAGAAACCTATATGCAGGTCAGGAAGCAACAGTTAGAACTGGACATGGAACAACAGACTGGTTCCAAATAGGAAAAGGAATATGTCATGGCTGTATGTTGTCACCCTGCTTATTTAACTTCTATGCAGAGTACATCATGAGAAACGCTGGGCTGGAAGAAACACAAGCTGGAATCAAGATTGCTGGGAGAAATATTGATAACCTCAGATATGCAGATGACACCAGGGTTATGGCAGAAAGTGAAGAGGAACTAAAAAGCCTCTTGATGAAAGTGAAAGAGGAGAGTGAAAAGTTGGCTTAAAGCTCAACATTCAGAAAACGAAGATCATGGCATCTGGTTCCATCACTTCATGGGAAATAGATGGGGAAACAGTGGAAACAATGTCAGACTTTATTTTGGGGGGCTCCAAAATCACTGCAGATGGTGACTGCAGCCATGAAATTAAAAGACGCTTACTCCTTGGAATGAAAGTTATGACCAACCTAGATAGCATATTCAAAAGCAGAGACATTACTTTGTCAACAAAGGTCTGTCTCATCAAGGCTATGGTTTTTCCAGTGGTCATGTATGGATGTGGGAGTTGGACTGTAAAGAAAGCTGAGCACTGAAGAATTGATGCTTTTGAACTGTGGTGTTGGAGAAGACTCTTGAGAGTCCCTTGGACTGCAAGGAGATTCAACCAGTCCATTCTAAAGGAGACCAGTCCTGGGTGTTCATTTGAAGGACTGATGCTGAAGAGGAAACTCCAATACTTGGCCACCTCATGCGAAGAGTTGACTCATTGGAAAAGACCCTGATGCTGGGAGGGATTGGGGGCAGGAGGAGAAGGGGACGACAGAGGATGAGATGGCTGGATGGCATCACTGACTCATTGGATATGAGTCTGAGTGAACTCTGGGAGTTTGTGATGGACAGGGAAGCCTGGTGTCCTGCGATTCATGGGGTCGCAAAGAGTCAGACATGACTGAGCAACTGAACTGACTGACTGACTGATATTTATTACTTATTATATATCAGTTCAGCTCAGTTCATCCAGACTCATGTGTAGGGTGACAATATACAGCCTTGACGTACTCCTTTCTATTGCTTTTTCCATGATCCAGCGGATGTTGGCAATTTGATCTCTGGTTCTTCTGCCTTGTCTAAAATCAGCTTGAACATCTGGAAGTTCACAGTTCACGTATTGCTGAAGCCTGGCTTGGAGAATTTTGAGCATTACTTTACTAGCGTGTGAGATGAGTACAATTGTGTGATAGTTTGAGCATTCTTTGGCATTGCCTTTCTTTGGGCTTGGAATGAAAACTGACCTTTTCCAGTCCTGTGGCCTCTGCTGAGTTTTCCAAATTTGCTGGCATATTGAATGTAGCACTTTCACAGCATCATCTTACAGGATTTGAAATAGCTCAACTGGAATTCCATCACCTCCACTAGCTTTGTTTGTAGTGATGTTTTCTAAGGCTCACTTGACTTCACATTCCAGTATGTCTTGCTCTAGGTGAGTGATTACACCATCCTGATTATCTTGGTCGTGAAGATCTTTTTTGTACAGTTCTTCTGTGTATTCTTTCCACCTCTTCTTAATATCTTTTGCTTCTGTTAAGTCCATACCATTTCTGTCCTTTATTGAGCCCATCTTTGCATGAAATGTTCCCATATAAATATACATAATTGTGATACTGTTATATACATATATATTGTGATATGTATATTATTGGGAAAATTGAGTATTCCTCTTTATGACTTATTAGCATATAGACATGTCTTTCTGTAAATGACACACCCAGAGTTATTTCTATAAAGCAATAAACTAAGTCAAGGATATCAAAGCTTTCCTTAGACCCTCCTAGTTGATCCTCATATATAATGTACCCTTGTTTCTTTTAAGAACCTCAGCATATAAGTAATGATTTGTTGATCTTTTATAATAAAAAAATATTTAATTAAAATAATCATGTTCAGCAAAAAGGTAATGCATGCCTACTCACCTATATTAGGATCTGTTTAGTATTTTACTTATTTTTTATTTTTTAAATCTTATAGAAATACAGTTGGTCTTCAATGTTGTGTTTAATTTCTGTTGCAGAGAAACATGACTGAGTTTAATGTATATATATATATATATATTCTTATTTTTTCTGACTGTGGTTTTTGCACAGGACGCTGAATGTATTTTTCTGTGCTATACAGCAGGACCTTGCTATTTATCCATCCTATATGTAATATATCACATCTGCTAATTCCAAACTCTCAGTACTTCTCTCCCCTATGGCCTCCCCCTTGGTAATCACAGGACTTCTCTCTATATCTGTAAGTATGTTTTTGTTTCATAAATATGTTCATCTGTGTCATGTTTTAGATTCCATATATAAAAGATATCATATGATATTTCTCTGACTACCTTAATTTTGTGTAATAAACTCTAGGTCTATCCATGTTACTGTAAATGGCAATATTTCATTATTTTTTAAGGTTGAAAAATATTGAATCTGTATGCCATATCTTCTTTATTCATTCATCTGTTAAAGGACATTTAGTTTGTTTCCATGTCTTGGCTATTGTAAATAGTGCTGTTATGAACATAAGGGTGCATGGAACTCTTTGAATTATGGTTTTTCTGGGTATATGCCCAGGAGTGGGATTGCTTTTTGCAACACTATTTTTAGTTTTTTTTATGAACCTTCGTACTGTTCTCAATAGTGACTACACCAGTTCACATTCCCACTAACAGTGTAGGAGGGCTGACTTTTCTCCACAATCCACACAAAACTAAACTCAAAATGGTTTAAAGACTTAAAACAAGACACCTAAAACTCCTAGAAGAGGACATAGCCAAAATATTCTCTGACACAAACTATACCAATGTTTTCTTAGGTCAGTCTCCCAAGGCAATAGATAGAAAAGTAAAAATAAACAAATGGGACCTAATCAAACTCAAAACTTTTTCACAGCAAAGGAAACCATAAACAAAACAAAAAGATATCCTATGGACTGGGAGAAAATGTTTGCAAATAATGTGACCAACAAAGGCTTAATTTCCAAAATATATAAACAGCTCTTACAATTCAATAACAAAAGTAAAAAGCAACCCAATTGAAAAATGGGCAGAAGACCTAAATAGACATTTCTCCAAAGTGGAAATAAAGATAGGCACATCCAGAAACTTCATCATTGCTAATTATTAGAGAAATGCGAATCAAAACTATAATGAAGTACTGCCTCACACAGGTCAGAATGGCCATAGCTAAAATGTTTAACCATATGTAATACCCAATAAACATTACAAATATTGACTTAAATCACTTTATATATTTTTTTTCAGTTCAGTCATTCAGTCGTGTCTGATTCTTTGCACCCCATGGACTGCAGCATGCCAGGCTTCCCTGTCCATCACCAACTCCTGGAACCTGCTCAAACTCATGTCTATTGAGTCAGTGACATAATCCAACCATCTCATCCTCTGTTGTCCCCTTCTCCTCCTGCCTTCAATCTTTCCAGCATCAAGGTCTTTTCTAATGAGTCAGTTCTTTGCATCAGGTGGCCAAAGTATTGGAGCTTCATTTTCAGAATCTGTCCCTCCAATGAATATTCAGGAATGATTTCCTTTAGGGTTGACTGGTTTGAACTCCTTATGGTTCAAGGGGCTCTCAAGAGTCTTCTCCAACACCACAGTTCAAAAGTGCTCAGCTTTCTTTATAGTTCAACTCTCACATCCATACATGACTACTGGAAAAACCAAACTTTTACCAGACAGACCTTTGTTGACAAAGTAATATCTCTGCTTTTTAGTATGCTGTCTAGGTTGGTCATAGCTTTTCTTCTAAGGAGCAAGCGCCTTTTAATTTCATGGCTGCAGTTAACATCTGCAGTGATTTTGGAGCCCCCCAAAATAAAATCTCTCACTGTTTCCATTGTTTCCCCATCTATTTGCCATGAAGTGATGGGACCATATGCCAAGACTTTAGTTTTCTGAATGCTGAGTTTTAAGCCAACCTTTTCACTCTCCTCTTTCACTTTCCTCAAGAAGCTCTTTAGTTCTTCTTCACTTTCTGCCATAAGGGTGGTGTCATCTGCATATCTGAGGTGATTGATATTTCTCCCAACAATTGTTTTAAATACTTAAAACAAGTCCAATTTTTAGTGAAACTGTAAGTTCTTTGAAATTGAAGAATTTAATAAAATACTTCTAATGCTACACTGCTTAGAACAAAGTTATTTTCTAACTATTCAGTTATTAGAGGATGGTGGAGATTTCTAAAGAAATAAATGCCAATATTCTGATTCACATTGGTGGGAAAATACCTTCTGCTTTGAACACCATGCCTAAGTGATTAGAGGGAAAAATGGCATTTTGTATTCTTGGCTCTTGAGATCCTCTCAAGTGAACATATGGAACTGAATTTGGGATTAAATCAAATGCTGAGTGCACTAACTTCTCTACTTCAGTTTTCTCTTTCAATTTATTTTCTTTTTCCTTTTAACCCAGATCAAATCTCTCCATATGTTGGTTCCTATTTAGACTAGCAACAATTTTCCCTACATTGCTTTTATGTTACATTACACCCTGGGGTAAATGTCATTAACTATAGTTTCAGCCATTAGTCTCATCCCATCATTATATAATTGACTTTCCAGAGAATCTTCTCTGTATGTGTAATTTTGACTAATTCAACTCACAATTTGGAAAACTTTTCAGAATCCTTTCAATGCAATGATTTATCTTAAGCAATATAATTAGCAAGGTGCACTTTAAAGAAGTAATGTTTGAAAGCAAGCCTATTTAATTTTCGTATTTTTATCTTTAAAAAAAGGTAATGAAAAAGAATCTATATTTAAGAGTTACATCTCTGTTTAAAGTACGGATATGTGTGAGAAGAGAGAAATATAAACAAGGAGCATGACAAAAGGATGGATACTTTGAATATTATATACAAAATAGATCATATAACATTGAAATAAAACTAGCAACTTTGAAAATATTTTTTGAATATGTAGCTTTGCTACATTAATGTAAAACAGATTATATATTTATATATTATTCATAATATTTCTACATATTTATATTTTAAATACAATCATTTAAAAAGTATATTTTAAATGTTTACTACTTTGAAAAACATTTACAGCTACTAACTTCTAAACAAGAAACAAATGAGTCTTTATAAATTTAAGTCCTCCCACAGTTGTTAAAGATCCCCTGGAGAAGGGAACAGCTACCCCCACTCCAGTACTCTGGCCTGGAGAATTCCACTGACTGTATAGTCCATGGGGTAGCAAAGAGTCAGACACGACTGAGTGACTTTCACTTCATTTCACTTCACAGGTGTTAAAATGGGACCCAGGGTTATTCCACAAAAATCATTTCTGTCTAGGCCTTAGATCCTGTAAATATCAGCTCCCAGGAGAATAGAATAAAATATAATCTATTGAAATACCAGACCCAGAGAGTTAACTAGAAAAGTTTCATGGAATTTGTTGCTCAAACAAAGCCATCATACCAACATAAATATCAAGCAAACAACTAAATAGTTATGAAATACTGACAGTAAACAAAATGCATGAACTTATTTGGCAGAAATGACAGATTCTTTAACTCAACAAATAAATAATCCTACAATGATCATTCATTGGCTAAAGGAATTCAGAATATGTGATGCAGTTTATCCCACTTTTCTTATCCCATCTACACAGGTCAAATTGAATACTCAATGCTAGACCTTAACAAATAAACTCTAGCCTACACTTGAATACAGAAAAGGTAAAAGCTTAAACATTTACCTACATCTTTCAAAGGCAAGAGAGCCCCAGACTTGACTGCAGTGTTCCTCAGAACCAAGATCTGCGGAGAACAATGAGGTATTAACAATGTTAGGTTAATGTCATATCTTGAAGTATACGTTTTGCTTCTGGAATCCCATTTTTCATGAGTTGGCAGTGCAGTGACTGAGTTAGATTGACTTTTGCCATCAAAGTTTACATGCTGCACCCCACAGCTTCTCTATTTCCTGGCCAGAGCTCAGCCCTCTTATAGAGTTGTTCTCCTGTCTGTCAGACTAAGGCACTGACCTCACTGGTTCATATTCCCAGGTGCTATTACCTACACAGGAGACCAAACCAACTTCTCTTTGGCTTATTTATTCAGAGAAGCAGACTGTATGGATGCTTGCATGTGTCTTTTATGTGTGTGTAAACTAAGATTTCTATTCAAAATGTTCAAAATCCTTAAAGATGTTAAGTAATTCTAAAATTTAAAAATGTTTTTATAACCAGAAAACTCTACCTGTTATGAAATTAATTCTAACAACTCACTACCAAAACATACTGGCATCTCAATATTAATATATTTAGTATGTTTTAAATTTCCAAGCTGAAATAATAATAAACATTGATCTGTTGGAATGTATCTGTGCCTAGGTTAGTGTGGGCATTCCTTTGTCATCATATAAGATGAAATCATCAGAAAGAGAAGTTGAAGATCTTTCCTATTTTAATAAATGCACTTTAAAAATAGATTAAAATTTCACTTTTTAGTATTAGGGAAAATTCTCATAGAGAATACATGTAACCTCTTATTATCACACACAACTGAAATTTTAAAGTTAAAGGCATGTTTTAAGAAGAAAGTAGGGCAACAGAAAATAGAACAAACCATTAGTTCAAAACTATTCACTTGACTGGAAACCTAGAACTCTTGAGTTAAATACTTCCTTTTGGGGTTTACCAAGCACACTTTTTCAGAATTTGAAATTACTTCCACACTCTGTATATGATGAAACTAGCTTTATCACATGGCCATTCTGAAAACAAACAATAGATGCATTTTGTCTTAAGGCAGAATTTGTTTTTTTCTGATCAATAAACAATTATAAAACCTTCATCACATTCTTATAGAAGCCATTAGCAATGCTGAATATTTTTGACTCAGAAGTCTTTAGGAAACCTTGCATCATTTCCAAAAACACATCTCAGAGTATCTGTTCTGCAAAATACTCTATAGAAAAATAATGATGGTCATGGCTAGGGGAGTTATATGGTTGAATATGTTTTGAAAAGTGAAAAAAGTGAAGCTGCTCAGTCGTCTCCGACTCCTTGCAATCCCATGGGCTGTAGCCTACTGGGCTCATCCATCCATGGAATTTTCCAGGCAAAAGTAGTGTTGGAAACTGCAAATAGTATCTCTTGGCAATTTATAAAGCATATTAGAATTCTAAAGCCAAAAATTTGTTCAGAAGAGCGTGTTAGACACTTAGAAACCAGTGTTCAACAAAATATTTTTCAAATTAATCTGCCTTCAAAACAACCTACTCTAACACTTACCTATCCCAATTGTATTTTTTAGTTTATTTTTAATTGAAGGATAATTGCTTTACAGTATTGTGTTGTCCTACATCAACATGAATCAACCATAGGTATCCACATGTATACCCAACTGTATTTTTTAAGCAGATTTCTCTGATGTCTTTCTCACTGAGTCCTAAGTCAGTACAATTATAAAGTTGTAGGAAGTCTTCCACTGTTGGTGCTTTAAAAAAAAAAGGCTGTGAATAATTTATATTAAACACAGGTAAAGCAGATTTTAGGTTTTCCTCTTGTTTTCATTTCTATATCTTAATATCTTAATCTGAAGAGAAATGACTGAAGTTATATCTAACTTGTAAACTGTGCAGTCTTCAGGGCATTCATTGGCATGACTGAGAGATGGTTTTTTTCCACATAATATTGACAGTCCTCAGTATTATTGAGAAGACAAAGTTGAGAACCTCTGGTGTCCATACATAGCTTAATGGTTTGAGAGTAAAGTATACTTCACATGCAAGTATATTTACATACTTCTTAGAAATGTCCATGGCAAAAAAAAAAAAAAAAAATGTATTGGCAATAACAACTGCAAGATAATTTAATAATTTTTGGAAAGACATGCAAGGCAAAGGGACAAGCAAAGTAACTCCTTTGTCCCAGAAAATCTTAACCAGAATGATCTGACATTACCTAAAGATATACTAATGAAATATTAACTGGTATTTATAGTTAATTTGTTGCATTGCTGAACTTTCAATCTTTACTTCGTGTTTTCTAAAGCTTCCAGACAGTCTATACTGAAATTACAAGACATTCCTCTTAGAATTCTTCAGAATTATTTGTCAAAATACCATTTTTATTGTCAACAACATTTATGAATAAGTAAAAATATGGTTAAAATCAGCATTTTGTTTTAAACAAAAATGGAATTGCCTCTATTTTGAAATTTAATGATTTATTTTTCTGGCAAAGTAAAAATTGTGCTTTTGGGGTTCTTATTAATAATAGATACACATAGGTGCACAACTACACATTAATCTAAGACATGGATGTGACACTTGTGTGTGTATATGTTTGTGCAAGTATGCATTTCTGTAAATAGATATGGATAGTCTTCTTTCTTGTCTCTTCCTGTGTTGGCCTATAATAACATTTTACTCTAACATTAGGATATCTAAATGGCAATTAGCTTATCTAAATCTAACTTAAATAACCAGACTTTGTTCTATAGTTGAGGGATCAGTATTTGTATGTAAAAAGTTTGGGCTTAAATTAAGGCTTAGATGTTTGCTATCACACATTTCCCAAAATACACTGTTAAAAAATTAATGAGTAAATGAGAAGAAATAAATGAATCAGTTTTTTTTTCTTTTTGATTCAAGTAAAAAAGTTAAAAACTAATAGTGTGTTAATCTCTTTTCATTTATTCCTCATTTTATTGATTAAAGGTATGAAAACTGGCGCTAAAGTTTTATTGATTAATATTGAAGCAAGCAGACGTATATTGTTAAAGACAAAACTTCTTTTGGATACTTTATGCTAATAATCACCAAAAAGATGTAACAGAATTAACTATAGTCCTTTGAAATGTACTGATCATTTCCTCTATACAACAAAAAATCTTTAAAAAGTTTTTTAAGTCATAATAATGTGATTTTAATAATTTTAAAATATTTTGCACATTTTAAAATACATATTTATATTGCTTTTAAAATGTTATCCATTTTTATGATTATTCCAAGGCCAAGAAACAGACTTTTTAATATATGTCACTATATGTGATATATATTGTGTATTATATAACATGTACAACACACTTATATTTAAATAATATTTAGATAATAAAGTCATTTGTTCATATTTTCATTTCAGGTCTCAAATGATTTAAGTTTTATCAAGATTACCTGAACATGTTACATTGCTGATGAGAAATACACAGCATGTTAAATGATATTTTAGAGGTAAATTAAAAAGAAATTTATTTTTCATTGTTATTAGTATATGTTCTGTGATACTTTTAAAGCACTAAAATTTTAAGGTTGTCTCAAGATAATATTCTTTATTATATCAATTTTTACTACCTTTCATAGCATATAGTTCAACTGGGTTCATCTTTCCTTCTACTATAAATTTTAGCCCTAATATGTTCTTTTTTTTTTAATGTGTCTAATATATATCTGCATCCTACTACCTGGATCAGTTAGACTATTAAAACTGGACAATACAAAACTTACTTTGACTCTTTGTTGTTGTGTAACAACAGAAAACAACAGAATGGGAAAGATTAGAGATCTCTTCAAGAAAATTAGAGATACCAAGGGAACATTTCATGCAAAGATGGGCTCGATAAAGGACAGAAATGGTCCTAACAGAAGCAGAAGATATTAAGAAGAGGTGGAAAGAATACACAGAAGAACTGTACCAAAAAGATCTTCACGACTGAGATAATCATGATGGTGTGATCACTCACCTAAAGCCAGACATACTGGAATGTGAAGTCAAGTGAGCCTTAGAAAGCATCACTACGAACAAAGCTGGTGGAGGTGATGGAATTCCAGTTGAGTTATTTCAAATCCTGAAAGAAGGTGCTGTGAAAATATTGCACTCAATATGCCAGCAAATTTGGAAAACTCAGCAGTGGCCATAGGACTGGAAAGGTCAGTTTTCATTCCAATCCCAAAGAAAGGCAATGCCAAAGAATGCTCAAACTACCACACAATTGCACTCATCGCACATGCTAGTAAAGTAATGCTCAAAATTCTCCAAGCCTTGCTTCAGCAATACGTGAACCGTGAACTTCCTGATGTTCAAGCTGGTTTTAGAAAAGGCAGAGGAACCAGAGATCAAATTGACAACATCCGCTGGATCATCGAAAAAGCAAGAGAGTTCCAGACAAACATCTATTTCTGCTCTATTGACTATGCCAAAGCCTTTGACTGTGTGGATGACAATAAACTGTGGAAAATTCTTCAAGAGATGGGAATACCAGACCACCTGACCTGCCTCTTGAGAAATCTGTATGCAGGTCAGGAACCAACAGTTAGGACTGGACATGGAACAACAGACTGGTTCCAAATAGGATAAAGGAGTTCGTCAAGGCTGTATATTGTCACCCTGTTTATTTAACTTATATGCAGAGTACATCATGAGAAATGCTGGACTGGAAGAAATACAAGCTGGAATCAAGATTGCCAGAAGAAATATCAATAACCTCAGATATACAGATGACACCACACTTATGGAAGAAAGTGAAGAAGAACTAAAAAGCCTCTTGATGAAAGTGAAAGTGGAGAGTGAAAAAGTTGGCTTAAAGCTCAACATTCAGAAAACGAAGATCATGGCATCTAGTCCCATCACTTCATGGGAAATAGATGGGGAAACAGTGGAAACAGTGTCAGACTTTATTTTTTGGGCTTGAAAATCACTGCAGATGGTGACTGCAGCCATGAAATTAAAAGACACTTTCTCCTTGGAAGGAAAGTTATGACCAACCTAGATAGCATATTCAAAAGCAGAGACATTACTTTGCCAACAGAGGTCCATCTAGTCAAGGCTATGGTTTTTCCTGTGGTCATGTATGGATGTGAGAGTTGGACTGTGAAGAAGGCCGAGTGCTGAAGAATTGATGCTTTTGAACTGTGGTGTTGGAGAAGACTCTTGAGAGTCCCTTGGACTGCAAGGAGATCCAACCAGTCCATTCTGAAGGAGATCAGCCCTGGGATTTCTTTGGAAGGAATGATGCTAAAGCCGAACCACTAGTACTTTGGCCACCTCATCTGAAGAGTTGTCTCATTGGAAAAGACTCTGATGCTGGGAGGGATTGGGGGCAGGAGGAGAAGGGGACGACAGAGGATGAGATGGCTGGATGGCATCACTGACTCATTGGATATGAGTCTGAGTGAACTCTGGGAGTTGGTGATGGACAGGGAGGCCTGGTGTCCTGCTATTCATGGGGTTGCAAAGAGTCCGACACGACTGAGCGACTGAACTGAACTGAACAAAGTGTGCCAAAGCTTAGTGCTTTAAAACAGCTACCGTTATATTATATTTCACATTTTGGAGGGTTGAGAATTTGTACAGATTTCAGTCTCATGATTCTTCTGCTCAAAATTACATTGCCTAGAGTCAGTGGTATTCAGCTGACATGTGCACTGGTCTGAAAGATCCAACAGAGCTTCACGCTCATGCCTCGTGCCCTGGTAGAAAGACTAGAAACTGAGTTTAACTAGCATTCTTTCCTTCTCCATACATCTTAGGGCCTCTCTCATGATCTCCTCCACATGGGTGACTATTTAAATATGGTGGTTCTTTGAGACTAATGCTGACACTGCCATGATGCTACTTCTGCCATATTAATCAAAGAAATTCCAGATCAGTCCAAATTCAAAAGAAGGGGAAGAGATTCACTCCTCTATGGGAAGTAGGAGAAAAAATCCTTTACCATTGTTATTATTCCACAGCAACATTGCCAAAGAAATTGATGGCTTATATTATTCAACTTCTTAAGTCTCATTTCTATGTACTGCAATATTTGGCTTAGGGAAAATAATGAATATGCATCATAGTTTCTATTATAATTTAGAATAAAATTATATATATATATATATATATATCTGAAAGTGAGGCCATGCACACTAGAAAATACATGATACAATTTCTTGAAGATGTTGATAATTAATCATATTGCCTTTAATAATTATGAAATAATAATTGCTATTATTTTAGGATAATGGGAAAAAAACAGGCAATGTGTTAAGTGTTATTTTTTAAAGTTATTTAATTCTCCAAGAAGGACTCAATTATCATTCTTGTTTTGTAGATAAAGAAACTGAGGCACAGAAGTATTGAGACAAATTTCTTAAACTTATAAAGCTAGTAAGATGTATACCTAGGATTCAATCTCATCAGTCTAGGCTTAAAATCTGCACTACTGCCTTTTTACTTATTCTTTCAAGATATAATGATTCCAAACTATTTCCACAGAAAGATATATAAAAGCTGTCAATTGTAAAGAAGTTACAATGATTTTCCTATCTCCTAACTGGCTAGTAATATGGTAGCAATATCAGCAATCTATTCTCAGTTTCATTCCCTTCTAGATTATTTTGGGTTTGTTCCGTTTTTAAAAACACCCAGATAGGTCCCTATGGGACCTTATGAATTAATCAGTTGTATGGCTATTTAGAATTAAAATAATTCATAGTAAATATAGAAATTGTTAAATGTGAACAGTTTTAACTAGATGTATGTTAAACATGATTATCTTCAAGTCATAAAATATTTGTCACTTATATTTTATTGCTTATCATTTTACTCACACTGTTCAATGAGTGCAATTTTACTAGTACTATATTATTACTATTATAACAAAAATATATTTTGAAACTGTCTTCTAAGAGTATATTTTAATTATAAATTTCTCTTGAAGTTAATCTCTCATTGATAGTTTATAGAAATATATGACATAAATGAAAACATTGCTATTTAGAGAAAGTTAATTTCCTTGTATATTTTATAATTTGAGTAAATATAAAAATAATTTTTAAATTTTCAATCAGAGATGATATCTATTCTCTTTCAGAAATTAAAAACTGGTTCTGGTTAGACATAAACATCTGGGATCCAAAGACATACAATGAACTTGAAGTCATTCTCTATTCTTTTTCTTACAAAATTGTTTTGACATTTGGAAAATAATCTAAGCAGAAAGTAAAAGCACAGAAATTCAATCAAGTCAATGATTAGTAAAATAAAAGCATAAGTATTCAATCAAATCAGTGATTAATATTCATCCAAGCCATTACAGAAGTAATTCTAGACCATCAGAATGCGAATTCCCATAATTTGTATGAGGCACTTATTCTGAAATAACTCAGATATACAGTTTGTTGTAGGGGAATCATGCTTATTGTTGAAAATCTTAAACAGGACTCTTCTAACTTGTGTCAAGGAAAAAGAAAGGAATATATTAAGGAGCCTTCTCTGAACATTCACAGAACACACTAGCATGATAAAGTCCTTATAAGACATGTTGTTTAGAAATCTTTAAATGTTATTTAATCCAACATCTCCCAACCTCATTTTATAAAAATTTTCTAAAAATTTCCTCATGCCTTAATCTGTAACAAACACTTTAGGAAATACAACTTAAAATACAATATAATTTCTGCAAATATTTCAGGCCCTTCTTGTAGAAAGTATATTTGAGAATAGCACAGCTATAGTTTTAGAGGAATTATTTACTTTCTCTAAATGTATAGCTAGTTGCTTGGTTAAAAATACAAGTCAAATGGTACTCCAAATAAAATCCAAAAGAAAAAGATGAAATAATTTATAAAACATATAATATCTTTAACATATTGAATATGAATGATATTGAATAATGATTGAATGATATAATTTACCTACTATACCCAAATATTATCATTTAAATGTGAAATCAATATAATGTAATTTTAATGACATATTTACAATTTTTTTTCATACTAGGTCTTAGATATCTGGTATTTTTATACCTAAAGCACATCAAAATGGATATCAAGGTTTTCAGAGCCAGTTATGGCTAGTGACTACCCAATTGGGCAGCCAAGCTCTACTTCATGAAGTTATCTATTTTATTTACATACGTCTAAATTTTAATTTCACAATTTCTCTCACAATCACATGTATTTGTTTTGATAAGCTGAAAGTTATATACTTCACTATATTTATATTACTATAAATACACTATAAAATATAAATGTATTTATACTTATAAATAAATGTATACTTAGAAAATGCATCATGCAAAGAGTACAGTTTTATGATATTTAACCAACATTTAAAGGCAGGTAACCCAAACCACAATGAATATAAAAATTTTTTATCACCCTAAAAACTTCTTTTGTGTATCCTTCCAGTTACCTTCCTCCCTGAGTCCAGACAACCACCTATATGTCTTCTGTCACTAAAGATTAATATGCCTGATGCAGAGTTATAGATACATGAAATTATGTATTATATATTCTTTCTTTCTAGCTTACTTTTCTCAGCCTAATGCTTTATGAGATTCCCTCAAAATTACATGTAGTAACATTATAATGCTGAATAATCTTTCAGTGTATGAAAACATCACAATTTGTTTACCTGCTATTGAACATGTGTGTTGTATCCAGGTTTAGGCTATTATGAATAAACCTACTAAAGACATTCTTGTACTAGTCTTTTTTGTGGATGTACACTTTTATTTCTTTTGGGAAAATATATTGGCATGGTATTTCTGGAACATGTTGCATTTTTCAAAGTGTAATCTGTTCTCTAAAGTGGTTGAACCATTTTAGTTGTTTCATATCCCTGGCATCTCTTGATATGGTCAGCGTTTATAATGTTAGCTATTCTATTGGGTTTATAGTGGTAATCCACAGTGATTAAAGATGTTAATGATCCCTTCATTTATTTATTAATCATTTAAGGTCTTGTTTGGGGATATATCTGTTCAAATAGCTTGTCCATTTTCTTAACTGGGCTGTTCCTTTATAATTTCTAGATATAAGTTTCTTACCAAATACATATATGCATATTGCTAATATTTTCCCCCAGTTTATGGTTTGTTTTTTATGTGCCTAATGCTAACTGCTGTCTTTCAGAAACTAGAAATTCGATGAAGTTCAATTTATGAATTTTTTTTCATGTTATATGCTTTTTGTGTTCTAAGAAATCTATGGACTCTTAGAAACTGTTCTAAAGTATCATTTTCTTATATATTTTCTTCTATGTGTTACACTTTTAGCTTATATGTTCAGGCTTATATTCAATTTTAAATTAATTTCTGACTTTGTTGTGAGGTACAAATTTAGATTTTTTTTCCCAAATGTATATACACTTGCATTAGAACCTTAAAACTTCCCAGGTCGCACAGTGTAAATAATCCACCTGCCAATGCAAAAGACACAAGAGTCACAAGTTTGATCCCTGAGTGGGGGAAGATCCCTTGGAATCTGAAATGGCAACCCACTCTAGTATTCTTGCCTGGAAAATTCCATGGACAGGAGACCCTGACAAGCAGCAGTCCACTGGGTCACTAAGAGTCAGAAACGACTGAGTTCCTGAGCACACACACATGCATATTAGCACCTTGCTATTGTCCTAGGTAACTGAAACTTTGTTGATTCATTTTTCTATCTTTTTTTCAGTTTAATTATCTATGTGCTTCAGTTCAGGCATTGCTATAGACTGAACTGTATCTCCTCAAAACTCATCTATTGAAGCTCTAACCTTCAGTGTGACTAAATTTTGAGACTGGGCCTATATAGAGATAATTAAGGTTAAACGAGGCCATAAGGGTGGGGCCCTGATTAGAACCAGAGAGTTCCTTAACCCTCTCTCCATGTAAGCACAGAAGAAAAACAATCTGAGGACATAGCAAGAAGTAGCTGCCTGTAAGCCAGAAAGAGAGCTCTCCCCAGAACCTGCCTGTGCTGGCATCCTGATCTCTGATTTCTGGCCTCCATAACCATAGGAAAATAAATTTTAGTTGTCTAAGCCACCCAGTCTAGAGTATACTCTTATGGAAGCTTGAACTGACTAACACAGATATTCTTAATAGTTATTTCTTGGCATTTACTACTATTGTGACCTTCAGTACCATATCAGCTGCTAACTTCACCCTGTGGATAATATATATATATATTATATAATTATAATATATATATATATTAATTTAGATGCATTTTTTAATCTCTAGAAGTTCCATGTGGTTCTTACCTATATATCTTCTACTTTTTTTTGTATTATGCTTTCCTCTAAAATCTTGAATAGTCAAGATTTTTCTTATGTGGTTCACAATTCTACTTCTCTGCATGTTTAGTGATTGTTTTGTTAGATCCAAGACATTGCATATGCCATGTTTTCGAGTGTTCATATTTTGTTAACTTTCTTTAAAGAGTATTGATGTTTGCTCTGGGATGCAGTTAAGTTATATTGTGAGGCTTTAAAAATTGTTTTTTGTTAAGGTAGGAATGGAATACTCTTCTCTCAAGGGTTAATAGAGACTTACTACTCAGTTGTGACTCTTTGAGGTTTCTATTGATTGTACAAGAGTTAAACAAGGTTTCTTTACTCTCTCTGGGTAAAATTTGAACAACTTCTATCTCTATGTGTGGCCTGGGAATTAGTCCAGTTCAGTTCAGTTCAGTTGCTCAGTTGTGGCCAACATTTTGTTTTACCCCATGGACTGCAGCATGCCAGGCTTCCCTGTCCATCACCAACTCCTGGAACTTACTCAAACTCATGTCCATTGAGTCAGTGATGCCATCCATCTCATCCTCTGTCGTCCCGTTCTCCTCCTGCCTTCAATCATTCCCACCATCAGAGTCTTTTCAAATGAGTCAGTTCTTTGTATCAGGTGACCAAAGTACTGGAGTTTCAGCTTCAGCATCGGTCCCTCCAATGAATATTCAGCACTGATTTCCTTTAGGATGGATTGGTTGGATCTCCTTGCTGTCCAAGGGACTCTCAAGAGTCTTCTCCAACACCATAGTTCAAAAGCATTCTTGCAGTTGGTTTTGCTTGGCTTTGGGAGATTCACCATATGTAGATGCAGATTAACATTCAGCCAAGGAAAAAAAAAAAAAAGAGGACCACTGTATGCATTTTTTCCAAACTCCCTTCTTTCTGATAATCTACCCTGTAAATTACATCAGCCTTAGTCTCTCAAATTCCAATGTGTCTCTTCGATTGACCTCAGGTTCTACTTTGTTTCTCTTTCTTACACAGTAATCCAGAACTTGCGTCCCCTTCATACAAAAAAGCAGAGCAATTGTGGGACTCACCTCATTCTCTCATGAACCATAATGATGTAATTTCCATCACTGCAATTAGTGAAAACATTGTTTCATGTATTTGTCCAGATTTCTAGCTGTTTGTATGGCAAGACAAGCTGCATACCAGCTATTACTTTATAGTACTTGCAATAAACACTGATTAACAGAACATATAAATATATTCACTTCTGGGTACCTGTTTTGTTTCAAAAATAGGGATTAACAGTGGATGGAAATGAGAAAACAAGCATGAACATGAGAGAAAGAATTTTTCTGAAAGGCAAGAGAGTTATGCAGGTACTACATATCTAAGAGGTGGATTGTTAAGAAGTATTTTAAAATAATGAAATAGGGATTAAAAACAGATGGCTTATGCACACGCATTAACCACTTTATTTTTTTCCCCAACATCCCACTAAAATATGGTCGGGCTCCCCTGGTGGCTCATACAGGAAAAATATGGTGCAACAATATAAAAAGTACAAATGTCTATAGGAGAGAAGGGAAAAGCAAAGGTTTCAATGATTTTTTTTTGAATTATACAAAGCAGGAGAATCATTAACTAATTTAAAGGGTAAGGAAGTGTTTAACACAGAAGCTTTTGAGAAGAATAGCTGCAAACAACTGAATTCATTTACCCTGTTGAATCTCAGAGAAACTCAGCATTTTAAGAGACCATTTCAAAGATAACAAAATCACTGAGGTAAATGTTATATTAATTTGTCAGTTTTTGTTATAGAAAATAAATTTAAATATACTTGGGAAACTTCTATAAAAATTATTTTACTTCTAAAAGTTATATGAAAAATTCTTACTTGTATGAAGAGCTTGACTTTAAATGTTGCTAAAGCTGGTCCGCATATTTTCATTACCCCCTAACCTGAACATATATAAACTAAGGGAAAACTCATATACTTACTGCTGTTCTGAAAGATGTGTGGATGAGTAATAAAATATTTTGTTATTTTCTTTAATATAGCAAAGTTAACACTTACTTGTTTTCTTTTTATACTATATACAATTTCATTTCTTAGAGAAAGTTAGTTAAGGTATTGTGATATTTGAATAAATAATTATATTTCCAATCGACTAGAAATGTGAATATTACTTTATGATTGTTTTATACCCATCTTAATAAATGGTCTGGCTACCTCTGGATGAATAATGTATCTTTGACTAAACATCTATCAAATGACATAGAACCAGACAGCACTGTAAACTTGCAAAAGGAGGAGGAGTTGACTATAATTAAACATGAATATTGTGGCTTGCTCAGAAATGTAGCAATGTAAGATAACTACATAAAATTTAGGATTTCTTTTATTAGTAATTTTAAAATATCTCATGGACATTATAAAATATACCCTGCTACACTAATGGCAGAAAGAGGAACTAAAGAGCCTCTTGATGAGGGTGAAAGAGGAGAGTGAACAAGCTGATTTAAAACTCAACATTCAGAAAACTAAGATCGTGTCATTCAGTACCATCACTGCATGGCAAATAGCTAGGTAAAGATGTAAACAGTGACAGACTTTATTTTCTTGGGCTCCCAAATCACTATGGACAGTGACTGCAGCCATGAAATTAAAAGGCATTTGCTATTTGGAAGAAAAGTTATGACAAACCTAGACTGTGTATTAAAAAGCAAAGACACGACTTTGCTGACAAAGGTCCATCTAGTCAAAGCTATGGTTTTTCCAGTATGGATGTGAGAGATGGACGATAAAGAAGCCTGAGCACCAAAGAATTGATGCTTTCAAACTGTGGTTCTGGAGAAGACTCTTAAGAGTCCCTTGGACAGCAAAGAGATCAAACCAGTCAATCCTAAAGGAAATCAACCCTTAATATTCTTTGGAAGGACTGACGTTGAAGCTGAAGTTCCAATACTTCAGATACGTGATGCAAAGAGCTGACTCACTGGAAAAGATCCTGATGCTGCGAAAACTGAGGATAGGAGGAAAACGGGGCAACAGAGGATATGATGGTTGGATGACATCACCTACTCAATGGATATGAGTTTGAGCAAATTCGAGGAGATAGTGAAGGACAGGTTAGCCTGGTGTACTGCAGTTCATTAGATGCAAAGAGGTGAACATGACAGCCACTGAACAACAACAATCTGGGTGAGAAGAATTAATATCTCATAAAATATTTAATGGCCATAATTGTATACACAACAAAAGACATCTAATTGTTCCTATTCGGTCCTTCACACGAGCAACAGCAAGATTTCATGAATTAATCACTTCAGGCTGATTAAAAAGCATTATAAAACTCCAGCCTTTATAAAAATATCGACTTAGATCAGATCAGATGAGATCAGTCGTTCAGTCGTGTCCAACTCTTTGCGACCCCATGAATTGCAGCACGCCAGGCCTCTCTGTCCATCACCAACTCCCGGAGTTCACTCAAACTCACGTCCATCGAGTCAGTGATGCCATCCAGCCATCTCATCCTCTGTCGTCCCCTTCTCCTCCTGTCCCCAATCCCTCCCAGCATCAGAGTCTTTTCCAGTGAGTCACCTCTTCGCATGAGGTGGCCAAAGTATTGGAGTTTCAGCTTTAGCATCATTCCAAAGAAATCCCAGGGCTAATCTCCTTCAGAATGGACTGGTTGGATCTCCTTGCAGTCCAAGGGACTCTCAAGAGTCTTCTCCAACACCACAGTTCAAAAGCATCAATTCTTCGGCGCTCAGCCTCCTTCTTCACAGTCCAACTCTCACATCCATATGTGACCACAGGAAAAACCATAGCCTTGATTAGATGAACCTTTGTTGGCAAAGTTATGTCTCTGTTTTTGAATATACTATCTAGGTTGGTCATAACTTTCCTTCCAAGGAGGAAGCGTCTTTTAATTTCATGGCTTCAGTCACCATCTGCAGTGATTTTGAAGCCCACAAAAATAAAGTCTGATACTGTTTCCACTGTTTCCCCATCCATTTCCCATGAAGTGATGGGACCGGATGCCATGATCTTCGTTTTCTGAATGTTGAGCTTTAAGCCAATTTTTTCACTCTCCACTTTCACTTTCATCAAGAGGCTTTTGAGTTCCTCTTCACTTTCTGCCATAAGGGTGGTGTCATCTGCATATCTGAGGTTATTGATATTTCTCCCGGCAATCTTGATTCCAGTTTGTGTTTCTTCCAGTCCAGCGTTTCTCATGATGTACTCTGCATATAAGTTAAATAAACAGGGTGACAATATACAGCCTTGACATACTCCTTTTCCTATTTGGACCCAGTCTGTTGTTCCATGTCCAATTCTAACTCTTGCTTCCTGACCTGCATACAAATTTCTCAAGAGGCAGATCAGGTGGTCTGGTATTCCCATCATTTCAGAATTTTCCAGTTTTTTGTGATCCACACAGTCAAAGGCTTTGGCATAGTCAATAAAGCAGAAATAGATGTTTGTCTGGAATTCTCTTGCTTTTTTTTATGATCCAGCGGATGTTGGCAATTTGATCTCTGGTTCCTCTGCCTTTTCTAAAACCAGCTTGAACATCAGGAAGTTCACGATTCACATATTGCTGAAGCCTGGCTTGGAGAATTTTGAGCATTACTTTACTAGCGTGTGAGATGAGTGCAATTGTGTGGTAGTTTGAACATTCTTTGGCATTGCCTTTCTTTGGGATTGGAATGAAAACTGACCTTTCCAGACCTGTGGCCACTGCTGAGTTTTCCAAATTTGCTGGCATATTGAGTGCAGCATTTTCACAGCATCATCTTTCAGGATTTGAAATAGCTCAACTGGAATTCCATCACCTCCACTAGCTTTGTTTGTAGTGATGCTTTCTAAGGCCCATTTGACTTCACATTCCAAGATGTCTGGCTCTGGGTCAGTGATCACACCATCGTGATTATCTGGGTCGTGAAGATCTTTTTTGTACAGTTCTTCTATGTATTCTTGCCGTCTCTTCTTAATATCTTCTGCTTCTGTTAGGTCCATACCATTTCTGTCCTTTATCGAGCTCATCTTTGCATGAAATGTTCCTTTGGTATCTCTGATTTTCTTGAAGAGATCCCTAGTCTTTCCTATTCTGTTGTTTCCTCTATTTCTTTGCACTGATCGCTGAAGAAGGCTTTCTTATCTTTTCTTGCTATTCTTTGGAACTCTGCATTCAGATGTTTATATCTTTCCTTTTCTCCTTTACTTTTCGCTTCTCTTCTTTTCACAGCTATTTGTAAGGCCTCACCAGACAGCCATTTTGTTTTTTTGCATTTTTTTTCTATGGGAATGGTCTTGATCCCTGTCTCCTGTACTCATTGTCAAAAAAAGGAATATGAAAGCGAATAGTTGTTAACTTTAAAAACCTAGGTATCACATTCTCTTCTGAGATGTAGTCAGAAATACTGGTCAGAGGAACTGTTTCATAGGTTGATAATTTGTCCTCAATGATAGATGTTTATAGCTATAACCAGCAGAGTCCACTCTCTTCCCCTCTAACCCCCTAGAAAGGATCTGAAAAATATTTCTGTAGCTGCTATAAAATTGTTCACTTATAGGAACAAGAAAGTTCTAATACAATGCTGTTCTCACAGTAATGGATGAAACAATGCAACGAATGGAACTTCTGGTGTTTATAGTAATAAAACCCCTTGGACAGGGTCCAAAATCCATTTGCCTAATACTGAACTGTATGTTCCTAATGCTGTTATAGTGGCATTTCAGTTTATTCTGGAAGAACAGATGCCCACTGTTTTGGTTTTGCAGATTTTCACAGGAGATTGGCTATGTCTGCTCACTAAATGACAGAACAATTTAGAAAATATCTTTGGCCATAACTTCCTCATTTAAATTGATTAAGAGTGCAATCTATGTAGTGACAATCAGAACTATGTATAATCCAGTCTTTCCAAACTGTATTGCCAGCTGATGAAGAAACTGAATTTGACTAAAAGTCAAAACCAGAATTACAGTATTTTATGCAACCACATATGCCAACATTTAATTTTCATTAATTTTGATACATATTGAGATATAGATGTTAAAACTTAACGCATTTAAAGTGCCACATTTCTTTTTAAATCTGTCAAATTCTTTTCAAAATATCAGTGTTCAAAATAATGTTTTTATACTTCAATTTTGATATGTTCTGATTTAGGTACCAAAAAGCTATATATAGTTAACTTTTATGTATCCATCACTGATACATAGATACAGTAGATATATACCAAGTTTCTGCTAGTAATTAAAGAATTTGATTCTAATCCAAAAAGGCATAGATCTGTTGGAAGTATCAGTCGCCCATGGTGACACTGCATTTATTGCTCGAAAATGTTGAAAAACAGTGCAAAACTGATAATTACAAATTCAATTCCATTCAATTTCAATTGTGTTCTTTATGCTATTTATCAAGCCTATCATTAATTTGTTTTTGGTTCCCTAGCTAATTCACCACATGGGATTTTCTCTCTTCCCTTTTCAATGCCCTACAAAATTTAAAGTAGAGATTATACAATTTGATATCAGAAAATCAGTTTGAAATTAAGATTTCATTAGCTGTGTTGATTTAAGTCATAGCACTGTGTCTCTCTGTTCTCACTCATAAATAAAAATAGTAGCTGTGTGTACATGCCAAATTGCTTCAGTCATGTCTGAATCTTGACGATTCTAGGGGCTATAGCCCTCCAGGCTCCTCTGTCCATGGGGATTCTCCAGGCAAGAATACTGGAGTGGGTTGCTGTGCCCTTCTCCAGTGGATTTTCCCAACCCAGGGATTGAACGCATAGTCTCTTACATCTCCTGCACTGGCATGTGGGTTCTTTACCACTAGCCACCTGGGAAGCCCAAAATAGTACCAAACTCACGACAACTCTGTGGAAAAAAGAATGTGAACATGAACACTGAAGTTTTATGGGCAGCCTGTTGTGAATAAATTACTGTTTAAGACCTATTGTGTAAGAAGTGGTTCTCAAAGTTTTGTCCTGGAAGGAATAACATCAGAATAACAGAGAACTTGTTAGAAATACGAAGCAATTAAATCCCATTCCAGATTTACTAAATTAGAAACTCCAGGGATAGAGACTAGGAATCTGTTTTAACAAGCCCTGCAGGTAATTCTTTTGCTTAGTTAAGTTTGAGAAACAGCAGTATATTGAATCCTACTTGTCTTTCCACTTGGCATCAGTCTTGCCTGCTATAGTCTTTGGGAAACTCCATGTGAATTGTACAGAGAAGGCAATGGCACCCCACTCCAGTACTCTTGCATGGAAAATCCTATGGACAGAGGAGCCTGGTAGGCTGCAGTCCATGGGGTCGCAAAGAGTCAGACATGACTGAGCAACTTCACTTTCACTCTTCACTTTTATGCACTGGAGAAGGAAATGGCAACTCACTCCAGTGTTCTGGCCTGGAGAATCCCAGGGATGGGAGAGCCTGGTGGGCTGCCATCTATGGGGTCACACAGAGTCGGACATGACTGAAGTGACTTAGCAGCAGCATGTGAATTGTATTTAATGATTTGTCAAAGAGTCACTGATAAAGACACAGGTCTTTCATACATGGCTTTATGACATGCATTATTAAATATCTAATATGTCATAAAAATCTCAAGACATGGTTTTAAACATAATTATATAAAGCACAATATAACTCATGTAGATATCTATTTTGATATTAGTTTTAAAATTCATGTAACTATAGCAAGAGGAAATCATCATACATCACATTTAGAATTAGGAAATACCATTAGAATTTAGAAAATAACACTATTTGCTCCAATTTTTATTTCTGTTTATATATGCTCAAATTCTAGTGACTTTTTTCTTCCCCTCCTCTCTTCTCTTTTTTCTTTTTTTTCTGTCTAAATTTCTGCCTTTCTCTCTTTCCCTCTATCTTTCTTTCATAAATATCATTTTATCATCTTCTAACATGTTCAGTTCAGTTCAATTGCTGGGTCGTGTGTGACTCTTTCCAACCCTACAGACTACAGAACGCCAACCCTCACTGTCCATCACCAACTCCGGGAGTTTACCCAAACTCATGTCCATTGGGTCGGTGATGCCATCCAACCCTCTCATCCTCTGTCGTCCCCTTCTCCTCCTGCCCTCAATCTTTCCCAGCCTCAGGGTCTTCTCCAGTGAGTCAGATCTTCACATAAGGTGGCCAAAGTATTGGAGTTTCAGCTTCAACATCAGTCCTTCCAATGAAAACTCAGGACTGTTCTCCTTTAGGATGGACTGGTTGGATCCCCTTGCAATCCAAGGTACTATCAAGAATCTTCTCCAACACCACAGTTCAAAAGCAGCAATTCTTCTGTGCTCAGCTTTCTTTATAGTCCAAGTCTCACATCCATACATGACTAATGGAAAAACCATAGCCTTGACTAGACAGACCTTTGTTGGCAAAGTAATGTCTCTGCTTTTTAATATGCTGTCTAGGTTGGTCATCAGAGAAGGCAATGGAACCCCACTCCAGTACTCTTGCCTGGAAAATCCCATGGACGGAGGAGCCTGGTAATCTGCAGTCCATGGGGTTGCTAAGAGTCGGACACGACTGAGTGACTTCACTTCCACTTTTCACTTTCACATATTGGAAAAGGAAATGGCAACCCACTCCAGTATTCTTGCCTGGAGAGTCCCAGGGACAGGGAAGCCTGGTGAGCTGCCATCTATGGGGTCGCACAGAGTCGGACACGACTGAAGTGACTTAGCAGGTTGTTCATAACTTTCCTTCCAAAGAGCAAGCATCTTTTAATTTCATGGCTGCAATCACCATCTGCAGTGATTTTGGACCCCCAAAAATAAAGTCTCTCACTGTTTCCACTGTTTCCCCATCTGTTTGCCATGAAGGGTTAAGACCAGATGCCATGATCTTAGTTTTCAGAATTTTGAGCTTTAAACCAACTTTTTCACTCTCCTCTTTCACTTTCATCAAGAGGCTCTTTAGTTCTTCTTTGCTTTCTGCCCTAAGGGTGATGTCATCTCCATATCTGAGGTTATTGATATTTCTCCCAGCAATCCTGATTCCAGCTTGTGCTTCTTCCAGCCCAGCATTTCTCATGATGTACTCTGCATAGAAGTTAAATAAGCAGGGTGACAATATACAGCCATGACATACTCCTTTTCCTATTTGGAACCAGTCTGTTGTTCCATGTCCAGTTCTAACTGTTGCTTCCTGACCTGCATACAGATTTTTCAAGAGGCAGATCAGGTGGTCTGGTATTCCCATCTGTTTCAGAATTTTCCACAGTTTATTGCGATCCACACAGTCAAAGGCTTTGGCATAGTCAATAAAGCAAAAGTAGATATTTTTCTGAAACTCTCTTGTTTTTATCATGATCCAGTGGATGTTGGCAATTTGTTCTCTGGTTCATCTGTCTTTTCTAAAACCAGCTTGAACATCTGGAAGCTCTTGGTTCACATACTGTTGAAGCCTGGGGTGGAGAATTTTGAACATTTCTTTGCTAGCATGTGAAGTAAGTGTGATTGTGTGGTAGTTTGAACAATCTTGGCATTGCCTTTCTTTGGGATTGGAATGAAAACCGACCTTTTCCAGTCCTGTAGACACTGGTGAGTTTTCCAAATTTGCTGGCATATTGAGTGCAGCATTTTCACAGTATCATCTTTTAGGATTTTACATAGGTCAAATGGAATTCCATCACCTCCATTAACTTTGTTTGTAGTGATGCTTCCTAAGGTCCACTTGACTTCACATTCCAGGATGTCTGGCTCTAGGTGAGTGATCACACCATCATGATCATCTGGGTAATGAAGATCTTTTTTGTATAGTTCTGTGTATTCTTGCCACCTCTTCTTAATATCTTCTGTTTCTGTTAGGTCCATACCATTTCTGTCCTTTATTGACCCCATCTTTGCAGGAAATGTTCCCTTGGTATCTCTAATTTTCTTGAAGAGATCTCTAGTCTTTCCCATTCTATTATTTTCCTCTATTTCTTTGCACTGATCATTGAGGAGGACTTTCTTATCTCTCCTTGCTATTTTTTGGAACTCTGCATTCAAATGGGTATATCTTTCCTTTTCTCCTTTTTATTTTTGCTTCTCTTCTTTTCACAGCTATCTGTAAGGCCTCCTCAGAGAGCCATTTTGGTTTTTTGCATTTCTTTTTCTTGGGGATGGATGGTCTTGATCCCTGTCTTCTATATAATGTCATGAACCTCCGTCTATAGTTCATCAGATACTCTATCAGATCTAGTCCATTAAATCTATTTCCACATGTTAGCTTTTTTAAAATAGTGCTTTGGGACACTATTGCAACTGCACAGAATGTCTTCATATATTTGTATTTAATTCCGTTTAGAGAACAGTTTCTCTTAGAACAGCACTGAAGACAAAAGTAAAGGGTAGAAGAGCAGAGAACAAAAGTAATAAAAATGTTACTTAAGGCAATGATTTTTGTGTGTCTCTGGAGAAGGCAATGGCATCCCACTCCAGTACTCTTGCCTGGAAACTCCCATGGATGGAGGAGCCTGGTAGGCTGCAGTCCATGGGGTCTCGAAGAGTCGGATTCACTTTCACTTTTCACTTTCATGCATTGGAGAAGGAAATGGCAACCCACTCCAGTGTTCTTGCCTGGAGAATCCCAGGGACAGGGGGGCCTGGTGGGCTGCCGTCAATGGGGTCGCACAGAGTCGGACACGACTGAAGCAACAGCAGCAGCAGCAGCGGCAGCAGTACTGAGTTACAACATAGAATATTTTCCTACTCTGGGTTGTAGGAAAAAAACCCAAAAACTGTCATGTATAATGCTGCCTTAGTTACAATGTAGAATATTTTCCTACTCTGAGTTGTAGAAAAAAACCCAAAAACTGTCATGTATAATGTCTGCCTTCAATACATGTTTTTTTCTCTTTTCCTCTCCCTCAAGTCTAATACTTCTGTGTTTTGTCTTCTGCCAACACTGCTTTAATGGTTTTATGTTGTATGTTCATTCCTTTGGGCAAAAAGAGTAAATCCAAATTGTTTACAAGCTAAAAGATGAACTTACTATCAGAAAAAAATGTATCTTTGTTAAACATCTCTGGCTATAGTTGTTCAAAGTATAGCCTTGCTCAACAACAACAGCCATTCTTATACTATAAAAAGTATATATTTTCTTGCAATTAAAATTATATCCCATTTTAACAATCTTCATAATAACAATGATTTATTATAAATATAATGCAGTTTATAAAATTACTTATTACTTAAGTGCCAGATAAAAGTGCTACATCCTTTAATTCATTTAATATTAATTATAATTTTATATAAATAAATACTATTATTAACCCCATTTTAGAGATGAGTAACCTGAAAAGAAAAAGTTTAAAAATTGACATATATGCACTACTATATTTAACCTGTTCTGTAATAACCTTAAGTGGGAAAATAATTTGTAAAAG
The DNA here is from genome assembly GCF_002263795.3 of Bos taurus. NCBI lineage: Eukaryota > Metazoa > Chordata > Mammalia > Artiodactyla > Bovidae > Bos > Bos taurus. The sequence continues at coordinate 23,820,601 of NC_037344.1, read as the reverse complement.
AGTATATATACTCACACACACACACACACATATATATAACTGAATTACTGTACACCTGAAACACTGTAAATTAACTATGTGCTGTGCTTAGTCATTGGCTGCATTTTATGTTTTTTAATTAATCATATTTATTTTAAAAAAATCTGATGTTTACCAAGCAGAAATGAAATTCAAAGAAGCTTCAGCCTTGGGGCACAGTATTTAAGAGGACAGGAAAACTCAGTAATCAAAATATATAATATTTTCAAGCAGTATTTTTTTAAATCAATGGCTACTTATCTCTTTATGTTAAATAAAGTTTTATTGAAATAAGCACTGTGATTAGATGAGGTGAGTTACACATATCTATGCAAGTGCAGGGTCAAATTTTGTCCTTACTTAAATTTTTGTAATTTTTTATCATGGGTTTTGTGTTATTCTTATTTTTTATATACTGCATTAAAATATTTATATTGATTATGTACCTACCTTGTACTGCCTTGACTTTTCTACCCTGAGGCAACTGTTTCACTCATACTACCCTTGTCCTAACATAAGAACATGAGGTGTTTAGTTGTTACCATAGTTTTATGTAAACCTGGAATCACTTTCATACTCTAGTTATTGTTTTCTCTATGAGATCTAAAACTAAATGCTTTTGCCTCACAATGATTCTTTATATAGGTATTACTGATGGATTAGTAGGTTTTATTAAGTATTTAACATATGTCAAGCTATGTAATGAATAGCCTACTACGCAAATTCAGAGCGTGATTTCTATGGCTCTCTTTTCTTTTTCAAATAAAACATAATAAAGTTTTCACATATCAAATTGGGATGAAGTCAAGTATTTAGTTTTGTCATGCTTTACAGATTTTTCCAAAACTATGGAGAGTTATGGAATCCATAATGGTCGTTTGGATGACTTTCACACTTAAATTGGAAATACCCTTTCACGCCAGTCAGAATGGCTGCAATCCAAAAGTCTACAAGCAATAAATGCTGGAGAGGGTGTGGAGAAAAGGGAACCCTCTTACACTGTTGGTGGGAATGCAAACTAGTACAGCCACTATGGAGAAGAGTGTGGAGAGTCCTTAAAAGACTGGAAATAGAACTGCCTTATGATCCAGCAATCCCACTGCTGGGTATACACACCAAGGAAACCAGAATTGAAAGAGACACATGTACCCCAATGTTCATCGCAGCACTGTTTATAATAGCTAAGACATGGAAGTAACCTAGATGTCCATCAGCAGATGAATGGATAAGAAAGCTGTGGTACATACACACAATGGAGTATTACTCAGCCATTAAAAAGAATACATTTGAATCAGTTCTAATGAGGTGGATGAAACTGGAGACTATTATGCAGAGTGAATTAAGCCAGAAAGAAAAACACCAAGACAGTATACTAGCACATATATATGGAATTTATGGTAATGATAACCCTGTATGCAAGACAGCAAAAGAGACAGATGTATAGAACAGTTTTTTGGACTCTGCGAGAGAGGGTGAGGGTGGGATGATTTGGGAGAATGGCATTGAAACATGTGTAATATCATATATGAAATGAATCGCCAGTCCAGGTTTGATGCATGACACACCATGCTCAGGGCTGGTGCACTGGGATGACCCAGAAGGATGGTATGGGGAGAGGGGTTCAGGATGGGGAATGTGTGTACACCCATGGAGGATTCATATTGATGTATGGCAAAACCAATACAGTATTGTAAAACAATTAGCCACCAATTAAAACAAATAAATTTATATTAAAAAATAAATATATATCAGATTATTAAAAAAAAAGAATAAAAATAATGGAACTTTCCTGTATTGCTTTCACTTCCTGGTGTCACATGGTGCCCCTGTTGAATTTCAGTCCTCCAAAGACAACAGCCGTAGCTCCTCCACTTCATAACAAACATTTTTCTTGTCTGAGACTTAGCACAAACTGCTAACATAGCAAAGAGATCTCAATTCTTTACAGGGCAAATACAATTAAGTTTCTTTGTACTGGCCTCCTGCCTCTCTCTGTTTATTTACCTAGTCTCGGTCTTTATTCTTAGAATTCAAGCTATGCACTAGGTCTTCTGGTACTAGCTTCATGCAAAGAAGATGGTAGCTAACCTCCACAGAAGCTGTATTCCTTGTCTTGAGATTAATTCAGCTCTTGACTCACTGCCTTCAAGTAACCAGCATTAGGATTCTTGTTGTGCTTTTATGTTCTGGGGCAACCTGTCCACCAGTACATGTCTCCTGACTTTGATTCCCAATGATCTAGCAGAGAATTCTATTTGGTTACCTCCAGGAAGGTACTTAGATTTTATGCATATTGGATCCTCTTCTAATTTATTTTCTATTGTAGCAGTGCCAGTAGTACAGAATCACAAAGGAAAATAAATTCTAAGATAGTAGTTTTCAATACAGATTTACAGAACCAGATGACAATGAATCAATGAATTAAATTTGTTCCCTGTAGTGAGGAATACTGGTTTTTCTTTCATTGCTTGCTTTCCTGGTGGCTTAGATGGTAAAGCATCTGCCTGCAGTCCAGGAGACCCAGGCTCAATCCCTGGGTTAGGAAGATCCCCTGGAGAAGTAATTGACAACCTACTCCAGTACTCTTGCCTGGAAAATTCCATGGATGGAGGAGCCTGGTAGGCTACAGTCCATGGGATTGGAAGAGTCGGACACGACTGAGCAACTTCACTTTCTTCTCTCACTTACCTCAAACTATAGAAAAAGGAACTTGGTACATCTGTCCTATAGGACATTCTATTTCTCGAGAATGGAAGCATATTTCAGCTAACAAAGGGGCTGATATTGAGCCACATTTTCTGGAGGATGTCAGTCTCCTGTTTTTTTTTTTTGCTCTTTCCTCCACATGACACAGGTGGCTCCCTTTACCTTTTTTTTTTTTTTCATTTTTATCAGTCTTCAAGTACTTGGTATCTCCTGCCTGTCTCTACCCTTCCACCCCCTGATAATCTCTCTTTCTCTGCCTGATGGTAGAGGGCCTTTAGTCCAGCATCAACAAAATTAGATCTGTAGACTGCCTGCAGGGACCAAAACAAATGTGGGGAGAGAATGAGAGGTTTAGGCTTTACATCTAAAGAACACTTGCATTTATAATTTCATGAAACATAAACTTAACCATTTAATATTTTGAATGTCATTTAATTTCCTATTTTTAAATTGTCTCTATTGGTAAATCCCAAGAGACAGCAAGAAGAGATTTATATTTTATAACTTCAAAACATTATTTTATATGATCATATATAAATCACATATATGATCATATATTATTTTATATGATCATTTTATACATCAAAATTTCTATTGGTTAGTTGATCAGTTGTTTCTTCAGTTCAGTTCAGTTCAGTTGCTCAGTCGTGTCCGACTCTTCCCAATCCCATGAAATGCAGCATGCCAGGCCTCCCAGTCCATCACCAACTCCTAGAGTTCACTCAGACTCACGTCCATTGAGTCAGTGATATCATCCAACCACCTCATCCTCTGTTCTCCCCTTCTCCTCCTGCCCCCAGTCCCTCCCAGCATCAGAGTCTTTTCCAATGAGTCAACTCTTCGCATGAGGTGGCCAAAGTACTGGAGTTTCAGCTTTAGCATCATTCCTTCCAAAGAAATCCCAGGACTGATCTCCTTCAGAAGGGACTGGTTGGATCTCCTTGCAGTCCAAGGGACTCTCAAGAGTCTTCTCCAACACCACAGCTCAAAAGCATCAATTCTTCGGTGCTCAGCCTTCTTCACAGTCCAAATCTCACATCCACACATGACCACAGGGAAAACCATAGCCTTGACTAGACTAACCTTTGTTGGCAAAGTAATGTCTCTGCTTTTGAATATGCTATCTAGGTTGGTCATAACTTTCCCTCCAAGGAGTAAGCGTCTTTTAATTTCATGGTTGCAGTCACCATCTGCAGTGATTTTGGAGCCCAAAAAAATAAAGTCTGACACTGTTTCCACTGTTTCCCCATCTATTCCCCATGAAGTGATGGGACAGGATGACATGATCTTTGTTTTCTGAATGTTGAGCTCTAAGCCAACTTTTTCACTCTCCACTTTCACTTTCATCAAGAGGCTTTTTAGTTCCTCTTCACTTTCTGCCATAAGAGTGGTGTCATCTGCGTATCTGACGTTATTGATATTTCTCCCAGCAACCTTGATTCCAGCTTGTGTTTCTTCCAGTCCAGCATTTCTCATGATGTACTCTGCATATAAGTTAAATAAGCAGGGTGACAATATACAGCCTTGATGTACTCCTGTTCCTATTTGGAACCAGTCTTTTGTTCCATGTCCAGTCCTAACTGTTGGTTCCTGACCTGCATACAGATTTCTCAATAGGCAGGTCAGGTGGTCTGGTATTCCCATCTCTTTCAGAATTTTCCACAGTTTATTGTGATCCACACAGTCAAAGGCTTTGGCATAGTCAATAAAGCAGAAATAGATGTTTTCTGGCACTCTCTTGCTTTTTCGATGATCCAGCAGATGTTGGCAATTTTATCTCTGGTTCCTCTGCCTTTTCTAAAACCAGCTTGAACATCTGGAATTCACGGTTCACATATTGCTGAAGCCTGTCTTGGAGAATTTTGAGCATTACTTTACTAGAGTGTGAGATGAGTGCTATTGTGCGGTAGTTTGAGCATTCTTTGGCATTGCCTTTCTTTGTGAGTAATTACAAGTTTAGAGAGTTTAATCATTTATAAAATTGCATGGATTGGTAGAGCTAGGACTAGAATCTAGGTTTCTTCAGTCCAGGTGCTGGCCCCTTAATCCCTGTGTGGGAACACATTAGCCTTTCAGAAGTCCCTGCAAGGTCCTCTGACATTTCAGCATCAAGTCATCATTTCTTTGTTCTATACAGGTAACATTTCACTTCTAAGACAGGCTCTAAGTTTTGTTACATAAAAACTGGGTAGGGATTTTAGGAGTGAGGACCAAGGCTCATTTCCTTTCCTCTTTTACTGTCTCTCAAGAGCAAGAATCAGCTGAAAATCAGTGTTTGTGTTACAGGATTCATTGTGCATAATAACACAAATATCCTTCCAATGAAATAAGAAAGTGGGCAATTTTATAAAACAGTTCATTTAAGAATGGTATAAAAATATACCAGTTTACTAAACACAAAGGACAATAATATGGGATACACAAAAGAAATCAGGGAAAATTTTTCCACTCTTAGGTTAAAGAAATCCTTTAAGCAATTAATTTGCCTGAACTTTAATTATTTTGTATGTCAAATTGCCATGTTAGGTAGAAGCAGCCAGTAACAACTCACATGTCTTAAAGTTATAACAGTATTCCTTACAACAGTTGCCAAACTCAGGATATTTATTTCCCTGAGGAATAATTAAAAATAGCACATTATTTAGTACAATCAAAGGTGAAGTTGAACCAGTGAGTGAAGCAAACTATAGGCTTCAGTGTGACAATATTCATGTGAAGATATTTCTAACATTACTGTACAATGTCATGAATTTGATTTGATAATCATCACAGGTTTGAGTATAGGCTTCCCTGGTGGCTCAGATGGCAAAGAATCTGTCTGCAATGCAGGAGCCCTGGGTTTAATCCCTCTGTCGGGAAGATCCCCTGTAGGAGCCCACGGGAACCCACTCCAGTATTCTTGCCTGGAGAATGCCCATGGACTGAGGTGACTGGCGGGCTACACAGTCCATGGGGTTGCAAAGTGTCAGACACGACTGAGAGATTAAGCACAGCACAGCACAGGTCTGAGTGTATACGATTGGTCTAAATGACAAAAGAACACAAAGGAAAGGGTCAAATTTAAACCCTCTCTGGTCACTGTCCTGGTTTGTGGATTCTATCAATACCATTGCAATGCAGGATAAAGCCCCTCCCAGTGTTTTTTTTTTTTTTTTTTTTCTATTTAAGTTCCTACATGCAACAACCATAAAACCACTTCAAAAAAGTGACAAAAGAAAGTGATTCATTAATTTGTAAATACCTTTTAAACCCTTTCTGTCTTAATAATTGGACATCCTGGAATGTGAAGCCAAGTGGGCTTAGAAAGCATCATTATGAACAAAGCTGGTGCAGGTGATGGAACCCCAGTTGAGCTATTTCAAATCCTGAAAGAAGATGCCGTGAAAGTGCTACACTCAATATGTCAGCAAATGTGGAAAACTCAGCAGTGGCCACAGGACTGGAAAAGGTTTTCATTCCAATCCCAAAGAAAGGCAATGTCAAAGAATGCTCAAACTACCACACAATTGCACTCATCTCACACGCTAGTAAAGTAATGCTCAAAATTCTCCAAGCCAGGCTTCAGCAATATGTGAACTGTGAACTTCAGATGTTCAAGCCAGTTTTAGAAAAGGCAGAGGAACTAGAGATAAAATTGCCAACTTCTGCTGGATCATCAAAAAAGCAAGAGAGTGCCAGAAAACATCTATTTCTGCTTTATTGACTATGCCAAAACCTTTGACTGTGTGGATCACAATAAACTGTGGAAAATTCTGAAAGAGATGGGAATACCAGACCACCTGACCTGCCTCTTGAGAAACGTATATACAGGTCAGGAAGCAATAGTTAAAACTGGAAGGGAACAACAGACTGTTCCAAACAGGAAAAGGAGTATGTCAAGGCTGTATATTGTCACCCTGCTTATTTAACTTATATGCAGAGTACATCATAAGAAACGCTGGGCTGGAAGAAGCACAAGCTGGAACCAAGATTGCCAGGAGAAATATCAATAACCTCAGATACGCAGATGACACTACCCTTATAGCAGAAAGTGAAGAGGAACTCAAAAGCCTCTTGATGAAAGTGAAAGAGGAGAGTGAAAAAGTTGGCTTAAAGCTCAACATTCAGAAAACGAAGATAATGGCATCTGGTCCCATCACTTCATGGGAAATAGATGGGGAAACAGTGTCAGACTTCATTTTCGGGGGGCTCCAAAATCGTTGTAGATTGTGATTGCAGCCATGAAATTAAAAGACACTTACTCCTTGGAAGGAAAGTTATGACCAACCTAGATAGCATATTCAAAAGCAGAGACATTACTTTGCCAACAAAGGTCCATCTAGTCAAGGCTATGGTTTTTCCAGTGGTCATGTATGGATGTGAGATTTGGACTGTGAAGAAAGTTGAGCACTGAAGAATTGATGCTTTTGAGCTGTGGTGTTGGAGAAGACTCTTGAGAGTCCCTTGGACTGCAAGGAGATCCAGCGAGTCCATTCTGAAGGAGATCAGTCCTGGGATTTCTTTGGAAGGAATGACGCTAAAGCTGAAACTCCAGTACTTTGGCCACCTCATGCAAAGAGTTGACTCATTGGAAAAGACTCTGATGCTGGGAGGGATTGGGGGCAGGAGGAGAATGGGACGACAGAGGATGAGATGGCTGGATGGCATCACCGACTCGATGGACGTGAGCCTAAGTGAACTCTAGGAGTTGGTGATGGACAGGGAGGCCTGGCATGCTGTGATTCATGGGGTCACAAAGAGTCAGACACGACTGAGCGACTGAACTGAACTGAACTGAAAGGGAAAATTGTTATGACTATCTATATTTTGATGGTTTCATTTTATAAAAATATTTTATATATATTTTATCTTCAAATCAGATAGTTGGACCTTTTCATTCTTCATTTATAAATGAGAGAGTGAGAGAGAAAAATAAATTAATTCCTAGAGAGTATTGTGCAGAAGTAGAGTTGCACATCATGACCCCAAGTCCCAGTTCTAGGCCTGTTAGTGTATCCTGGTAGAAGGCTAGTGGTAACACCACCATTTTTTCAGGGGCCAAGAATAAAGACAGCTGTCTGTGTTTGAGGAAAAGAGGCAAAGGGAATTTTTTCCCTTTTCCATATTAATAAATAAACATCACTAACATTTTTAAAGATGTGAAGCATTGAATAAAACCAGCTACTATTTAGGGAAAATGTACTATATATTTTTAAGTTTTGTTTTGGTTTATGGTTGAAGATTTGTTTAATTTGGTATTTAGTGAGTAATTCTACTGTTTTTATTGACTTTCATTCTTCTGAAAAACACAAGGAGGCGATTAAATCAAAGTTGACAGGACTACTTTTCCTCCATTAACTGAATAGCATGATTTATTCAAATATGCAGGCAATAAACATTTTTATGTGTATTTACTTTTCATGCCTTTCATGAGACATTCCTATTAAAGTATTAACATTTTCAAATGCAAAATAAATATGTCTTTGATTGGCTGAGTGAATTCTATCGAGAGAATTTCATAGAACAGCTCATTTTGTGTTGTTAGAATAATCTGATGAACACCATTGTTCTCTTTATTCTAGAAGTAGCTGGCTTTTCCCAGAACAAAGATGCTATGACTACAGCTACAATTTTATTTTTTTCCAGATTACGAATTGTAACTATCCTATCTCTCTACCTAATATATTATATTCAAATAGGTTTTCTTGCATATTATTTTCTGTCAAGAATAAAGAAGTATTTCCATGAAAGAATCCAAAAATTGTGCTGAAATCACGCAAATGTGGAATTAGTTACCAATTTATTCTATAAATAAACTGGGAATTGTAGCCTATTCTTTACTGAAATAAGAAACTTAAAGTTAGAAACTGGCATGTTAGAAGTTTTGTCCATAAGAGTACCTACTACATTTTTAACGTTACTTACTCCTTACACAGATGCTAAATTACCTGTTAAGAAATCTAGCATAAAAAATTACAAAATAATTTTTTGTTTTAAATTTTTTGTCTTTTCCTATCTTTCTAGTTTTGTTAAAATTAGAATAAACAGAATTAGGAATATCATTCTATAATCATGCAGTCACTAAGTCAGGGACCTAAGAAATACTGGATAAATGTTTATTAATGATTAATAAAAAGATGAAGAAGGAAATGGCAACCCAATCCAGTATTCTTGCCTGATAAATCCCATGGAGAGACACAGGGTCACAAAAGGGTCAGACAGAACTTAGCGACGAAACAACAACTGAAACTAAAAGACTGTGTACACATAAGAAAATATTGCCCAGTTTTGCTAACCTCACTTAAATGTTTTTGCTTAATAAAAAGTTCTCTTAAAAAATCATAATAAAAAGACATATTGTCCAGAAGAGAACTGGATTCAGAAAAGAAAAATTTTACTGTAGTGCAATGAGCTTGGAAATACCGAAATATTTTTCCTCAAAAGAATGTTCTGCTGAGTAAAATTCACATATCATGTTTCAAATGAAAGCAATCACAACAGTAACAACAAAGAATAAAGTTATCAGGGTGTGAGCATATTGAGGTCTCTGAAAGGCAGGGGTATTCATCAAAAGAGACCATAATTGTCAGTTGAGATTTGTGCAAGTGGCATGTAGTCATATACTTTTGTGGTATGTTTTCTCTTGAAGTACAAAGCAAGGTGATCTCTTGAGAGAAAAAGGGGAAGAGCAGGACTAGCAGGTTTAGGAGAGGAGAAGAAGTTTAAAATAATTATTGGATTATATACACCCTCTGCACACAGTGAATGTTGTCCAATTGACTTGAAATTATGGATAGCATTTACAGAGCCTAAGACTGTTTGTGATCCTGCCATCTCAACTGAACAGTTGAATCAATTTGGTCAAATATCATGTTAATAAGGTCAAAAAGTCAGTCAAACTGGTTGTCTGACTTGAATGATTGTATGACTAAAGTGATTAGTGAAAACAGCCTTAAACTCATATTAATCCCCAAACCTTTTCCTCTGAAGAACTGTCCTGTTTATAGATGTTGGGCTGTTACTATAGAGGTTTGCTGTCTACATTAACATTCCTCAACATTTTAGATCACATACCTCCTGTTGAAAGCATACTCAATTCTACACCCTCTTTTAAAGTCTCTCAAATTCAACACAATTTAGTTAACAATCCCAAAACAAAAAAGGATTTTCGATTAGTTCTTCAAAATAAAGATACATTTTCTTCATCTTTCAGCATTAATGCCTATTTTGCAGGAAAATGTAAGTTTAGCAGGGGATTTAAAATGTCACTTGTCCAATTATCTTCATAAGCTTATTAGAGAAACTGTGTGTTAGTAAACATCTTTTAATAATAAAAACATTCCTACTCTCCAAAATCTAATTCTTGTTAACTGCACATTGATACTTTATATACTGAACTCACTGGATATTAATACCATTGGATATTAATTCTATATTTACTGCACACCATCCACCATAGTTATCATTAGTGCAGACACAGTGGAAAGTAGGTTATGGCATTTATCAACAAGTCAGTAAAGTCTCATTTGTGGCTTCCCACTGCTTACATATAAAATCAGTCTTTCTGTTAAGATGTTGGGATAAATCAAGCCCCAATCTACAATGTAATTTGTTGTTTCAAGAATATTTTTGTAGGGCAAAAGGGATCTACTTGAAATTCTTTTTTGGTAAAATTATTAACCTGCTGAAAGGACAAAAATCATTAACTAATTGAAAAGACTCAATATAATCACACATGAAAAAATATACAATGAGCATTTTTCTATGAGCCCTTAGTAACTTTACAGAAAAGATTAACATTTGATAATGTCTAAAAAACAGATTAAATGTCAGCACCATACAGTTTATTCCTATGCATTATGCCCATCATGTCCAAGGTAGGCTCCACTCCTTTTGTCTGATCTAAGAAATGTGCTTAATGCTAAGTGTCCTTGAGGACTTTAATAGAAAAAAATAATAATTTTATATTTTCCCCATTCTCACATATTACAAGTGAAGGCAGTCAAGAGTGGTGCGTGTTGGAGAGGGAATATTGTACTGAAATAGGGATCACTGATTAAGCCGGAAAAAATATCGTTACAATTTATGTCAAAGAGTGTTCTGCCTATTTTGTCCTCTAGGAGTTGCATGGTTTCTGGGCTTACATTTAGGTATGATATCACTTATATGTGAAATCTAAAAAATAAGACAAACTAGTGAACATAACAGGAAAGAAGCAGACTAACAGATACAGAGAACAGACTAGTAGTTACCACTGGGGAATGGGACTCAAGGAGGGGCAATTTAGAAGAAGGTAATTAAAAAGTACAAACTTTATATACAAATAAGCTACATATATACTGTGCATCAAAGGGAATGCAGTCAATATTTTATCATGATAAACAGAATGTAATCTTTAAAACTGCAAATAACCATATTGTACACCCATAACATATAATACTGTACAGCAAACTATAATTAAAATATATATATACAGGATGATGTGTGTGGATTATATGCAAATACCACAACATTCCATCTGAGGAACTTGAGCATCTTTGAATTTTGGTATCTGAGGGGGTCCTGGAACAAATTTCTCAGGGATACAGAGAGACAACTGTACTTGATCACAGTAAATCAAGGAGAAGAGGTATTCAGTCTGTGTTAAATACAAATAAATATCACTTACTACTCAGAAAAGAAAAAGAGGGAAATAGCAACATGTTAAAGACTATGAGATTGGTACGCCACTGTGCTGTGCTCAGTCATGCCTGACTATGACCCTATGGACTGTAGCCCACCAGGCTCGTCTGTCCATGGGGATTCTCCAGGCAAGAATACTGGAGTAGGTTGCCATGCCCTTCTCCAGGGGATCTTCCCAACCCAGGGATCAAATCCAGGTCTCCCACATTGCAGGAGGATTATTTATCTGCTGAGGTACCAGGGAAGCCCATGAGATCAGTATATATTTAATGAATTCAAGATAACTCAGATATACATTTAATGAATTCAAGATAACTCGGAGAGAGTTAAGTGTAGATGTTGAGTAATCAGTTACATACAGAAATTGGAAGTGTGAACAGTGTTTTGACCTCGAAATAAAAATTTTAGAATCCTCATAGTTGTTACTGTCCATGGAGAACCACTGTCAGAAAGCTGTTATATATAGCTTAGAATCATAGTCTCCTTCGCAACAATCTCTATCCTATTGAAAAATCCTGGTCTTATAACCTCCAATTTCCCCCAAAGATACCAACTTCTCTCTGTCTCTCCATTCAAATCAATAATATATCTATGCCAGTCTCCATATATAGTCTCACATGCTTATAATTTCTACTCTTTTCTCCTTTTCTAAATATAGCTCCATAGTCTCCAAAATATATGTTTATACAAAAATGAGACCCTATAAATCATAATTTTGACTCTGTCACTCTAAATGCTACACTTAACAGGCATTGTTCATTGCTCAAGTGTAGTACCTGGGCCTTTCATGCTCTGGCCCTCACCTGTAGTGCCCACCTTATCTTGTTGCATGCTCCTTCTGTGTTCCATCAATACTGCTTTCAGTGCTTTCCATGTGGCAGTCGTCTTCCCTTGCAGGGATTTCTGTACATTTTTCTAGGTAAGTCATTCCACTAACTTCCATAAAATTATGGCCCAACTATTTACAGTAGCTAAGACATGGAAACAATCTAAATGTCCATCAGCAGGCAAATGTGTATAAAAGATCTGGTATAATATATATATGTGGTGGTTTAGTCACTGAGTTGTGTCCAACTCTTGAGACCCTAAGGATTTAGCCTCCCAGGCTCCTCTGTCCATGGGGTTTCCCAGCCAAGAATTTATATTATATATATATATATATATATATATATATATATATATATACACACACACACACACATAATAATATATACATGTATATATATATATATATATATACATATATAAAACAGTGTATTGTTCAGCCATGAAAAGAATGAAATAATGTCATTTACAGCAGCATGTATGGACTTAAGAGATTATCATACTAAGTAAATCAGAAAGAGAAAAACAAATACCATATGATACCACTTATATGTGGAGTCTAAAATATGACACAAATAAACACAGCTATGAAAGAGAAACAGATATATAGACATAGAGGACAGACTTTTAGTTTCCAGTGGGGCAGGGGTTGGGGCAGGAAGGCACTGGGGTTTTGGGATTAACAGATGCAAAATATTATATGTAGGATGGATAAATAAGATCCTACTGTATAGCACAGGGAGCAATGTCAATATTCTGTGGCAAACCATAATGGAAAAGAATATAAAAAAGAATATGTATAGCTGAATCACTTGGCTATACAGAAGAAATTAACACAACACTAAACCAACTATACCACACACAAAAAAATATATAACATAAAACATGACCCAGTACAGTTTCATCAAATCATTTCAGTTTCTACATGCATTTTCTAAAGAGAGAAAAAGGAGTAAATAAGGAGTACATGGTCATTTAAATATGAATGAAAGAGTCTCAGTGTAGCCACAAAATAGTTTGAAAAGATATTTCTGATATTCTGACAAGAAATTATTGTAGTGAGTTACATCGTGGTAGCACTAACTTTTTTCACTGAGGAAACAGTTATGAAATAATCTCTAGTCCTTTATTTTTTGTTCAATTACCCAGTTTTATTTATCTTATAGTCTTTAAATGTTAGATTGTTGGGTTTGGTTACATATGTATAACATACTATTTTTCCTATTATACTTTACTTGAAAAAATATCTACTTCATCTAATTGAAGGCAGACTCTTACAATAGAAATAAAATGAATGTTATTTTATAATTACATCCTTTGGTCTTTAGGTAAACAAGTAAAATGATTTCTAGATTACTTAAATGAACAAAACTAGATGCAATTAAGAGATTAGATTTCTTAAAAAAAAATCTGAGCTAGTTGTGCTACTTCATAAAACTTAGCTGTCTAAATGAACAAAAGGACTTTTGAACCATTTATGTTTTTCCAATTTGGGAGCTTTAAAGGTTCCTTAACTATTTTTAAAGTATTACAATCCTGTGTTTATAAGCATTCAGTCAGTTGAATCATTTAGTCGTGTTCGACTATTTGCGACTCTATGGACCGCAGCACGCCAGGCCTCCCTGTCCATTACCAACTCCCGGAGTTTACCCACTCATGTCCATTGAGTTGGTGATGCCATCCAAACATCTCATCCTCTGTTGTCCACTTCTCCTCCCACCTTCAATCTTTTCCAACATCAGGGTCTTTTCAAATCAGTCAGTTCTTTGCATCAGATGGCCAAAGTACTGGAGTATTATCTTCAACATCAGTCCTTCCAATGAATATTCAGGACTGATTTCCTTTAGGATGGACTGGTTGGATCTCTTTATGGCCCCAAAACTGTCAAGAACCTTCTCAAATACCATAGTTCAAAAGCATCAATTATTCGGTGCTCAGCTTTCTTTATAGTCCAACTCTCACATCCATACACGACTACTGGAAAAACCATAGTCTTGATTAGATGGACCTTTGTTGGCAAAGTACTGTCTCTGCTTTATAATATGCTGTCTAGGTTGGTCATAACTTTTCTCCCAAGCAGTAAGTATCTTTAATTTCATGGTTGCAGTAACCATCTGCAGTGATTTTGGAGTCCCCCAAAATAAAATCTGTCACTGTTTCCACTGTTTCCCCATCTATTTCCCATGAAGTGATGGGACAAGATGCCATGATCTTTGTTTTCTGAATGTTGAAATTTAGGCCAACTTTTTCACTCTCCTCTTTCACTTTCATCAAGAAAGCTCTTTAGTTCTTCTTTCTGCCCTAAGGGTGGTGTCATCTGCATATCTGAGGTTATTGATATTTCTTCCAGTAATCTGGATTCCAGCTTGTGCTTATTCACCCCAGCATTTCTCATGATGTACACTGCATATACGTTAAATAAGCAGGTGACAATATACAGCCTTGATGTACTCCTTTCCCAATATGGAACCAGTCTGTTCCATATCCAGTTCTAACTGTTGCTTCTTGATCTGTATACAGATTTCTCAAGAGGCAGGTGAGGTGGTCTGGTATTCCCATCTTTTTAAGAATTTTCCATAATTTTTTGTCATCCACACAGGCAAAGTCTTTGGCATAGTCAATAAAGTAGAAATAGATGCTTTCTGGAACTCTCTTCCTTTTTCGATGATCCAGGAAGCCTGACCTTTTCCAGTCCTGTGCCACTGCTGAGTTTTCCAAATTTGCTGGCATATTAAGTGCAGAATTTTCACGGTATCATCTTTTAGGATTTGAAATAGCTCAAATGGAATTCCATCACCTCTACTAGCTTTGTTTGTAGTGATGCTTCCTAAGGTCCACTTGACTTTGCATTCCAGTATGTCTGGCTCCAGGTGAGTGATCACACCATCATGATCATCTGGGTAGTGAAGATATTTTTTGTACAGTTCTTTTGTATATTCTTTCCATCTCTTCTTAATAACTTCTGTTTCTATTAGGTCCATACCAGTTCTATCCTTTATTGGGCCCATCTTTGTGTGAACAGTTCCCTTGGTATCTCTAATTTTCTTGAAGAGCTAGTATTTCTCTAGTATTTCCCATTCTCTTGTTTTCCTCTATTTCTTTGTACTGATCATTGAGGAGGGCTTACTTATCTCTCTTTGCTATTCTTTGGAACTCTGCATTCAAATGGGTATATCTATCCTTTTCTCCTTTGTTTTTTACTTCTCTTCTTTTCACAGCTATTTGTAAGGCCTCCTCAGACAGCCATTTTGCTTTTTTGCATTTCTTTTTCTTGGGGATGGTTTTGATTACTGTCTCCTGTACAATGTCACAAACCTCCATCCATAGTTCATCAGGCACTCTATCAGACCTAATCCCTTGAATCTATTTCTCACTTCCACTCTATAATCACAACAGATGTGATATAGTTCATACCTGAATGGTTTAGTGGTTACCCTATTTTCTTCACTTTAAGTCTGAATTTGGCAATAAGGAGTTCATGATCTGAGCCATAGTTAGCTTCCGGTCTTGTTTTTGCTGACTGTATAGAACTTCTCCATCTTTGGCTGCAAGAATATAATCAATCTGATTTCCGTATTGACCATCTGGTGATGTTCATGTGTACAGTCTCTTATGTTATTGGAAGAGGGTGTTTGCTATGACCAGGGCATTCTCTTGGCAAAACTCTGTTAGCCTTTGCCCTACTTCATTCTGTACACCAAGGCCAAATTTGCCTGTTACTCCAGGTGTTTCTTGACTTCCTAATTTGCATTCCATTCCCCTCTAAGGAAAAGGACATCGTTTTGGGGTGTTAGTTCCTGAAGGTCTTCTAGGTCTTGAGAGAACCTTTCAACTTCAGCTTCTTCAGCATTACTGGTCGGGGCATAGACTTGGATTACTGTGATATTGCATGGTTCCTTGGAAACAAAGACTGCATCCAAGTACTGCATTTCAGACTCTTTCATTGACTATGATGGCTACTCCACTTCTTCTAAGGGATTCTTGCCCACAGTAGTAGATATAATGGTCATCTGAGTTAAATTCACCCATTCTAATCCATTTTAGTTTGCTGATTCCTAAAATATCGATGTTCAATCTTGCCATCTCCTATTTGACCACTTTCAATTTGACTTGATTTTTGGACCTAACATTCCAGGTTCCTATGCAATATTGCTCTCTATAGCTTTGGACTTTGCTTCTATCACCAGTCACATCCACAACTAGGTGTTGTTTTTGCTTTGATTCCATCTCTTCATTCTTTCTGGAGTTATTTCTCCACTGATCTCTAATAGCATATTGGGCACATAACAACCTGGGGAGTTCATCTCTCAGTGCCCTATCTTTTCACCTTTTCATACTGTTTATGGGGTTCTCAAAGCATGAACACTGAAGTGGTTTGCCATTCCCTTCTCCAGTGAACCACATTTTGTCAGGACTCCACACCATGAGACATCCATTTTGGGTGGTGCTACATGGCATGGCTCATGGTTTCATTGAGTTAGACAAGGCTGTGGTCCATGTGATCAGATTGGTTTGTTTTCTGTGATTGTGGATTTCAGTCTGTCTGCCCTATGATGGAGAAGGATAAGAGGCTTATGGAAGCTTTCTGATGGGAGAGATTGAATAAGGAAAACTGAGTCTTGTTCTAATGGGCGGGGCTATGCTCAGTATATCTTTAATCCAATTTTCTGCTGATGGGTGGAACTGTGTTCCTTTCCTGCTATTTATCTGTGCTAAGGAGATACTCCATGTCCATGTTCAGAGAAACCCCAGCAAGATGGTAGGAGGGGCGAATTTGCATTCAGAATCAAACCTCATACCCACCAGAGACACTCATAGGGCTCAAACAAACCTTGTGTGCACCAGGACCCAGGGACTCCACAGAGACTGAGACAGACTGTGTTTGAGCATCTCCTGTGGCAGTATGGGCAACAGTGGACTGCCACGGGAACAGCGGCTCTGGGTGTAGCAGACATGGGTATGGCATAAGCCTTCTTGGATGAGGTCGTGATTAACCCCACCACAGAGCTGCCAGAACTTACACAGGACTGGGAAACAGACTCTTGGAG
This sequence comes from Bos taurus, assembly GCF_002263795.3. NCBI lineage: Eukaryota > Metazoa > Chordata > Mammalia > Artiodactyla > Bovidae > Bos > Bos taurus. The sequence goes on along the minus strand of NC_037344.1, from coordinate 23,803,343 downwards.
GGCACAGACAGAACCGTGTGTGCACCAGGACCCATAAGAAAGCAGCAGTGACCACAGAAGAGATTGACCCAGACTTGCCCACGAGTGTCCTAGAGTCTTCAGTGGAGGCGTGGGTCGGTCGTGGCCTGCTTCAGGGTTGGGGGCACTGAGTACATGCATGGGATCTTTTGAGGGAGGCCACCGTTATCTTCATTATAAGCATTAGGAATAAGTTAATTTTTCAAGCTAATAGTTTCATTTATCTCAGGCTGAATATTTTAAAAAATAATTCCAATATACTAGACAGACTAATAGTTTGAAAAACCTAACAGGATTCTTGGAAAAATATGCTCAGAAAATTTAGAATATATATTTTGATAATACCAACTTAAAATATGTATCAATTATGGTAATTGGATAGTTGTTCTCTATCCAACAAAAAGCAACATTGGTTGCAACATTCTTTAATGCTTCTACATTTTTCCCTATTATATTATGTATGTCCAAAATCCATAAAGTAGAAATTAGATACAGAAAACAAAAACCACTTTTTAGAACTTGAATTAACATATCACTATTTTTATGATGTTTCTGAGTCCCCTGTGATTCTAAATATATCTATCATTTAGATAGTACTTCTGATTAATTGAAAAGTTTTCCAAAGTCTTCTCCAAATCTGCTGCACTATTAGGTGCAGACCTAACAATGATGTGGGAGACTAACTTTTGCATAATGTTGTATCCATGGTATATTGCCTACTAGCTTAAAGTATTAAAAATGGACTAACTCATTTGTTTTGCTTAATTAATTGCCTATCTATGATATAGCTATCCAGACAACCAACAATAGGACAAAAATAAAGTATCAAAATTATTTCCATATATACATATCTATAGATTTAGTTTGAGCAAAATTATAAAGAGTTCATTTTATTGAAATAAGAGGACGATGGTTATATAAAATTGATTTTCACTTACTAAATAAACAAATGCTGAAAATGTATTTGAAAATAGCCAATGACTGTTTTTAACAATTATCTTAACCTGTAGATATAAAAATAATGGGCTTCCCAGGTGGCATTACTGTCAAAGAACCCCACTGCCAACACAGGAGACATAAGAGACGTGGGTTTGATCCCTGGGTGGGGAAGATCCCCTGGCCAAGGACATGGCAACCCACTCCAGTATTTCTGCCTGCAGAATCCCAAGGACAGAGGAGCCTGGTGGGCTATAGTCCATGGGGTTGCAAAGAGCTTGACATAACTGATGCAAAGAGCTTGACATAACTGAAGCAACTTTGCACAGACATGTGAAAATAATGCTTTCTCAGTCCCAGACTCAAGTGATTTTCTGTATACATTAAAGTTTGTTGATGACTAAAAAACTTATTATATACACATATATATACATATCAGAAATACATATGTCAGAAATTAGTAAGTAGAACTGTAAGTTAGTTGCTGAACCACAAAAGATGCCGGGATTCTTGGCCTCCAGAAGAGAAGAATTCAATCCAGGGCCAGAGACGAGGCTTGATTGCTCAGAGCTTTTGTGTAATAAAGTTTTATTAAAGTATAAAAGGGGTAGAGAAAGCTTCTGACATAGACATCACAAGGGGACAGAAAGAGTGTCCCATTCACTAGTGTTAGCAATGGAGTTATATACTTTTAATTAGCTATTACAATGAATCAAAAGAAAGTCTGGAGGTTGTAAAGAGCTTACTAGACCCACTCCCATAATTTACATTTTAAGATAACTGGATTAGCCAGAAGGTTTTTGCCAGAAACTGCCCTCAAGCAGGATACATTATTGTTATATAATCCTAAGGAATGTAGAGGAAAAAAAACAAACATTTGTCCTTTCCTTCTCCTTGAGAATTCCAGACCCCTATCTCCTTGGGGACCCCTGGACTTCTTATCAATCTGCCTAGGAATTGACTCTCAGAACCTTACAGAATATTTTGTGATCTCATCTAGTAATGAACAGAGTGTCTTTTTATCCAACTGCCAAGTATTCAGCAGCAAAACAGGATGAGCATAGTTTATGAGGCCATTAACAAACATTTTAGGATAATTCCAAATGCTTGAGATAGCCCTGGGCCTTTTATAAATCACTCCATGAAACAAAATCTGAAGCACCCTTAGAATCTTATAACATGACCACCTGACTTAGTCATTTTAAAAGAGAAGGGAATAAAATGTAAACATTTCAGTGATAAATAAGAATAAATAAACATATATTAAAATAAGGAAGAGTTCCAACTGCTTTTCCTAATTTTTCCATTAGATATACTCATTGTCATTTAAAACTAGGGATAATGTTTCATTTAAACAACTGGAATTTTTTTAAAAAAATAAGCTTTGGGCATTTTGTTTGCTTTTCAATTTAAATCCTTTTACATTGGCATGGCTCTTCTTTTCAACTGCCCTTTACTGACACCAAAGTTTTTTTATTTTGTATTGGAAAAACCCACTTCAGACTGGCATTCCATTACAATCACTGTGTCATGTGAATTATTTTTTAAATGCAAATTACACAGTATGAATCTTCTGCTTAAAACCCTTCAGTAGCTTTCCATTGTCCAATGAATAAAAATTCTAATTACTTAGGCTAGCTCTTAAGTATATCTGAACCTTGCCTGCTTTCCGTTCTTCTTCTTGGTCCTCCAATCACATTGCTCTCATTCAGTAACCATTTCAGAGCATTCCATGTCCACGTTTCCCCTTCCTGCCATAATTCATCTGAAACTCTAAGGCTGATAGGTTAGGTGGTCTGGTATTCCCATCTCTTTAAGAATTTTCCACGGTTTGTCGTAATCTACACAGTCAAAGCCTTTGGCGTAGTCAATAAGGCAGAAGTAGATGTTTTTCTGGAACTCTCTTCCTTTTTTAATGATCCAATAGATGTTGCCAATTTGATCTCTGGTTCCTCTGCCTTTTCTAAATCCAGCTTGAACATCTGGAAGTTCATGCTTCATGTACTGTTGAAGCCTGGCTTGGAGAATTTTGAGCATTACTTTGCTAGCATGTGAGATGAGTGCAATTATGTGGTAGTCTGAACATTCTTTGGCATTGCCCTTTGGGATTGAAATGAAAACTGACCTTTTCCAGTCCTGTAGCCATTGCTTGAGATTTCCAAATTTGCTGGCATATTGAGTGCAGCACTTTAACATCATCATCTTTTATGATTTGAAATAGCTCATTTAATACTGAAAAAAATTATTTTCAAAAGATTAAAAGATACTAAAATGAAATTTTTATATCAGTTTAAAAACTAGGCCGTATTCATTGGTTATTAAATTGAACTGACTGCTACAGTTTAAGTGTAGAGGAAAAAGATGTTCAATGTTCACTTTCTCAAGTTTATATATGTATGATAGTCACTTACTCATGTCCACCTCTTTTGAATCCATGGACTGTAGCCCATCAGGCTCCCCTGTGGCTGCTGCTGAGTTTTCCAAATTTGCTGGAATATTGAGTGCAGCACTATACAGTTCATGGAATTTCCCAGGCAAGAATACTGGAGGGGCCAGCCATTCCCATCTCCAGGGGATCTTTCTGACTCAGGAATAGAACCTAGGTTTCTTGCATTGCAGGTAGATTCTTTACTACCTATGCCACCAGGGAAACCAAGTTTACATTTCTACAAATAAATTGGAAGAGAGATATGAGAAGGCAGCTAAACTACTCCATAATATCGCACGCACCTTGGCATCCATTCTGTGTGGCCAAGCTGTTGCCAAGGATCCCTTAAACTAACTCCCCACTGCCCTTGTCATATGCATCCTACCCCTAAGGCACAGGACCTTCCCTTTCTGCCCGCCTCAGATTACCAAACCCTTCAATTTACCAAGCACCATTCTATTTGGTTTGAATTAACCAATCCAGCCTTAGCCTGGAAATGCCAAAGCACTCCACACTTGGGCCCTAATCAAGGCATGTACCCCAGGTCCTGGAACTCTCTCTCTCTCTCTCTCTGCCTGAATTCTGCCCTTACTTCACTGTGGGTGCTGTGCCAGTGTTCTTCCTACAGGAGGTGTGAAAAACAAAGGTCTCTATTTCCTTTGCCTTGCACTTTTATGTTAAAATGGCTTACCATCCGACGCCCGGGGCTCTACCTAACAAATGTTAACCTAATAAAGTCAAAACATTAGATTATATTAAATTTCTAGTATATGTAAACTAATTTCTTTTATGCCTATGTATATGATTAAAATTATTTTTTTGTTACAAAGTATGACTAGAGATGGTGTTTCACTTTAAGTAATGCATGATGTGAGGGATAAGCACAGTTAAATAGACATTAAAAAGAGATATTAAATCATTGCATTTTAAAATGTACATGCCACAAATATTTGCAAGATGAAAGCAATAAATGGAGGCTCTTAGAAATGCAATGTATAAGGGACTATCACATTTTTTTGATCAAATCTAAGACAACCTTAGGAGAAGGCAATGGCAACCCACTCCAGTACTCTTGCCTGGAAAATCCCATGGACGGAGGAGCCTGGTAGGCTGCAGTCCCTGGGGTTGCACAAAGTTGGACACGACTGAAGCGACTTAGCAATAGAAGCAAGACAACCTCAATTGAAAAATGCATCACTCTTGCATATATGAACACACACACACATTGCCAATTAAGCAATGACAGAACGCCTAAACTCTCAAGATATCTCACTCCAGACTAATGTTGTTTCAAATTTACTTGCAAAAGATTTTTGAGAATTTGTCTATCTTTTTGCCTTCAATTTGATTGCCTGGCATGTTCTGTCCAATCTCTTTAGAGGCATGTCAGTAACAAAACATACAATGGTTTCAACTACTTCTTAATATTGTCCTTTTTAAGTTCTATAACCCATACTGTTGCTTTGCAAGTAAATATGGAATTGTATTTATTATCCATTGGCATGTATTGATATTTTCTTTACTAATATATCAAATTATATAGTGTTGCTTTTTTCCCCATTACTTAATGTATACCCTGGAGAAGGAAATGGCAACCCACTCCAGTATTCTTGATTGTAGAATTCCATGGACAGAGGAGCCTGGTGGGCTACAGTCCATGGGGTCATAAAGAATTGGACACTACTGAATGACTAACACTTTATGTATACCCACTATTGGTTTGAATGCCCAATCATTTTCCATAAGACATTTAAAGAGCAATTAAATCCAAAATTATGTAGTAAAAATTGCATGTAAGGTACCTGAAGTGAAAAAAAGAATGAAAATACTATGGCTAACTTCATATATATGCAGACAATTTCAAGTTTTTTATAATGGCTGCTCAGCAAAAACACAATTATTAAATGTCATCAACTCTACATATACCAAATTCAGAAAATTCAGAGCTAACACAGAGAGAGAAGTGTGGCTTGAGAAAATTAAACATTAAGGAAGTGAGTTGGTAAAAATCCAGGGATGAAAGTGTTATATTCACATCCTTTAATGCTTTTTTCTTCTGGACAATTAATATTTTCAATAAATACTTTCATGAAAAACAAAAAATAAATATTTCAAATATTTTGCTTTGTTTTTACACAATATATGTAAGAGAATAAAAATCATTTGAATTATTGAGCTAATATCATACACAATCAGATTTATAAACAAACAGATGTAAATTTGACAATAATAATAAGCAACTGCATCAAATTTAGCTTTATAAACTAACAGTCTACATTTAGCTCATAAAATACACAAGTGCAAACACTTGCATAAAATTAAAAATCTCATCAGGAGAAATTAGGTAAAACTGTACAATCTAACATGCTAACATACATTTTTTTTTTCTGAAGAGCAAATACGGACTTCAGATATGCAAATTCACATTGCTCTGATTACTTTGTTGCATGTTCACTGAAAGAATTTATGAGGCAATTAGAGTAACTTGTTTCCATTATACAAAAATCAATACATATGACTAAACTTGGTCATATTTTTGATTCTAAACAGATTATTGCCTATTGATAGTGAATGATTATGGAGCACTACTTCATGAAGAAGAGTGAATACAACACACTACACTTGCTGATTGCTAGCATAAATGTATATTTAGCTTACAAAATCAACTCTTCAATAGAGAATTCTTCCTTTCATCCTGAACTCTGTCTCATAGGTCACAACTATGCTTATTTTTCTGAGAATTACTGACCTGCACTCTCTTTCATTAAGTTTTCAGTGAGACAAAGTACTCAATATTTAATATCTCTGTCAAATGACTTCATATCTTTATTGTTTATTCTGAAATATGTTAAATATTTTCTATTGCCAAGAGAGGAAACAAAGTTCTATATTTTAAAACATGGGATAAAATTACTTTTCTAAATGCTTCTAGAAAGTATGATGAAGCTTAACAAACACTTTTAAAAATAAATCATTTTATTCACAAATGCTTCTATTTTATTATTATCTTTTACAATATCACATATACTCTTACAATACAATTTTACTTGGATTTGTATTCACTCTTTACAACTCTTACTTTGGGGGAATATTATTCAAATTGTTCAATCCAGTAGATCAGAAATATTAGCAAGTATTGAAAAATAATCCAGAACCAAATTTTTGCAAAATATTTAACCACAACAAATGGATTATTTGCCAAAATATTTTTCATATTTAAATTATAGTATCAACTATGAATATCTACAAAAGGGATATACTGGGGTCACATTTCCAAAACACTTTTGCCCACAAGATTACTTTTTCATTGATAAATCTCATGTAATTGTTCTTTGTAGTCTGGTATGAAAATTCTAAAATGTGTTACTTCTAAAACTTGAATAACATTTAAAATATATTATGCTATCATCTGTAAAATCTAACCTAAAATTTGCACACATTAACAGGTACACTAGGAAATAATTTCTATTTTCAATTAGGTATTTCAAGAGTTCATTTTGAGGTTTATTTATCAGTTGAATGATAAGTTATAATTTTTGTAAATATGTTACATTAAAAAAGAATAAACAATAATAAAAATAGCAAGAGAAAGCCTGAGACATTATATATATCTCCAAGAATGCTGAGTAAATGGAAAATAAATAGCATATCAGCAAATACGTAAAATAGAGAATAAAGCTATAAAATCTGACATATAGTTAAAAGAAGTCCCAGAGAAGTCAGGAAGTGTACACTAGACAAAATCAAGGGCTTCCCTGATGGTTCAGTTGGTAAAGAATCTGCCTACAATGTGGGAGACCCCGGTTTGATTCCTGGATGAGAAAGATCTCCTGGAGAAGGGATAAGCTATCCATTCTAGTATTCTTGCCTAAGGAATTCCAAGGGGGTCTCAAAGAGTCAGACATGACTGACGAGGCCTTAAAAATAGCTGAGAAAAGAGAAGCTAAAGGCAAAGGAAAAAAGGAAAGATATATATACCCATTTGAATTCAGAGTTTCAAAGAATAGCAAGGAGACAAAAGAAAGCCTTCCTCAATGATCAAAGCAAATAGAGGAAAAAAATAGGATGGGAAGGATTAGAGATCTCTTCAAGAAAATTAGAGACACTAAGGGAACATTTCATGCAAAGATGAGTACAATAAAGGACAGACATAGTATGGACCTAACAGAAGCAGAAGATATTAAGAAGAGGTGGCAAAAATACACAGAAGAACTGTACAAAAAAGATCTTCATGACCCAGATAACCACGATGGTGTGATCCCTCACCTAGAGCCAGACATCCTGGAACGCGAAGTCAAGTGGGCCATAGGAAGCATCACTACAAACAAAGCTAGTGGAGGTGATGGGATTCCAGTTGAGCTATTTCAAATTCTAAAAGATGATGCTGTCAAAGTGCTGTATTCAATATGCCAGCAAATTTGAAAAACTCAGCAATGGCCACAGGACTGGAAAAGGTCCTGTGGTCCAATCACAAAGGTCCAATCCCAAAGAAGGGCAATGCCAAAGAATGTTCAGATTACCACACAATTGCACTCATCTCACACGCTAGCAAAGTAATGCTCAAAATTCTCTAAGCCAGGCTTCAACAGTATGTGAACCATGAACTTCCAGATGTTCAAGCTGGATTTATAAAGGACAGAGGAACCAGAGATCAAATGGCAACATCTGTTGGATCATTAAAAAAGCAATAGAGTTTCAGAAAACATCTACTTCTGCCTTATTGACTATGCCAAAGCCTTTGACTGTGTGGATCACAACAAACTGTGGATAATTCTGAAAGAGATGGGAATACCAGACCACTTGACCTGCCACCTGAGAAATCGGTATGCAGGTCAGGAAGCAACATTTAGAACTGGACATGGAACAACAAACTATTTCCAAAAAGGGAAAGAAGTACAACAAGGCTGTATACTGTCATGCTGCTTATTTAAATTATATGCAGAGAACATCATGTGAAATGCCAGGCTGAATGAAGCACAAGCTGGAGTCAAGATGGCCAGGAGAAATATCAATAACCTCAGATACACAGATGACATCACCCTTATTGCAGAAAGTGAAGAAGAATAAACAGCTTCTTGATGAAAGTGAAAGAGGAGAGTGAAAAATTTGGCTTAAACCTCAACATTCAGAAAACTAATATCATGGCATCCAGTCCCATCACTTTATGGCAAATAGATAGGGAAACAATGGAAACAGGGAGGGACTTTATTTTTGGGGGCTCCAAAATCACTGCAGATGGTGACTGCTCCTTGGAAGCAAACCTATGCCCAACCTAGACAGCATATTAAAAAGCAGAGACATTACTTTACCAACAAAGGTCCTCTAGTCAAAGGTATGGTTTTTCCAGTAGTCGTGTAGGGATGTGAGAGTTGGACTATAAAGAAAGCTGAGCACAGAAGAATTGATGCTTTTGAACTGTGGTGTTGGAAAAGACTCTTGAGAGTCCCTTGGACTGCAAGGAGATCCAACCAGTCAATCCTAAAGTAAATCAGTCCTGATAATTCATTAGAGGGATTGATGCTGAAGCTGAAACTCCAATACTTTGGCCATCTGATGCGAAGAACCTACTCTTTGGAAAAGACCCTGATGCTGGGAAAGACTGAAGGCAGGAGGAGAAGCAGACAACACAGGATGAGATGGTTGGATGGCATCCCCAATGCTACGGACATGAGTTTGGATAGGCTCTGGGAGTTGGTGATGGACAGGGAATACTAGCGTGCTGCAGTTCCATGGGGTCTCAAAGAGTTGGACACGACTGAGCAACTGAATTGAACTGAGACAAAATCATCAAGCAAACAATGAAAAAATATTTTCCAAGTCACAGAAAGATTTGAATATGTAGGAAAACAATACAGCCTGGTATCTATCATGATGAATTAAACAATATCAATATTTTCTACATACTGAAATCTGAATTTCCAAATATACATAACTAAAAACATCATCACATCCTCAGAGATGGAAATATATATACATATACATATATATAGAAAAGAAATAATAATTGGAATGGCATCAGACCTGATACCAGACAAATCAAACAGGAAAAAAAATGAACTAATGATTTAAGAGAAAGTTATTTTGAACTTGCAGGTCAATAAACTTAGTCAAAATTAACAATCAAATATGTCCCAATGAAGATATCTTTAGACATAAGGCTTGGGTAATTAAGTTCTATAGGATGCTTTTCATAAAGCGAGAAAACTGGAAAGCAGAACACATGTATTACAAAGATAGAGCACCTGATCTGGAATACAATGAAACAAAATCTGAGGAGGACAGCTTTGAAATAATCCTTAAAGTAATCTTTCTAAATTAGAACAAGAATGTAACTGATAGATAATTTTGTTTTTTAAATGTACAATAAAATAAATTGTACTGACTAGATATACTAAAGTCAAGTTCTGGAAAATTTTCATAATATGGTGAATAAAACATCTCTTTTCTTAACAAAGAAAAAGTCAACTGAAATCCCACAGTAGGACAAAAAGAAATATCATATTATCAAGCGCTGGTCCAAATATAAAGCAGATAATATATGGCATGGTTTTTGAACTGTTGAGAATTCAATAGATAGATATGTCATTTATGCTTAAATAATTTTGAACTTTCAGAATCATTATTTAACAAAAGAAACCATGGTAACTGACCAGCTTGTAAAAATTGTAATCACTGACAAAGCATACAGTGCATTACTATCCCTTAGTCTTCATTGCCCTTCCTAATTCACATGATCATTGAAGGCAATTGCAATATTGCTTAAATAACATTTTTGTATGTTTATGATGACTCTTAAAAACACCAGTTGGATGAACTTTTGAAGTCCTCTCCCCAACTATCCCTTGTCATCATTCCCAACCTCTATGCAAACTCCCTTGGTTTTGTGATCTACTGCAGCATCCATCCTTTGTACCAATAATGAAGTTATCATACACTAAATAGTTATGATACATTGAACAGCAGAGTCTTTTTATAACACCTCCAAACCACAGAAAGATAAATGACAGGTTTTTCCATGCAGGGTTGGAAATCATGTGATAAGTATATGCATTTGTTTGTAGAAAGTTTATAGAAATGGTCGATATTTCCATTTGACCACTTCTATAAAAGTGGTCATAACTTCTATTTATATAAGTAGTTCATAACCTCCATAATCCCCATTAAATCTAAATTGAGATTTAAATTTCAGCCCAGCCACTTATTACATATTTCATTTTGTCAGCTTGCATACTGTCTGTGAGCGTCAATTTCCTTCTTTGGAAAATGAACTAAGACAGCAATAATATAAAGTTTTCATGAAGATGTTATAAAACACTGGCACCTGCCCTAGTGTCTGGCAAAGTGTAGATGATTCACAAAATATCATTGCTTTTACATCCACTACAATTATTAAGGAATTATAAGTTGCAGGCATAAAGTGAAGAAAAATGTTATTTGGTACAAATTAAAACCAATACTTTGGCCACCTCATGCGAAGAGCTGACTCATTGGAAAAGACTCTGATGCTGGGAGGGATTGAGGGCAGGAGAAGGGGACGACAGAGGATGAGATGGCTGGATGGCATCACCAACTTGATGGACATGAGTTTGGGTAAACTCCAGGAGTTGGTGATGGACAGGGAGGCCTTGGGTGCTGCGATTCATGGGGTCGCAAAGAGTTGGACACTACTAAGCTACTGAACTGAACTGAAAATAATATTAAAATATATTTGAATATGTTACATTAAAAAAAAACACCTTTAATATAGTTTTCTATTTGCCACAATAAAAATGTGAGAAAGATATTTTTTTAATCCACAGATCTAATTATAACATGAGTAAAATATGTGGAGTGATATAAAGTATTTTGGCATGATTAACTAAGTTTTTGTAGGATATTTGCACATTTCCAGTTACCAAAGACAACTGTGACTTAAATTACACAATTTTTTTGCTGATACAGCATTATCTTGGTTATTCTATCACTTTTCAGAGTAAAGTTTATTACCCCTCTGGGACGTTAATGGGACCATATGTGCATCCTAGTGGTTCCCCTACTTCAGCTGTTTTTCCTGACAATGTACTTATGTCTGATGCTTCTCTGGTCAGGTAACAAGCCAGAATGCTATTGACTTTCTCCTTAAAAATTATTCACAGTAGAATAGCATTCTGAAACCTCTTTTTAAGATAGTTCAGTATCAGGTTTAATGAAACAAACTAAACACAGTGTGACCAAGGTTGACCCCAAGCTTGGGCTTCCCTGGTGGCTCAGAGGCTAAAGAAATTGCTTGCAGTGCCAGAGACCTGGGTTCAGTCCCTGGATCGGGAAGATCCCCTGGAGAAGGAAATGGCAATCCACTCCAGTGTTCTTGCCTGGAGAATCCCATGGACAGAGGAGCCTGGCAGGGCTACAGTCCATGGGGTCACAAAGAGTCAGACACAACTGAGCAACTAACACAGTAAACACAGTGAGAAGGCATAATGTTCAAATTGTGTTAAGATCCATGTTTATACATATATTTTTTATTTTTAAGATTTTAAAAAATCATCCTGCAGTGCAACTATAAATTATGTTTTTCTTAAGTATTTTAGTATTAAATAAAGTAAATAGTATTAAATAAATTAAATAAAGTAAAAAGTATTAAACCTTTTCTGCTTCAGCTTCTCCTATATCTGATGTGAGATAAGCCTCTTGAACAGTTGACCTCAGGGGCAATGGATATGTCAGGGATGTGGTAAGGAGAAACAATACCATGAATTAAGATGAAAGTGTATACAAATATATACCTCCTTTTCCATGGTATCCTTTTGTTTTATTTCATGAGAAAATATGTGTTTTTATGTGAAATAAAGTTCTTTATGTACTTATTAAGGCAGAGATGGTGTTATTAATAATTAAAATTCTAAGAAGTTAATAACTCATTAAAGTGCAATATTAACACTTTGACAAAGTAAATGTGAATATAACTATTTAAAATTACATTAATAGAGAGACATAGGGAATGGGAATAAATGAATTCAAAATTTTCCAGTTCTTACAGCATAGAAACAAATACACAGAAAACACTGATTTACACTTCCTTTTCTTATGGAAGAAACATTTGTTACAAAGAATAAAAAAAATAGTTATTGTTAAAAATACTGTCTGAAATGACACTCTAAAATACTTACTAATTATGTATAAACAACAGGAAGAAGAATATATCAAAATATATCAGTACAAACTATCCTGACAATGCACCTAATATCAGAATCTGGAAAAGTATTTTCACTGAATGTAAGACTGACATGCCAAAAATGATAGTTAAAGAATTTATGCTCTGTAAGTCAGAATTTGATTTTAAGTCTAAGAAAAGATTAGAGATTTTGTCACTTCAAATGGTAGAATGTAGTGAAAGTAGGCCAAAAGGCTATAAACATTATAAAAAATGGGGGACTAGCAAAAATCAAGACTGTCGAAACAATGATAATTAGAACTGATACAGTGCTGAAAAATACAAATTTTAGAATGTCTCCCAGAATGGACAGAATATTATAAAGAATATTTTTAAGATTTTTCTTGGAAAATGATGTCACTAAAATTTTTATACCTAAATTTTTCTTACCGTTTGAAAGCCACTAAATCACACATTCAGATACTTAAGGTCAAGAGAACTATGCAATTTTTCTATGCTTTAGAAAAATGTTAAAATCCTAGAGACTGGGAGGCAAAGGAGACTGAAGACAGTCTCTTAGAAAGTCTCAATTGTTTGCCTCCTGCTACTCCTGTATAACCTCCTCCCATCAAGTGTACACAGGATTTACACACATTGAGTGAAAAAAATCTTGCAGTTATGATGTTATATCATTACCAAGATTAGGCTAAGAAAGACTATGCCTTCTCTACTTGAATCCTTTATGCTAAATGAAACAAATGTCATTCTGTGAGTAGATCTCTGGCTATGGAGAAGCCCAGGTGGTACAGTGAAAAAATGAGGCTCAGTCCAAAAGCCTGAAAGGAACAAATATGTGCCCCATGTGAAAGACTTTGGGAGCTAATTTTTCAGCTCTTGTCGATCTTCCAATAGCTAAAACTCTGGCCAACAATTTGACTGCAGACATGATGAGAAATCTTGAGTGAGATGTACTTAGCCCAGCTGCACCTAGATTCTTTGTTCACACATGTGAGATAATAAATGTTCATTGGTTTAAGCTATAAAATTTTGGAATAACTTGCTACTCAGTAATAGATAACTAAAACAAGGTCCCATAATGGACTCAAAATTGTGATTGGTTTCAAATAAAATATTTGGTAGTGAATGTTGAAAGCAGTTAAAATAATACATCTACTTTGTAGTTACAATTGTAATTATTCATATAGATTTTATGTAAAATACAAATTTTAATCATTTAAATAGTGGCTTAAAATTCTGGTAATTGTATATTAATTCAATTATTTCTATTTTAATGAGAAGTTTTCATCTTTATGTACATACTTTGTTCTTGAAGAATTTCATATTTTTACTACTTTATTTTTAAAAATACTATAAAAACAAATGGGCTCTGTGTTATATTTATATATTTGTAGTGGGACAATACTTCTTGAATATTTAAAATTTCTAAATTTATTTAGTAATAATGACCATTTGGAAAAGAATACTTTGTACCTTTTTTAAGTAAGGAATGAAGAAATCAGTTAATATTTCACATGAAAAGATTTTAAGTATATTACCTTTAGACTGCTGCTGTTCTATTAGTATACAGGAATAACTCAAAATAGTGTTTATTCAAAATTGTAAAATATATAATATAAAAATCCATTTGATTTATGAATTTGGGAATTTGTACACCAGTTTTCTCCTACAAAAATAAATTCAAACAAATGTGTGCATATCACAAAATATAAATTCTAATAATTCAGCATTACATTGAGTTTCATGTAATAGCTCTATTTTGGCTTATTAGCACTGTGAATTGAGAGCTATCATGCAGTCACATAGTTATATCACCAGTCTGTATGACATCAAATTGTTGCTTACTTTATTGTAGATAATCTCTTACACAGTATATTATCTCTTAATAATATCTCTTGTATTTATTATTCTGTTTAGCATTAAAGAAAAAAACATTTTTCTATGCCTTCTTTGCTATTTCTATGCCTAACTTTGCTAACTTCTTTGCTAAATAATTACATACTATTTAAACATCTTTAAGGTATTTGAATATTTAATGCTAAAATGTTTTTATGACCAAACTTATGCATTTCATTTATGCATGAATCAAGAAGAAAGGAATATAGGAAAAATAAGTTATACATAATGGAAGATTAGATTGACTTTTTCCTCAGAAAATTATTTAACATCATTCATAATTGCTTTAAATCACTCCTCCTAATGTATTTATGAAAAACCTAAAATTAAGTTCACATAGCAACCATTTAGCTAAAACATTTGAATTGACCCACAGAGCTCTATAATATATTTTGTAAAATATAAGTTTATTGTAATACAGTTATATGAAAAGCATTTTGAGTATTTATATTTTGACCACAAAGTAAAATATTGACATAGACATAATTTTAATGTATTTTCTACTGAAGTGCTTTACAAGTAAATTACATATTGGGAACTCAGCAAGTTTCTAAGGAAAGGAATAATATATAGCCAGTTAGACTCTGATTTAATTTTTTATTATGTAAATATTCTGCATAAAGCAATGTGTAATATTACCAAAATTTTTTAATGTTTTATATTTTAAAATAATCCAGAGACACATGGTTGACCCCAAATAAGCCAATTGAATACCAAGGCAAATAGCAACTACTTCAAGAAACATATGCTTTTAAATATTAATAATATTTCTTATTATATACTGATTTTAACCTAAAGGAAAAATTCCCAAACAAAGCAGTATAAGGTAAAATAGTTAACTTTATTATTTCATCAAATTACAGTAATTAATGAATTAAAATATTCATTATTTTTTAAAAGACTATATTGCCTGAGAACAATTAGACCTAGTACACATGTTACTGATAGAAAAAAATTAAGAATACTAAATCCTCAAATACTTCTGTAGCCATGAATTTGGAAGAAGTAGAGCAATTACAATTTGATGGCTTATACTATTTTATTTAAGTATGACTATAATTGTTAAAGTCAGAATGATAGAAATGAATTTGAAATTTAAAATCAAAAAGAGTTAACCAGGAAATCTGACTTTAAAACATTATTTTTCTTATAAAATTTATCTCTTGGTATTACACTTTGTAATGCAATTGGATATTTAGCAAAAGTCTAAAAGGTTGATTTTAACCATTCCAATAGTGAAATTTAAAGAAATATAAACAAAAGGAAATGAGGTTTTAAAAGAATGCTGTAGCCTTTATATTTTCTATTTTCATCAGTTTAATTAAGTTGTCAAAGTTATATGAATGGCAGCATGTGAAATAAAAGCAACATGTCTAATAGGTTTTGAAGACAGGTCAATAAGAATGTTGTTTTTATCCAGATCAGCCCAAAGTGAGCTGATGATAATTATTTTATAGTCAGTGGGTATTTGGTGCTACTGAGACATTACTTTGGGCATTAAATTATGCTTTTCACAATTTTTTAGAGATTTATCTAGGTAACATATGTTTCTGTATCATGTCCTCTTAGCAGTTTAATTCACAAACAATGGCAAATCTCCTGCCATGATAATGTAATAATTTTGGTTTTGTTGAATATTTACCCCAGCCCCTTTTCAAAATACAATAAATTAAAACACTTTCATAAAAGATTATGTATATTTAATCAAAAGCATAACAAATAAATTCTAAAGGACTTAACAGTTTTCTTTCACCTTTGCAAACTTCCCCAGAAACTATTTACTTATTATGCATTTTAAGTCATTACCACTGCATTTATTTACATTTGTATGTGCATGTACAAAACTCTTTATATGCAAAATAGGTTTTATTATATATTTATCTGTCATTATTTTTTCAAACAAAATTTCTTGATGACCTTTCTGTAAAATATCTCATTTTATCTCAAAGTCTGCATGATGTTCCAGGGCCATTTTTAATGAACTTGCTGAATCAATATACATATAGAAAGTGAAAAAAATCTTAAGCAAATTTATACAAACTGAATATATTCATGGAATGACCCATATGTATCAAAATACATAACATTTTCAGCTTTTCAGAATTCACCCTCCTGTCCCATTATAGTTACTACACAACTTCCCACCCAAGGTAAACACATTTCTGATCTCTTAGATAGGTAATATGTTATCAAAATTGATATAGATATAATTATACTATTGTGTTCTATTATGTTAGGTTTTTTGACTGACATTGTATTTGTGAGATTTACTTGTCATTAAAGTTATTAGAATTTATCTTAATTGCTCGTGTATTCCATTACATAAATATATACCTATTTATTTAGCCATTTTATCGTTGAAGGGATTTTCTGCTTTCTCTAGTTTCTATCTGAGTAATGCTGCTGCAAAAATTCTTGTACATGAACTTTGTTGCCTATTTGTAAGTGTTCAGTTCTGTATATATCCATACACAAGTAAAATCGCTAAGCTATAAGGTCAGATTAAATAGATATTTCCAAAGAGATTTCCAAAGTCATTTTATCAATTTATTTTCTCACCTTCCTAGTGGCTCAGATGGTGAAGATTCTGCCTGCAATGTAGGAGACCTGGGTTCAATCTCTAAGTGGGGAAGTCCACTGGAGAAGAGTATGGCAATCCACTCCAGTATTCTTACCTGTAGAATTTCATAGACAGAGGAGACTGACAGGCTATAGACCACGGGGTTGCAAAGAGCTGGACATGACTGAGTGACTAACACACATACTCTTACAAGCAATGATCTGTAGAAATTCTTTATTCAATTTGTAAGTATTGGAAATATATATTATGTTGTTGTCCAGTTGCTCAGTCATGTCCAACTCTTAGCATCCCCATGGAATGCAGCATGCCAGGCTTCCCTGTCTTTCACAATCTCCCAGAATTTGCATAAACTCTTATCCATTGAGTAGGTGATGCCATCCAAACATCTTGTCCTCTGTCGCCCCCTTCTCTTCCTGCCCTCAATCTTTCCCAGAATCAAGATCTTTTCTATTTTTTGATTGGGTCATTTATTTTTCTGGAGTTGAGCTGTAGGAGTTGCTTGTATATTTTTGAGATTAGTTGTTTGTCAGTTGCTTCATTTGCTATTATTTTCTCCCATTCTGAAGGCTGCCTTTTCACCTTGCTAATAGTTTCTTTAGTTGTGCAGAAGCTTTTAAGTTTAATTAGGTCCCATTTGTTTATTTTTGCTTTTATTTCCAATATTTTGGGAGGTGGATCATAGAGGATCCTGCTGTGATGTATGTCGGAGAGTGTTTTGCCTATGTTCTCCTCTAGGAGTTTTATAGTTTCTGGTCTTACGTTGAGATCTTTAATCCATTTTGAGTTTATTTTTGTGTATGGTGTAAGAAAGTGTTCTAGTTTCATTCTTTTACAAGTTGTTGACCAGATTTCCCAGTACCACTTGTTAAAGAGATTGTCTTTAATCCATTGTATATTCTTGCCTCCTTTGTCAAAGATAAGGTGTCCATAGGTGTGTGGATTTATCTCTGGGCTTTCTATTTTGTACCATTGATCAATATTTCTGTCTTTGTGCCAGTACCATACTGTCTTGATAACTGTGGCTTTGTAATAGAGCCTGGAGTCAGGTAGGTTGATTCCTCCAGTTCCATTCTTCTTTCTCAAGATAGCTTTGGCTATTCAAGGTTTTTTGTATTTCCATACAAATTGTGAAATTATTTGTTCTAGCTCTGTGAAGAATACCGTTGGTAGCTTGATAGGGATTGCACTGAATCTATAAATTGCTTTGGGTAGTATACTCATTTTCACTATATTGATTCTTCCAATCCATGAACATGGTATATTTCTCCATCTATTCGTGTCCTCTTTGATTTCTTTCACCAGTGTTTTATAGTTTTCTATATATAGGTCTTTAATAGACATTTCTCCAAAGAAGACATACAGATGGCTAACAAACATGAAAAGATGCTCAACATCACTCATTATCAGAGAAATGCAAATCAAAACCACTATGAGGTACCATTTCACACCAGTCAGAATGGCTGCAATCCATAAGTCTACAAGCAATAAATGCTGGAGAGAATGTGGAGAAAAGGGAACTCTCTTACACTGTTGGTGGGAATGCAAACTAGTACAGCCACTATGGAGAACAGTGTGGAGATTCCTTAAAAAACTGGAAATAGAACTGCCTTATGATCCAGCAATCCCACTGCTGGGCATACACACTGAGGAAACCAGAAGGGAAAGAGACACGTGTACCCCAATGTTCATCGCAGCACTGTTTATAATAGCCAGGACATGGAAGCAACCTAGATGTCCATCAGCAGATGAATGGATAAGAAAGCAGTGGTACATATACACAATGGAGTATTACTCAGCCATTAAAAAGAATACATTTGAATCAGTTCTAATGAGGTGGATGAAACTGGAACCTATTATACAGAGTGAAGTAAGCCAGAAAGAAAAACACCAATACAGTATACTAACGCATATATATGGAATTTAGAAAGATGGTAACAATAACCCTGTGTACGAGACAGCAAAAGAGACACCGATGTATAGATCAGTCTTTGGACTCTGTGGGAGAGGGAGAGGGTGGGGAGATTTGAGAGAATAGCATTGAAACATGTATAATATCATGTATGAAACGAGTCGCCAGTCCAGGTTTGATGCATGGTACTGGATGCTTGGGGCTGGTGCACTGGGACGACCCAGAGGGAGGGGAGGGGAGGGAGGAGGGAGGAGGGTTCAGGATGGGGAACGCGGGTATACCTGTGGCAGATTCATTTCGATATTTGGCAAAACTAATACAATACTGTAAAGTTTAAAAATAAAATTTAAAAAAAAAAAGAAGAAATCTGAAAAAAAAACAAAAAAAAACAAAAAAAGATCTTTTCTAATGAGTCAGGTGGCCAAAGTACTGAAGCTTCAGTATGAGTCCTTCCAATGAATATTCAGGGTTGATTTCCTTTAGGATTGACTTGTTTGATCTCCTTGCAGTCCAAGGAACTCTCAAGTCTTTTCCAAATCCACAGTTCAAAGGCATCAATTAGGTGCTCAGCCCTCTTAATGGTCCAACTCTCACGTCAATACATGCCTACTAGAAGAACTATAGCTTTGAATATTGGAAATATATACATATATATGTATTCTTAAAAATTCCTTTATTTTGTAGCTTGCTTGGTCACTGACTCAATGGAGATTTTTGATGACCATTTTTTAAAATTTAATGTACTATATCTAATCTTTTCCATTATCTTCCCCCCCCCCCCTATATTCCAGGAGACATCTTTACCTGCTCTAAATCAGGATCAAATTCCCATTTCTTATTTTCTAGAACAGTGGTTCTCAACACAACCTCAAGTACACTTGGCAAGGTCTGGAGACATTTTTGACTGTCACACTGGCTGTCTGTGCTCTCAGTTAATGTCTTACAATGCACAGGGCTGTCGCACAAAATAATTATCCAGTCCAAAATGTAAATAATGTTGCTATTCAAAATTCCTAAAGTTCTGCATTTCAGCTCTCATAAGGCAGCTTTTTGTAAAATCTAGATTTTATTCTTTGTCCAGATAACTTTGGTTTCCCTGTGTAGATATACCCAATCACTTACTGAGTTGGCCATACTTTCTCCACTTCTGTAAGTTTCACCTTTGTCTTAGATCAAGTGTCTATGTACTAGAGGATGCCTGTCTTTGGACTCTAAATTTTTATCATTTCTCTATTTTTCAAAGTCTATACCAATGACACTATCTTAATTACAACAGTTTCTTAAAAATATGTTATATGTGGTGGTGTATGTCTCAAATTTCCTTCTCCTTCTCTCACTTCTTCCCTTTCTTTACTTCTCCCTTCCTTTCCCCTTCTCTTTTCCCTATTCCTCTCCTCTTTTTCTTCTTCTTGAATGTCTTTATTTCTTTCCACTTTTGTTGTTAAATCGCTAAGTTGTGACTGACTCTTTTTGACCCCATGGACTGCAGCATGCCAGGCTCCTCTGTCCATGGGATTCCTGAAGCAAGAATACTGGAGTGGGTTGCCATTTCCTTCTCCAAATTGAATTGTAGAACAATTCAATTCTACTCATACTGCCTCAGATTCCAAAGGCTATCTGCTCTTCCTCCACTCCCCACTTTAGATGCCAGTGGCAAATCCATGTTATCACCTGTGTTTCTGACCAACTCTAGATCAGGCTATAGATCAAAGGTTCTAAGGACCTTCTCCTTGAGTTCAATTAATTTGTTAGCTATATGAAAAGGTATAACTCAAGAATAGCCAGATAAAAGAGATGCATAGGTCATGATTTCTGGAAAAGGCATGGAACTTCCATGCCCTCTGAGTATACCACTGTCCCCAAATTCACCAACTGGGATGCTCTATGAACCTCCATCTTTTTGGTTTTCTAAGGAGACTTCATTACACAGGCATGATTGATTGAAAAACTGGCTTTTGATAACTGATTCAACCTTTACAACCTACAGGCCCACTTCTTTTCCCTGGAGGTGAGGGGCTGGGAAGGAAAGTATCAACAGCCTCCATATTTAGGTGAGTCCAAGTCACCTCATTAACATAACAAAAACCATCTTTATTGTTCTTCTTACTAGGAGATTCAATTCCAAAGGTTTTAGGAGCTCTGTACCAAAAATTGGGATGAAGATCAAATATAAATTTCTATTAAGAAACACAATGTCACATTTCAGTAGAATTTTGAATAGAAATAAGTATGGCAATTAAAAAAGTTTTCAATATTTTATGATTAAACTAGTTATTTGCTAAGGATTTTTATATTTATTATATTTTAATATTTATTCTCTGTTAGTTTAAACTACAATAATTAAATCATTTTAAAGCATTTATTAAAAATAACATGATTTTTTAAAATCTATTAATGTGATGAATTTCATTGCTATCTTTAAAATTTCTGGAAAAATCTCAATTTTGACATTGTATATTATCTTTTTATATACTGATAAATTTGTTTTGCTAATTTTTAAATTGTGAATCTCTATAAATAAATATCATTTATATCAATGTCAGTTTTGCTACTAAATTGTGGTTTGATAGAATGCATTGAAAGTATTTTTTTTTTCTCTTCTATAAAGGAGTTTATGTGATTGAAGTTACTATTTCTTAAATGTTTGTTTGAAATCATGAGTAAACCTATATGAGTCTTGAGTTTTATTTATGAGATTTTTAAGAACTTCAATTTCTTTAATAGTTATTGGATTAGCCATATTATTTTTTTCTTTGTTAGTTCTGTTTTTCTAGGAAAAGCTAATTTTATATAAATTTAAAAATTTATCACTATGCTGCTGCTGCTAAGTCCCTTCAGTCGTGTCCGACTCTGTGAGACTCCATAGATGGCAGCCCACCAGGCTCCCCAGTCCCTGGGATTCTCCAGGCAAGAACACTGGAGTGGGTTGCTCTTTCCTTCTCCAGTGTATGAAAGTGAAAAGTGAAAGTGAAGTCGCTCAGTTGTGTCTGACTCTTAGGGACCCCATGGACTGAGGAGCCTACCAGGCAAGAGTACTGGAGTGGGATGCCATTGCCTTCTCCGAAAATTTATCACTATCAGATCAGATCAGATCAGTGGCTCAGTAGCGTCCGACTCTTTGCGACCCCATGAATCTCAGCATGCCAGGCCTCCTTGTCCATCACCAACTCTCGGAGTTCACTCAGACCCACGTCCATTGAGTCAGTGATGCCATCCAGCCATCTCATCCTCTGTCGTCCCCTTCTCCTCTTGCCCCCAATCCCTCCCAGAATCAGAGTCTTTTCCAATGAGTCAACTTTTCGCATGAGGTAGCCAAAAAGTTATATAAATATTATGCTCACAATTTTAATGACTATAGTAGCTGTAGCGATGCTTTTTTTTCCCCATAATATTTAATCACTCGACAGCAGTTTACATTTTTTTCAGTATTTAAAATAACTAATTTTAGTAGTATAGTAGTCCCGCGTTATCCATAGAGAATATGATCTAAGAACTCCAGGGAATCCCTAAAACCTCAGATATAATACCAAACTCCATATACACTATGTGTTGTGCTATACAAACATAACTATGATAAAGTTTAATTTATAAATTAGACACGGTAAGATTAACAGTAAAATAGAACAATTATAATAACATATTATAATAAAAATTATGTGAATGTCATCTCTCTTTTTCCCTCAAAATATCTTGCTGTACAAATATAATATATTTTACATCTTAACTAAGCACTTACCACACATACTGTGGTTATAGCTTTTCCAGCTATCTTTGTTGGAAGATCCATAGCAAAACTAGCACAAATTTATTTTTCCTTCTTCACAATTTCAAATAGAAGGTTCATTTTTACTTCAGATTGTAGCAATCTCAGCATAAAAAAAATTTTTTTTTTCTTTATCAAACCAAGAGCTTTCACCTTTTCACTTAAAGGAAGCACTCTACAGCTTTTCTTTATCTGCATTGCCAGCATCACTATTTCTGTGCTTTGGGGACATTATTAAGTAAAATAAAGATTACTTGAATATAAGCACTGCATCCTGTGACAGTCAATGGTGTAAGCAGAAGCCTACAAGGTGACTAATGGGCAGTATATGCTAGATAAAGGCATGATTCACATTGCAACTGGGATGGAGTGGGCTTAGCACAACCACATCATGCTATTCAAAATGGTACACAATTCAAAACTTACAAATTGTTTATTCCTGGAATTTTCTATTTAATGTTTCCAGACTGAGGTTGACCACAGGTAATTAAAATTTCAGAAAATAAGGGGAGACTACTATATTCATTATCTTTGCTATATACTTATCTTCTATTTTATACATTTCTGCTTATACTTTATTATTTTTTTCTTCTTTTTTTTAATTTCAATTATCATTTGTGCTTTAACTTATTCAGCTAGATTCTCGGTATGTGAGGTTTTACACTTTCTTCTTATATGTATTTAAGGGCACAAATTTCTGTTAAAGCATAGTTTAATCACATTTACTAATTGATGTAACTATTTCTTTGATCTAAGAGATACTTAGAAATGCATAGCTTAATTTACAAACTTTTAAAAAAATTATCATTTTGCATTTTTTCTAGTTCAATTTCACAATGATACAATGGCATAGTCTGTAAGATTTCAATATAAAATTATTAAAATTTACTTTAGATTTGGGAAAAATACAGGAAACATGCTTTTGAGCTTAATATTCAAGCAATAAGACTTTGAGTGTCAAGAAATAAATATTAATTACAACCCTTATCACTGTAATTATAGTGCTCTCCATGGATGTTTGAAGTGATGAGAATAACCCATATTGTCTTTGTCATAACTAGTTAACTCTGTCATTACAGTGTGAAAGTCAGCATAGATATTAGGTAAATAAGTCAGGTGACTGCCCCAATAAAGCTTTATTTATGGACAGTGCTATTGGAGTTTCATGATTTTTATTTTTCACAATGTACTCTTTCAATATTTTTAGTATTTTAATTTATTTTTTAATTGGAGGAAAATTGCTTTAAAATGTTGTGATGCCATTCTGAATTTGTGGGTCACAAAAACACAGATGGTTGGCCAGATTTGACCCATAGTTTGCAATCTGCCAACCATTAGCTTATTTAGCCTTACCTACTTTTCTTCTGTTTTGTAATGTACTACAGAAGCTGACTTAAACTTTTTATTATGGTTTTTGATGTATCTATTTCTGCTTTTTCAGATTTACATCATACATTTTAAGGTTATATTAAATATACATAAAAAATGTAGTAGGTTTCTTATATATTCCACTGGGTTATTCCTTTACCATTAAAAATGTTTCTGGTTGTCTTTAATGCTTTTTGCGTTATATTGTACTGAACTGGTATTACTATAGCTACATCACCTTCCTTTTGGTTAACATTTTAAAGAATATTTTTGTATCATTTTATCTGTTTATTTTATGGAATATTTTTCTATATTTTTATTTTTAGTCTTTTTGTATCATATTTCATATTACTTTGTAAGCAGCATGCTGCTGCTAAGTCGCTTCAGTCGTGTCTGACTCTGTGCGACCCCATAGACGGTGGCCCACCAGGCTCCCCCGTCCCTGGGACTCTCCAGGCAAGACCACTGGAGTGGGTTTCCATTTCCTTCTCCAATGCATGAAAGGGAAAAGTGAAAGTGAAGTCGCTCAGTCGTGTCTGACTCTTCAAGACCCCATGGTCTGCAGCCTACCAGGCTCCTCCGTCCATGGGATTTTCCAGGCAAGAGTACTGGAGTGGGGTGCCATTGCCTTCTCCTGTAAGCAGCATGTAGTTGGACTTTTTGTGAAATACATTTTGAAAGTTACTTGAGTTTTTACTCCTTACCACATTGCAATTCAGTACTGGTTTTGCATTTAATGTAGACAATGATATATTTAAGTAAGGATTTGAATTTACCACCTTACTATTGTTTTCTATTTGCACCACCCATTCTATGTCTCTTTTCTTTTAGTGCCATCTTTTGTTTTATTGAAGTACTTTTTCAAATCTGTATTCTCTTTTAGTTTGTGAGTGTTATTCTTTTAGTGGTTATTTCAGAAATTTTAACACAAGTCTTTGAATTAAAGGAGTTTAACATAGTATGGCTTTTACTTCATAGGTAATGTAATTTCATGAGCACCCTTAATATCTCTTTAAAGACATCTATTTTGTTTTGTTTTATTCCTCCATTGTTTCTGCTGAACTCATACCCTTAAGTCTTCTTTGTGCTCTGATAAGATACTATGTCCTTTTTGTAATCTGCCTGCTTTTAAGATAGTTTTCCTGTCTTTGGTGGTTTTTACAGTTTTATAATAATGCATCTAGACATTTTTCTTTGTATTTCTTCTACCTGAGGATATATTGAGCTTTTTGAATCTGTGGATTAACATTTTTCATCATTTTCAGAGAATTTGGGCAGGTCTCTCTTCTCACATTGCCACTTTTACACATTCTTACTACTGCCCTTCTGGGTTTCCAAATAAATATTAACACTAACTGCTTTTTATATTCAACTTCTTTTGATTCATATTTTTTATCCATGCCTCCATCTGAAAATTTTTCATCATTATATATTCTAAGATCCTCTTTTCTATTGCTTCCAATATCCTCTTCAGCCTTTTCTTCAACATTTAATTTTAGGTAATATTTTGTTTTCTAGTTTTAGAAACATCACTTAATTCTTTTCTAAAGTTCAGAGTAAAATTATTTTGAAATTTGTTCTATTTCTAATTTGTGATTGTTCCTACTATGTTTCTCTAAGGCTCTATTTGGGCATTTTAATATAACTTTTCTTCCTTGGCTTGACTTCTGATTTTCATCTAACCAGATTCATGTGCCATATTGGTAGTTCTTTCTTTTCTGATTCTTATTTTCTTGGATGCTTATGATTGGATGATGTTTTGAAGTTGATGGTAGTAGAGAAGGTTGGAATCACTTTAATGCACTCTCTCTCAAGAATCATGGTCTTTGAAGTGCTAGCTGCCTCAGTAGATATAAACACTAAGTTTGGCTCAGACCTATGTTGCTGCTAAAAGTTCAACAAATTTTCTCAGTCTCTTGTATGCTACACTCTGCTCAACCTTTTAGTCACTGATCCCATGCCACATTTAACTGGCAAATATCTTGAGGGAAATTACCAAAAAATATTAAGCTTCTGTCAGTCTGTTTCCTTACTCTTTGGGACCCTGGTTCCTCTTGTCCTGACTTGCACATGCTTTTTAGTATATTTGTCCATGTTTTTCTACCTGTATTTCTGAGAAAGAATGATACCATCTGTCTCTAGAAGTTAAACCAGTGGTTGTACATAAATCTTTAGGGCATTTACTATACTATTCAACAAACATATTGAGCCAATTTTCAATTCTCAGTTTCTCTTACCTTAAGAGAAATAAAGACAATTTGCAGGCAAGTTTTTAAAGCCCATTCTCTGAACTTACCTTATAATTCCCAGAAAATTTTATAAACAGTGAAAATATTTTTTTTAATCAATCTTGAGATCAAAAAATAGAAACTGACCATAAACAGAATCCGGGAGTATATAATAATAAGCCAATACTGATAGCACTAGGCAAGGAAACTGTTAATTGCCAAAATCTGCTTTACTGACTCTGTAGGTATGTTTTCTATAAAACAGACTAGCAATTTATTAATACCTGTTAGGACTCTTTTGTCAATAAGACTGATTGTAAGTGAGCAAAGATAATCTAGATATCAGTCAGATAATCCAGACAGTTTTTATCTGCAGCTATCCATGTGAAAGTGTTAGTTGTTCAGTCATGTCCAACTCTTTGCAACCGCATGGACTGTAACCCTCCAGGATCCTCTGTCCATTGGATTTTTCAGGCAGGATTATTGAAGTGGGCTGCCAGTCTCTTCTCCAAGGGATCTTCCCAACCCAGGGATCGAATGCAGGTCTCCTGAATTGCAAGGAGATTCTTTACCATCTCAGCTGCCTGTGGCTTACTTCATTTCCTCCTACAGACTTTGGCTCAAATACCATAAAGCCCTAATTTGAGTATTCTTAAGAGTCATCGTCACAAAATTTTTATACTTTTAAAGGAGAATTTGACAAGTAGTATGAGGACACAAACTTTGAGAAAGACAAATGAATAAACAGAAAACAGCAAAAATTTAAAAAATAAATAAAATTTAAGAACACATGCATGCATATTCTCAGTCCCTCTTTAGTCTACCTTGTATCTTTCTCAAAAACAAAATAAAACAAGGGATCTTTATCCCATGTAATTAAAAAAGGAAAACCATAAAAGGACAGTTATATCTAAGCTTTAAGTTAATACAAATTCCTAGGAAGACAAAATTTAAGTGAAGCTCACTGTATAAAATGGGCATTGTGAGGAGTAAGGTGAAAATTTATATTCTAACAAAATTTGTCTTGCATTAATTACATTGAGTTTCTAAATCCAATGTGATATTTTTATCAATCCCTGAGTTTATAAGTGGAATGGGATATTTGACACATAAAAGGACTTAGACTTTGGCTACTTGATTAGGAGTCTAGTCAATATGATAGGATGAATCCACTCATGCTCATAATGATATAAACAAATTTTTGCCATTTTCTATCCCTGAGGGACTTGAAGCTTTGTGTAAACTTCAAAAACTTGAGAGATGGCCCTATGATTCGTAGCATGCCCCTATTCTTTTGACTACCTTGATTACTGTAAGAAAACTGATAAATTTTAATAATTACTATAAAGTTATCATTTTATATATCCAACTGTGCATAAAACACTCAGATGTCTTCTTATTAGAGAATACAAATATATCACTTGGCAAGTGGTTTGCTTTTACTGATCTAGAAATTACATTGGCAATGGAACACAAATTAAAACAGTAACTTGCCTGCACCTGATAGGAACCACCTCAGGAATATTCTGCCTCTAGGATATACCAGGCTTCTATTTCTGTGCCATAATAGAGTTTATAGGAATTTTACCTGATTCATCATTCTGTAGGATGTCATACTATTCTACTATATTGTTAATATCATGTTGACAGAATCTAAAGCTTTAACAGTGACACCAATTAATACAAATTGTTTACTACTGCCAATTCTCAGCATAAATCTTATAAAAGAGCTATGATTATATTTTTCATTTTATAATACAGGAGAGTCACAGCACTCTTAATTTGCCCCCAGTCACAGCTAAGGAGGAGCTGAGTGGGATTTAGCCCCAGATAGTCCTAAACCAAGCTAGACACTTACTCACTGTGATAACTAATAGTGGAAGCATGGTTAGCAAACTCTCTTCATGCCTTGACAAATACACACACGAGGGAAAAAGGAAGATATATTTCTTGAAAATGTAAGTACTCTCAGTGGTCTAGTGATGTGTACTACTTTTCTGATGCTGTGTGACAAATTACTACAAACCCAGAAGCTTAAAACAACACACATATATGATGTAACCATTTCCATGGGTCAGAAGTCTGGGAATGGCTTTTCTGGGTCTTCTGCTTGAAATCTTATCAGGGTGAAATGAAGGTGTCTAGAGAGTATGTCATTTTCATCAGAACCTCAGGGTCCTCTTCTAAACTCACCAGTTTTCAGAAGAAATCATCTCCTTATATATAATTGATGTTTCTGTTTTTTTGCTAGATACTACTGTTAATAGATCCTATAGGCCACCTGTACTTCTTTGCCACATGGCCCCCATCAGCAGTTCACAACCTGGCTACTGCTTTCCTTAAGGCTATAAGGAAAACATCTCTCAGACTGTTTCCCTGTATTCAGCCAGAGAAAACTACTTTTAAATGTCTCATCTGATTAGGTTATGCTCACACTTTTGCCACAGAATGACAGTGATATCTCACACTTACAATTTCCGTCCACAGAAACAGCTGAAAATGTTGATGGCAGATCAATACCATGAGGAACACACTGGTAAGAGTATAATAGCAAGTAGAAGAGATCAATATGGTGAAGTAGGAGGACTTGGAGCTCACCTCCCCCATGAACACATAAAAAATGCATTTATATAGACACATTACTATTATACAGTAGAAAACCAACAAGTACCTACTGTATAGCACTGCCCCAGCTGTCTAGTCCAGCACTGAGAAGTTGAGAACCCATACCTGATCTGAAAACCAGTGGAATTAACCTGAGGGTAATAAGAAACCTAGACTCCACTCATGAAGAGCATGCACACACTTGCTCACTCCTTAAAGGAAGTAGACTGAAACTGCACAGGACTCTGTCTAGTTTGTAGAGATCACCCTGGCATGCCCACTCTGTCTCCACTTGCTCTGTGACACTAGGGTTAGGACTGCCACAGCCAGTAGGAAGGCTCTGTTGTTATGGACAGAGCCAGCTCAGATCTGGAAGCATATCTGAAAGGGGTGTGGTCAGCCATTACTGGCACCTACAGAAACAGCACATCTAGAGTGGTCCAACACCCTGACTAGGGCTGGGACTTCCAAAGCCTACATCCTGATACACAGAGTGTCCAATCCAGCCCCTCTTGCACCAGGGCTCTTATCCTCTGGGTGTGAGGGTTTTAGTAATGGGAGCCAGGAGATCACACTCTTAGAGCAAAAGTCAACTCAGACCCAACCCTCAAGTCTTCTGCACCAGTAACTTGGGATATACTCCCAGTAGGGTGGTGTTGGTCAAAGAGCAGAGGAGAAGCCATGACTCACACCTGGATCTGGCTCTAGACCCCCCACCTCCAGCCCCACCTCTTGCCAAGGTGATAGCGGCCAGCACATAGTGGGGGAAGATGTGACTCCTAAGCATAAGAATCCTGATCAAAGTCTTTGAGCAAATATAGATTATATAGGGATGCTCCCACCCAAGGACACCACTTCAAGACTAGAATAGGTAACTGTTCCACCTGATTTCATAGGGACAGAGAAAGTTAAGGGAAATAGGAAGACAGACTAATTTGCTTCAATTGAAAGAATAAGAAAAAGTCCTGAAACAACAACTAATGAAACAGAAGTGAAAATTTGCTAAGTAATGTGTTCAAAGCATTAGAAATTAGGGAAATTAGGGAAAATTAGAATAAATAGAAATTTAAATATTTAGAAATCTAAATATTAAATATTTAGAAATCTAAATAATTAGAAATTAGGGAAAAGAGTAGGTGAACAAAGCAGGAATTAAGAAAAAAAGAACTAAAAACAGAAAAATGAACCAATCAGAATTGAAGAAAACAACCACTTGAATGTAGAAGAATAGAAAGCACAAGTCAATCAATGTGAAACATCATATTAACATTTTGAAGAATAAAAACCACATGATCACCTCAAAAGATGCAAAAAAAAGGCTTTTGACAAAATTCAATATTCATTTATGATGAAAATGCCACTGTAAGTGGTCACAAAGGGAACACATCTCAACCTAATAAAGACCATATATGACAAGCTCACAGCTAATGACATACTCAGTGGTGAAAAGCTGAAAGCACTTCCTCTAAGGTCAAGAACAAGACAAGGATCCCGAATTTCACAATTTTATTTAATATAGTATTAGAAGTTCTAGCTACAGCAATGAGATAAGAAAAATAAAAATAAATGAAATCAAAATTGAAAAGGAAAACATAAAACTGTCACTGTTTGCAGAAGATATATAAGATACATAGGAAATCCTGAAGATGCTACCAAAAAAATTGAGCTCATCAATGAATTCAGTAAATTTTCAGGATACAAAATTAGCATACAGAAATCTGTTGCTTTTCTATACACTAATAATTAACTATTAGAAAGAAAAAGCAAGAAAACAATCCTATTTAAAATCCAAACAAAAAAATAAAATACCTAGGAATAAACTTCATCAAAAACTGAAAACTATGCACTGAAAACTAAAAAGCACTGATTAAGGAAGCTGAGGATGATAAAAATAAATGGGAAGGTATTATATACTCATAGATTTGAAATTATATCATTAAAATGATCATATTATCCAAAACAATTTACAGATTAATGCAATTCTTATCAAAATATCTTAGACATTTTTCATAGAACTAGAACATATAAACCTAAAACTTATATGGAATCACAAATGACCTTGAATTGCCAAAGTAATCTTGTGAAAAAATAACAAAGATGGAGGTAATATGCTCTCTGACTTCAGACTATACTATAAAGCTAGCAATGGCACCCCACTCCAGTACTGTCGCCTGGAAAATCCCATGGATGGAGGAGCCTGGTAGGCTGCGGTCCATGGGGTCGCTGAGGGTTGGACACGACTGAGCAACTTCACATAAAGCTACAAGAGTCTAAATACAGTATTTAGTCAAATGCTACAATAGTCAAAACAGCATTATCTTGGCACAAAAACAGACACACAGATGAACAGAACAGAATAGAGAACCCAGAAATAAATCAAAATACTTACAGTCAATTAATCTATGACAAAGGAGGAAATTATAAACAAAGGGGGAAAAGCCAATCTCTTCAGTAAGTGCTAAAGTGGGAATATTGGACAGCTACATGTAAAATGAAATTAAAACATGTTCTTACACTATATACAAAAATAAACTCAAGATGGATTAAAGAGCTAAAATCACAATCATAGACCTCCTGGCACATGGGTGGACTGCTCTGACATAAATTGCAGCAATATTTTTAGACCTGTCTCCTAAGGCAAAAGAAAAAAGAAAGCAAAAATAAACAAATGGTACATCATTAAGATTAAAAGCTTTTGCACAGCAAAGGTAACCATCAATAAAACAAAAAGCCTGTCTACTGAATAGGAGAAAATATTTGCAAATGATATGACTGATAAGGGGTTAATACCCAAGATACATGAGCAGCTCATACAACTCAACAGCAAAAAAAACAAACAAACAACCCAATTTTAAAATGGGTGAAGACCTGAATAGTCTTTTTTCAAAAAGGACATACAGATGGCCAACAGACATGAGAAGAGATGCTCAACATCGCTAAATTTTCAGAGAAATGGAAATCAAAACCATAATGAGGTATCACCTCATACCTGTCAAAATGGCTATCATTAAAATGTCTAAAAATAAGTTTTGGCAAGGTTGTGGAGAAAAAGAAAGCCTTGTACACTGTTGGTAGGAATGTAAATTGTTTCAGCCAATATAGAAAACAGTACAGAGTTTCCTCAAATACTAAAAATAAAATTATCTTATGATCTAGCAATTCTAGTTTGGAGCCTATGTCCGAAGAAAACAAAAACACTTATTGAAAAAGATAACTGCATCTCAATGTTCACAGTAGTCTTATTTATAAGACTTCTTTATAAGACTCCAAAGATATGGAAGCAACTGAAGTGTCCACCAACAGATGAATGGATAAAGTTGTGGTGATATATACAATGGAATATTACTCAATCAGAAAAAATGAAATTCTGCCATTTGCAATAAGACGGATGGACCTAGATGTTATGGTGAATGAGTCAGACAGAGAAAGAAAAATGCTGTTAACACTTATGTGTAGAATCTAAAAAATGAAATGAATGAATATAGTAAAAGAGAAACAGACCCACAGGTATTAAAAAAAAAAAAAAAAAAAACAGATCGGTGGTTACCAGTGGGTAGAGGAAGGGTAGAGGACTGAGAACTACAAACTTCTATATATAAAATGGATAGGCTACATGATGTATTGTAAAGCACAAAGAAATATAGCCATTATTTTGTGGTGATTTCAAATGGAGTAAAAGCTATACAAATGTTCAGGTGCCATGTTGTATACCTGAAACTGCTGCTGCTGCTGCTAAGTCACTTCAGTCGTGTCCGACTTTGTACGACCCCATAGACGGCAGCCCACCAGGCTCCCCCATCCCTAGGATTTTCCAGGCAAGAACACTGGAGTGGGTTGCCATTTCCTTCTCCAATGCAGGAAAGTGAAAAGTGAAAGTGAAGTCGCTCAGTCGCGTCTGACTCCTAGCGACCCCATGGACTGCAGCACCCCAGGCTGCTCCATCCATGGGATTTTCCAGGCAAGAGTACTGGAGTGGGGTGCCATTGCCCTCTCCGATACCTGAAACTAAGATGCTATAAGTCAACTATATTTCTCTTAAAGAAAGAATCATAGCAAGTAATCCTGAGGCTTTTATTTTTAAAATATCTCTTTAATAAGAATATTTTTAATTTAATAAGAGATATTTAGAAACAAAATGAAAGCAAAAATAATACTTTGACCTATCAGAAGAACTTAGTATGTGTACTTGGGATAATAAGTAACCTGTGGATATAAGTTTATATGGTGTTCTCAGTGTTTTTTGATCTGCCTAACTGTAAATTTAGGCATGCCCAGGTACTCCAATATTATATGGTAGCAATATATACAAAACAGTCCACATGACCCAAAGGAGCAAGTGAGTAATGTAAATAGGTTTCTTGCACTTTCATGGTACCATATCCTGTTAGAATATCTTTCCTCCCTCAAACTTCATTGTCTGATTATCAATAACCAGACAATGAAGAATTAAAACTTGCAAATATAATACATAATGTTGTGTGTTTCTATTACATACACCAGCACTATCTACAGTCAGGAAACTATCACTCTTGGGAGTGGCTGTGACCATGAATGGAGAAGGGAACTTCTTATAAGAGGCAGAACTCTGAACTCTATATTCACTAGGTCTAAATGAAGTCATGCCAATGGTAAAAATCCATGTTGATTCTGAGATAATGGTTTAGCTGGAAAACTTGAAGAGAAAATGTTTAAATAATGGGTCACTGAATATAATATGGAGGAATATCACAAAGATACTGTTGAACTAAACAAGTCTGGCATGAAAGGGAAGCTGTTATTTGATTAAATTTATATAAGGTTCAAAACCATGCAAACTCAATCTATGGCAACAGGAATCAGATGGGTTATTACTCTTGTGTTTATAGAGACTAGAAGAAAGCATACTGGGTGTCTTCTAAAATATGTGTAATATTTTATTTCTTGATTTCATTACTGTCTGTGCAGATGTGTCCAGTTTGTGAAAATGCATTGAGCTGTGCCCAGATGGTCTGTAGTACCCTAAATGTATGTTATTATTAAATAAAAAGTCAAATAATTTAAATAAATAACTTATCCTGAGAATTTTTTTTTTCAAGAAACCTATAGTTCCTGTAGTTGGAACTCTGGGAATTGGCCCAGAACATGAAAATATTTTCTCCCCAATGTAGAAAAGATACACTCATAATCAGGCATATAAGATAATAGAATTCTTAGATGTCAGCTAAATGTTTTCCCAGGTAGCCCACAACTTGCATAATGAATTCACAATCAAACTGTACATGATGGCAGAGAGGAACTTTAAAAATATAGTTTTCCTCTCCTCAAGGTGATCAAGCAACAGATAGTTATAAATGTGCTGTTGCTGCTAAATCGCTTCAGTCGTGTCCAACTCTGTGCAACCCAATGGATGGCAGCCCACCAGGCTTCCCCGTCCCTGGGATTCTCCAGGCAAGAACACTGGAGTGGGTTGCTATTTTCTTCTCCAATGCATGAAAGTGAAAAGTGAAAATGAAGTTGCTCAGTTGTGTCCGACTCTTCGCAACCTCATGGACTGTAGCCTACCAGGCTCCTCTGTCCATATAAATGTGCAATTTCCAACAAAAATATATAATTATTATTCCTCAATACAGCTAGCCAGCAACAAGGTGGCTTCAAGATATTTACATTAGAATTTTTCCCTGGGTGAGGAATATGGTAAAGAATTTTCTTTAACAGACAGAAATTTATTCAAGATGTGGATTTTCTTTTAAGACTAATTGTACCTCGTAGTGGTTTTGATTTGCATTTCTCTGATAATGAGTGATGTTGAGCATCTTTTCATGTGTTTGTTAGCCATCTGTATGTCTTCTTTGGAAAAATGTCTATTTAGTTCTTTGGCCCATTTTTTGATTGGGTCATTTATTTTTCTGGAGTTGGGCTGTAAGAGTTGCTCGTATATTTTTGAGATTAGTTGTTTGTCAGTTGCTTCATTTGCTATTATTTTCTCCCATTCTGAAGGCTGCCTTTTCACCTTGCTAATAGTTTCCTTTGATGTGCAGAAGCTTTTAATTAGGTCCCATTTGTTTATTTTTGCTTTTATTTCCAATATTCTGGGAGGTGGGTCATAGAGGATCCTGCTGTGATGTATGTCAGAGAGTGTTTTGCCTATGTTCTCCTCTAGGAGTTTTATAGTTTCCAGTCTTATGTTTAGACTTTTAATCCATTTTGAGTTTATTTTTGTGTATGGTGTTAGAAAGTGTTCTAGTTTCATTCTTTTACAAGTGGTTGACCAGATTTCCCAGCACCACTTGTTAAAGAGATTGTCTTTAATCCATTGTATATTCTTGCCTCCTTTGTCAAAGATAAGGTATCCATATGATGGGGAAATTTTGGTCATGAACACTGAAAACAATTGAAAAGACTGAAATAAACACAGTTTCAGATACAAACTACAATTCTATTACAGTTATTGAGCGAGTAAAAGCTACTTTATCACCAGCTTTCTATTTCCCCAAAGCAGTGGGTAGAAAAGTAAGGTGATTATTTTAATTAAACAGACTAATGTCAAAATGAAAGGATCATTAATATTGCTATGACAGTGGAATGATGGACTACTTTGTGCGTAAGAGTTCTTATTTAGGAGTAGAGAAAGTCTTTCCAAAGGCCTAGCACAGTTCCTGTCACACAATGGATGCTCATTAAATAATTTCTGATTGTGTAAATTAAAAAGTTAATACAAATTAAGCCTTATAGGATTTTCTTTGGTGTGACATAATCAAAAATATCTGAAACAAAATATTAATTTTATTATCTAAGGAAAATAAGATCAAAATGAAAATACAAATTTGTAAGACAATAGTATTGAGAAAATAGTCATAAGCATATTTAAGAGAAAATATCTTCAACAATACATGATTATATAACATTTTCCCATTTCAGACATTCACTAATAAGCAGGAAGTGTATTTTGTGTTATATTAAGAAAAAAAAAGAAAAAACTGACAAATGTATTGGAAAGTATTTTATGTTCTCTGATGTTCTTTCTGTCAATGTCAAAATAAGGAAATGCAAATTAAGCCAACAATGAGATTGCCATTTTTAAACACTTTTTACAATAAAATCTTGAATGATGATAACTAAAGAACAACATTGTTTTGAAAGAATTTTAAAAATTTAAGAATCCTTTTTTATTCCTTACCCTTAGGTCTCCCCTTTAAACAGTAGTAGTAGTGAAAGTGAAAGTCACTCAGTCATGTCCGACTCTTGCGACCCCATGGACTGTAGCCCGCAAGGTTCCTCTGTCCATGGGATTCTCCAGGCAAGAATACTGGGCAGTAGTTAAATAGAATTCATTCTGCCATTCTCTCTAATCTCTACTCTTCCCCAACGCCCACAGCTGCCACTTCAGTTTAGTTTTAACATCATAGGTACCTGAATTCCCACCATTACCTTCTATTTTGTCCTTCAGGCCCCAGTCTTATTTCCCTTAATGCATTCTCTTCTTTCAGCCACAAAGCAATTTTGATCATGTCACTCCTCTATTTAAAACTATTGTTATAGCCATCTCTTTGCCCTTACTTAAAGTCAAATTGATTAATATGTTTTCCAGACACTTCATTTACTTTTATGTTGCTGTTCAATTACTTATCCAACTTCATTTTCCCTTTTCCCTGTCCTTCAACCCATCTCCCTTTCTATAGTTCCAGAACCTTCCATCTGCCCATGTTCTCACTTACCTCTTAACCTTGGCCTAGGTATTCTCTTCGCAAAACATGCTTCCTTTCATGTGACTGACCTCCAAGCATCCTAGACATGGACTCAGTTTTGACAGCAATCACTCTATCATTACTGATAGATAGCCAAACATCTGGCTAGTTTCCAGAGCAACTTATAATTACCCAATTACAGCACTGCACTGCAGACAGGCAGTTGTTTTTTCCAAATGAAGTTTCTTCATTTGGGTATCTGAAGTACAACTATACTTGATTATTGAAAAAAATGAGTCAATCAAAATTCATTGAATGTGCAATATTTGGCACAATATTATTAATTCTAGAACCCTATCTAAAATATGTAATCCCAAGAGTAGAAAATATAGGTACATAATAGTATTTATAGTAACACTATTCTACAAGTTTAAATATAGGATATCAGGTAAATGCATTAGGGCAGCACTAGTCATTTGCTATTTGTGTTTACTTTCAAAATGTATTCTCCTGAAAACATTTTTCCCTTTTTACCATCATGGTTTATAAGGAATAGGCCCCCCTCTCAAGGAGTGGACGTTCATCAGCTTAAACTAATCAGCATATTCCATTCTTCTTGAACCAGTAATTAGCTCACAAATTAACTAAGAAGCCATCTAGAGCCAATATAGCTCTGAAAGATAATTACTAGAGCTTCAAAAGAAGGAAAAGTCATTTTCCTTTTCCACTAGACAGGACTGAATGCCGTTATAGTTAAAAGATATGAGGTCTGATAGAGAGACATTTTTAATTAAAATTTTAATAAGATAATTGTAGGTTCATATGCATATATAAGAAATAATAGATCCCGTGTGTCTTAGCAATAACAAAGTATCATATGCTGGGTGCTTATAAACAAAAGAAATTTATTTGTCACAATTCTAAAAGCTGAAGCTCAAGATTACAGTGGCAGCACAGTTGAGTTCTGGTGAGACTCCTCTATCAGGTTACAGACTGCCACCTTCTGGTTTTATCCTCATGTGACAAAGCGCAGAGATAGGAAGCAAGCTCTCTTGTGACTCTTACACAGCACTAACCCCATTCAGTAGGGCCCCACCCCCATGACCTAATTCTATTACCTCCCCAAAGCTTAACCTCCTAATACCATCACATGGGAGTTAGAGTTTCAACATACAAATTTGAGGGGGTGGACACAAACATTCAGTTCATAACACTGCATCCCTTTTATCTAATTTCCCCCAATATCTTACAAAAAGACCATATCACAACCAAGAAATTGACATTGACAGAGTTAAATTACTAATCAGTTCCATTTTACAAAGCTTTTTGACATCCTATTATAACACACCAACTTCCCTCTTATCCAAGCTCTCTGACACCAATCCTGACCCCTGGCAACCATTAACTAAAATGCTCTCCATTTCTGTAATTTTGTCAACCTAAGAATTACATAAATTGAATCATAAAGTTTATAACCTTTTAGATTGGTCTTTCCACAGCATAATTCTGTGAAGATTCACTCAAGTTGCTGTACATATCAGTAGTCCATTCATTTTTATTGGTGAATAGTATTCCATATTATAGATGTACCATAGTTTGTGTTATATATTCATCCATTAAAGGACATCTGAGGTGGTTCTACTCTATGGCTGTTTTGACATATATACACTACTATATATAAAATGTATAACTAGTAAGTACTGACTGTATAGCACAGTGAATTTTACAATACTCAGTAATGACTTCCATGGGAAAGGATTTAAAAAAGAGTGATGTATATCTGATTCACTTTGCTATACAGTAGAAACAACACAACATTGTAAATTAAATATATTCCAATAAAAATTTAAAAATAAACTAAGGCTACTATATATATTCAAATGCAAGCTTCTGGATGAACATAATTTTTTTATTTCTCTGGCATTATGCTGAAAAGTACAATTGCTGATTTTTTATGGTAGTAACATAGTTTGATTAAGAAACTGCCAAACTGTTTTTCAGAGTGGCTATATCATTTCACATTTATACCAGCAATGTGTGAATAATCAATATTCTTTGCACCTTAACAGCATTTAGTAGTGCACTATTTTATATCTTAGCCTTTCTATAAAGGTATCTAGGAAATGGCAACCCACTCCAGTGTTCTTGCCTAGAGAATCCCAGGGACGGCGGAGCCTGGTAGGCTGCTGTCTATGGGGTCGCACACAGTCGGACACGACAGAGCGACTTCACTTTCACTTTTCACTTTCCTGCATCGGAGAAGGAAATGGCAACCCACTCCAGTGTTCTTGCCTGGAGAATCCCTGGTGGGCTGCCGTCTATAGAGTCGCACAGAGTCGGACACGACTGAAGTGACTTAGCAGCAGCAGCAGTGTTATTTTACTGAAATTTTAGTTTATGTTTCCCTGTTAGGTTATGACCTTATTCATCTGTTCTTGTGGTTATTTACCATTTATATTCTTTTTAGTGAAATGTCTTCTGCCTATCTTCTGTTTGGATTCCTCTTTCATTTTTCTTGCTTGCTTCCTTCCTTTCCTTCATTCTTTTTACTATTGAGTTGAGCATTGTATATTTTCTAGATACTAGTCTTTTTTTTGGATAAGTGGTTTGCAAATATTTTCTCCCAGGGCCTAATTTGTGATTTCATATAGGGTCTTCAACCGAGCAGATCAGTTAATTTTGATGAAGCACAACTTATCACAATTATTCTTTTTATGAATCACAGTTTTTATATCAAGTCTAAGAATTCTTTATCTACCCCTAGATTCTTAAGTTCCTTTTATTTTTCCTTTATTTTTTTTCCTAGTTTTATATTTAAGTTTATGATGAAGTTGGGGTTATTTTTTCACATTAGGTAGTCAGACATCCATTTTAGTTACAAGTCACCTGTGGAAAGTTGATGAATCAATGGGAGAACCTGTGAATGAGGCTGTCACTACAAAGGATAGAGAAAATATTTCTTGTGCCTAACTCTGAAGGTCTTAAGCTAATGATTTTCTTTATATTGCCTTAAACACGTTAATTTTTGTTTGCTAACCATAAAAGAATTTTAACATGCCAATATTAGTATGAAAAACCTTACAATGGAATCTGAAAGAAATATAAATTAATAAGTAAATTGTTGCTGATGTAAAGAGAAATGCTGGTTTAAGGAAACAAGATGTAATTCTTTATGTAGGATGGTCACAACTGTGTAGAAAACAAGCAAAACTCCCTCATATACTAATAATTAAAAGGAAATAAGTGAAATTATTTGCATGTCATTGACCTTTAGATGATGTTCCTTAATACATAATATTTTTTTAAAAAGATATTATTTCATCTTAGCAGCACATTCTTCCAGTCTTTCAAATATTGGAAAGATGTTCATGAGATAATTGACACAACAGTTACAGTTTTTAAATTATCTTTAAATTTATGTGTCCAAATAATTTATTTCAAATAAAAACCCAAGAAAAGTATCTACTGTGAGTTTAGTATGCATACAAAACATATGACATTCAACTATGCAAAACTACAATATTTATTTCTTTGGAATAAGAACATTTAATATGAACATAAAACTAAATCATGTTAAAAATGTAATGAAAATATCAAAGAAAGACTATTTTTTATTTATTTGTATAAATTACTACAAAACAGTAACCAGAATATTCAATTACTATTCACTAATTTACCATGAGTCATGTAATTTTTTTTTTGAGTCATGTAATTTTTTTCCTATAAATGTGCTTCAAAATCTTTTACTCTTTGTTATTATATTTAGGTATTTGATTCCTTTTGAGCTTTTTCTTTTTTTTTGGTTTGTGGGTAAAGTAAAGGTCCAATGTCATTCTTACACACATAAATCCAGTGTACCAGCAACATCAGCTGAAAATACTAGTTTTTCCCCATTGGATAGTCTTGCTGTTCTTGCCAATATTTACAATTGCTAGGACAGGGAAGCAATCTAGATGTCTATCGACAGATGAATGGATAAGGAAGTTGTGGTACACATACACAATGGAATATTACTCAGCTATAAAAAGGAAGACATGTGAGTCAGTTCTAATGAGGTGGATGAACCCAGAGACTATTATACAGAGTGAAGTAAATCAGAAAGAGAAAGATAAATACCGTATACTAACACATATATATGGAATCTAGAAAGATGGTACTGATGAATTTATTTGCAAGGCAGCAATGAAGAAACTGACATAGAGAACAGACTTACAGACATAGGGGAGAGGGAAGGAGAGAGTGAGATGTATGGAGAGAGTAACATGGAAACTTACATTACCACATGTAAAATATACAGCCAATGGGAATTTTCTATATGACACAGGAACTCAAACAGAGGCTCTGTATCAACCTAGAGGAATGAGATGGGAAGAGAGATGGGAGGGAGGTATAAGAGGGAGGAAATACATGTATACTTATCGCTGATTCATGTTGATGTTTGATAGAAAACAAAAACATTCTGTAAAGTAATAATCCTTCAATTAAAAAATAAACAAAAAACACATTTCAGTCGATAATTTTTTAAATTCCTATTTAACATAAATAAAGTGCTAATTTTAAAATTGTATTAAACTTTATGCTATGCTATGCTAAGTCACTTCAGTCGTGTCTGACCCTGTGCGACCCCATAGACAGCAGCCCACCAGGCTCCCCCGTCCCTGGGATTCTCCAGGCAAGAACACTGGAGTGGGTTGCCATTTCCTTCTCCAATGCATGAAAGTAAAAAGTGAAAGTGAAGACGCTCAGTCGTGTCCGACTCTCAGCAGCCCCATGGACCGCAGCCCAGCAGGCTCCTCCGTCCATGGCGTTTTCCAGGCAAGAGTACTGGAGTGGGGTGCCATTGCCTTCTCCAAACTTTAAGTCCACATTAAACTTAAGTCCATTTTAAAATGATTTTTAAAATCCCTTTCCTCCCTTTCATTTTAATGTATTCTCTACAAATTTAATCTTTTCTCATTTGTAGTTTGTGTTGCCATCTCTGCTTTCTGCTTTTTGTCTTCTTGTTTGTGATTTTTAATTGTTTAAAGACATGCTTTAAAAATTTAAACAAGTTTTTTCTAGTGTGTAAGCAGATTTATCAGCTCATACCCTGAAAATGCCAAATGTTTATCATACCTTATTGAAAGACATTTTTGACCCCATAACATTTAAACAAAAACATCTTAGTTTAAAAAAAGGTTTCCTTTTCTGTGATATATATTAACGTAATTTTAAATAAAAAGAGACATTTCATGAATGTCAGCTTTTTCCCAAAAATATACTGAAAAAACCCAGAATATACTGGCATTATATTTTATTATTGGTACTGATAGAAATAGATGACATAGCAATGTAAAACAACCTATTTATTATTTTCCTCACTGGATATAATAGCAGTTGTTTTATTTATTTAACAATTTAGAACAATCATTCATGAAAAGCATTCAGAAAAAAAGTAACAATAGGACACTATTCACAACTAATCCAACATGCATACTTTTCTGTTTTTATTTAGTACAATAGATTTAATTTAAGGAATAATGAACGAATGAAATACTTTGTCTTCTAAATATTTCAAGCTCATAGTCTTAGGGCTTTGAGGGTTTTTTTTTTTTTTTTTTAAGATGACAAAGTTTCTCCTGAAATGTTCAATAAAGAACACTGTCAGCCAAATTTTTTCCAGAAAGATTTAAGAGTAATATACTTTTATTGAGACGAATTTTAAATGTTAAAAAATTCTTAAATCAAAAATGAAAACAAAATGTACAGTAAAATTCTATTCAAATTTAAAGGGTCAGATGTCACCTATAAATTCTGTGGTGTTGGATCCATTAGGTGACATAACATGGGGATGAGGAAAGGGGCATTTAAGAATATAACCTCAATTTCATAAGTAAAGCAATGAAAGTTTAGAAGACTTTTCATCCCACATAGTTAGATTGGTATAGAAGTAATATTCAAACTTGTATCTGTCCAGGTCTATAGCCTGTGATTTGAAAATCCATACTGTACCTCCCAACAATGCTCACACACATAGTAATTTATTATAATACTTGACTAAAAAAATCACATCCATCATACTTCATAACTTATTACTATATTATTAAGAGAAACTCAGTGGTTAGCTAACAACTTCCAGGAGCATTTAATTATCTTGGAATATCTACTCGAAATTCAAAGCAAATAAGTAATTAAATGTTTATAGAAAAAAATTAAAACAGTTAAAGTAAAATCTCTAAGACTGCTATGTCTAGCCAGTGCATGTGGACACAATGCTGGGTCACAGGCAGAGGATCAGCAAGGAAACAGGGCCCTGGAGGCATCCTCCTACCTAGGCTTTACTTTTTGTTGCTGTACGGAAGGGAAATTGAGATGCTTTGTACGGGAGACACCTATGTGGTAGGGAGGACACTCAAAGCCATTTGGGAAACTGGCTATTTACCACAGGGGTAGGAAATTTTAATACTTTAATAAATGGTACTCCTGTATAAAAAGCATGCTGAATCTGTATCATACTGGTTCTAGGTGTGCTGAGATGTGCTGAGACACTGACCCGTGCAGCCGGTTGCGGTGGTCAAGAGGGCCAGGTAAGGTTACTTCACTGAACCACACTAATGCTGTTTTCTGCGTCTCTTCTAGTGTCATAAGCTGTGGAGCACTTTTCTCGTAGAGCTATCTATCATCCACTTAACTGTTTCCACTTAAAGAATCATCTTTTAAAAAAAGTAGCATGCTTTCTTATGTTTATCTATATTTGTGGTATTGTCGCTGTTGTTGTTCATTAATAATGTTAACTGGAAAAGGGCCCATTGAGGCAAGAAGTTCAGATTCAAACTGGCTTCCATGATAAACTGTGTGAATGTGGAATATAATCCAAATTTCTTTTAGAGCTATAAGTTGCCTTAGCAGTATAATTATGAGATGGGAAGAGATTTGTTCATCCAGTTAAGTGTGGAGTCATTGCTAACCTTTAAAATACTCTCTATGAAATAAAAACTTACACATTTAGAAAATATAGCTTAATGTAAGAGATGGCTGGATGGCATCACTGACTCAATGGACGTGAGTCTGAGTGGACTCCGGGAGTTGGTGATGGACAGGGAGGCCTGGCCTGCTGTGATTCATGGGGTCTCAAAGAGTCGGACACGACTGAGCGACTGATCTGATCTGATCTGAAGAGAGGCATCTGAAGAAACTTTTGAGAATCTTACATTGAAAAGTGGCTGCAAATCCATTCTCTATGTCTGCGTCTCTAGAGTAGCACTGAAATATACACACTACATGCTCAGTTGCTTCAGTCGTGTCTGACTCTTTGTAATCCTATGGACCCTATGGACCCTATAGCCCATGGCTTCTCTGTCCATGGGGTTTCCCAAGCAAGAATACTAAAAGAAAGAAAAGTGAAGTCACTCAGTCATGTCCAACTCTTTGCAACTCCATGGACTGTACCCTACCAGGCTCCTTTGTCCATGGGATTTTCCAGGTAAGAATACTGGAGTTGGTTGCCATTTCCTTCTCCAGGAGATCTTCCTGACTCAGGGAGTGAACCCAGGTATCCCATATTGTAGACAGGCGCTTTACCGCCTGAACCATCAGGGAAGTCAAGAATACTAAAATGGGTTGCTATTCCCACTCCAGGGGATTTTCCTTATCCAGGGATGGAACCTGCTGTCTGCTGCATTATAATCGGTGGATTCTTTACAGCTTAGCCACCAGGGGAGCCTAAGTAAGTGCTCAGTCGTGCAGGACTCTTTGCGATCCCGTCGATTGCAGCCCACCAGGCTCCTCTGTCCATGAGATTTTCCAGGCAAGGATACTGGAGTGGGTTGCCATTTCATGTGTAAAGTAGATAGCTAATGAGAAGCTGCCATATATATAGCACACGGAGTTCAGTTTGATCTCTGAAACGACCTAGAGGGGTGGAATGGCGGGGAGGGTGGGATAATGACTCAAGAGGGAGTGGATTTATACTAAAGGCTGATTTACATAGTTGTAGGGAAGAAATCAACACAACATTGTAAAACAATTATTCTTCAATTAAAAAAAAAAAAAACTTA
Source organism: Bos taurus (assembly GCF_002263795.3). NCBI lineage: Eukaryota > Metazoa > Chordata > Mammalia > Artiodactyla > Bovidae > Bos > Bos taurus. Next base: position 23,758,761 of record NC_037344.1, on the reverse strand, counting down.
AAAACGTAAAAAGTGTCAGGAGGTCCGCTGGATTATATTTGAAGAACAGAATTGAGAAACCAAGATTCTGGAATCAAGCAAATCTCACACGTGAATTCAAGTGTGAATACATATTCCCCAGAGCAACAGAGTTCATATAATATTTGATTTACTTAGAAATAAACTGATAACAAGGAGTACACACCTGTTGCTGTTTGGGCCGACAATCTAGGCCAGTCGCTTGGTCTGGCTTTCACAGGATGGAGGGCTCCCTTGCCCAGGGAAGCAGCCGGCCGGCCCTTGCTGTCTCCTTCCATGTAGCCATGAATCTGGTGGCCCACCCAGGCCAAGCCAGCCCCATATGGCTATAACACCTTCCACTGCAGGTATGCCGGCCCCTCGGAGAATGCTGCCTTAGTGATTGGCAGGCCACTGTGTTTGTTCCCATAATGCAGCGCGGTGCTGGTGCTGCGCATGTGCATCCTTAACGCGAACCCTTTGAGGCAGTGGCATTGTTTTTACCCCAATACAGGGTTCGCGGCTCAAAGGCTGTCAAGTCAAAAAATACAACTAAGACAAAGAGCTGGAGAAGGAAGGATTTATTACTTGCAGTAAGTAAGGAGAACACGCGGGATCTTTCCTAAAGCAGTGTCTCCTCGAATAGCAAAACTGTGGATGTTTTAAGCTAAAGGTACATGTGTGTTTGTGAAGGGGCTTGAGGTGAGGAGAATTCAACACCGAATTGGGACAGAAGTTGACAGAATCCAAGCTTTAGTTCATTGAGTGAGGAGGGTCAGAAAAGTCTTCACCATCTTCTCTTTAGTTCTGGTTGATCCGGTGGTTGAGAGCTTAAGGGGTTTTAAATTCAGCAAAATATGTCAATAAAGTGTTTCAGGCTAAACCGGAACCGGGGGGTCCTTAAAACTTAATATCTTTGCTATTGTTACTTCTCTTGCCTGATGAAATTATTTTTATTGTTTTCTTAAGGTTATTATCGTAGGATCTGTTCAAGGGCAAGCATTGTGTCTGGGTTTGGATCACAAATGTAATAGCTTATCTCTTCTCATGTGTCAAAAAACTATATCTAGTTCTTTTCCGAATCTCAGGGACGGGGGAGCCTGGTGGGCTGCCGTCTATGGGGTCGCACAGAATCGGACACGACTGAAGTGACTTAGTAGCAGCAGCAGCAGTTCTTTTCCTATGGACACCCCCTACCCTATCTGTATACACTGGGGCCCCCAGAAGTGATGGCTCAGCTGGAGAAAGTGGGCAGAGTTATGATGGCACCACCTTCCCTGTTTGCTATTGGACAACTCCAGTGTGCAGAGCGTGTAGTATTCATATAGGAAATCAACATCACCATTTGAAGTTTGCAAGTATATTTGGGTTCTTTACTTGGTTCTATGGAAGTCATAGTTGAATACAGGTGGGAAAAGCTTATGAAAATTGTGATTGGTAATTAGCTGCCACCTTCATCTTTGGCGAGGAATAAACATCTTTATGGCTTTAGAGTCAGTCACTAGGTTAAAAAATAAAGAATGGAATAAAGTGGACTATGTCCTCTTTCAAGCTGCCACGTCCATAGCAAAAGCAATATTTATCTGAAAATGATTTTGTTTTTAAAAGGTAGCTTCAAGTCAGGATGAACATTCCTTCTAACCTAGGTTTTACAGAAGTCAAACCTCCAAAAGTATGTTGGGGAACAGATTCAATTAATGGTGGTGGTGGTAGTGGTGGTTGTTTAGTTACTAAGTCATGTCCAACTCTTAATTGTTTAAAAAAAAATCCTTAGATAAATCAATTGACTACAGAAGTATTTTTCATGAAGACAGCCAGCTGATAGTTTTGGTGAAAAATTAATCGATTGATCTAAGAATAAACCAATTATATAATATACCAGTTATATATAATATACCAAATATATAATAAACCAGTTATAACTGAGGATTATAACTCTAGGAATAGCATCTAAGAAAGCTCTGAGAACTGTTCCACCCATTAGAAGTCAAAACGCAGTTTTACGAAAGTTTTTTGTTTTTTTCAACTGTCCATTAAATGATGTACTATTGACAGTACTATTGACACAGCCTGGCAAGTAGTGGGTAATGGGTCATTTTGGCCTCTTATAAGATTAAACAAGAATGTTATCTTTTAAGGAGTTGTCTTGTTGGTGCTAGGAGAATGTTGCTCTTTATATTTAAATAGTATTTCTGAGGATGAGGAGGTTTGGTTGATGCATAACGCTGATACACAATGCACAGTAGACAAGAGAGAAGAGGCCAAAGGACAGAGGCAAAAAAAAAAGTTTATGTTTAAATTGTGCTTGTCTTGCCATAAGGTATGAATTTTATTTCAAAATAAGTAGTGCCAATCTTGGTATGCAAAATTTGGCTTCTATTCTAACTGCGATGTGGATTGAATTGCCAAATTCAAGTAAAGCTAGCTGTGTTTGACTGAGTTTAGAATTCTGTGGTAATTGCAAAAGAGTTTTCCAAGAAAAAAGAAAAAACCTTCTAATCTTCTTGTTAGCTGTTGAAGTTCTGCAGTTACCTGAAGGGAATATCTCAGTGCTCAGGTATCTTTAGTATTTCATCATTACCTTACACTTGCTTATCAAGCCTTGAGCTGAAACTTTCTTCCTTTTGTCCTCATGGAGCAAATATCTGTTCACATTCCCTGCAGAGTTTCCATGTTGGAATCTTCCCTGTCACTTTTGTTGCTTAAGAAAAGAGCTAAGTTTAAGCTTGGTGAATGAAAATATTTCAATTGTGTGGTGGACCTAACAATATTAGGTGTCTCACTGTGCCTGAATTCCAAACAGCCTTCTTAAATGCGCTTTAAACGACATCCACAAGTAGAGGCTGATTTAACCTTTAATCGTGAAGTTACATAAAAAATTAAACTAGCTAAACTATATTATATAAACTCTAAAAAGGAGATGTAATAGCTTAGAATTATCACTTGACATATTTTATTACTCCTTTCCATTCCCAATAGGTAATTACTCTATTGTAATGTTAAAATTCAGGCTTATAAATGCTGTTTATAAGACTATAAAGACTCTTTTTTTTCTGTAATCTGTCGTCTCTGTCTTGGCAGCCAGTTCAGTCTCTCACTATGAAAAAGAGACAGACATCAGCAATATGTGGTGAAACAAGATTTAAAAAATAGAATACTCTAAAATTAAGTAAGATAGTTTTAGTGTTGATTACTCATAATTACTCCAATTTTTTTGTTGAAATTCATCCAATGAATTGAAGAAGAGTTGGCTTGAAAATATAGTGTTTGAGTGTTTGATCTTAAAAATATATTTACGTATTTACATGTTTTTTTCTTGTAGATTACATTGGCTGTGCCTAAATTTACCAGTATAATTTAGCTAAACAGTTCTAAAATGATTGTGTTGTTATAAATTTATTCCTATTATAGATTGTCAGAAGTTTCTTCATCCCTCTCTGCTGCTCCCCCCCACTAGGTTACATGACCTTGACAAAAATCTATCTGCTTGGTCATTATGCAGATACTTCTTAAGAGTCTTCAAATTGGAGGGAGATAGTCTCTGAGATATAGACAAAAAAAAAAAAAAAAAAAAGGAGGTTTTAAGCTCTAGCAATTACTAGCTATGTGGTTTTGACTGAGATAAAATCTGAACCTCATCTTTTGCATTTTAAAAATAGAAAATACATTTTGTGCACAAAGACAATATATATATTACATTGGATAATGTTAATGCCTTTTTAACAGAACCTTATACATAGTACTATATGTTTCCTACTGTTCTGTTAATGAGGGTACAAGTAAGTCTACGTCTAAGAGGGTAGCAATTTAGGGATTTTTAGGGTGGATATTATGACTATTATGGTGTTGATTATATTCTGAGTGATAATTGGAGATTAACCAGGAGTATCTGCCACTTCTGATGTGGGACATGGATGAAGTGCTTAGTTTTCATGTTTAGCTATGCTGTCGTTTAACGTTATTGGTTCAGTTCAATTACTCAGTTGTGTCCGACTCTTTGCAACCTGATACAGTGTAGCAAGCCAAGCCTCCTTGTCCTTCACCAACTCCCAGAGCTTGCTCAAGCTCATGTCCATCGATTTAGTGATGTAATCCAACCATCTCATACTCTGTCATCCCCTTCTCTTCCTGCCCTCAATCTTTCCCAGCATCAGGGTCTTTTCTAGTGAGTCAGTTCTACTCATCAGATGGCCACAGTATTGTAGCTTCATCTTCAGCATCAGTCCTTGCAATGAATATTCAGGACCGATTTCCGTTAGGATGGACTGCTTTGATCTCTTTACAGCCCAAGGGACTCTCAAGAGTCTTCTCCAATACCACAGTTCAAAAACATCAATTACGGTGCTCAGCTTTCTTTATGGTCCAACTCTCACATCCATACATGGCTACTGGAAAAATCATAACTTTGACTAGATGCACCTTTGTTGGCAAAGTAATGTTTCTGATTTTTAATATGCTGTCTAGGTTGGTCATAGCTTTTCTTCCAAGGAGCAAGCATCTTTTAATTTCGTGGCTGCAGCCACCATCTGCAGTGATTTTGGAGCCCAAGAAAATAAAGTCTGTCACTGTTTTAATTGTTTCCTCATCTATTTACCATGAAGTGATAAACCAGATGCCGTGATCTTTGTTTTTTGAATGTTGAGTTTCAAGCCAGATTTTTCACTCTCTTTTACTTTCATCAAGAGACTCTTTAGTTCTTCTTCATTTTCTGTCATAAGGGTGATGTCATCTGCATATCTGAGGTTATTGATATTTCTCCCAGCAGTCTTGATTTTGTGCTTCATCCAGCCTGGCATTTTGCATGATGTATTCTGCATATACGTTAAATAAGCAGGGTGACAATATACAGCTTTGGCATACTCCTTTCCCAATTTGGAACCAGTCCATTACTCCATGTCTGGTTTTCTCGGTAGCTTCTTGACCTGCATACAGATTTCTCAGGAGAGAGGTAAGGTGGTCTGGTATTCCCATCTCTTTAAGAATTTTTCAGTTTGTTATGATCTGCACAGTCAAAGGTTTTAATGAAGCAGAAGTAGACGGTTTTCTGAAATTCTTTTGCTTTTTCTATGATCTCCATTCTGGAGAATTATGAAAATTGAAATATCTCTTTCTGAATTTTTAAATTAGGGGTTAAAAGGATTATTACCTCATCATAGAGTTATATATTATTGAGTGTATTGTGACCCTTTATATTCATTAATTGATGTTGTACAATTCCATTCCCATAGCAGTTAATATCCTTGAACCAATGATGAGTTTTGAAAATCACTCTTATCTTTTCTTAAGTACACCTGCAATCTATGACTATGGGTAATTTTTGTGTATGAACAGTTTGTTTCTTTCTATTACTGAGTAGCATTTCTTTATTGATTTACCAGTTTGTTTATCCATTCTCTGGATGAAAAGCATTTGGATTGTTTTCAGATGTTGGTGATTTAACCAAAGCTATAATACAGATATAAATATCTTTGTGAATATAGAATTTTATTTCCCTTGGATAAATATATAGGAGTAAGGTGGATGAAAAGTATAGGAAGTGCATGTGTAACTTCATAAGAAACTACCATAGTTTATTCCCAATGGCTGTATCATTTCATGTATTAGCCAATTATATGTGTGCTTGTAGCTCAGTCAGTAAAGAATCTGCCTGCAATGCAGGATACCTGGCTTTGATTCCTGGGTGGGAAAGATCCCCTGGAGAAGGAAATGGCAACCCACTCCAGTATTCTTGCCTGGAGAATCCCATGGACAGAGGAGCCTTGCAGGCTATAGTCCATGGAGTCCCAAGAGTCGAACATGACTTAATGACTAAGCCACCACCATATGTGTGCTCAGTTGCTCAATCATGTCCAAATCTTTGTGGCCCACCAGACTTCTCTTGTCTATGGAGGATTTCCCTGGCAAGAATTCTGGAGTGTGTTGCCATTCCCTTTTCAAGGAGGTCATCCTGACCCAGGGATTAAACCCATGACTCCTGCACTAACGGGCAGATTCCTTACCACTAAACACCTGTGAAGTCCAGTTATATGTGATATTTCCAGTTTTGAGTTATTTTCTAGCTCTTTGTTCTTGGTACAGTGAGTTTTTCACCCTCGTTCTAAGTGGATGTTAAGTGGAATTTTGGCATGGTTGTAACTTACTTACCTAAAGACTAATGATATTGAGCATCTTTTTATATGCTTATTTGCCATCTGTATATCTTCTCTCATGAAGTTTTTGGTCAAGTGTGACAACTTTTTTTTTCTTATTGTTGAGTTTTGAGAGTTCATTATATATTCTAGATACAAGTCATTTATAAGATATGATTAGCAAATATTTCTTTGTAATATGTGTTTTAATATTTTAGTCCTCTCAGATTCTTTTACAGAGCAGTTTCTCAGTTTTTATTTTATGTATAGCATTCTTTAGTTGTACCTTAAAGCACTTTGTATTAATATAACCAGTGTCACAAAGATTTTCCTGGTGTGTTTTCTGCCATAAGTTTTATAATTATGTGTTCTGCATTTAGATTTATAATCTTACTTGAACTGATTTTGTATAAAGTTTGAAATGTAGGTTTGAGACACAGGTTGAGTTTCTTTTTATTTTTTCAAATGAGAGTCCAGATACTTCAGGATTGTTTAAAATACTATTCTTTTTACTTTAAATTTCTGTTGATTCTTTGTCCAAAATTAATTAGCCATGTTTGTGTAGACTGAAAGAGAGAAAGACAGACAGAGGGAAGGAAGTCATGAAAGATGGAAAAAAAGGGAGAGAGAGAGAAAACTAAAAAGACCAGTGTTTCCTTGAAAAATATGTGATTAAATATCTGCATTAGGATTTTCTGGAAATTTCTCAAGTGTACATTATATTCTTGAGCAGATACACAAAACAATGAAAACAAATAAATCAGAATTACAAATTTGTACAGGTAATTTGACAAATGTGAGCTGTCTTGCACATGTAAATAACTGAAGGTAAATTCGGCGATTCAATTGTGCTGTCTCTTGTGTAACATCTCTATCTTAAATAGAAGATAAATTACACTTTCAGGTTTCTAAAAATGTCCTAGAATTCAATTTTACTGAAAGATTGAAATTAGTGTATTACTTTAAAAGTATTACACTTTACAAAAATCTCTTCTGCAAATATTCAAAATAGCAAGTATGTCTCATACTTTACATATCATTTTAAATCTTGGCATCATTTGTCTCCTGATCTTTAGCTCCTTAGCTGAAAAGTAAGGTAAATAAGGCTGAGGTCTTGTTCCCAGATGAAGTCTGGTTGGCAGAAAGAAAAGTAAACATATGTTAAAATGACTTAATTCATCCCACAAGCAATTAGGATGTGCCTACCACACTTAAGGTTTCTAAGCTATATCAGTGGACAAAATATATATATTTTTTAATAACTACCTTTGTAGGGCTCACATTCAAGTAAGGAAAACAGGCAATAAAACATTAACATAGCAAAAGAAAATAATTGTAAGAAGTGGATAAGGACAATAGGAAACAATAAAGCAGAATAAGGGTGTCAAAACTGGCAATTTAAACTATGTTCATAAGATTTATTTGATAAGAGTGGTTTTAGCAAAGACTTGAAAAACATGATGTAGCTAGCTATATAGATATCTCAGAAAAGAGTATTCTAGGAAAAGGGAAAAGTCAGTGCAAAGTCGATAAGACATCCAGCCTGGTGAATATACTGAACACTAAGGAAGTCAGGGTAACTGTAGCAAAATGAACAAGTGAAAGGGGGAAAAAAATGGAGATGAGATCATGGAGAAACTTGACGGCAACTGTAAGGCCTTTGGCATGTTCTTGGATTAAAATGGGAGCCATCATGGGATTTTGAGTAGAGATGTTGTTTTCTGACTTCTGCTTTAAAGTGGCTGCAGTACTGAAAGTAGACTGAACAGCAGCAGAAGCAGAGGGTGGATCATATAGTCCTGTATAACTAGGGGGTTCATAGGCTGGCAGAGTTAGGGAAAACCTCCTAATGGAGGTTACCTTTGCTTGTCATGAAATCTGGATTTAATTTTGGTACCTCTGGATAGAAAATGATTCACTGGTAGATGAGTTCAATAAGACAGATGAGGTCATCAAGCCTTTAGTGGGCTTACACAAAAGGGAGAATTTGAGTTATTTTCACTCTAAGAATAATAGAGATTAATATTGGAAGTCTCAAAAGAGTCAAATTTGCATAAATTTTATTAGCTATATAACTTGTTTATTTTCTTTCTACCAGTATTATTTGGAACTCTAGGATCAGCTAATTCCCTCCATGTTTCTTCTCCTTAGGTACTGAACAAAAGTACAGTTTCCCATCTGTGCTTCCTTTCACAGCCAAAATTATTCCATTTCAGTCCTTCATCCAAATATCACCCCATTAGGTCTTTTGAAACTTCTTTTTTTATACAGATAAATTACTAAATAAAGCTTGTAGCGTGAAAGTGTCTGCATCTTATTTCCTAATTGAATCGTGAAAATGAAGTCGTTTAGTTGTGTCGGACTCTTTGTGACCCCATAGACTGTAGCCTACCAGGCTCCTCCGCCCATGAGATTTTCCAGGCACGAGTACTGGAGTGGGTTGTCATTGCTTTCTCCAGAGGATCTTCCCAACCCAGGGATCGAACCTGTCTCCCGCGTTGTAGGCAGACACTTTACCGTCTGAGCCACCAGGGAAGTCCCCTAAAGCTGTGACTTACATTAACAGCCCTCTTTAATAGAGGGTACTCACCCACACTATCAGAGTAACCTGGTCAGGAGTGTGTTGAGGCGAGGAAGAAGTCAACATTACCTTTGTCATTTAATGCCACTTTCAAACCTTTCTCTGCTCTTAGGTAAAACACTATCATGCTTTTGAAGCTTATCTCATCTGGTCTATTCCAATGTCTCTCCGCCTAATCATTTTCCCATAGTAAGCCAGGTCTTGTACATCTCTCTTATAGTTTCATTCTCTTGAATTCTATTACCACAAATTTCATTGTTGTCATTAACATTAATCACCAAGTATTTCTGGCTCTCCTTCTGGGCACATGTTAGGATCACATGCCAGTCACTCTTGTTCTGACCAGAGCTGTGAATAGTGATCTGTGTCTCTTCTTAGAGAATTTAATTGCTGGTTTGAGATCCTTAACAACAGTGGTCCCCAACCTTTTTGGCACCAGGGACCAGTTTCTTGGAATACAGTTTTTCCACAGACTTGGGGAGGGGAGATGGTTTCAGGATGATTCAAGTGCATTATATTTATTGTGTACTTTATTTCTATCATTATTACATCATCTCCACCTCAGATTGTCAGGCATTAAATACCAGAGGCTGGGGACCCCTGCTAGCATATTCTTTTCCATTGGTAACCAATCAATATTTGAGATGGTGAATACTGCTTCAGCCTAGATCCTTAAATGATTATGAAAAACAGAGCACATAAGCAGACTTGTCAAGGACTAGTAGCGTGAGTGCAGTATTAACCTGTGTTTTTTAAACCACTGAGATATGGATACATTTGATTAGGCTGCATAAATTAGCCTATTCTGCCACTGAGCAATGTAAAAGTTGTTAAGTAATTTAGAAAACAAGACAATTGAATTAACATATGTAGTATTGGCTTGTGAGCTGGTTGCAGGTGTAGGAAACTGTTATAGTAATCTGGAAGGATGATAATTCATACTAAGTAGTGACAGAACAGTTAAATTCTCACCTATTATAATTATATGACAGGAAATGTGTTTATGAACTTACAGATCTATAAAAGCCATTGAGAAACAAAATGCTAGTAATATACATTGGCTATAGTTGACAAATTGCTACACGGAGATGATTTCAGATAGTGTGTGTGTGGTAGCAAGCAGAATGAAAGAAAACAAAGAATTCAGAAATTCAGAGACATACAGGTTTGGAAGAAGCCTAAAGAAATAAACTTTTACTTTATTTTGATTAATTTAAATTTAAATTCTCACCTGTGGTGTGAGGCCATTTGAGAACCAATGACTTATACATTGAAATGATTTGTGTCACTTCTGAACTGGAATATTCCTCTGACATCCACTAACCAAAATTTTGTTGAGGGCTGCTGCTCCATCAGCCTGCATACTTAAGAGGCTATGTGAACTGAGCCCTTCTGCTAAACCATGGTAGACACAACAGGAGCAGGAAATAAACCTTTATTATTTTAAGGCACTGGGGCTATCTGCTATCTCAGCTTATACCCTAGCCTAGCCCAACACACCTTCTTGACAAATTCAATGTCCTATTATATAATCCATTCAACACACTTGTCTTCATTCGGCAAACTATTCCCGTGGCCTTACACCGCTCTTTCTATGAGCCACATTTGTTTTACCTCTAAAGTCTTAAACTTCATCTTGTTTTCCTATTAAACACAACTTTATTGTTTGAAAGGCTTACATTTCCAGTGATTTTCATTTTGCAGAATCACTCTTTTTGCATTGTAGAATCCCATGCTACTGATAAATTTGTCCTTTGATTCTCTTAAGAAACTGGATCTATTTATTCTGATATTTTGTGAAATTTACAACCCTGATCTGTCACCTAAACACAGGAGCTTCCAATCTAGACCCCTATAAAAATCTGTTTTCATTTGTCACACTTGTCTGTCTCTTCTTCCACAATCCCACCAACATAGAAATTACAGTTTTGAAGTTTATCAAGGCTGTGATCCTAGAAAACATTGACATTTGAATAAATCCCCCGATCTCTTTCTTTTTTCTTCCAGAAATGGATTATAGCAGGATCATTCTTTCCCATAATAGATGGCGTCAAGAATACTTCTGTTGTTTACCAATGAGAAGCCTAGACACAGACCCTCTAAATTACCTTCTTTGCCACATAAATGATTAGTTAAAATGTTAGGACATATCAGTCAGTCTGGATAAAATACCTGCTACCCTGACTTGAATAAACTCTAGATAAGCTTTTGTCCTCCCTCCAGGTTGACACCCCTGCCTCAGCATACAGATTCTCTTCAAGAGCCCCTCCAGAACATAAACTGACTTCTCCAGGAAAAAATATTACCTGATGAATTGCTTTTAGTATTATTCTATCATCCCACTTCTCCACACCCATTTTTCTAATTTTGTTCAACTCCTCCCTATTTAAAAAAGCCCCTTTTGTCTTACCTTTGAGAGATTTACAGATCTCATGGTCAATGCATTCTCCATGCTGTAATAAAGTGCCCCCAAACACCATTTGCAGTTATCCCTTTGAATAAATTATTTTCTTACTAACATCCTGATTTTTTTTGACATGAAATACATCTTATGGCAAGCAAAATTATTACAGTCTCTGAACTGTTATTTGTCTATCAAGGCAATTTAAGCATTATTACCAGTAATAAATATATGAAATGTAAATTCTCAAACTTAGCATGCTACATCCCTGCAGAGATTCTCTGATACTAGCCCTTCTCATCTTGGCAGCTGCAATTTTTGATAGTATCTTTCCTAAATTTGTGATCCAGATTCATGTCCTTCCCTTTTCTCATTTGCAGAGTATTATAATCACACTTGTCTGTGGACTTCCGTGTACACTGTCACCTCAGCTGGTAATGTTGTCCACACACTCTTCATCTATCTTTTTTCCCTTGTTACACTAGACCCTCAGTTTGAAAGTCAGTTCCTCTGAGAAACCTTCCTCAAACCCCTTAAATCTGTTTGCAGTCTGCATTTATGCATCCCTTCTTTATCAAATTCTTCTACTCGTACATATATTCCTTCATTACCAAACACTTCTCCCATCAAATCATCATAACCCTAAATTGGAATTGTGCCCTACTTGACAGATCAAATGGTCATTTCTTTGGGGATGGAAGGACTAATCTGTCTAAAAATATGCTGACAGTAATGCATTTTGCAAAGCCTGAATTATTCAAAATTTTGAGTGCCACATAAAGAATATAGCAGAAAAGGCTAGAGTGGTTTGACATTACCAGTCTGGACAACTCTTATGTGCCCCGGTAATATGTGTTCAAGATAAGCCATTTCCTATGGATCTGCTCCTCATCTCTTAGAATATACTTGCTTGCAATAACAATTTGCATGGGCAGTGAAATACAAATCTATATCAAGGTGGAAAAGCTCCTAAAGGCAATCACATTTGAAAGATGTTACCTATTACCAGGCACACAATAAAGAAATCTTTTTATATTCTTATGCAAGCAGTTAGAATCCTATTGAACAGTCCTGAATAGAAGCTTGATTTTAATTTTGAACAGAGAAGACCCATTGAAATGTTTAATTCAAACAGGGGATCTCTTTACTCCAGAGGTGAATTCAAGCAATACAGAGAGGTTACATTGCTTTTTTCCCCATCCTTCTCTCTCTTTTTAGAAGCTTTTCCTCAACCCAACTTCTAAATGTTGACAAATCTTGATCCTAGGCTCTCTTCTACCTGTGCTATTTACTAATATGATCCAACTCAGAACTATGTGTTATAATAGATATCTAGACTCTTATGTTTAAACAAAAATAACTGATATCTCCATTTAATGTGTATCGAAGTAAATGAATGTGCTCAAATCAAACTTGTGACTTCAGATCTCCAAATTCTTTCTCTCCCCATCATTCCTATAAAGATAAATAGCGCCAATGATCCAATTGTACAAGTCAGAATCTTTAAACAGAAATACACACAAAGATTTGGATTTGAGGCTTTTAAACTTAGGAGTTGGGCTTTTGGGGAAAATTACGAATATAAAAGTAAGATATACATTTACAAAGGCATTTACAAAGAGAAAACCACAACAAATTATAAATTTAAAGAAGTTGATGGATACTGTAAATGTCATAGCAAAATATAAAATGTTATCAGGGCAAGATGTTTCAGGAATCAATGCATTTGAACATTTTTGGATGTGCAAAATGGGACTTTGGACTCAGGCATATTCTTTATGGTCCTGAGAGACTTAATATATAAAAGGATAATAGATAATATATATAAATAAAATTTTGACCCATAATCTTCAGTAACCATACCAGGAAGCCACTTTACTATGTAAAATAACAAGACCAGGAAGTCACAGTACTCTCACTTGCAAACAGTCCAGGAAGTTAAACAATAACCCCTATATCATGTGACCGCAAACAATTGGTTTCTAATTTATAATTGACAGCTCCTAATTTTTGCTCTTTTTTCCAACTTAGGACCAGTTGGAAAAAGCCACCAATGTACCTCCTAATTAATCACATATAATATCCTGCAACTGCTTAGCCTTCCTTCTGCTCTTTCTCCATGTCAATAGCCTATAATCAGGATATACTTAGTCTTCCCACTAAATGCTTTCTCACTACCTTTGAGTCTCTGCCAAACTCTAGAATAGTGGCTGATGCCCTGCTATTGCAATTTCTGAAAAAACAGCCCATTCTTTTTCTTGTTTGTGTGGTCTTTATTTCTATAGTACTGCTACCATTTGTTCCCTAAAAACATAGAAATTCTACCCCCCCCCCAAAGAAAAGTTACACACACTTCTAATTTTAAAAAAAATGTTAATTTTTAAATTCATTCATTACAATGCCAAGTATGTTCTTGACAATTGAACGCTTTAGATTTGGTTATGCATTAGAAAAAATTATATACATATTCATATTTATCTGATGATTGGAAAGCTTTTCCGCTGTCTACATTCTGACTCTGTTTATCTCAAATTTGTTTCTCTTTCATAAGTTTGTACCTCCTTTGGACCCCATGGCACAATGCTAGGTGACTTGGAGCAGTGGGAACTGGGAAATTCCTAGTTTTCCCACATGAATAGAGTTGGTGATAAATATATATTTATGTGGCACTGGGCTGAATTCAAGTTAATTATAGCTATCAGTTTCCTCCAAGCTAGATCCCTCCACTACAAAAAAGGCCTATTATTTCCACATCACCATACATAAGAAGAAGTGTGATAGAGGCAAAAAAAAAAAAAAAATAGAAGGGAAAGTGGTGGTGAATTTAGTCAATCAAATGTTACACAGATTTATGGACACATTGCTAGGATTCCTTCCCAAACCTTGCAACATGAAAGAAGGTACCCAAAGTCTTAAATTTCACTACTTTCATGGTAAGTATATCTCTTACATACCACAGTCATCTTTAACTTTTGGCTTTTTTTCCTCTACTAACATATGATCATCAAGACTGGTCTGTTGAAGAGAATTCACATAGATCTAAAATGGAAAATTTAGACTAGTGAACCTATGGGCAGAAAACTGGAGAAATTCTTCTGGGAAGAGTAGATAAAGAAGGCAAACTTGAGGCAGTGCATTAGACTAGAATTAGGCTGGGAATGAGAAGTAAGGATTTCTGCAGAAGATTTCATCCCTGAACTCTGAGGGTTTATCTCTTTACCTTTTAGGTTTTTTAGTTTCTTTTTGTAGTACTCTTCCTGCCTTTTAGCACCAAAACAATGATAACTATGGTTTGGGGAAATTAAGGAATGGGTCTATATTCTCCTTGGAGACAGGATAATGAAGAGCATTACATTTTTCCTCACATCATTTCTATGAAACGAGTGTACTGGGGCATTGTTCTCCAAGAAGTGACTAGAACTAATGCAAGAGATGTTGCATTCATCTCTAGTGCTGAGGCAGGGAAGGATGGGAAAGTAAACAGACGCTGACAGGAAAGACATGAGCAAGGGAGAAAATAGCAAGAGAGGAAATGAGAAAGTCTCTCTCTTGATATAATATTCTATGGAGTTTTCTGGGGAAACAAGAAATCAAGACCCAAAGGAACATGCTAATTCCAAATATGGAATTAGCAAGGCTTGGTTTTGATAAATGAAATCACAGTGAATATTTGTAGGTAGCCCACAAGTGAGTACAAAGTCATAGTGGATTGTCTGTACTATTTATCTGGAATTAAATCTACTTTTAAACTTGCAGGAAATAGAAGTTATTCTATTTACGTCTGTAGATGCATTGTTTACTTTGGTATCCTGTTTATATAATTCTTCATCAGTGCCTCCTGGGGTTGCCCCTGACAGTACATTTACTGATAGCACATATGATTATTCACCTTCTTCAACTTTCCTACGTTAGGTTAAGATTGGTTTCTATATTCTATACTATATTCTTCTTCAGTGACCATCAGCACTTGGGAACTTGTTAAAATTGCAACTTCGAGTCCCATTTCACACCTACTGTATCACAATTCTGGTGCTGGGTCCCAGTAAACAGGAATTTACCAAGCCTTCAAGTGATATTGTCACACTCTTAAGTTTAAGAAGCTTTAGTCTACTGTAACTATTCAGACAGGTATTTAAATACTACTGTTATTACTGTATTATTTAAATAAATGTCACACTATACTCAACTTGATTTTCCCACATGATAATCTAACCACATCACCAACCTGAAGGCTCTAAGCATAAACTATAATCTTCATATCACATTACATTCCAGTGTTATTAATGCAGAAATGCATGGAAATAGAAATAGTTTTCCAAAACAGATAAATTTTGTTTTCATTTTGGTCAGTTGAAAAAATGGTAAAAGAATTTCTATATTATAACTTGATTTAAGTTTAATGTTAGAATACAAACAAATTTTTATTAAGGCAACATATACATACATTGAACTTCCAGATGTTCAAGCTGGTTTTAGAAAAGGCAGAGGAACAAGCGATCAAATTACCAACATCTGCTGGATCATGGAAAAAGCAAGAGAGTTCCAGAAAAACATCTATTTCTGCTTTATTGACTATGCCAAAGCCTTTGAATGTGTGGATCACAATAAACTGTTGAAGATTCTGAAAGAGATGGGAATACCAGACCACTTGACCTGCCTCTTGAGAAACCTATATGCAGGTCAGGAAGCAACAGTTAGAACTGGACATGGAACAACAGACTGGTTCCAAATAGGAAAAGGAGTACATCGAGGCTGTATATTGTCACCCTGTGTATTTAACTTATATGCAGTGTACATCATGAGAAATGCTGGACTGGAAGAAGCACAAGCTGGAATCCAGATTGCCAGGAGAAATATCAATAACCTCAGGTATGCAGATGACACCACACTTATGGCAAAAAGGGAAGAGGAACAAAAAGCCTCTTGACAAAAGTGAAAGTGGAGAGTGAAAAAGTTGGCTTAAAGCTCAACATTCAGAAAACAAAGATCATGGCATCCGGTCCCATCACTTCATGGGAAATAGATGGGGAAACAGTGG
This sequence comes from Bos taurus, assembly GCF_002263795.3. Lineage (NCBI taxonomy): Eukaryota > Metazoa > Chordata > Mammalia > Artiodactyla > Bovidae > Bos > Bos taurus. Next base: position 23,742,616 of record NC_037344.1, on the reverse strand, counting down.
AAACAGTGTCAGACTTTATTTTTCTGAGCTCCAAAATCACTGCAGATGGTGACTGCAGCCATGAAATTAAAAGATGCTTACTCCTTGGAAGGAAAGTTATGACCAACCTAGATAGCATATTCAAAAGCAGAGACATTACTTTGCCAACAAATTTCCATCTAGTCAAGGCTATGATTTTTCCAGTAGTCTTGTATGGATGTGAGAGTTGGACTGTGAAGAAGGCTGAGTGCCGAAGAATTGATGCTTTGAACTGTGGTGTTGGAGAAGACTCTTGAGAGTCCCTTGGACTGCAAGGAGATCCAACCAGTCCATTCTGAAGGAGATCAGTCCTGGGTGTTCTTTGGAAGGACTGATGCTAAAGCTGAAACTCCAGTATTTTGGCCACCTCATGTGAAGGGTTGACTCATTGGAAAAGACTCTGATGCTGGGAGTGATTAGGGGCAGGAGGAGAAGGGGACGACAGAGAATGAGATGGCTGGATGGCATCACCGACTCGATGGATGTGAGTTTGAGTGAACTCTGGGAGTTGGTGATGGACAGGGAGGCCTGGCATGCTGCAATTGATGGGGTTGCAAAGAGTCAGACACAATGGAGCAACTGAACTGAACTGAATACATACTTTAAAATATTTTGAAATAATAATATCCTACTTCTGACTCTCAAATGGATTTAAAAATCAAAATATGTGTCCTTTTATTGTATGTGTTCTTGGGCAAAACAAGACCAAGTTCATGGTTTATATAAGTGTAATGGGAAACCTCCAATCATGAGGTAGAGAACACATGGGAATACTTTATGGAAGAGAAAAGGAAGCCTTTCTGAGAAAAAATTGCTTTGTGAAGTAAAAAGCAAATTTCCTTCTGAAAAATGAATCTTTGTCTCAAGCCTCAAATAATTTAAATAGATATGTTTATTGAAGAGAATGAACAGAAGACTATCCAACATGTATTTAGTGTGAGACTCAGACAGAAGTTGAGAGAGAGTGTAACAATGGCAGTATATGAAGAAATATTGACTGAAAATATTCCAAACTCAAGATTGAGACACAAATGGACAAATTCAAGAATTTCAAAAAAAATTCAAGCAGGATTAGGACAGAGAAACCTAAATCTCAACACAACATAGGGAAAATGAAGACCATTAGAAAAAATGAAAACATGAAGAAAACAGCCAATAAGGAATAGAAAAATCAGATTGCCTTTAACAAGCAACACTAGGCCAATAGCTATCTCCTCAACAACTGAAGCAAGAAGCCAGGAGACTGGTGTCTTTAATGGTCTGAAAGATTATGATGTTAAACTAGAAATCTAGAGCAAGGAAAATACAGTTTCAGAAAAGAAGCATGTGTTTCTATTAGCAGTATCTCACAAAAGGAATATGATACTGACTGAAAAGTCTAGATGCGAAAAGAAATAAAGACCTGTCTTAATCTGTTTCAGCTGCTATGAAAAACTATAATAGATGGGTAGCTTAAACAACAGACGTTTATTTCCCATAGTTCTGCAGGCTAGAATGTCTAAGAATTAAGGTAGCAACACATTAGGGATTTGGTGAGAGACTCCTTCCTGACTGACGGATGTCTGTTTTCTTCTTGAGTCTTCACTCAGATAAGAGAGTTTTCTGGGATCTCTTTTATAAGAGTTCCACTCTCATTACCTAAATCTCCTTCTAAAGGCCCCACTCCTATTACTGTGATGCTGGGGATTTGCATTTCATGTGATTTTGTGTTGGGGGCACAAACACTCAACCTTTATTCTTAGAGCTAAAGCTATGGACCAGATCTTCTGGCATCAGCTTCATGCAAGGAAGATGGTAATTATCTTCCAAATAATCTGAACTCATTCTGAGACTAGATCAGCAGCCTGACTCCCATCGCCTTTAAGTAACTGTCATCAGTACTCATTTTGCATTTTTATGCTTTGAGCTAACATGCCCACCAATATATGCCTCTCAGCTTCAACTTCCAGTGATCAGGCGTGTAATACCATTTGTTATCTTCCAAAGGTACTTAGATTCTTCTGTATATTGGATTTCCTTCCATTCTTATAATTTATTTTCTAATTAATCACTTCCCAAAGACTCCACCTGCTAGTACCATCACACTTAGGGCCGGGATTTTAGCATATGAATTTTAGGGGCAAAAAGTCCACAATAAGACCAAAGAAAGTTATAAGTATATAGCTAAATCCACCCAACACTCATCTTATAAAACAGAATGTTTCATGGAGTATAGTAAAATAAATCAGAATTTAAACATTTGAAAACAATAGTTTGTAACTTTAAAAGATCTTTGTTTGTGTTAAAATATTCTGAGATTTATGTTCCCAGAGGACATAAGTATTAACCATGAATGAAAATATAAGTATGCATGCTAAAATTTCAAAACCCACAAATGGATTAAAAATAGAATGGGATAAAAATTAATATGACTAAAGCATAAATGGGGCAAATAGGAATTACAGAAACATATTGTATGTTTAAATCCAAATTTATGTCACTATGGTAAATGCATATGGAATATTATAACTCAAAACTAAAAAATTGTCAATGGACAAAATCAAAACAAACAAAAGTGGTTACATACTATTAAGAAACAATTATAACACTAGAAAATACTAAAATTGTGAGGGTAAAATACTTGACATATATATGTATATATATATCAAACAAATATCAACCATAGTATGCTTATATATTAACATGAGACATTAACATGAGATACACTTTAAGAAAACATAATTATTCAATACTATAAATAGGATTATCACATGTTAAAAAGACCAGTCAATATAAACAAGAGAATTCTAAACTTGTATGGGTTAATAATGCAGACTAAAATATATAAACCAAACATTAACAGAAATAAAAGATTTAGACAAAGTCACAGTTCTTATTACTAATAAATAAACAGATACACCCTTCAAGTTATTGCTAAGCAGATAAAGGAAATGGCAACCCACTCCAGTGTTCTTGCCTGGAGAATCCCAGGGATGGGGAAGCCTGGTGGGCTGCCGTCTATGGGGTTGCACAGAGTCAGACACAACGGAAGCGACTAAGCAAGCAAGCAAGCAGATAAAGTTTTTATCCCCACAAATTTCTTAACCTAGATAAAAGGGACCAATTCCTTGAAAGACAAAATCTGCCAAAATCACACTAGAAGGAATAGACAGGTTAAATAGGCCTATTTGTATTAAAAACTTAAATCAGCAACTAATAACCTTTCAAGACAGGAAGCACCAAGCCCAGATGGGTTCACTAATCTTCCAAACATTTAAGGAAAAAATTATTTCAAATCTTTACAGTCTCTTTCAAAAGATAGAAAAAGATGAAATGCTTCTCAACTCATTCTATAAGGCTCAGTCCAGTTCAGTCACTCAGTTGTGTCCAACTCTTTGCAACCTCATGGACTGCATCATGCCAGGCCTCCCTGTCCATCACCAACTCCTGGAGTTTACTCAAACTCATGTCCATTGAGTTGGTGATGCTATCCAACCATCTCATTCCTGTTGTCCCGTTCTTCTCCCATCTTCAATCTTTCCTAGCATCAGGGTCTTTTCAAATGAGTAATGCCAATGACAGACATTACTTATCATAAACCTGCCAACCAATATCTCTCATGCATATAGACGTAAAAATCTTTAACAAAATATTAGCAACTCAAATCTAATAATGTATAAAACAAAACTTTACATTAGGAAGTAAAAAGACAAGCTACAGACTGGGAGACAATATTTATTTGGAAATGACTCATCTGATAAAGAACTGTTATCAAAAGTTTACTAAGTACTCTTAAAAGTCAAAAATCAGAAAACAAACAACCAGATTAAAAACTGAGCCAAAGATCTTAACAGTCACTTTACGAAGACTGATATACAGCTAGTGTTATGGAAGGTCATCAAGAGGACATGATTGCTACTGGTCGACCCTAGAATTGGATCCAGGAAAATGGAAATTTACTTTCCCCTCCCCTGTTCTTGGAATGTGTGTTCCATATGCCTCCCTGTTCCCAGAATCTTCCCCAAGGATACAGCTTTGAGATAAAAATATAGTATTAAAACTGTCTGGATGATGTACGTGGAAAATCAAGGCTTACAGGAGGATGCCCCTTCAGATGGAAGCAACACTAAAATTACCCTGTATCAAGATAAATGGGAAACCATCCCAATAAACACATTTTGTATGCATCCTATTTATTATCTTGCTATACTGCAAGGAAGTTCCTACGTCTCGTATTCAGAGGCAATCGGAAGAGTGGACTCTAGAGTCATTTGGAGCAATTTGTGAAATGAAGGCAGTTTCCAAGTCTAAAGTCCACAGTGCTGAATATAAGGACTGCTTACCTAGAAAGAGGAAAGCTGTTGATGCCAGTGCCACAAAAAGGGCAAAGAGGAGAATCTGGTAAGAACCTGAGAACTTCTGGAGGATACCTGAATCTTCACATTGATCTAGGTGTTAGCAGAATAAAAAAAGACAGTTATTTCATACATGCAGGACAGATGCTGCAATTAAAAATTTGTGTGCTCCTGAGAATATCTTCCTGGTGGCTTCCCTGGTGACTCAGTGGTAAAGAACACACCTGTAATGCAGGAGATGAGGATTCAATCATTGGGTCAGGAAGATCCCCTGCAGGAGGAAATGGAAACTGGCTTCAGGGCTGGCATAAAAGTTGGGAGGGCAAGATAAATTGGAGACCTTAGTGGACTGTTTTGCAGAGCTAAGAGGGCAAATGCTGCCATGGATTAAGGTCTGAGCACCTACAATACAGCCCGATTAGGATTGTAACTGGTAGAATCCCTCGAAAAATGAGAGAGAATGGGAGAATGTTGTAGTAATTGACAGTGAAATGGACAAAATACCTCATGCTGACCAACCCCTAACACAATAAAAAAATTTAAACAGCAATTATCCTAGACTTCTGGTAATAGAGAAATATACTCCAAACTCCTAGGAGAAAACTTATACTCTTTATCTCTTGAAGTTGTAAAATTTATCATATCTTTGAAATGTAAACACCCCAGGAGATAGCTAAAACCCTGCCTGCAAAAACTGAAAGAAAAAAGGGGACAAGAGGCTTTTTAGGCTTTTTAAAGTACAGACCACTGTAGATGTTCCCATCCCTTAAAATCTAGTCCACAGACTTTATAAAACCACAGATATCCATAAAAAACTGAGTGAAGTGCCTGATTCATGCTAAAGTTTTAGAGTGAAAGCTGTGGGGTTTCAGTTTGTGTCTACCTGCATGTTTATGTATATCTATAGATATATATTGTGTATATGTGATGTTTTTTCTACCCCAAGAAGGTATTGCCAAAAGTGATTTGTTAAAGAGCTAAAGTTTTTACACAACCACTAGAACTAATGTGTGAGAGAAAATAACTGTATATGAAAAGTTATAAGGAAAATATAATTTTTTTCACATAAGGAAAAATATGAAGGATATTGGGTGAAAAAGTAATTCTGTCCTAAAGTAAAATGATGCTCCAGAATGAAAAACTAACAAAAAAGATTGGACAAAAGCTGAATGATATAGAATGTTGCAAATGTTTGTGAAATAAGAATATTTATTGAGAAAGGAATTTAATGTGTAGTCAAGCTGAGATTGGAATGAATTTAATTTATAAAAGAATCAATTTATAAAAGAGGAATCTTAAGTACATTGTTGCAAAATTTAATTTTGTTTTTTTCTGTTAGAAGGACAAACTTTTATTATTGGTCTCCTCTTAATAAATTGTTTTTTAAAAAGTTTTTCTTTACCTTTAATGTAATTTTCATAAAAAACAAAGATTCTACATTTTTTCTTTATCAACTCTGTTTACCTAAGAAAACTTACTCTTTTTTATTAAAAGAACTAAGGTGTGTGTGTGTGTGTGTGTGTGTTTTACAACCACATGACTTCCTATATTTGCCTTACAAGTTTCTTTCTCAGTGTGTTTAACTAACCACCCTTTCACAGATCTGTGATCCTATTTAATCAAGTATTTTAAAATGTATGATATTTTTCATAAAATTTCCTAAAATCAAATGCTAAGTAATGTCTTGAACTGTCTTTAGAATTTTTCTGAGGGTCCCTAGAATATCTCAAAAGATATGTTCTCTCTCCTTGTAAAAGAAAGATGTTAAACTAATTTGGCTTGTTTGGTATGTTTAATCACATGGGAAGTACTGCCAATACCAAGTGCTACTAAACTTTCTTTAGGTTATATTGTATATTTGTATGAAATTCCTAAAAATCTGATACGTCCTGGTATGTTATCAGTTATAATTTTAGAAGGTACATCATGGAAAAAATTTCCTTGTTAATTGCTTTATAATGAACTCTCATCAGATCTTTCAGTTCAGTTCAGTTGCTCAGTCATGTCTGACTCTTTGCGACCCCGTGAAACGCAGCACGCCAGGACTCCCTGTCCATCACCAACTCCCGGAGTCTACCCAAACCCATGTCTATTGTGTCAGCGATGCCATCCAATCCTCTCATCCTCTGTCATCCCCTTCTCTTCCTGCCCTCAGTCTTCCCCAGCGTCAGGGTCTTTTTAAATGAGTCAGCTCTCTGCATCAGGTGGCCAAAGTATTGGAGTTTCAACTTCTACATCAGTCCCTCCAATGAACACCAAGGACTGATCTCCTTTAGGATGGACTGGTTGGATCTCCTTGCAATCCAAGGGACTCTCAAGAGTCTTCTCCAATACCACAGTTCAAAAGCATCAATTCTTCAGTGCTCAGCTTTCTTTATAGTCCAACTCTCACATCCATACATGACTACAGAAAAAACCATAGCCTTGACTAGATGGATCTTTGTTGGCAAAGTAATGTCTCGGCTTTTTAATATGCTATCTAGGTTGTCATAACTTTCCTTCCAAGGAGTAAGCGTCTTTTAATTTCATGGCTACAATCACCATCCTCAGTGATTTTGGAGCCCAGAAAAATAAAGTCTAACACTGTTTCCACTGTTCCCCCATCTACCTGCCATGAAGTGATGGGACCGGATGCCATGATCTTTGTTTTCTGAATGTTGAGCTTTAAGCCAACTTTTTCACTCTCCTCTTTCACTTTCATCAAGAGGCTCTTTAGTTCTTCCCTTTCTGCCATAAGTGTGGTGTCATCTGCATATCTGAGGTTATTGATATTTCTCCCGGCAGTCTTGATTCCAACTTGTGCTTCCTCCAGCCCAGCGTTTCTCATGATGTACTCTGCATATAAGTTAAATAAGCAGAGTGACAATATACAGCCTTGACACACTCCTTTTCCTATTTGGAACCAGTCTGTTCCATGTCCAGTTCTAACTGTTGCTTCCTGACCTGTATACAGGTTTCTAAAGAGGCAGGTCAGGTGGTCTGGTATTCCCATCTCTTTCAGAATTTTCCACAGTTTCTTGTGATCCACACAGTCAAAGACTTTGGTAGAGTCAACATCAGATCTTTAAACATGGCCAAATTTAAGTCTTTTGTCACTTGAAGTTATTGTTTTTTTCTGGTACTTTTGCAAAAGTGCTTCATTTTCAAAGAGATTCATGGAAAGACTCTGACAAGTACAGGTTTCTGACAAATATGATTGATTTGCTCTCACATAGGAGGGGCAGTAATGGACCTTTCAAGTTCTTCCCCAAGGCTACCTGCGTAATCCCATGACAGGTCATGGGATGATAATGTGGACACCAATAGTGAACAGTGAAGTAAACTATAGGCTGTGCATGATAATAACATGTCAGTGTAGACTTAGCAATTCTAACAAATATACCATTCTGCTGATGGATATTGATGATGAGGGAGGCTATGCATGTGTGGGAGCAGGAGGTATATGGGAAATCTCTACCTTCTGCTCAATTTTGCTGTGGAAGAAAAACTGCTCTTAAAGTGTATTAAAAATCACTAAAGATATGAACAACCGAAATAACAGTCTTGATCTAATGTTTAATATCTCTTTAATAATGTATAGGAATAAAATATATAATGAATAACTTAAGGAAACACTCTTTTTATTTATACAGAAAGCATTTTAGAATATTGACAACATACAAGATCCTAAAACAAACTCAACAAATGTCAAAAGTTTGAAATCATAGACATGTTCAGCTACAATGTGATTTAAGCAAAATACCAATTTATTCAAACTCCCATCCCCATAGAACACATACAGTGTTTAAGATTAAGGTCCATAATTGAGAAATTCATCTAAATATACTCTCTCTATTCTCATTTCAATTACAGTAATTCATAAGTGGAGCAGAAACACAAATACAGGTTTTATATTGCTTATAATGTCTCTAGTTTTTGTTCTTTTATCTTTGTTATAGTTTTTTTTTTTTTTTTTTAGCTTAAATATCCTTGTGCACCTAGGTATGGATTTTTGCATGTACTTGTCTCATTTTGCCCTTAATTCATATAAATTAAAATATTTATGCTTTAAAAATTGGAGCTTTGTAAACTAAATATAAAATATATTTGGGAAGAGGATTTTATCAAAGTATTTTCATCATATGCAATGAGAAATTCTATGAATTGAAATCGTCTATGCTTTATTTTCTTTCTTTAAAAAAAAACTAAGCTCTTTGTGCATTTTTCAAAAAAGTAACATTAGCCTTTTTGCTTTTTCTTAAGCTTCAGCCATATGCCATCAATTCTCATTGAGGCTAGTTTTTTAGCCAGGATCATATTAAAGTATTGATTTTAGATGTTATCTTATTATCTTGCCAGATGGCATGAGAGTGAAATCTCATCTTGGGACCTTAAGAAATGAAATAACCTATTTTCTACAAATAGAAGGCCATTGCATGAGGATGTTCTTTATAGGTGTTTAATTTCTAATGATGTGAAAACATGAATAAGAAAATACAGTTTAAATCTACTAAAAATAAGGTATTTTAAATATATCCCTGATATCTGATAAGGTTGAAGTCACATTGATACTACTTATTTTATCATGGAGAAGCTTAAAAACATAAATGATATTATTTTACAATAGGATAACAAAGTCAATTAGACTACCAGTTTAAAGTGTCATTTGGTTTCAGGATCCTTCAGAGATTTTTCTTTTCTAACATGTACCTAAATATACATAAATAAAGATACAAATATGATCCAGACTAGCATTGATAATATGCCAGATTTATTCAGTATATCCCACTAATATAAGGAAGGAGTTGACTATTTGTATAAAACAGAAGCAGACTAACCCCTTGACAGAATAGCACTTCTTTGTGTGTTTGTAATCATAGATTAATGTATCAAATACTAATATTACCTTCAAATTAGGTTCTTAACTTAAAGGAGCACACAGTTACTTATCTCTACTGTAACTGTATTTTAAAATTCTAAGCAGCAAAGGGTGGGAAAGGGAGCAATTCATAATGGGTGCTTAAGGTCTCAGATATATAGTGTTCCAAAAATAATTAATAAGGGGAGTTAGCATCATGTTTGGTGGGCACATTTTTTTAACAGTTCAAATGATCAGAACATAAGAAAACCATTTCTATAAAGCAGAGGTACTTCAATAGCTTATATTTACCAAGAAAGTCCTTATAAGGCACCAGGTACTGCCAGCTCTTTGGTTAAGTAAACACATTTGCTCCTCCCAACAAATTCATGAATCAGGAACTACTTCTATCACCAAAATACAGATGGAAAACTTTAAATAGAGATTACATAATACCTATTGGATACTGAGAATTAATATTTGTGTACAGATCAGACTGTTATCCAACACTAGATCTCATGTAGAAATAAGCCAGCATCAAGTGGACAGAGCATAGAGCTATGAGGAAACCAAATAGACTAGCAATTGGCAAAAGTATTTCTCAATAGAAAAATAAGTATTTATAAAGGGAAAGAGATTTTCATTTTGAACATTCCAAAGTGGAGCATCCCTCTGGTAATGTATATAACAAAAGAACACTAAAAATTGGTGGCATCCACTTGGAGGTGCAAGAAAACAGAGCCTCTTTGAAACAACACAAAGATCATAAACACAAAATCAAAAGCCTTAATGAAAATATATGTAGTTATCTACTAGAAAATGTTCTAATAACAGTGTAAAATATATATTGTATTTATGACATTCTAAGTAATTTCCCAGTGCATTTCCAATAATATTAATAGTATTTTCTTAATTTTTCAACAGTTCAAAATCATTCATAATACTGATGTTTTTGGATATCTCTCTCATGTATAAAACGTTGCATATTATTGTTAAAAACAATTCTAGATTAATCATTTTTAAGTTGATAATTTTGGTACTGAATAATTGATAATACTTAAAAAATTATTATTAACACAAGACACATGTAAATTCTAAATAAACGCTTTAAAAACATGGCTAACCTTTAACTGCCCACAGCAGTCATCTGTTAACAAGATTGTTTTATATAAATAATATTTGTCTATATAAATATAAGATAAACATTATCCCTTGTATTTTTCCTTTCTTATGTGTTCCCTTATCGTATATCCTTGAACTTAGTAATCAGAAAGATCTGCTTGTTGTTGTTCAGGCATTCAGTGGTGTCTGACTTTTTTGCCCACAGACTGCAGCGCACCAGGCTTCCGAACAACAAGTAGATCTCTCTGTTTTTCAATCATCCTTAGCTTCAGCTTTCTGATCTCTAAAATATGTCTACTTCTTAAATCACTGGCCTGTAATCACCACTAAATGACACGATAGAAGTTAAAATTCAGAGACCTACAACTTGTTGGACTCTGTCAGATTGGTTTATTTATCTCCCTCAGTTCTTGTCTCATCACAATAAAGATTTGGAAAGAGAGACCAAGGGGGTTTACACCAACAAACAAGTCACAGCTTAGTTACAGCTCAAGCAAGCAGCTTATATTAAACAGACACCTCCAAGGCATGGGAGCAGACAGACCCTAAAGAAGTCATGATAATCCCTCTTGGCTTCCCCTTTTTACACTTCCTGTCTCCTCCTCTTGGTTGTGCCCTGTGCAAAATAGGGCTTGTACCCACCACCAATAAGGAAAGGGAATGCAAATAGCATAAGCTCAAGGAAGACTGACAGTTGCAGGTTACATAAAACAGACTCTATTGCACAGTCTTCCCATAATTCAGTCTGTTATAATTGATCTATGTATGTATGTATAGAATATTTATGAACACTTAATGGGCTCCTCGGAGAAGGCAATGGCACCCCACTCTAGTACTCTTGCCTGGAAAATCCCATGGACGGAGGAGCTTGGTAGGCTGTAGTCCATGAGGTTGCTGAGTCGGACATGACTGAGCGACTTCACTTTCACTTTTCACTTTCATGCATTGGAGAAGGAAATGGCAACCCACTCCAGTATTCCTTGCCTGGAGAATCCCAGGGATGGGGGAGCCTGGTGGGCTGCCATCTCTCGGGTCGCACAGAGACGGACAGGACTGAAGCGACTCAGCAGTAGCAGCAATGGGCTCCTAGCTGCCTAAAGTTAGTTGAGGAAGCCCCTGCTGCAGTTATTTGTATCCACTATGTGCCTAGGGTCCATGTGCAGGAGTTGGAAAAGTTTGGTTATTTTGTAGCTATCTGTGAGCTCTCCTGGGTGTGTCTGGGATGAGGTTTAGAGATCAGTTTACATCCTTTTTGGCTAGGGGCATTGCTCATGTCTACTTCCTACCTAATAGCTCTATCCAAGAAAAGCATTGATAGTTCTTTAGAGTGCTCTGTGTGAGGAGATCTTTGGATAAAAAAAAAATAAGTGTTTCTCATGGGATTTTATCAGGCTTCAGGAAAAATCTTCCTATCAGGATAAGAAGTGGCAAAGTTGAGAGAGAATCCTATCTTGTTACAATATATGAATATAAACTAAACAGTAAAATGGGCTTTATAATTCATACAGGTTAGATCTGATATTTTGTATTAGAAGAAGATAAGCTAATGAAAATAATAGGTTATTAAGCATTTAATTATGTGCTAATATGTAATCTCATTTTACAATTAAACAAATAAAAACACAAAGAGATATGATTGATACTCCATTTTTGCATGTTACAATTCAGGCCAAAAGCATTTAAAAACTTGCGCATAAAAGCACAACTAGTAAGTGGGGGAGTATGATTTAAATCCCATCGCTATTACCCATTCTGTACTTTCCCTAATTCTCAATTGAATAAGAGACAGTAACAACAATATCCAGTAGTTTTAGGATATAATGCCCTCAACAGCACAAGTATGATAACAGCTCATTGTGAAAGACTATTTGAGAGTCTGGATATGCAACTGAGGTAATTTCAATAATTTTGGTCTGTAATGAACAAGGAAAAGGAAAAAGTATTCTTAATGAGAAAATATTATAAAAGAGGAATGAGACCAAGGCTTGAAGGCAAAGAAATGTGTGTATAGTTGAGAATAATGGATTAGGTCATAAAAAAATAAAGGTTAGGGGTTGAACAATAAAGAGCATGTTCATTAAAAAAAAAAAATGACTAGGCAAATTCAAGCAATTAGAGTTTGAAATCAGGATGGCGAATCTCAACACTTTGCCCTCTTATAAATTTCTGTCCTTTAAACCTCACTCATCAGGCTAACTCTTGCTCATGCTTTAGGCTTAGGTTATATGTCACATCCCAAGGTCATATTTCCTTGTAACTGATTACATTGAATATTTGTCTATAGTAAGATTACCACAGTTATAATTAAATAAGTCTTTGTGTAATTAAGTGAACCTTTGGGATATTATGTCTTTTTACCCCCAGTATGTCCATTATGAAAAGAGCTATCCACAAAGTGCTGGAGCATGGTTTCTTCACCTAGTACCTGACACATTTTATATCTAAAAACATTATTATTATTTTTTTTCAAGAACCAAAGTATTTTCTGAAAAATAAAAAGACCACATAAGAAAGGTAGGGGGTAAAAATATTTTAAAACTGAAAAGTAATAGTATCTAATATCTATTGATTGCTTTCATTGGATTAAGCATTATTTCACAAGTCTATAAGAATAATGAGCTTCCCTGGTGGTTCAGTCAGTAAAGATTCTGCCTGCAATTGGGGAGACCTGGGTTGGGAAGATCCCCTGGAAGAGGGCATGGCAACCCGCTCCAGTATTCTTCCCTGGAGAATCCCCATAGACAGAGAAACTTGGCAGGCTGCAGTCAAAGTGGTCACAAAGAGTTGGACACAAATGAGTGACTAAACATAACACATAAAAAGAATTATTTCATTCTCATTATTCAAATTAGGAAATAGTTTTTCAGTTGCTCAGTCCTGTCCAACTCTTTATGACCCCATGGATTGTAGTACGCCAGGGTTCCCTGTCCTTCACCATCTCCCAAAGTTTGCTCAAATTCATGTCGATTAAATCGGTGATACCATCCAAAATCTCATCCTCTGTCATCCCTTTCTCCTCCTGCCTTCAATCTTTCCCAGCATCAGGGTCTTTCCCAATGAGTTGGCTCTTCTCATCAGGTGGCCAAAGTATTGAAGCTTCAGCTTCACTATTCAGGGCTGATTTCCTTTAGGACTGACTGGTTTGATCTCCTTGCAATCAATAGGAAATAGGTGAAGTAACAACTCATTGAAGGGAATTTGTCCACAAAGAATGGCCTCTGAACCACTGTGCTGTACTGTTTCTGAGACATGTAGCTCTAGAAGAGAAGAGCGGTCAGATCTTTTAGGCTCTATATCAGGATAAAAAGTTGGATATTATTCTCTGTCCAGCACCATCCAATGTATATAAGAGAGTGGCATTACTCAACTTACATATTAGTAATAGATTATGATGCTTTTGAACTGTGGTGTTGGAGAAGACTCTTGAGGGTCCCTTGGACAGCAGGCGAGCAAACAAGTCAATCCTAAAGGAAATCCGTCCTGACTATTCATTGGAAGGACTGATGCTGAAGCTGAAACTCCAATACTTTGGCCACCTGATGCAAAGAACTGACTCATTGGAAAAGACCCTGATGTTGGGAAAGATTGGAGGCAGGTGGAGAAGGGGATAACAGAGGATGAGATGGTTGGATAGCATCACAGACTCGAGGGACATGAGTTTGAGCAAGCTCTGGGAGTCGGTGATAGACAGGGAAGGCTGGCGTGCTCCAGTCCTTGGACTCGCAAAGAGTTGGACACTACTGAGCAACTGAACTGAACTGAACATATCCTCTTAAAGAGAAGGTAAAGATTTCAGGGAAAATAAAATGTTAGAATATTAATGAGAAAAAAGTTGGGGAAAACAAGTAAAAGTTTTGCAAAGTTTTGTTTCTGTGATTTCTCATCTAGTTATAAGTGATCTGTCTCCTTTTTGAATATAAATCTTTTGGAGAAGGGATTTATGATGGCTATATTTTAAGGGAGACTGTTTATGTTAGCAAAAGATTTTTAAGTTAGACCTTTCTTTTTCCCTTGTGGTTGCTGATTTTTCCATTTAGGGGGCCAAATAGATCACATCACTGAAGGCTTAATAGTTTATGTATTTCAAATTTGTGCCTCCCTAAATTTTTTACTATACAATATAATAAATACAGAGCATTAAGATAGTTTAAAATCATTTATTTCTTTGTACATCTTTAAAAATTTTAATGACTTCACATTTATATATTTAATTTATAATTTAATTTATAATAAACTTCATTCTCTTTTCTGTACAATTAAATAGAACTCAGTTTGACTACAACCAACATTTATTGTTCCCAAATCCTACTTCTACCATTTTCACACTGTATGTTCTAGTTACAAAAAGCAATGAGTGATAACACCCTTCATTGTTAATCTGTATCTTTAAAAGTGTTTCTTTTGTCTGGATTAATCTTCCTCTCATATCCTTCTCCGGAGAAGGCAATGGCACCCTACTCCAGTATTTTTGCCTGGAAACTCCCATGGAGGGAGGAGCCTGGTAGGCTGCAGTCCATGGGGTCGCTAAGAGTCGGACACGACTGAGCGACTTCCCTTTCAGTTTTCACTTTCATGCATTGGAGAAGGAAATGGCAACCCACTCCAGTGTACTTGCCTGGAGAATCCCAGGTACGGGGGGGCCTGATGGGCTGCCTTCTATGGGTTCGCACAGTCGGACACGACTGAAGCGACTTAGCAGCAGCATAACCTTCTAAAAGAAAAGCTTATATGAGAAAATCTGCAAAATGAAAAATTTGCCAATTTACCCCCATTGAAACATTTTGGTGCTTATTGTTCAATTTGAGGCTTTTCTTTATTTGCATCCATATTTGTGGTTAAAGGGCTTCCCTGGTGGCTCAGATGGTAAAGCATCTGCCTGCAATGCAGGAGACCCACGTTTGATGCCTGGGTGGGGAAGATCCCCTGGAGAAGGAAATGGCCACCTGCTCCAGTACTCTTGCCTGGAAAATTCCATGGACAGAGGAGCCTGGTGGGCTATAGTCCATGGGGTCACAAAGAGTCAGACACTACTGAGCGACTTCACTTTCTTTCACTTTGTGGTTAAAAGATTTGGCTATGGGATCAATGCATAAGGGTTCAAATCCTGGTTCTAATTTAATGACATGTTCTAATGAGTGATTTTAACACTGGTTGCTTAAAATTCCTCATCTTTAAAATGGTGAGATTAATAGTACCTATCTCATAGCAATATTATGAGGATTTAATAAGAAAATTTATATAGAACCTTTAGGATAGTTCTTGGCAAAGGTAAGCATTTAAAAATATTAGACATTATTATGTCATGCAAATTATTAACTCTTAAAGACAAATACCTCATTTCATTCTCTTTTTGTCATATAAGACAGCCATATAAAGCCATCAGAAATTATGAAAAGATTAATCATACTTACTTATGTAAGTATGTAAAAGTACCTACTGATACTTTTTCACATAAGAAACTTGTCAAATTCTTAACTTTGAAGAAATATTGCAATTAGCCAAAAGTAAAAGTTGCTCAGTCATGTCTGACTCTTTGTGACCCCGTGGACTGTAGCCTACCAGGCTCCTCTGTCCATGGAATTCTTCAGTCAAAAATACTAGAATTTTGAAAATAATAAAAATGTATAAAATTATAAGTTCCAATTTTATACATTTATAAATTGTTCTAATTCTGTAACAGGTTTTTTAAAAGGGTATCCTAAATAATTATTGAAATAATCTAAATTCCCCAAACATCAAAGTTTTGGAATAACAGCATGCTGTCATTGAGGGGAATGAAATATATTACAATTTGAATTACATTTATATTCTGCTAATTTAATTAACTGCATTATTACTATTATATTTCACTGTAAGGAAAGTAAAATTATATGACAGATGGAAAATTTAAGGGTAACGTTTTTTCCTACAGCCAAAGAGATAGTTTTCAAAGCAAATTGATACTTTAAAAATATTCTTCATTTGTCTGTCTAAAGCAATTGGAAAATATTTTTTCAAATATCATCAGTTAATTTCAAAGTGTATTCTTTCTAATAAAATATTGATAAGGTAACTACATTTGCCTGTTTTTCCTAAAGCCCTTTTGCATCCATACATATTTTAAAATGAAAATATTTTATAAGATAGGTGTAAAACATTGTATATTCAGAAACTAGTTCAAGAAATATTTTATTAAAAGGGGTATGTATAAGTAATTGTTTAAATAATAATACAATTATGCACCACCTGGGAAGCCTCAAATTATATACCTTTTATTCATTATTTTTTCATAATGTAATACTGAATGAGGTTTACGTTTACAGTTTTAATTTTTGATTTTGATATTTTAAGTATTATTAAAGTATATATATATATGTATATTTATGGTATTAGCTTTGCATGCATTCATGCTAAATTGCTTCAGTTGTGTCCAACTCTTTGTGACCCTATTGACTGTAGCCTACCAGGCTCCTCTGTCCATGGGATTCTCCAGGCAAGAACACTAGAGCTAGTTGCTGTGCTCTCCTCTAGGGGATCTTCCAGACCCAGGGACTGAACCCACATCTCTTATGTTTCCTACATTGACAGGCAGATTCTTTAACCCTAGTGCCACCTAGAAAGCCTGGCCTTAGCTTTATTGAGATATAATTCATGTACCATACACATTACCACTCCCCTCCTCTCTACTTGTAACCACTAGTTTGTTCTTTATGTCTGTTAATCTACTTTTTTGTTTTATTTGCTAGTTTGTTGTATTTTTAGATTCCACGTTTAAGTGATACTGAATAGTATTTTTCTTTTTCTGTATGACTTATTTCATTTAGCATAATGTCCTCCCAGTCCATCTATATTGCTGAAAATGATAAAATCTCATTCTTTTTTTATGGCAGAGTGGTATTCCATTGGATGTATATGTCATTTTTTCTTTACTCATTAATCTGTTAATATATACTTAGATTGATTCCATATCTTGGCAATTGTAAATGATGCTGCTATGAATATTGGTGTGTATAAATCTTTTCAAATTAGTATTTTTGTTTTTGTTTTTTGGAATATTTGCAGAAGTGCAATTACTGGGCCATATGATAGTTCTATTTTTAGCTTTTTGAGAAACTTCCATAATGTTTTCCACAGTGGATGCACCAATTTACATTACCACCAGTGTGCACAAAGGTTTCCTTTCCTCCATATGCTCACCAATATTTGTTATTTGTATTCTTTTACATTCAACCACTCTGACTAGCATAAGGTGATAGCTCAGTGTGGTTTAGACTTACTTACATTTCCCTAGTAATTAGCAATGTTGAGCACCTTTTCATGTGTCATCTGCATATATTATTTGAAAAAATGCTTATTTGATTCTTCTGCCCGCTTCTTAACTGAGTTTTTTTTCTTGTTGTTGTTTGATGTTGAGTTGTATGAGCTATTTATATATGTTGAGTATTAATCTCTTATTGGTTTTATCATTAACAAATATTTTCCCCCATTCAGTAAATTGTCTTTTAATTTTGTTTATGGTTTTCTTTGCTATGTAAAAGCTTTTAAGTTTATTTGTCTCTCATTGGTTTATTCTTGCTTTTATTTCTTTTTTTAGAAGATGGATTCAGAAAAATTATTGCAGCTATTTATATCAAAAGAGTGCTCTGTGTATGTTTTCCTGTAGGAGTTGTACAGTATCCAGTCTTGCATTTAGGTCTTTAATGCATTTTGTGTTTCTATTTTGTATAAAAACTTAAAATTGAAAAAATTTTAACATTTTATAATTTTAGGTGAAAATGACCCTTTAAATCATTAAGAGTTAATGAATTGGTACTAAAGTCAAAAATCTATAAATCTATGTAGAATCTATATCATGCTTCTCTGAGAATTTGCTAACATATATAAGAAAGTTTAGTTATTAAAATGAATAGAATTGTAAAAAGGTTTGGAAAATGGTTGAAAATTTGGGGTTTTCATTCTTACTTTATATAAGATAATTAATGAATTTCTGTTCTTTAGTATTTATAAGTATAGAAAAACAGCTAAATTGTTTTATTGTTTTTTAAAAGTAATCAGTAGTCACATTTAACCACAGAGATTAAAGAGTAGACTGTGATAATAGAATGTAATTATAACATTTTTATGTTATAATTATGTCATTTTTATTTTAAAAGCAGTAACTTTTTTATATTCTTTACAGGAAAAGTTGTTCTTTGGGAAAATATGGTAGGAATTCTGTGTGTGAAATTCCAATGAAATAAAATTAAAAATGAAGTTTAATAAGACATGATGAAAGATAAGATTCCATTAGCAAAGGAACCTTAGTATGAGGACAAGAAACTAGATATCTCTGCTGCTTCCAAAAGATATGGAAAGCATTTTATATTTTGAAAATGAGAAATAATATGATGTTTAGTTTCATGCTTTATATATGCAATGGATTTATATAATCAATCATTTCAAATAAAGTATGATATTAGAACATATCTTAAAGCAGACATGTTAAAAACCAGGATTTTGTTTGTTTACTTTCAAAAAGTAGCAGCCTCTTTACTTCAGGAATCTTTATGACTAGCATTTTTTTTTTTTTTTTTTGCAAATAAAATGAAATATAGTCAATAGATCTTGTAAAGTTCTCTAGAGATGAATTTTCACATTTGCTAAGGATTTCCATGAAAATGATTAATTTTTAGATAAACAGCATGCCAGAGTTCTTCAAAGTCATAAAAATCCTGAATGCAGGGTATCTCAGTGTGATAATAGACATAACCAGACACAAAGGCACACAGAAAGGTAGCAACCCGTAAAACTTTTCATAAATATTTATGTTCATGAACTGAGGCAATTTAAAAGTACTGTGAAGTTCTTGAAAGTATATAATAATGTTAATAATTATTTATAACACACTTGAGAAAAAATTTTAGGGAACTAAGAAAAAAACATACTTTTTGAGTTAATAGTAGGCTTATTTTTCAAGCCTTTAAAATATGGATATTGTTGAAGAATTTTAATGAATTAAAAAATATAAAGTCAAATAAATAGCAGGAGTCAGATTCCATTGTAGGAAAAATAAAAAGTTCTAATTGAATTTAGATTCATATGGAACTACCTTTGTTATAAAAGTTTTTCACAAGGACTGTGCAGAAAGAATAACACTATTTGGGGGCATATGTTCTAGTGCAAGTTCCAGAATTTTTCAGAGAACAGACATGGAATCTGAGGAGAAGACAGAGCTGCTAAATTTCACTAAAGATGGTTATTACTACACCTAGTTTTAGAAGACTTATAAGTGTTGAAGGTAATCTTTTGGGATATAGGAAATTTAAAAAACTAAAAAGTAAACTCAAGCAATGAGATTGTCTGGCATAAATGCGTCAATGCACCTGAACAGAATAAAAAGTCAAAGCACAAAAACCAAGCAAACAAAACCCAAAATATCTTGAGCTGGGAAAAGTCTCAAAAGTCTCTGAAAGTTAAGAGAAAAGAAAAGAAATCCTATTTTCAAGATAGTTTTCTATTTTTTTTTTTTAAAGAAATTAACTTTCAAAGACTTGCAAAGTTGTTTTTTTCCCCTTAAATGACAGCAGCCAGGAGTATGTATAATGCATATAATCTCACCTATCCTTGCCAACTATAATATCACCTTTACTTGCCAAAAATAAAAGACTTTGAGAATCACTGTTGACAAAGTGTCTTAGAGATGGTAGTAACTGAAATTTTATCATACCATTAAATTTTAACTCAGCAAAGAAATGAACACATTTAGGCAAGTTGGGCAGTTTTAATCATGAAAATGTAGCATGCAGTGATCTGAGTTAATTATGTGGCCTTGAAGCCACACAATTTAAGTTTACGGAGACTCATTGTTCCTTTTTTATAAACTTGATTGTGGAAGTCAGGAATAGTTATGGTAGGGGCAAGATTAACCAGGCTATCTTCTATTCACAGTGAAAATGCAAAATATAAAGCTGTCTCACATATTATATATTTTTAAAGAAATTTAGAAGAAAACTGACTTAGAAGAAAACTGACTTCATTCATTCAAGATAAGATATCGTGCTCAACATCACTCATTATCAGAGAAATGCAAATCAAACCACTATGAGGTACCATTTCATGCCAGTCAGAATGGCTGCCATCCAAAAGTCTACAAGCAATAAATGCTGGAGAGGGTGTGGAGAAAAGGAAACCCTCTTACACTGTTGGTGGGAATGCAAACTAGTACAGCCACTATGGAGAACAGTGTGGAGATTCCTTAAAAACCTGGAAATAGAACTGCCATATGACCCAGTAATCCCACTGCTGGGCATATACACAGAGGAAAGCAGAATTGAAAGAGACACGTGTACCCCAATGTTCATCGCAGCACTGTTTATAATAGCCAGGACATGGAAGCAACCTAGATGTCCATCAGCAGATGAATGGATAAGAAAGCTGAGGTACATATACACAATGGAGTATTACTCAGCCATTAAAAAGAATACATTTGAATCAGTTCTAATGAGGTGGATGAAACTGGAGCCTATTATAGAGAATGAAGTGAGCCAGAAAGAAAAACAGCAATACAGTATACTAATGCATATATATGGAATTTGGAAAGATGGTAATGATACCCTGTATGCAAGACAGCAAAAGAGACACAGATGTATAGAACAGTCTTTTGGACTCTGTGGGACAGGACGCGGATGGGATGATTTGGGAGAATGGCATTGAAACATGTATAATATCATATAAGAAACAATCACCAGTCCAGGTTCGATGCAGGATACAGGAAGCTTGGGGCTGGTGCACTGGGATGACCCAGAGGGATGGTATGGGGAGGGAGGTGGGAGGGGGGTTCAGGATTGGGAACACGTGTATACCTGTGGCAGATTCATGTTGATGTATGGCAAAACCAATACAATATTGTAAAGTAATTAGCCTCTAATTAAAATAAATAAATTTAAATTAAAATATATCAATAAAAATAATTGGAAGTTTCCTGCTGGCTTCAGTTATATTACTCCTTTGTTTTACAGGTAAACTTTCAGAATTGATATATTTTTTCCTTCCTCTCCTCTCATTCTAACCATGCAATGGACACTGTTTTTATCAGTGATCACCATGATTTTATACCCAGTGGGCATTTTCCAGTAACCATCTTCTTTAACATCACCATACTTCCTATTTTTTAAAAGTTTTCCTCTTTTATTTCTTTACATACTCATGAAAATTGCCAAGATGAATTCCTGGAATTTCTGGATGTACAGTATTTTAAAATCATGTATAAAGTATTTATTCAGGGCGTTCTTTAGTTATTTGGCGGGGCCAGGGTGGGGGAGGATACAATAAACAGAGAGTGGTATTGAGGAAAGTTCAACCATCTACAAAGACTGATCTCCAAAGGGAGGCTTTTCTCCCCCGACTTTTCCACAAACAAAAACATTGTCTCATTCTTATATCTGTGAAGGATGATTTTCCAAACTGCAATTTTATCTTAGCACAAAATTCATGTTTGGTGGTTAAACACTTTTCTGGTACATTGATTAGAAAGTGAAATACAACAGCTGAGGAGAAAATTCACTCAGACCATCTTTTTCCTTTCCCATAATGTAGGATATATTAGAAATTCATTTTAATTAGAATGGCAGCTCTTAATGTAAATGGAAAGAAAACCATTGGCAAGATGATTAGATATCCATATTATGTTATTCTGTGCTATCCGTTATCTTCTTAGAGGGAACACTTGGTGTATAATGGGAGTTTTTCTCTGATCTAAGCAGAAAAAAACAAAACAAAACATAAATGACAACTTTTTTTTAATGTTACTTGTTTGATTTTAAAACTAGCATAGAACTTGATTTGACAATTTAGTTTCAGTACTTCCCTGCACTTTTCATTGGTTCTGTTACTTTCCCAATCCTCTTAAGTTGTAAAAGTAGCAGTTTCATTATGTGCAGAACCAGGATAAGTAAACCCAGTCATAAAGAAGCCTGAAAGCCAAAGAACTGATGCTTTCAAATTGCGGTGCTGGAGAAGACTCTTGAGCATCTCTTGGACCTCAAGGAGATCGAACCAGCCAATCCTAAAGGAAATTAACCCTGAATATTCATTCAAAAATACAAATGCTGAAGCTGAAGCTCCAATACTTTGGCCACCTGATGAGAAGAGCTGATTCATTGGAATCAGCTATATTAAATTTAGTTACAGCTATAACTGGGATGCTGGGAAAGATTGAAGGCAGCAGGAGAAAGGGATCACAGAGGTTGATATGGTTGGATGGCATCACCAACTCAACTGACATGAATTTGAGCAAACTTGGGAAATGGTGAAGGACAGGGAAACCTGGCGTGATGCAGTCCGTGGGGTCACAGTCAGACATGACTTAGCAACTAAACAACAACAACATACCCAGCCTGAAATACATCTATATGTTATTCTAAGGATCAGGTGTAGCAATGTATGAGAAGCATTATATAACCTAGAAAATTACATAAAAATATGACTATATTTTTCCCCAAAGATAAAGCAATTGTTGCATTTACCATTAGCTAAGCTGTTGTAACTAAGTATTATGAACTAGGTGACTTTAACAACAGAAATGTATGGTCTCACTGTTCTAGAGTCTCAAAGTTGAAGATCAAAGTTTTGGCAGGATTAATTCTTTCTCAGGGCAGTGAGGGAGAATCTCTTGCATGCCTCTTTCCTAGTTTCAGATGGTGTATTGGCAATCTTTGACATTCTTGGCTTGTTAGACATATCACATAATAATCTTCCTGTGTGTATGTATGTGTTTAAATATTCCTTTTTAGAAGTACATCTGTCCTATAGGATTAGCTTCCCACCCTACTCGACAATGACTTTATCTTAGTGTAAATAATTGCCTCTGCAAAGTTTTATTTCTAAGCAAAGTTATATTGTTAGGTACTGGAGGTTATTATTTTGACACATGGATTTTGGAAAGACAAACTTCAGCCCAAAACATCATCATATCAAAAAAAAAAAAAAAGGCTTAGTGTTTATTCTTGATCCTTTAGTTAATAGCACTCACCCCACCATAGAGTCTCCAGAACCTACATAGGACTGGTAAACAGACACTTGGAGGGCACAAACAGAAACTTGTGCACACTAGGACCCAGGAAAAGAAATAGTGACCCCAAAGAGACTGACCCAGACATGCCCATGAGTGTCCAGGAATCTCTGGTGGGGGCATGGGTCAGCAGTGGCCTGATGCAGGGTTAGGGGGACTGAGTGAAGCAGTGAGTGCATGGGACCTTTTGAAGGAGGTCTCCATTATCTTCATTACCTCCACCATAGATTGGCATCAGGTCAAGTAACAGGGATTAACACAGCCCCACCCATCGACAGAAAATTGGATTAAAGATTTGCTAAACATGGCCCCGCCCATCAGAAAAAGACCCAGTTTCCCCCCAGGCATCCCTGGTAGTTCAGAGGTTAAAGCCTCTGCCTGTAAAGCAGGAGACCCAGATAGATTCCTGGGTTGGGAAGATGCCCTGGAGAAGGAAATGACAACCCACTCCAGTATTCTTGCCTAGAGAATCCCATGGATGGAGGAGCCTGGTGGGCTATATTCCATGGGGTCGCAAAGAGTTGGACACGACTGAGCGACTTCACTTCACTTCACTTCCCCCTCAGTCAGTCTCTCTCATCAGGAAGCTTCCATAAGCCTCTTTTCCTTCTCCATCAGAGGGCATACAGATTGAAAACCAGTCACAGAAAACTAACCAATTTGATCACATGGACCACAGCCTTGTTTAACTCAGTGAAACTGTGAACCATGCCGTGTACCGCCACCCAAGATGGATGGGTCATGGTGGAGAGTTCTAACAAAACGTGGTCCACTGGAGAAGAGAATGGAAAACCACTTTAGTATTCTTGCCTTAAGAACCCCATGAACAGTATGAAAAAGCAAAAAGATAAGACACTAGATCAGTGGAGAAATAACTCCAGAAAGATTGAAGAGATGGAGCCAAAGCAAAAGCAATACCCAGTTGTGGATGTGACTGGGGATTGAAGTAAAGTCCAATGATATAAAGAGAAATGTTGTATAGGAACCTGGAATGTTAGTTCCATGAATCAAGGCAAATTGGAAGCGGTCAAACAGGAGATGGCAAGAGTGAACGTGGACATTTTAGGAATCAGCAAACTAAAATTGACTGGAATGGGTGAATGTAACTCAGATGGCATTGTATATACTACTGTGGGCAAGAATCCCTTAGAAAAAAATGGAGTGGCCATTATAGTCAACAAAAGAGTTTTAAATGCAGTACTTGGATGCAATCTCAAAAATGATAGAATGATCTCTGCTCGTTTCCAAGGCAAACCATTCATTATCACAGTAACCCAAGTCTATGCCCTGAGCAGTAATGCTAAAGAAGCTAAAGTTGAATGGTTCTATGAATATGTACAAGACCTTCTAGAACTAACACCCAAAAAAGATGTCCTTTTCATTATAGGGGACTGGAATGCAAAAGTAGGAAGTCAAAAGATACTTGGAGTAACAGGTAAATTTGGCCTTGGAGTACAGAATGAAGCAGGGCATAGGCTAATAGAGTTTTGCCAAGAGAACGCACTTGTTATAGCAAACACCCTCTTCCAACAACAGAAGACTCTATACATGGACAACACCAGATGGTCAACACCAAAAAGAGACTGATTATATTCTTTGCAGCCAAAGATGAAGAAGCTATATACAGTCAGCAAAAACAAGACCAGGAGCTGACTGCGGCCCAGATCATGAACTCCATATTGCCAAATTCAGACTGAAATTGAAGAAAATAGGGAAAACCACTAGACCATTCAGGAATGACCTTAATCAAATCCCTTATGATTATACAGTGGAAGTGACAAATAGATTCAAGGGATTAGATCTGATAGACAGAGTGCCTGAGGAACTATGGATGGAGGTTCATGACGTTGTACAGGAGGCAGTGATCAAGATCATCCCCAAGAAAAAGAAATGCAAGAAGGCAAAATGGTTGTCGGAGGTAGCATTACAAATAGCTGTGAAAAAAAAAAAAGAAGCAAAAGGCAGAGGAGAAAAGGAAAGATATACCCATTTGAATGCAGAGTTCAACAGAGTAACAAAGAGAGATAAGAAAGCCTTCCACAGTGATCAGAGCAAAGAAATAGAGGAAAATAATAGAATGGAAAGATTAGCAATGTCTTCAAGAAAATTAGAGACACCAAGGGGACATTTCATTCAAATATGGACACAATTAGGACAGCAATAGTATGGACCTAACAGAAGCAGAAAATATTAAGAAGAGGTGGCAAGAATACACAGAAGAACTATACAAAAAAGATCTTCACAACCCAGATAATCATGAAGGTGTGATCATTCACCTAGAGCAAGACATCCCGGAATGTGAAGTCAAGTGAGCCTTAGAAAGCATCACTACAAACAAAGCTAGTGGAGGTGATGGAATTCCAGCTGAGCTATTTCAAATCCTGAAAGATGATGCTGTGAAAGTGCTGCACTCAATATGCCAGCGGCCATAGGACTGGAACAGGTCAGTTTTCACTCCAATCCCAAAGAAATACAATGGCAAAGAATGCTCAGACTATCGCCCAATTGCACTCATCTCACATACTAGCAAAGTGATGCTCAAAATTCTCCAAGCCAGGCTTCAACAGTATGTGAACCATGAAATTCCAGATGTTCAAGCTGTATTTAGAAAAGGCAGAGGAACCAGAGATCAAATCGTACACATCAGTTGGACCATCAAAAATCAAGAGAGTTCCAGAGAAACATATACTTTTGCTTTATTGTCTATGCCAAAAGCTTTGACTATGAATATGACAATAAACTGTGGAAATTTCTTAAAGAGATGGGAATACCAAACCAACTCACCTGCCTCTTGAGAAATCTGTATGCAGGTCAGGAAGCAACAGTTAGAACTGGACATGGAACAAACTGGTTCCAGATCGGGAAAGGAGTACGTCAAGGCTGTGTATTATCACCCTGCTTATTTTACTTATATGAACAGTACATCGTGAGAAATGCTGGGCTGTATGAAGCACAAGCTGGAATCAAGATTATCCGGAGAAATATCAATAACCTCAGCTATACACATGACTCCACCCTTATGGCAGAAAGTGAAGAAAAACTAAAGAGCCTCTTGATGAAAGTGAATGAGGAGAGTGAAAAAGTTGGCTTTAAAAGTCAACATTCAGAAAACTAAAATCATGGCATCTGGTCCCATCACCTCATCACAAATAGATGGGGAAACAGTGGAAGCAGTGGCAGAATTTATTTTGTGGGGCTCCAAAATCAGTGTAGATGGTGACTGTCAGATCAGTCAGATCAGTCGCTCAGTCATATCCAACTCTTTGTGACCCCATGAATCGCAGCACGCCAGGCCTCCCTGTCCATCACCAACTCCCGGAGTTCACACAGACTCACGTCCATTGAGTCAGTGATGCCATCCAGCCATCTCATCCTCTGTCTTCCCCTTCTCCTCCTGCCCCCAATCCCTCCCAGCATCAGAGTCTTTTCCAATGAGTCAACTCTTCGCATGAGGTGGCCAAAGTACTGGAGTTTCAGCTTTAGCATCAGTCCTTCCAAAGAACAGCCAGGGCTGATCTCCTTCAGAATGGACTGGTTGGATTTCCTTGCAGCCCAAGGGACTCTCAAGAGTCTTCTCCAACACCACAGTTCAAAAGCATCAATTTTTCGGCGATCAGCCTTCTTCACAGTCCAACTCTCACATCCATGCATGACAACAGGAAAACCATAGCCTTGACTAGCCGGACCTTTGTTGGCAATGTAATGTCTCTGCTTTTGAATATGCTATCTAGGTTGGTCATAACTTTCCTTCCAAGAAGTAAGCCTCTTTTAATTTCATGGCTGCAGTCACCATCTGCAGTGATTTTGGAGCCCAGAAAAATAAAGTCTGACACTGTTTCCACTGTTTCCCCATCTATTTCCCATGAAGAGATGGGACCGGATGCCATGATCTTCGTTTTCTGAATGTTGAGCTTTAAGCCAACTTTTTCACTCTCCACTTTCACTTTCATCAAGAGGCTTTTGAGTTCCTTTTCACTTTCTGCCATAAGGGTGGTGTCACCTGCATATCCGAGGTTATTGCTATTTCTCCCGGCAATCTTGATTCCAGCTTGTGTTTCTTCCAGTCCAGTGTTTCTCATGATGTACTCTGCATATAAGTGAGTATATGCATGTAATGATGTATTTCATGATGTACTCTGCATATAAGTGAGTACATGGTGACTGTAGTCATTGAATTAAAAGACGCTTACTCCTTGGAAGGAAAGTTATGACCAACCTAGATGGCATATTAAAAAGCAGAGACATTACTTTGCCCACAATAGTCCGTCTAGTCTAGGCTACGGTTTTTCGAGTAGTCATGTATGGGTATGAGAGTTAGACTATAAAGAAAGTTGACTGCCAAAGAACTGATGCTTTTGAACTGTAGTGTTGGAGAAGACTGTTGAGAGTCCCTTGGACTGCCAGAAGATCCAACCAGTCCATCCTAAAGGAAATTGGTGCTGAATACTCATTGGAAGGACTGATGCTGAACCTGAAACTCTATTACTTTGGTCATCTGATGTGAAAAACTGACTCCTTGGAAAAGACCCTGATGGTGGAAACAATTGAAGGAGGGAGAAGAAGGGGACGACAGAGGATGAGATGGTTGGATGGCATCACCAACTCAATGGACATGAGTCTGAGTAAACTCTGGGAGTTGGTGATGGACAGGGAGGCCTGGCGTGCTGCACTCCATGTGGTCACAAAGAGTTGGACACGACTGAACAACTGAACTGAACTTGTTTGTCACCTGGAAATCACAAGTTTTCTATCTATGCTCTTTGAAACATCACTATTAATAGAAAAATGGTAAAACAACTTTCCTAACTCCTTACTTATTTGCTAAACTTCCTACTTATTTAGATTATTAAATTTCTTCAACTTTAATTTCCATTAAAATCACTTTTAGTTAAAATTTTTCTCTCCATAAATCTATTTTTTTCAATAAATTTTGAGAGATATACTACCTTAAAAGATGTTTGTCATGCCTTCCAAAATGAAAATTTTTTAAAAAGCAATTGAAGCATTTCATATCCCAAATTTTCAACTATAGTAAAAACAGGAGAAATTAAGGTTTTCCTCATTTTATAAAACTTCAGAGAGACAAAAAAGCATTTTTTTAGTGGAAGCATTTATAGCTGAATCTCTCACACATACATATATCAATTACAATGGCTCTATTTCTTATTTGATGTAAAAAAATCGGAAATAAATATTTAGAAAATGTTAAACATTTTAAACTAGAGTTCAGGCAATATATTGTGGAATAAACTTGTTTTTCTCTCAGAAACACATGTTAATTCATAACATCAAATGGTTTATTCTTTGAGATATATTGAACTCTCCCTATGTATCTATCAGGTTCAATTTAGATTATGGAGCAGGACTTGTTTGCTTTATAGTCTTTGATTATATAACACATGTTCCTGTAGAATTGAGTGCATTCTGATATAAAGTAGTAACAGAGCAAGTAGATATTATATGGCACAACTCAGGTAAACAGGAGTGGCTAATTTAATTTCCAAGGTGACAAATTATCTTATCATGAGTGAGGAGGTAATTTCTTCCTTGAAATAAACTGAGTAGCTAAGGACAGCTTTAACTAGATGAAATCATTATCCTTTTAAAGACACAAGTGTTGAATAAAGTTAATTTTCTCTGCTTTAGTGCCTTGGTAGAAAATGGCATAAGAAAATAGTGCTGCCCTTAGGTTAATGTTAAGCTGTTTAAACTGTTCAGTAAGAGAATAAAAATAGTATTACTTTAGAATAAAATGCATAGGCACACACACATGTCTCTGAATTAGATTGCAATAATAGACTGTTAAAGAGACAAATGCCCTTACACCTTCACCTTTCTAAAGGACAAGCTCATAAATAGTATTTATTTATACCTCAGATTTTTAAAACCATTTAAAAAACTATTTAACAAGCAATAGCTTTAATCATCTTCTGACCATGGCCTAGAGCTTTATGTGTGAATATGTGCAAGGCAGGAGTATTGGAAACATTTCTTTCAATTCAGAATGGTGGTAACAAAGCTCTTCCCGATAATAACCTCTCGGATCTTCCTTTTTATTTTTCTCTTCTTATGTAGGCAAAAAGTTATAGATAATTCTTAGTACCTCGATGATGGTGAATCATCTCTAGAGTAATATGGAAATCAAATGTTCCATATTTTTTAATGTTTCTTAAACTCTTTCATACAGTTCAAAAGACGTGAATTTATCTTGAGAGTCATGTTTATGAAGTCTAAGAACTTGTAGATTTTAAATTTTATTAAAATCTAGTAGAAATTACCAACAAAGTACTCAGAGAAGCAACTGCCATGACTGTGAATACCCTCTTACATTTGTCTTAGCATAGCATCCACCTGCAAAGCAGGAGACCTGGGTTTAGTCCCTGGGTTGGGAAGATCCCCTGGAGGGGGACATGGCAACCCACTCCAGTATTCTTGCTGGAGAATTCCCATGGACAGAAGAGCCTAGTGGGCTATAGTCCATGGGTCTCAAAGAGTCGGACACAACTGAGTGACTAAGCACAGCACAGCAAGAGTACAAGAGCCTGACTGTCTTTAAGTAGAGCATTTCTCATGGTTGAGTTATACCAAGTACATTTGAAAGAGGACTTCTCTAGTAGCTCAGATGGTAAAGAATCTGCCTGCAGTGCAGGAGACCTGGGTTTGATCCGTGGAGAAGATGACTTGAAGAAGGGAATGGGTACCCACTCCAGTGTTCTTGCCTGCAAGGAAATCCCAAGGATAGAGGAGTCTGGCAGGTTACAGTCCATGGGGTCACAAAGAGTCCAACAGGACTGAGAGACTAACAATTTCACTTTTCACTTCTAACTTGAGAGTTGAGGTAAGCCCTCACTTCTCAAGTCTGAAACAGTTGAAGAGCAGGCTCGCTCCCACTTACTAAAAAAGCAAGCTCACATATTTCCTTCAAAACAGCCTATTGAATTTGCAAGGATCCTTGATGAGCATCACCTCTGTGAAATTTGGGGTACAGATGGAACTGGCACAGAACATCATGAAGCTCCAGCTACTGCTTTGGCTGTGACTTATGAAGTCTTCTGTCTGTCACCCAGGAGTCTTAGGTCTTCCCTCAAAGTCTATCCATGAACAGTAATAACAAACTCACTTACTAACTTGTAAGTAATATAAAATCTCAGATCCTTCATAGTTCTTGACAGATAGATATTAGGGTGCTCACTTTCTCTTTGTTTCTGCAGTTAAATTAGTAGATGGATAAATAACTCATGTCTTTGTATTTCTTAAGAACATTTTTTTTTTTCACTTCTGCCCACATAAGCTTGAAGAGGTAAGAAGACAAAACAATACTAGTCTCTTGTATTATTTCATAATAAGACCTTAGGAGTTCTAATACTAAAACTAATTTTCTGTTTACAGCTGGACAAAAATAGATTTATGTGTCTTTAGGGGGCTGGAAAAAGAAGACACAGAGAGATGGTCTAAAGAGAAAAGAGGGCAGAGAAACAGAAGAGATTGATTTTAAGTTTCCAGTTAAAAGAATGTTGAATGTTTACAATGGCCATCACAATTGAAAATACAAAATTTAATAAAACAGTTTGGACACGTTACAAATATAGAAACAAGTAAATGGAGCACCGTAAGGCAAGAATGTTTCATAAGGTATGATGGCTTATAAAAAGACGAAATGACATTTTATTCACATAATCTAATATAAACATCTTCACAGTTATTAACCATTGCACATTAAAACATATTAAATCAGGAAACCTGGTACAAATATGAAAACTATTATAAATGTGCTTTGTATTCAGATACTGTGGCCTCCTAGGTAAGATGAATCATATTTTTTCCAAATCTCAGCCTTTACCCAGCTCCACAGAGATTCCCTAGGTGTAAGTTTAATTCTTCTGGGATGTTTGTACTTTCAACACTCATTTCACCTAAACCTACTACATGATGTATATGAGGAAAGGGCATATACATGAAATATATTTGTCTCAGAGTCTGTTGAGTTGAGGTTTCCTAGCGGGGGAAAACAAACTAGTGGCACTTTTCAGCATTTGATCTTTATGTAGATGTGAATTCTATATATGCACATCTGTGCATAGCTGTACACAATTTGGTTATACATCACAACAGATAGGTGATATTTTAAATGGATTTGATCCATAAATATAGGTACTGGTGAACAGACACATTTTCCCTCATAAATACTATAATTACTCTTATAACCACCATATGATGTTACCTAAAATTATTAGTGTTCTTTATACCTATTAGTGCCTAGGCTTTCATTCTAACTGTCCATACATTTTTAGAAGCTCATGGGCTTCTCTGGTGGCTCAGTGATAAAGAATTGCTTGCAATGCAGAAGACAACTGGCAATGCAGGAGATATGGGTTCAATCCCTGGGTTGGGAAGATCAGCTGGAGAAGGAAATGGCAATCCACTCCAGTATTCTTGCCTGGGAAACTTCATATACAGAGTAGCCTAGTGGGCTACAGTCCACGGGGTCTCTAAAAGTTGGACACACACAATTTAGCAGATGAGCAGCAACAACAATAACTTTAGAAGATCAATAACCATAATAATAGCTCAATAGGTAAGTATCCACCTACAAAGCAGGAAACCCTGCTTCAATTCCTGGGTGAGGAAGATCCACTGGAGAAGGGATAAGCTGCCCACTCCAATATCCTTGGGCTTCCCTTGTGGCTCAGCTGGTAAAGAGTCTACCTGCAGTGCAGGAGATCTGGGTTTGATTCCTGGGTTGGGAAGATCCCCTGGAAAAGGGAAAGGCTACCCCAGGCCAGTATTCTGGCCCGGAGAATGCTGTGGGGCCGCAAAGAGTCAGACTTTCACTTTTATTCTTCACTTTCAGCCATAATAAGGAAGAAACCATTTATATCAGAGTTATATCATAAGAAACTTCTTTTTTTTTTCACCGCAGTGAGTCACCAAATATGATTTTAATGTGGAAAAATCCCTTCAGAACAATTTTAAATAAGCTTTTGAAAATAATAAAAGACAAAATGATGAGATAGTATTACTGATCACACTACATTTTAAGAATTATTTAACACTCAAATTTACATTTTAATAGAAGAAACTCTTATTTATATTTGATATTCAGAGATGACAGCAAAAAAGATGACAGCAAAGATGTCAACTTTGCTGAACATATTTGATATTCAGAGATGACAGCAAAGAAGAAAGACTGACCATCTTGTTGACAGAGTTTCCAAATTCAGATAAAGGATCCACTAAGTCATGGAAAGGG
Source organism: Bos taurus (assembly GCF_002263795.3). Taxonomy (NCBI): domain Eukaryota; kingdom Metazoa; phylum Chordata; class Mammalia; order Artiodactyla; family Bovidae; genus Bos; species Bos taurus. The sequence goes on along the minus strand of NC_037344.1, from coordinate 23,710,028 downwards.
TATCTTTGCCTTCATGGGACATCTAGTATAAAGTCTGTGAAAGTGAAAGTGTTAGTCGATCAGTCATGTCCAACTCTTTGTGACCCCATGGACTATAGCCCACCAGGCTTTTCTGCCCAAGGAATTCTCCAGGCAAAAATATTGGAGTAGGTTGCCATTTCCTTCTCTAGGGGATTTTCCTGACCCAGGAATTGAACCCAGGTCTCCTTCATTACAGGCAGACTCTACCAACTGAATCACCAGGGAAGCATACAGTTTTTGACTAACATCTAAATATATAAGATATGACAAATATTTATTATGGTGTAATTTGTGCTGTGTTCTAAGATAGGTCATTTAACATAGGGAATATAACAAAATGATATTAGGAAAGCATATTCTGTGCTTGTCAGAAAATGTGAGTTCTAATTTCATCTCAACCTAGTTAGCTCTATGACTTAAGACATTTACTTCATCTTTCAGGTCTCAATTTTCTTATCTGTAAAATGAATATGGTCTAATTTCTAAAACCCTTCCAATATCAATTCTTGTGATCTATGTGGTAGACATTCTGAATCTATTTGAGACATTTAACAATGAAAAAATGAGCTACATATGCATTTATAGAGCACAACAATTATTTGAACATCCTCCGTGAAAGGACATATGACCAAATAAAAGAGAAGATTATATTTAGAAAGAGCTTTTTTTTTTTTTTTTTTTTTTTAGAAAGAGCTTTAATGAATGGCTTCCCCAATAGCTCAGTGGGTAAAGAATCTCCCTGCAATTCAGGAAACACATGTTCAATCCTTGGGTTGGGAATATCCCCTGGAGCATAAAATGGCAACCCACTCTAGTATTCTTGACTAGAAAATCCCATGAACAGAGGAACTTGGCTGACTATAGTCCATGAGTCAAAAGAGAGTCAGACATGACTGAGCAAAAAAGCACAGGTTGATGAATGGCAGGGTGGAAGGCATTCCAGGTAGAAAGAAATCCTGAAGACAGGATTCAAGTGTACTTCTTTAGATGACAGGGCAGAATGGAGGTGGTTTGCTATTATCAATGGTAGTGGTATTAACAACTGATATTCGGGTTTAAATTGTAGGGTATTTAAAGGTCTTTGGGGCTAACAGAGCAGCAAAAAGGGAATATGATTAAAAACACAAACTAGAAAAATTAGTCTTGTAAAGCATCTTTAGCTGATCAAGGAAGCAAATCTATAGCCATCAAGTAAGATAAATAAAGTAAGGTATTAGATAAATAAAGTAAGGTATTAGATAAATAAAGTAAGGTATTATTTACCTTACAAAAAGCCAGGTAAATAAACTGGGTATGTTTGTATGGAGCAAAGTTGAAGAAATTTAGATTTCTAGCACCATACATTGCATATCTCCCCATATGCCTTGCTATAATGAGTAGGAGTTATTAAACCTTTTTGAAATTATTCAGTCAGCTCTAAAATGAGTTATTTCTTGAATTCATAATCTCTTCAAAGTCTACCATAGTGAAAACATATACATAGTTTATGAGAAAAGAAAGTTATTACAAATAACTCATAAAGGTTTAAAATATTTTTAGTATTCATATCATCTTAAATGTTTAAAATGATTTTTGAGTTTTTCCATGCTTGAATATATAATATATAAAATCAAAATTAAGTACTTTCAAAGTATTATTTAATGTGATCAGTTTACTTCAAAAAGTATTTCATTACTGTTGCTAATAAAAATGAAGGTTTTATTGCTAAATACCTGTAGTATCCTTTTCATAGTGCTATCTTTTTGTTTTTGATTTTATACTAGATTTTCCACTTATTTTTTTCCTCTACTTGAAAAAGAAAAGTAAACAATTTTGTATAAAGGAATTTCTTTTGAGTTGTTTCAAGACAAGACTCTTCAATCTAGAATTTCCTACATTAGCTTCAGGTTTCAGTGTTGATAGGTGAGAAAAACATGTTACCTAGGTATCATGAGGAAATGTGGAACACTGCAAAATTACATTACTACCTACTATGTTGGGCAAAATCAGGTTCAACAATATCCTAGCTTGCTGCTGCTGCTGCTGAGTCGATTCAGTCGTGTCCGACTCTGTGCGACCCCATAGACGGCAGCCTACCAGGCTCCCCTGTCCCTGGCTTAGGGCTGCATTAATTTTCCCCCTCAGAACCCTATTACTTGCCTGAAAGAGTATTGACTCTGAAGGGCAGAGAGCTGCATAAAGAATTCTTTTAGCATTTTGCTTATTTCTCAGCCTTGTATACATTTGTGATATATAAAAAATATGTATGCATGAGATAAATTGTTTTTTTGATAATGTTTTGCATAAAATGCACGGTAAGTGTTTTACGAAGAAAATATTAGGCTATGCTTTCTCTTTTGTGAGTTGCTAAGCAAGAATCTTTGGCATTGATTGATGGCGTCATTTTTAAATTTGCAAGGGTCTTTATGGTTTTAGTTATGAATATGTATGAAAAATCAGTTTTAGTAACTGTGCTATTAGAGATGGTCTAAGACTATAATTCAACAGCAATTTCCTTAAAAGACAAAGGAACTTGAATTACAATAGAATAAGTGTTGATAACTGAACCTCTTATTGAAAAATAGCTTCTTGTATTCAAGCATATTTTCAAAGGGTGACAAGAAGTAATGACTAAAGGAGAGCACGCTTAAAGATATGTCAACTCCTAGTTGAATTGCTAAAAAAAGAAATACTTTAACTTCCTGTCCCCCTATGTCACGTTATTTATGGAAATTTTAAAAATCATGATCAACACAGAACTATTATATTTCTGATAAAGAAACTGCTATATTTCTCCTATATACACATATCCCTCCTAATTGGAAGACAGAATATGTATTGAGATTATTAAAGTATGGTAGTCCTTGAACTTTGAATCCTTTTTCCCCCTAACAAAGCAACAACAATTTTACATATATTCTGTTGTCAGATCAGCCTTTTCTTTACATTTACATGCCTTGTTTTCAGGATTAATCTAAGGAAACAAAGTTCAAGTTAGAATTCACACATAGACAACCTTAGTGCTGCTGTCCAAATGTGGTTATTATTATGGTTAATTTTTTTTTTTTAATCACAGATTTGTTGTGTTGATTTAGGGTTTTTTTTTTTTTTTTTTTTGGACTAATTAAACATTATTTGATATATACACAAGCATACATAAACACAGAGCTTCTGGATCCAAATTTCTGACATAATGTTTAGTTAAAACTCCTATCACATCCTATAATCACTTCTTTACTAATATACTATAGGCAAAAAGAGTATTATGTTTACAGAATAGTTGACCTTTTTGGTTTCCTGTTTTATGAGCAATAATGTCATACACTGGACTTAAGTTATATAAATTGCCATGTATGGTAATATATAGAAGTGGAATAACATCCTGTTCACATGCTCAAATCCTGATAGAATAGGGAAAAAAGAGAATTTCTTTTTAATTGTGGAAGTCCCAGAGATCTTCTAAGGCATTTGTTTAAACAAAAGTAAGGAAATAAAGAAAACATATATCATATATCCAGGTAGTCACAGTGAAGATCACTGTCACACAGTAACTGAGGAGACTGGCTGCATTTTTGCCATGGCTAGGCCAGCTAAACTGCATCGTTATTTAGGAAACATCATAAAATGTTAGAGCTGCATAATGGAAAACTGTAAATGAGTCAACCTTCTTGACACTCAGACTCTCAGGCACCAGGTTATTGTCACAGAAGCAAGCTGGTCAGCATCCAGGGCAAAGTGCCAGATGTAGTAACAACTACAGTCTCTGAAAGAATGTAGCTCACAGAGAAAATGGAGCAGATGCGGGAGGCAATGAGAATGTAATTTATCATAGAATCACATGGTGGCAGTTCGGGCCTATTCTGACCAGACAAGTCTATGGAAGCACTCACAGCAGCTGACAGTAACTAGAATTACAGGATATATTGACTGCAAGTTAATACAAACTACACGTTTCTCTGAAAGCAATTCTAATGCATTACCCAATATTGCTATTAGTTTTCTTATGTACATATGCAATTTTGATCCTATTCTTGTCTTCTAAGCCCATTTGATGTTTTTTAACCTATAATATTATTGTAGTTTAGTTGCTAAGTCGTGTCTGACTCTTTTGTGACCCTGTGGACTATAGCTCGCCAGGCTCCCCTGTCCATGGAGTTTTCCAAGCAAAATTACTGGAGTGGGTTTCCATTTCCTTCTTCAGGGGTTCTTGCCAAATGAGGGATCAAACCCAGGTCTCCTGCACTGGCAGGCAGATTCTTTACCACTGGGCCTCCTGGGAAGCCCTACTAAAAGAACAAAACACACGCTTATCTTTTTCAATGAATTTTATAAAGGCTGTAAATGGCATGTTTTTAAAACAGGTTTTAACCTCACTTTTCAGAATAATAACATGTGTACTGGCCATTCTAAACTTGCTCTATCCTTAAATACAGAAGAAATAAGCTTGCTTATTTCTTACAAATTTTCATTATTAATATCAGACTACTCTATGATTATTGATAAATGCATTGTTCTTGAGGCAAGATAAAGCAACTGGAAAAAAAAATATTTATTCAGTGTCTTCTAGGTGACAGCCCTAATTCTAACTGTGACCCAGACAGACCTTTGCTCTCATGAACTATTCATTCTGGTGGTAGACGAGCAACAATGACCAGGAAAACAGAATAATGGGACATTTTCAGACAGTGATAAATTGTATGAAGGAAACAAAACTGAGAAGAGGGAATGAGTACACTGAGCACAGTTTGTCTTTCACAGAAATCTCATTTATTCTGATGATTTAATCCACAGGTTTACAATGACTTCTCAACCAGTGCATACTTTACACATTCTGGAATGCATACTGAGATATTGTCATGTTGGTATTTTACACAGAACTTAGCAAAATACAATCAAAACTCACTTCAGGTGGACTTTTAACTATACATATATTTCAGGTTAGAAGATTATAATTCTGTATATAATACCTTACGTTAGTAAATTTAACTCTATTTGTATTCAATTTCTGCTATGAACTGGATACCGGTACAGGAATCACAGATGCATTTGAAAAAAACAAAAAGAATGTAGTCCTTTCTCTTCAAAGAACTTCTAACAATCTAGTATGAAAGAAGAAGAGATAATTGCAATATAAGTTAATGATTTCTATGGAGGAATTTTAAATATATGACTCTTTAGGGCATTGGATATAACACATTTTAGATGAGTTAAGATGTTCGACACAGCTTTCTAAAGGAAAATACATTCAAATTAATTTTGAAGTATGAATAGGATATAGCAAGCCAATGGATAAAAAGAGGAGAATGATCAAGACACAAAAAGCCATAATAACCTATGTGTTTGACTATATTAAATATGTCAGTAAATGCAAAACATAGTTAAAGAACAGTGGTTAAATATGAGACTAGAGATTAACTGTGAATCTAATCATGAAAAGCGGTGAATGTTATGATAATTGTGTGCCAAATTCATGAAGTAGAAAATGAAATGACAAGAATAGATTGGCACTGGAAACTATTTAAAGCCATGCCTTTTTTGTCATGATAGTCACTTAGACTGATTAATCAAGATGGAAAATAAGGTACTGCACTAAACCTTAGGCAGTGGAATATAAACTTAGCATTTTTTATTTGGTGGAATTAATGAGATCTATGGATCTTTGGTACCAAAGTGAAGTGGGAGGGTAACAACTAGGTTATTCTGGATTATTTATTAATAGAATGGTAAAACCATGAATGGTGGTTACATCCTCAAAAATAGTGAGTTCAAGATGAGGAATCTACAGGTCTCTGTGGTTTTCAAAGACTTCGAATTTGGCATGTATTTATCTTGCACATTTTATCTCCCATTGCCTTCAAATATAGTCCCCTGTTAATTTCAGCATCTTTAACACATTATTGACCAGAGATGTATTATGGCCACAGGTGGTAGTTTCTGCAAAAATCCCCTGGTCAAGTATGTGTTAATAGCCCTTGCCAGGCCACCTAATTAGTTATTGAGAGTGTTATTGTGCTCCTTCCTTGTTTAGACCACAGTTCTAGATACTGGAAATTAAGCTATAAAGAAAACAGACAAACACTTTCAGGGAGCATACATTCTCTTTTGTTGAGACACAATAAACTACATATATAAGTAAACTACAGTAGGAGTGCTAGATACTGGTGCTGAGGCAAGAAAATCAAGGAAGTGGCATGGGAACTGTGGGTGTGAGAGGGGAATAATTTTAGATAAGGTGACTGTAGCCTAAGTGAAAAGATGACATTTTTTTTTTTAAAGGAAAAACAAAGAAGTGATGAAGCTATGATATACATAGGGAAGAATAGGACATGAAATGTGAAATACCTGAAAATTTATCCTACAAATATCTAACACGTTAGCCTGCCATAGTTTCATGGATTCTGGCAGAATACACAAGAAATTTGAGTTAGAGACAAAGAATAGTTTATTTCTCATAGCGCTTGCAGTCATCACAGTTTCAAAGTTTTATGTACCAGTTCCCAGAACTCTGAGCTTAGAAACTTAAATCTTTTATAATTGGCTTTATGCAAGCCTTTTTTATTAACATTTTTTTCTAACCAGAGATCACTGCAGATGGTGACTGTGGGCATGAAATTAAAAGACACTTACTCCTTGGAAGGAAAGTTATGACCAACCTAGATAGTATATTGAAAAGCAGAGACATACATCACTTTGCCAACAAAGGTCCGTCTAGTCAAGGCTATGGTTTTTTCCAGTGGTCATGTATGGATGTGAAAGTTGGACTGTGAAGAAAGTTGAGCGCTGAAGAATTGATGCTTTTGAACTGTGGTGTTGGAGAAGACTCCTGAGAGTCCCTTGGACTGCAAGGAGATCCAACCAGTCCATTCTGAAGGAGATCAGCCCTGGCTGTTCTTTGGAAGGACTGATGCTAAAGCTGAAGCTCCAGTACTTTGGCCACCTCATGCTAAGAGTTGGCTCATTGGAAAAGACTCTGATGTTAGGAGGGATTGGGGGCAGGAGGAAAAGGGGATGACGGAGGATGAGATGGCTGGAAGGCATCGCCGACTCGATGGACGTGAGTTTGAATGAACTCTGGGAGTTGGTGATGGACAGGGAGGCCTGGCATGCTGCAATTCATGGGGTCGCAAAGAGTCGGATACAACTGAGCGACAGAACTAAACTGAAAGATTATTAGATTAGACAGTAAAGCTAACCTGCTAAATGCTATGAGAGGAGACACTATCTCTATCCTTCAAGGCTAATTGTTTTACAAAAAGTTTTGAAAAGATAATCTAGAATAAAAGTACAGTTAGTGCTTTGTTCATAACATATGTGAAAACATGATAGACAGATGGAGTATTGTTTCTCAACTCTATCCACCCTTGTCTATACCTCAGTTTGGTTTCTGGGCAAAGTATCCATGAGCACATCCTTCTGTCTGTCAGTCTGCAAAAAAGGCTGAGAGGAAATGCATCTGCTTTAATTAATTTGGTTAAGGCTGTGACCAAGGCTTTGAGCAGAAAGATGAGAACAACCTGCAGTGTTCTTCTCAGTTATGCCACAAAGGGACCTTGACCCAATTAGTTCCACAAATCCCACAAATCATGACAGTTTATCTTAGAAAGCCAAGTAGTTTTGTTTTGTTTTTCCTTAATTTTCTGAATTAATCTCTTCACTTGGCCTGAGGCATTAGCTCAGGTAAACAGGATGTATCAGGAAATACATTCTCCCTTGGTTCTACCAGGAGTAAGCAGGGGTAAACCCTATGCTATTTGATCTCCCTCACAATAAGCAACTACATCAGCTTGCTAAAGTGTTACAAATCTAACATGCAGTGGTAGCCTTTTCCAGAAATATGGAATCCTTTCCCTTGCGCCCAGTCTTTGATACTGGATATATTGCCATGAATATCAAAAGAGAAAGAGTGGCAATGAGTTTCCCTGGTGTTCAATCAGCTACTATGATCTGTTTCCAAAGTTTGTTGTCCTTAAGAAGGGTGCATTTTATTTGCCATTCTGAGGTCTTCCAAGTGATAGGCTGAAGAGACAGGCTATAGACAATAGTTCAAGTGTCAGTAAAAATGTAACAAGTTGCATCAGGGAAAGAATTTTTCACAGCTATCAGAATAGTCTTGATTTTTATTCATTGAGCAGAGTGATCATATCCCTTTCTAGCTCTGCATCACTGGTGCTGAGGTTGAATATCAGTAGGAATGCAGTGGATACATCACGTTTCAGCCTAACCCACTTATCAGTGAGCCATATTCCAGGTAGCTGAGAACTTTGTGAATTAATGTCCCTAGGGAGCCAGGAACTTTAAGGGGACAGAATGGGAAACAACACCCCCCTTACCCCGACCCCAACAACATAGCTTCTCCTTTTTCACATAAAATAAATGTGCTACTGGGTCAGGTCTACTGAATTCTTACAATATATTATTTCCAATTTCCACTGACTACTGAGGTTTATTGGACCTTTCCTACATTATTAGTTGTTAATTCCAACTGAGCCATCCCAAAATCAGAGTATCCTAAGCTGGAAGAGAGAACTTAGTTTTCTGGTGTCTAAGTAGCCTGTCAAAGAAACAACGAGTCAAAAATGAGAGTTAAAATTTTAATCCCTTTTTGTGATTGTATAAGCAAGAGTCTAAAGCCAGAGAAGGTGCAGACTCTCCCTATTCCATTTTCCGCTCTGGAATCGTGCACTGGTCAATGGTCAGGTAGATTAGCACACACATGGTGGTCATCTCACTGTTGAGGAAGACCCAAAGGAAAGGTCTCAGAAAAAGAGAAAAGAATGTAGGCACCAAGGCTTGGACTGTAAATATGTGAAGAGTATATCAGCCAGGGAGTGCTGAGTTCTTTAAGTAGCTTTCTTCATAGACTGTAATACCTTGGCTGTGGGCGAAGTCTGGTTAGCAGGGGGGAAGATTTTCCCCATGAGACCCATCTTGGAGATTGCCTATGGTCAGATCTTTGTGTGTGTGCATGTGCTCAGTTGTGTCCTACTTTTTGTGATCACATTGACTGAGCCCACGAGGCTTCTCTGTCCATGGGATTTTCCAGACAAGATTATTGGAATGGATTGCCATTTCCTTCTCCAGTAGTCCAATTTGAAAATCATGCAAAGGCTTTATAATCAGGAGCTGAAGTCTTCAAGAGTTACAAAGCCTTCATGACTTAAATATTTAGTTTTGGAAAAAGCTTATTAGCAAGCTAATATTAATAACTGCTTTGTCAAATGGAGTCTGGCTAGTAACCACAAGGACAACACGCTGAAAATCTCAAGGGATACCATTAGATAAAGGCTGCCTCCTTTTAACAGAGGTCCCAGTCAGCAACATCATTAAAGAGGCTTGTAACTCAAAAGTGCTTATAGAGTAGAGTTTATAGAGTTTATATGTAGCTCTTTCTAAATAAATGGCATTTATATGTAGCTCTTTATAAATAGGCTAATATTCTATGGCACTTATGAACTTTCATAATACAGACATGTAAAACATCCCCACTGAACATAATTTCAGTAGTAGAAATCACAACAATACCATAGTAAATAAACACAAAGGCTATACACACAAGTTCACATGAGCTTCTCTTCCCCCCTTGAATCTTCTCATAACCCTGTATGTTGAATTCAGGTATTCTTTCACCCATGGTATAGCTACTTGAAAACCTATGTACGGCAGATCTCCCAAATTTAGATCTTCTCCCTCCCCAGTACTCCCTAGAGTACTGACATGTGTGTCTATGATCTTTGATTTCTTTGGGGCATAAGAAACTCTAAAACATTATTTGGACAGATCTTTGCTGATTCCGGTATGCTGACTTTTCAGTTAAGTGATAAAGCTTCTCTTATGAGTATTTCCTCTTCCTTTATATTTCCCAGTGTCTAGGGTTTGAATAGTGTTGCCATAAGTACATTTGGCCTCAGAAAATATAAATCAACAATATAAAAAAGAAAAGTAAAACAAAATTAGAAATAATAATTAAAATCATTTCATTTCATTCAGTGAAATCATGCTCACAAGATTTTTTGCTGTTTTCTCAAGTCAGCTTCATGTCCTAGCTCTCCCAGACCATGAACATCTGAATGGGATGAGAGAGATTCCAGAGCTTAAATGAAACTTTTTTTCTCTTTTCATTTTAGCAAGTGTCTTATGCTTATAGAAAAAAAGAAAAAGAGCCATCTGTTCTAGTACTGAGAAAATATAACATAGCACTGGGTTATGGAGAGAGAACATACTTATTTCTAATATATTGCTCTTAGAAGGAATTTTTCAGAAGTCACTGTGAACAATGTATTAGGTTCGCATGCTGATTTAAGGCCAGGCTTTCCGTAAGCTCTGAACCAGTGACGGTAGGATATTTAGCAATTTTGATCTATAAATAGAATTATTACACCAATTTTTCTTTAGAGGTTTCTGATATAAATCCTTGTAATTTGCACTACACCAGTTTCAAAGTAAAAATCTCATATTTCATTGATTTCTAAATGTCATCAACTCTAGGTAAAACACACCATTAATTTAATAACACTGATGGAGGGAGAGGAATACTACATTAAATATTAAGATATATCCCTTTTTTATTAACCTACCATATATTGCTGATTTGAACATTAATGTTAAGCATAGAAATATAATTTGTCATACATTCATTCAATGGCTTTAACACATTTAGGTCATAATAAAGTACACTAAGTTCAGACATACTTCTGTTACTATTTTCTCCACAGGTAATTATTACTTTTGATTTGTAAACTCCCAAGTTTCCTTTAAAAAATCAATAATATTGCATTCACATAAAATAAATACCTCTTTTGAACAATGACCTTTTTAAAGAAAATTGAATTCGTGGATGTGTAACTAATATAGCACGTGTTTAGATGCATATATATCCATTTTTCACTAATAGCCTGCCAGGCTCCTCTGCCCATGAAATTCTCCAGTCAAGAAGACTGAAGTGGGTTGCCACTCCCTTCTCCAGGGGATCTTCCTGATCCAGGGATCAAACTGAGGTCTCTGGCATTGCAGGCAGAATCTTTACCACCTGAGCTACCAGGGAAGCCCAATATTATGTTTATTGACCATTTGGATTTTCTATCCTATGCACTGCCTTTCTGCACCCTTAACTTTATTCTATTGTGTTAGTCACCTTGGGCTGCTATAACAAAACATCAAAAACTGGCTGGCTTCTCAACAACATAAGTTTATTTCTCACAGTTTTTGAGGCTGGATACCTGAGATCAGGGTGAGAGCATGAGTCGGTTCTGGTGAAAGCTATCTTGTAGATTGCAGAAATCTGACTTCTATATCATTGCTCTTGGAAAAGGAGCAAGCTAGCTGTCTGGAACTTTTTTATCTTTTTAATTAATTAATTTATTTTAATTGGAGGCTAATTACTTTACAATTAGTTGTAGTTGTTTTTGCCATACATTGACATGAATCACCCATGGGTGTACACGTGTCCCCCATTCTGAACCCCGCTCCCACCTCCCTCCCCATCCCATCCCTCTGGCCTCTTATAGGGGCACTAATTTCATAAGGGTTCCACTTCATGGTAATCAACTTTCAAAGGTCACATTCCAAACACTATTACATTGGGTATTAGATTTTAGCATGTGAATTGGGGTTGGGGTATAAATATTCAGTCCATAATGTCTATTAATTATAAAGATTATTCTTATACTTTGTTAATATTGATAACTATGGTTAAACACACATGAAGTTTTTATGATAATTTAGTTTTTAGGATAATTCAGTTTTCTCTAAATGCTGCAAATATTGGCTTTCAGCTTGCTATTTCTTTTAATTTTTTATAATATATTTTTACATAACAAACATTTGAATAAAATTTTAATTTTGATGAACTGAAATTCATCAACAATTTTCTTTCTTTCATTACCAGATTTTTCCCACTTCACTTTTTTTTTTAATATTCTTTAACATTTTCTGTAATAATTTTAAACCTTTCTTTGGTTTTTGAGCTAAAACTTGCTTTAGTTATTGAACCATCTGGATTTTTTTATATATGTTTTGATATTGGAGTTTTATTTTCACAGTTCTATTTATGAACAAGTCCTTGTTGTGTCTCTTTTAAATTGTCACATCTGCAGAAAGCCAAAGCCAAAAGTCCATGAACCTCTTTCAGGATTTTGATCTATATGTCTTATTCTCTGCCAAATCACACTGTTTAAATTCATATACATTTCAGTATGTCTTGATATTTGGTATGATTTTTCCTACTCATTTTTTTTCCTCTCTAGATTTGTACATTAAATTTTTATATGAATTTAGCAAGCAGCGTGTTGGCTTCCATGAATAATCTCTTTGAAATTGTCATTTGATATACAGTGAGTTTATATATTAATTTAAAAAGCTCTAAAGAATTAGCAATATAGATAATATCATATACCTCTCCAAACTTGCAGGTTTTTAAAAAATATTATCATAATGTCATATAGTTTTATTCATAAAATATCATGAAGCGAAGTGAAGTCACTCACTCATGTCCAACTCTTTGCGACCCCATGGACTGTAGCCCACCAGGCTCCTCCATCTGTGGAGTTTTCTAGGCAAGAATACTGGAGTGGGTTGCCATTTCCTTCTCCAGGGTATCTTCCCAACCCGGGGATTGAACCTGGGTCTCCCACATTGCAGACAGATGCTTTACCATCTAAGCCACCAGGGAATCCCATAAAATATTATATTTTTTGCTTTATTGCTAAACACTTTATATTTTATTTCACATATGTATTCATTTCTTCACTTATTAATCAAATGTTTATTGAGTGCCTGATATGTGTCAGACATTCTTTTAGGTACTACAGTTATAACTGTGGGAATTAAAACAAAAACAAGGGAAAAAGCCTCAATTCACAGTTTATTCTAATGGGGAAGACATAGACAATAAAGCAACAATCAACAAAACCCAAAACATTTGTATGTTTTTAACTGCTATGGAGAAAAATACAATGGTACAGTAAACAAGGAATGTTCAGGTGAGCAGTTGGGGTTGCAATTTTATATAGGGTGATTTGGAAAATTTTTAATAATATTTGAGCAAGAACCTGAAGTGAAAAATTAAACTATGCAGGTGTCTGAGGGACAATATTTGTAGGAAAAAAAAAATGGAGAAGCAAGTATAAATCCTCTGAAGCAGAAAAATGCTTGGCTTGTTGGAAGAACAGCAAGGTTATTGAGGCTGAAGTGGATTTCAGGAATGAGAGAGACATATATGAGATGAGATCAGAGAGGAATTGTCCAAATTATATAACTACTTCTTAGAAATTTTAAGGATTTGTAATTTGGTCTGAAAGAGATAAAAATCAAAGGATATTCTGAGCTAACATCTCTTTTAAAGAAGGAGTTGATTCCTTACTTGAGAATATAATAAAGAAGAGAAGACCAAAGAGAGAAACCAGTAAGGAGGCTCTAGAATTAATGCTGGTGATTAATTATGTTATCCTGGATCAAAGTGGTAGCCATGAAGATGAAGAGAAGTGGTTTGATTTTGTATTAATTAATGGAATGTAGTAGAATATGGAAGAAAGAAATCAAGGATAGCTTCAAGTTTGTTGCTTTGTGTAGCTAGATGATTGGCATTACCATTTACTCTGATAGGAAGACTAAAAGAGAAATAGGTGGATAATTATATTTCGGGACATACTGATGGGATCTTTATTCCATTTTTAATTAGTAAAGTTGCTGTCTAAACACTATTGTTTTTTGAACTTCCATCTGACAATATTTCAGATCTCTGATTAGTTACATTTACCTCTTGGTTCTTAACTCTTTCCTCATAATGTTTATATACCCTGTAGACCCAGGTTCAATCCCTGGGTTGGGAAGATCCTCTGAGGAAGGAAGTGGCACCCCACTCCAGTACTCTTGCCTGGAATATCCCATGGACGGAGAAGCCTGGTAGGCTACAGTCTGTGGGGTCACAAAGAGTTGGACTCGACTGAGCGACTTCACTTCACTTTCACTTGGTTCTTAACTCTTTCCTTGTAATGTTTATATTCCCTGTAAGTATTGAAAATATAATTAAGAACTTATGCAGTATTTACTATGAAAAGTACCTATTATAAGCCACAAGACTGACTTTATCCTCTATGAATTTTTGTAAAACTACAGAACTACAAAACTATTTTAAATTTTATTGATTTTTATTTTTAAAAAATTGTGTAACTTTAAAAAAAGTGACTATAACTTCTTTCTGGTCCACTTGATAAACATTTAAAAATTTTATATGTTGAGCACATATGACAGTATTTGTTCTTGCCTTAAGTCAGTGGTGTTTCTGCTCTAACATCTAGGAAGTGAAGTGAAGTGAAATGAAGTCACTCAGTCGAGTCCAACTCTTTGCGACCCCATGGACTATAGCTTACCAGGCTGTTCTGTCCATGGGATTTTCCAGGCAAGAATACTGGAGTGGGTTGCCATTTCCTTCTCCAGTATCTAGGAAGATGTTCCCTGTCTGGTCTTACTGAAGCATGGTTACTGACCGAATGACCATGTGTTTTCCTAACTGAATATTCTTATGCATGAATCTACATTTCTGTTTCTTGCAAAATCTATATTCTCATTTAGTGTAGCCCAGCTTTATATTCACGAATTTTTCTTTATAGCCTTGAAGTCGTTTCTGCAGTTAGATTGTATTATATCCTATCTCTGCTTTCTTGTTCTGGAAGTAAATATTTATTAAGCCACAAAATTAAATCCTATTGTTTCCTTAGTACCTCAGTACAACTTTGCACCTATTCTTTCACTATCTGAAAGATTTTCTGTCTTTTTAAACTCTTAGGATTTATTTTGGTTGTTTTGGTGTCAGTAGCTTTCTATAACCCATAATAACAGTCACAATAATCTTAAGATTTGTCATGATCAATATTTTTAAGACCGACAGTATAATTTTAAGGCACATGGTCTATATAGGATGTATTTAAACTTACAGGACTTACTACTAGCACTTGTCATAACTGCCCCTCCAACAGTGAGTTTTACCTAATTGTCATATTTAGAATGTCAGTCTACTGTCACTGTAGTTGATTAATCTTAGGATGATACTTTATTTCAACAAAGTTAATCACAGCCCTCTTGCCTTTGTCATGGTTGATTGATCTAGGGTTGGACACTTCACTTAAGATGGGTGAAAGAGATCCCTAAGGATTTTAAGCTGCAAATCATGTTTTGAAACTTCTTCTTTCTCTTGGTTAAAAAAAAAAGATGTGCATATTTTTCTCAAAGAAGACTGAGAGATGAAGGAAACAGTCATGAAAACAGAGAACAGAATCAGTTGCACAGGAAAGCAGAAATGAGACAAAGAAATGGATGTTCTCAAGTGTTCACATACCGGATCAAGCTGTATCCCTTATTTTCCCAAGCTTAAGTCTGCGAGATAGCTAGTAATTCTATTTTAATAATGATTTCTATCACTTGCAAACAAAATAAACCTAAATAATACTTTGTCTGTCTCTTCTAGTTCTTTTGAATTAGAGTTTATCTAATTGTCTATTATTTTTTTTTGTAGATCTTCCAATAAATTTGTTTATTTTTTAAAAATTTTATTATTATTATTATTATTTTTTACTTTACAATATTGTATTGGTTTTGCCATACATCAACATGCATCCGCCACGGGTGTACACGTGTCCCCCATCCTGAACCCCCCTCCCACCTCCCTCCCCATACCATCCCATTGTCTTTATTTATATTGTCTAGTATGTGTCAAGAAATGTTGTGTCCTGTATTGAATTTCACCAAAATATATTTGAATATATTTTAAGTTAAAAGAGTTAAAAGAAGTATAAGTTAAAAGAAGACTTATCTTAAATAAAACTGCTTTCAATAAAAGTAATTCAATGAATTGATGCTTCCAATAAAAATAATTCAACAAAGTTGGTGACTGGACCATTTAAAACTGCTAAGTTTGCACATGTACAGATAATGGTAATGCAATGAAATTACAATATACCTGACTACCTAGTAGCTACAAATCTTCATTGAATATTTATTCCAAGTTATATTATAATTTCAGATTCTTCAAAATGTAAAGAAAAAAGGTCTCTGTCTATACTTGTGAAAATGTGCTAGTCTTTTAGAGTGGCCAGCATACATGTCTATATTCAAGACCAATTAATGGATTTAGGCTAACTGTAATAAGATTAGTTTGAGAAATCAGTAAATATCATAGCTACAGAGCACTAATACAATAAAACACTGTTTTCTTGAGTCAGTATGAAAACAAAGGAGAAATGTGTACTTTTAATATTTTTGCCCCTTTAAAATTTAGCAATACTTCAAATTATTCAAAATTAAAATCATTAGTCTCCTTTTAGTTGTCAGTTCTTTTTTCTCTCAGGAATTCAGCTAGTTAAGCACATCAAACCAGTAGTCTTTGTTCTTCAATCAGAATTAATCATTACACATGCTGCAGAGGCGGTAAGTGGCCAATTGTAAAGCTATATATAACCCTTACTTTCTTGTCTTTGTTTCATTTTGTTCTGTCTCCCACAACTTTTAATTAGTTCCTTCAGTTTTAGAGTTTCTCTATGTTTTTATTCTACTTTTTCCTATTACTTTACTTAATATTCTTTGCATTTATTCTGTGTATTTAGCAGTACACATTTATGAAGTTAGCATTATATACAGGTAATGAGAGATGGATAATGCTATAATTGATTTTAAGACACTTTGGAGACACTTTAAAAACACTTTTTAAAACACTTTAATTTTCTTTAGTTCATAAAAGTAACAATTTTCTATACCAAAATTTTCACAGTATTTTGAAACTTTCTAAACTTTTTGAAGTTTTCTAAAAGAATACTTAAAATTTAAATAGCAGTATTTAAAATGTAAGCTGAATTTGTTGGGGTTTCAGTGAAATTATAATATTAACCAGGTATCACCTGAATTTTTAATAAATATACTCATGAAATTCATAATACTTAATCAAAAATTTACATGATTATAGTAAGTGTAGTTCATAATAAACTAACAGTAAGGTGTTTTGTAATTTGAGCTAGATTAAGGTAGTCAGAGTATGTCTGAAAACTGAAATTAAATTGTTTAATTTAGTTTATTATGTCATTCATATATCTATTATATAGTATTATCTATATTTAATATGAACAATTCATTCAGAGTATCTTTAAGTGCAATTAGTTTTGCCTGAAATTTTAAGAAATGTTAATGAATTTTAATTTT
Source organism: Bos taurus (assembly GCF_002263795.3). Lineage (NCBI taxonomy): Eukaryota > Metazoa > Chordata > Mammalia > Artiodactyla > Bovidae > Bos > Bos taurus. Next base: position 23,692,844 of record NC_037344.1, on the reverse strand, counting down.
AATAAGATTTTAATAAATTTTAATTTTTAATACCTATGTAATTTGTTTTCTTCAGATAACTTTTCTTTTTTTGTTTTTTTAAAAATCTATGTAACTAAATCAATGTGGCATGCTTTTCATTTAATCTGTGCATATTTGAATATATATATGTAATTTATTTAATTTTTAATCATCTAAATTATATGGGGTGTAGAAAATGTATAACATAATGGAGATGTAGGTTTGAAGTTCTTGGTAGTTCCTTCAGTTACCTAAAATATAGCTAAGACAAGGTTAATCTGTGTGGGTAGAATGTAGCCTAATAACCTAATTTTCAAATTGATTATCTCAAATCATGGAAACTTTCTCATAAGACATACCTCCTTAAAGTTTGGCTTTCTTCCAAAAGACATGTTCTTAATCTCCATTCACTGCCTCTTTCTGACCTCTCCCTGTGGGCCAGCCTCTATCCCACTACTTCATCATCATTCTATGCAGGACAGATAAGTATTCCTGCCTATTCCCCTTCCCAAAGTAGACCTTAGATCTGTATTTCAATATCTTAATGTTATTTAAACTTTGTGCTAAAGACCATTTATAACAGATCCCTATCCTCAGAAAAATTTATTTTTTTCCTCAGTAGGAAATTTCTACATCATTTCCAGACATTGGTAATAATAATAATTATGTAATGTTATGAATTTTTAAAATGGGATTCCTATATTTGACATCCAGATTAATTGTACAGATTTTGGTTGGGGATAGAGAATTTTTCTTGGTCTTGATTGACAATTAATTAGCTTATAATTCATTCCAGAAAGAGTTACATACCAACTCTATGCCAGGCTTTGTATTTGGTTCTAAGCATTCAATAGCAAGCAAAATCTGCATAGTTCCTGCCCAAATAAAACTTGCCACTAAATATTAAAGAAAACATGATAATTTTTAATGAGTAGGAGTCATTGCCCCTGAATCTCCTTGCCAATAATTTTATAAAGAACATTTTGAGTAGAGAATAAAATAGATTTATTGCTCTAATATATAATTTATACATAACAGCAGGAAAATGAAAAAAATCATAAATAAATCTTGGCTTTCTAGCAAAAATGATGAAGGAATGATATTTGACTTTAGAGATAAGAAAGGGAAGACGTGAAGGTTCATGGAGAGTAGGACAGATTCAGGTTTTAGATGATAGGGTTTTATCTATATAGAAATGTCCATGTAGAAGTTAGAAATCTAAATCTTCATCTAAGTGTAAAGTTCAGTGCTAAGGAAGGGTTAAAAAGGCAACTACACAAACCCTATGCAGGGTTTTCAGCTCAAATCCTTTGAGTCGATTTCACTGGCAACCAATGTGGCCTAATTTTTTATTTCTCAAGCCTGCACTCACTAGAAATGAGTTTTTAATGTCTCTTGCAGGCAGAGGTTCTTGGCATTCCGTTTGTATATGTGATTCAACCTGACTATTTTGGACTCTCTTCTCCCCTTTCACTTCGTCAAACTAGCTGCATTGGAAGCAATAATTAAAAAAACAAAAAAATGAGATAAAGTTTCATCCATCAACCCCTGATATATAATAAGGACTTAGAATACAGCAGACCCTAGAATATTTTAGGCAAGAAAAAATAAAGGGAATATGAAGTGTGACTCTGAAAATAGTAAAGAAAGAGAGATAACAACAGAACATGGTCTAAGGGGAGGCAAGGGATGATGGCAATAATTGTGCAGAGAGAGTCATTATCCATGGGAAGGAATAAGGACATCTCAGAAAGAGCTTTTATATTTGAATGCCTTATTATAAAAATTATAAGCACCTAATATTCTCAAAATTCACCAATATTTTTCCTGCAGATTCCCTTGCGTTAAAGACAAGGTATAACATCCAACATTTCAATTTTCATTTGACTTATATATTTTGCCTCAAGCTCTCATCCTGTAGTTATTTCATTTTTAAGCAAATCCCTTGTTTTAGCTCACTTAAGTGTGCCTCCTTATATATATTTTTTAAAGCCTCAGAAATGACTGTTTCTCTGCCTAATATTTTCTTTAATTACTATGACAGGAGAGGAAAATTAATTAAACACAGAAATATTTTAGCACACAATATGTGGATGGAAGTAAAGTTACTCAATTTTTGAAGTAAAGACATATTAATATTTTATCATTGTTTAAAGGTACATATAAACACTAAAATTATCAAATACCTGGAGGAAAAAACATTTTTAATATTTCACAAATCAGGTAGCTTGTATTTTGATTGACTTTGCTTTTTAGAAAATTAATATTTTTACAGAAAAATTGCACAGATATTAGTGGGTTCCCAGATACTCTCTCTGCAACAACTACACAGATTTCTCTGAATTATTACTGTCTTGCGTTAGTGTGGAACATTTGTTAAAAACAGTAAACCAACGTTGATATATTATTATTAACTTAAGCACATAGTTTTCCTTAGGGTTTACTCTTTGTGTTGTAGAGTTATATGGGCTTTTCAAATGAATCATTGTTTCCACCATTAAGATATCATATGGAAAAGTTTCACCACCCTAAAATCCTCTGTGTCACCTGTTCACCCCCCCTCTCTCCCCTTAAATCCTTGGAAACAACTGACCTTTTTACGAATTCTGTAGTTCTGCCTTTCCAGAATGGCATATTGTTGTTATCATACAATACAAAACATTTTCAGACTGGCTACTTTAAGTTAGCAATAAGCACTTAGGTTCTTCCATGTCTTTACATAGCTTGTTAGCTGTATTTTTTATATTGCTGAAAAACACTCTATTGACAATGTACCGTAGTTTGTTTCTTCATTCACCTTTTGAAAACATCTTGCTTGCTTCCACTTATTGGAAATTATGACTAAAGCTTCTATAAACATTTGTGTTCAGGTTTTTTTATGGAGAAATGTTTTAAAACATGACCTGAAGCTGATTGTGTGGTTCAGATTATGAGTTCCTTATTGCAAAAGTCAGGCTTAAATTGAAGAAAATAAGGAAAAACACTAGGCCTTTCAGGTATGACCTAAATCAAATCCCTTATGATTATGCAGTGGAGGTGACAAACAGATTCAAGGGATTGGATCTGGTAGACAGAGTGCTGGAAGAATTATGGACAGAAGTTCTTAACATTTGACAAGAGGGAGTAACCAAAACCATCCCAAAGAAAAATGTGAAAAGGCAAAGTGGTTGTCTGAGGAGGTTTTACACACAGATGAGAAAAGAAGAGAAGTGAAAGGCAAAGGAGTTAGGGAAATATAAAACCAATTGAATGTAGAGTTCCAGAGAATAGCAAGGAGAGAAAATAAAGCCTACTTAAATGAACAATACAGAGAAATAGAAAAAAATTAATAGAATGAGAAAGACTAGAGATCATTTCAAGAAAATTGGACATATCAAGGGAGCATTTCATGCAAGGATGAGCATGATAAGGGACAGGAGTGGTAAGAACCTAACAGAAGCAGAAGAGAGTAAAAAGAGGCATCAAGAACGCACAGAAGAACTATACAAAAAAGGTCTTAATACCCCTAGATAAACACAATAGTGTGGTCACTCACCTAGAGCCAGACTTCCTGAAGTGTGAAGTCAAGTAAGCCTTAGGAAGCATTACTACAAGCAATTTTTAGTGGAGGTGATGGAATTCCAGCTGAATGATGCTGTTAAAGTGCTGCAATCAATAGTCAGCAAATTTGGAAAACTCCACATGGGCCACAGGACTGGAAAAGGTCAGTTCTCTTTGCAATCTCAAAGAAGAGCAATGGCAAAGAACGTTCAAGTTACCATATAATTGTGCTCATCTCACATGATAGCAAGGTTATGTTCAAAATTCAACAAGCTAGGCTTCAGCACTATGTGAACCAAGAACTTCCAGGTGTACAAGCTGGGTTTCGAAGAAGAGGAATCAGACATCAAATTTGTTGGATCAAGAAGAAAGCAAGGGAATTCCAGAAAAACATCTACTTCTGCTTCATTGACTAAAGTTTTTGACTGTGTGAATCACAGCAAATTGTAGAAAATTCTTAAAGAGATGGGAATACCAGATCACCTTACCTGTCTCCTAAAAAACCTGTATGCAAGTCAAGAAACAACAATTAGATCTAGACATGGAACAACTGGCTAGTTCAAAATTGAGAAAGAGGTCCAACAAGGCAGCACATTGTCATCCTGCTTATTCAACTTCCATACAGGGTACATCATGCAAAATGCTGGGGTGGATAAATCACAAGCTGGAATCAAGATTGCTGGGAGAAATATCAACAACCTCAGATATGCAGACGATACCACTCTAGTGGTAGAAAGTGAAGAGGAACTAAAGAGCCTCTTGATAAGTGTGAAAGAGGAGAGTGGAAATGCTGACTTGAAACTCAATATTCAGAAAACCAAGATTATTCATCCAGGGATATCACTTCATATCAAACAAGAGGGGTAAAAGTGGAAACAGGGACAGATTTTCTTCACATGGGCTTCAAAATCACTGCAGATGGTGACTGCAGCCATGAAATTAAAGATGCCTGCTCTTTGCAAGGAAAGGAAAGGAAAAGTAAAGGAAAGTCACTCAGTCAGGTCTGACTCTGTGACCCCATGGACTGCAGCCTACCAGGCTCCTCTGTCCATGGGATTTTCCAGGGAATAGTACTGGAGTGGATTGCCATTTCCTTCTCCAGGGTATCTTCCCGACCCAGGTCTGACTCTGTGACCCCATGGACTGCAGCCTACCAGGCTCCTCTGTCCATGGGATTTTCCAGGGAATAGTACTGGAGTGGATTGCCATTTCCTTCTCCAGTGTATCTTCCCGACCCAGGGATCGGACCCAGGGATCGAACCCAGGTCTCCTGCATTGGAGGCAGACGCTTTACCCTCTGAGCCACCAGGGATGTCCTTGCAAGGAAAACTATGACAAGCCTAGACAGCATATTAAAAATAAATAAATAAATAACAAAGACCTCACTCTGCCAACAAATGTCCATACAGTCAATGCTATGGTTTTTCCAGTTGTCATGTTCGGATGTGAGAGTTTGACCATAAAGAAAGTTGAGTGTGGAAGAATTGATGCTTCCCAGTTGTGGTGCTGGTGCTGGAGAAGACTCTTGAGAGTCACTTGGACAGCAAGGAGATCAAAACTGTCCATCATAAAGGAAATCAACCCCGAATATTCATTGGAAGTACTGTTGCTGTAACTGAAGCTCCAATATTTTGGCACTCGATGCAAAGAACCAACTCATTGAAAAAGATGCTGATGCTGGGAAAGATTGAAGGCAAAATGAGAAGGAGGAGGCAGAGGATGAGATGTTTTGATTAGCATCACTGACTCAATGGATATGAATTTGAACAAACTCTGAGAGATTGTGGAGGACAGGATCCTGGCAAGCTGCAGTCCATGGTGTTGCAAAGAGTGGGGCATGACTTAGTGATTAATAAAAAAAAATTATATATATTTAACTAAAGTGAGTTAATGTCTAGTATCTCTGTTGATGAAACATATAGTCAGTCTATGGTTACCCTTAGAAGAAACTATCAAACTGTCTTCCAAAATTGTTGTTCCATTTTGCATTGCCGCCAACAATGAATGAAAGTTCTTGTTCTATATCCTTGCCTGCATTTGATGTTTTCAGTATTTTGGATTTTGTCACTCAAATCAGTATGTAGTGATATCTGCTTGTTTTAATTTACAATAGCATAATGATGTGATATTGAACACTGTTCTATATGCATACTCACCATCTGTAGGTCTTCTTTGGTGAGGTGTTCAGATCTTGTGCCCATGTTTTAACAAGGTTGTTTAGGTCCATATATTGAGTCTTAGAGTTCTTCATATCTTTTGGATACCATTCCTTTAACAAATATGTGTTTTTCAAAAGATTTTCCTTTCTCTGTTGCTTAACTTTTATTCTCTTAACAGTTTTTTAATGGAGTAGAAAATTTTAATTTTAGAGAAGTCTAACACATCAGTTATTTCTTTCATGGATAGTGCTTTGGATCTTTTATCAAATGAGTCATTGTGAAATCCAAAGTCACCTAGATACATTTCTAACTTACCTTTCAAAAGTTTTATACTTTTGTATACATTTACATCCGAGGTCCCTAGGGAGATAAAGATAGGGAGATCTTTTTGCAAAAGATATAGGAGATATACATTTATGTAGATATACATTTACGTCTGAGGTCCCTAGGGAGATAAAGATAGGGAGATCTTTTTGCAAAAGATATAAGATCTGTGTCTAGATTCTTTCTTTTTTTAATGAATTTGGTTTTTAGTTGTTCCAGTATCATTTACTGAAAAGTTATATTCTGTTTATTGAATTACTTTTGCTCTTTGTCAAATGTAATTTGAATGTATTAAATACTCTGTGTCTGTATTTCTATTCTATTCCATTATTTTTTGTTTATTCTTTTATTAATATCAGACAATGTTTGCTTATTTGTTTATTCTTTGATTAATTCCATGTCATTCTGATTTTGTAGTTTTATAGTAAGTCTTGAATTGGAGTAGTGTCAGTATGTTGACATTTTATTCTTTAGCATTTTGTTACCAATTCTGGCTCTTTTTATTTTCTGTAAAAACATTATAATCAAATGACCACAGATAAACAACAAGAATTTACTATATAGCACAGGAAACTGTATTCAATATCTTGTAATAATTTATAACAGAAAATGATCTGAAAAAGAACATGTTACAAATATATGTATATATTTAAAATTATGTATAATTGAACATATATAAAGCTGAAGTCACTTTATTGTAACCTAAAATTATGCAACATTGTAAATCAACTATACTTCAATTACAAAATAAATTTTATGTCATTTTGTTGACATCCACTGAGCTATTCCTTGGGATTCCATCAAATCTACAGGTCAGTTAGGAAAAAACTGATACAAAATAGTATCCATTACCATGGGATATCTCTTAATTCATTTAGATAATCTTTGATTTTATTAGAGTTTTATGGTTATCATTTTACATACTTTGTTAGATTTATACCTGAGTATTTCCTTTAGTTTGGTTCTGACATAAATGGTACTTTGTTTTTTATTTCAAAATATATTAACCTGTATCCTATAACCTTGCTGTGATCTCTTATTAGCTTTAGAATTTCCTTTTTGACTATTTATGGAATTTTCTAGTGAGACCATCTTCTATATGCCAGTGAAGTCTGTTTAGTTTCTTCTTTCTCACCTGTTACTTTTATTTCCTTTTCTTATCTTATTTTATTAGCTAAGATTTCCAGTATTAAAATAGTAGTGGTGAAAAGGATATTTTTGCTTTCTCCTTCATCTTTCAGGAAAAATATCTTTTTTCTCACCATTAAGTATAGTTTTAGTTGCTGGGGTTTCATTTTTCCACTTTTTCTGCCTTTCCTTGTATTAATTGAGCATTTTTATTATTCCACTTCAATCATCAATTTACTTCTTATCTATGATGATGACTTAGTCACTCAGTCTTATCTGACTCTTTGTGAACCAGTGGACTTCAGCCAGCCCGCCAGGCTCCTCTGTCCATGGGATTCTCCAGGCAAGAATACTGGAGTGGGTAGCCATTTCCTTCTCCACTTCTTATATATATATATATATTTTTTTTAAATATAAATGGCTTTTAGATACTAGAAATATGTTAGTACTATAATATAAATTATTTTTAATTTAGGAAAAAAGTTACAATTATACCAAGCTTATAAAAAACTTACATTCTCTTCACCTTAAAGAAGAATGAACTTTGCAAAAGATATAAATAAAAGCAATATGATGAATATAGACTTTTCAGATATGGTTCTTTAGATATATAAAGCGTCTTAGACATTATGTGGCGGAGAAGTCAATGACATCCCACTCCAGTACTCTTGCCTGGAAAATCCCATGGATGGAGGAGCCTGGCAGGCTACAGTCCATGGGGTCACTAAGAGTCAGACACGACTGAGTGACTTCACTTTCACTTTTCACTTTCATGCATTGGAAAAGGAAATGGCAACCCACTCCAGTGTTCTTGCCTGGAGAATCCCAGGGACGGGGGAACCTGGTGGGCTGCCGTCTTTGGGGTTGCACAGAGTCGGACACGACTGAAGCGACTTAGCAGCAGCAGCAGCAGTAGCAGACATTATGTGGAGAAGGCAATGGCACCCCACTCCAATACTCTTGCCTGGAAAATCCCATGGACAGAGGAGCCAGTCCATGAGGTCGCTAAGAGTCAGACACGACTGAGCGACTTCACTTTGACTTTTCACTTTCACTTTTTGGAGAAGGAAATGGCAACCCACTCTAGTATTCTTGCCTGGAGAATCCCAGGGACAGGGGAGCCTGGTGGCCTGCTGTCTATGAGGTCGCACAGAGTTGGAAACGACTGAAGCGACTTAGCAGCAGCAGCAGACATTATGTGAAATATGAAATGTAGTAAAACTATCACCATGAAGCATTCTGCCTTATTTGTTTCTTCAGATTTCCTAGAGAACTTCAAAAATTATTTGAGGTAACCTACTATCTCCATATTCCCCTTGAAACCAAATGTGTTATTTAGAATGCAGCTTAAGCTGTTTTAGTAAAGAATCTTAAAACGTACATTTTTAAATAGGTCAGAACTTTTTCTGCTTCTCACATGACCATTCAGAACAGAAGAAGCTATAGCTTCAAAAGCTCATTAAGGGCTTCAGACTTTCAATCTTGTGGTCTTACCTTGCTTCACAGTGCTGCTTTTGTCTACAGAGTTAAGACTTTTGTCATTACCACATACTTATTGCAGGCCCCAGGAAGGAGAAAAGAGAGTAAGGGTCTGGGGCAAATGACCTGAATGTTACTTATGTAACTTCGAATCACATTTTATGACCTAATGCCTAAATAAGAACTGCAAAGTCACATTTCACCAGCTGAGCCACAAGGGAAGCCGCCGCATTTCACTAACAAGAATTTAATCATATGGACAGATGTAACTGCAAGAGAGACTGGGAAATATGATATTTAGTTGGGAAGTCATATGCACAACTAGGACTTACAAGCAGAGGGTGGGAGTTCTTACAAGAAAAGAAAAATAAGAGGATGATAGAATAATGCAGTTTCCGTACCAAGCGTTTAATTTTAAAAATTAATGTATATTTGTATTTATACTGGTATTTGTTTTAATAATAGAAAAGCAGTAGAACTTCATCAATTAGCAGGCCTTGAAAGATTTAAATAGGTAAATCTCTATTTATTTGAGGGTAAAGATTAAATTTTTTTAATACTAAATTATATTATGTGTTTTAAGGTTTCTATGAAGTAGGAATCATAGACACATATGATTCCTATGTATATTAATATTATAGTATATATGTTTTTATTGTTTCCATTATATATATAAGTATTATATCTGATATCCAAGAACAGTAGTAGAATATTAGCATTACTGATATGATAAGAATATAAACAGCGTTTATAATGCCTACAGGTAGTACTCAACAGGTCTGAGTAAGACATCATTTATTTATTTTCTGTTAAGTAGCTAAGGACTTCTGGCAAACTGGAAATTAAATATCAAATCTCTAAAATGAACCAAATTATACAGAACAATTTTATTCTTTTCTTTCTGTAAAATTATCTTAGTTTATAAGCTTATAACTTTAGCAAAGATTAAAGCTGAAAATACTTGAAGAAATATATATATATAATATATATATACACATGTATATATCATTCATAAATATAATTCTGCATATATGTATACATTTACCCACCTGAAGACAAAATATCTGAACTAGTTTGTTCTAACATAGGTAAATGTGGCAAAGACGTAGAAGACTTAATGAAGCTAAATCAAATTAATTATAATTGTATCTATGACAGCAAGTCCCCCCAAACTGCCTCCTGGCATTGCAGAGACTTTGGCAAATATGAGCTTAGGTCACACTACTCAAAATCAAGGAGTTGACAGACCAAATTTTCTTCCTGAGATTTCGCTCATTAGCCAAACCGAAGTACTTAGTATATCAGGTAATGCTGCTTGAATTCTCGAACAACACTAGGCTTTGGGATATGATCCCATGTTCACTCATTGAAAAGTGTCTAAATACTTATACCTGGTATAATGGTCCACAGATGACAGCTTGGGCAGAAGGATTTTTTCTTCTCTCTGTCATGTAATTTTGACAGTTTTACAAACTGTGTAACAGCCACCTTCAGACTCCATCTTAACTGTTTGTTTATTGTACAGCCATAAATTGTGTTTCTCTGACTTTTAAAGATTCTTGTAGATGTTATTATAACAGCCTTTGATAAGTTTCAAATTGGATGAAGATATTTACAGATTAATTTGTAGAAATAAAAAAAAGCAAACATTTACATTAATTGGAAGATAAGGCAATGTTTTCTTAAGTAGCTGGTATTTGTTACAGCTACTTATTAAGAAGACATGGCAAGAATACACAGAAGAACTGTACGAAAAAGATCTTCATGACCCAGATAATCACGATGGTGTGATAACTCACCTAGAGACAGACATCCTGGAATATGAAATCAAGTGGGCCTTAGAAAGCATCACTATGAACAAAGCTAGTGGAGGTGATAGAATTCCAGTTGAGCTATTCCAAATCTTGAAAGATGATGCTGTGAAAGTGCTGCACTCAATATGCCAGCAAATTTGGAAAACTCAGCAGTGGCCACAGGACTGGAAAAGGTCAGTTTTCATTCCAATCCCAAAGAAAGGCAATGCCAAAGAATGCTCAAACTACCACACAATTGCACTCATCTCACACGCTAGTAAAGTAATGCTCAAAATTCTCCAAACCAGGCTTCAGCAATATGTGAACCATGAACTTCCAGATGTTCAAGCTGGTTTTAGAAAAGGCAGAGGAACCAGAGATCAAATTGCCAACATCCACTGGATCATGGATAAAGCAAGAGAGTTCCAGAAAAACATCTGTTTCTGCTTTATTGACTATGCCAAAGCCTTTGACTGTGTGGATCACAAGAAACTGTGAAAAATTCTGAAAGAGATGGGAATACCAGACCACTTGATCTGCCTCTTGAGAAATCTGTATGCATGTCAGGGAGCAACAGTTAGAACTGGACATGGAACAACAGACTGGTTCCAAATAGGAAAAGGAGTACGTCAAGGCTGTATATTGTTACCCTGCTTATTTAACTTATATGCAGAGTACATCGTGAGAAATGCTGGACTGGAAGAAACACAAGCTGAAATCAAGATTGCCGGGAGAAATATCAATAACCTCAGATATGCAGATGACACCACCCTTATGGCAGAAAGTGAAGAGGAACTAAAAAGCCTCTTGATGAAAGTGAAAGAGGAGAGTGAACAAGTTGGGTTAAAGCTCAACATTCAGAAAATGAAGATCATGGCATTTAGTCCCATCACTTCATGGGAAATAGATGGGGAAACAGTGGAAACAGTGTCAGACTTTATTTTTCTGGGCTCCAAAATCACTGCAGATGGTGACTGCAGCCATGAAATTAAAAGACACTTACTCCTTGGAAGGAAAGTTATGACCAATCTATATAGTATATTCAAAAGCAGAGACATTACTTTGCCAACAAATGTTCTAGTCAAGGTTATGGTTTTTCCCGTGGTCATGTATGGATGTGAGAGTTGGACTGTGAAGAATGATGAGCGCCAAAGAATTGATGCTTTTGAACTGTGGTGTTGGAGAAGACTCTTGAGAGTCCCTTGGACTGCAAGGAGATCCAACCAGTCCATTCTGAAGGAGATCAGCCCTGGCTGTTCTTTGGAAGGAAGGATGCTAAAGCTGAAACTCCAGTACTCTGGCCACGTCATGCGAAGAGTTGACTCATTGGAAAAGACTCTGATGCTGGAAGGGATTGGGGGCAAGAGGAGAAGGGGACGACAGAGGATGAGATGGCTGGATGGCATCACTGACTCGATGGATGTGAGTCTGAGTGAACTCCGGGAGTTGGTGATGGATAGGGAGGCCTGGCATGCTGCGATTCATGGTGTCGCAAAGAGTCGGACACGACTGAGCGACTGATTTGATCTGATCTGATTTGTTACACATATTTAATTATTTGTAATTGAATTATTATTTATTCTGATTCAGATCAGTCGCTCAGTCGTCATTATTATTTATACCTCTATATTATAGTAAGGTTTTAAATTAATGTGCTATTTTTTCAGAATATGTCCAATTTTCCTTGACACCTATGAAAAAATGGGCTATTTAAGCATGTACACCATTTCTAAGCTCTATTATAAAGTGATAGAAATAAAAATATTCTGCACCTGTTAGAAGATATATAGGGTAATATATAGATAAAACCAAAATATGTAGGACATTATAAAGATCATAGGTCTGTCTTCTAAACTGTATAAAATCAGCAGAAAACCCTCATCCCTTCTCCCTTACTGTCAAACAGTATATCCTCCCTTATTAAGTAAAGCAATTACAAGACCTAATTCAATTTCCCGCTATTATAATAGTGAAATACATCTGTGTCATTATATCCCTTCCATTCTTTTTCCAGTTGTAATAGAAGAAGTATTACTTCCCATGTCAGAAATAATTTTTCTATTTGTGTTTTGGGGTCTATTTTTTTTCCTTCTCTGGCACAAAAGTTTCTCATATGTAGTCAATTCTTTCTCTTTAGAGATGCCTTCCCTTTAACAATTAAAGAGGTATATCAATCCACCAATATATCAACAAACAACAAAACAAATTCTACCCTATGTTCTCTTAAGCTGACTATCTCTTCACTCACAGTCATAATTATTGAGTTATTTATACTCCTTGGCCTTCCCTGGTGATTCAGTGGGAAAGAATCTGCCCACCTTCCAATGCAGGTGATACAGGTTCACTCCCTGGTTGGGAAGATCCTCTGGAGAAGAAAATGGTACCCCACTCAGTATTCTTGCCTGGGAAATCTCGTGGATAGAGGAGCCTGATGAGCTACAGTCCATGGGGTTGCAAAGAGTCAAATAGGACTTACTGACTAAACAGCACAGCAACAACAGCATTTATACTTCATGTCTCCTTGACTTACTGCACATTTCAATGTATTCTGAGATCTTTATCACCAAAATAATAAATTATATATACAAAATCAAAAATGTCAAGTGTGGACTTTTTCAGTCATTTTCTAAGTTTCTCATTAGCAACATTTGAAATATTCTCAAACAGTGCTTCATGCTCTGATACCTTGACTCCTGTTATAGCATATTCTTTTTATTCATAGTCATATATTTAACTGTATATTGGAAATATCCATTTGGACAGTTCTTAAAAATATGTCACCCTGCATTTTCCTATTCCCAACAAATCACTTTCTTTGTGTGTGTTTTTAGTTTACTGTCTATTCAGTTGCCCATAAAACCTTTCTCATCTTTGGCCATATCTTTTACTTCCCTGTGTGTGTGTGTGTGTGTGTGTGTGTGTCCTAAGTTGCTTCTGCTGCTGCTGCTGCTGCTAAGTCACTTCAGTCGTATCCGACTCTGTGTGACCCCATAGACGGCAGCCCACCAGGCTCCCCCGTCCCTGGGATTCTCAAAGCAAGAACACTGGAGTGGGTTGCCATTTCCTTCTCCAATGCATGAAAGTGAAAAGTGAAAGTGAAGTCACTCAGCTGTGTCTGACTCTTAGCGGCCCCATGGACTGTAGCCCACCAGGCTCCTCCATCCATGGGATTTTCCAGGCAAGAGTACTGGAGTGGGGTGCCATTGCCTTCTCTGTAAGTTGCTTCAGTCATGCCCAACTCTTTTGTGACCCTGGACTGTAGCCCACCAAGGCTCCTCTGTCCATGGGGATTCTCCAGGAAAGAATAATGGAGTGGGTTGCCACTTCCCTAAATCATCTTAAATAATCAATCAGAATTCTTCTATTTCCTAAATATAGTTCAAATCTGTTCACTTGTATCTATCACTTCAGCTGCCATTTCACTCAGCTCACAATTTTATGGTCTTGCCTAATCTTGTAGGACCTCCTACAATAGAGATTCTTAATAGCAATGTGTTTTTCTCATTGCACACCTGGTAATTTTTTTAAAATTTCAAACGAAGTCATATCATTCCACTGTTTAGTGGCTTCCAATTTTCACCTTTTTATCATTGATCTCTATCAAGCATAGATTTTTAAAATTTAACTAATTTTACTTAAATACAAAGTAGTAATACAAGCATAATTCAGGAATACTTAAACACATCTCTTAGGTTAATTTTCCCATTATGAATTATTTGGTAATTTTTAGATATTGTAAATTAAGAATTTAAATGATTATGTCACTAAATAAGAAAGAAATGTATAGAATATTGCACATAGTATGATACTACTGGTGATTTTATGTGGGGAAAAAAACCTAACACCTGTAAGTAAAAGATTCACAACTTTCAATAATATTTTTGTTTTTTTGCAATTGTATGTTTATTACAGTATAAAACATTGTAAACAAACACAATATTAACTCTTATTTATCAGTTTCAACCTACTTAATTTAACTTCCAAGGATACAAAACACCTTTTTTAAGATGAAGTATTTTAGGTTATTTGCTTTAAGTATTTCACTTGTTAAAAGATGTTTTTACCTCAAAGGGAATGAATATCATGTTCAAAGCAATAAATTTCTCACAAATGAATTCCAAAAGAGTTATGTTTTCCATGGTGATGACATTCATGCTGCAGTACACTCTAAATATCAAATATTTTTCATATTTCTTTAACCCCCAAATACATGAAATACATATTGTTGAATATTCAAAATAAAATATTAAATTCTCTAGGGCTTCCCTGGTAGCTCAAAAGGTTAAGAATCTGCCTGCAATGCAGAAGACCCAAATTCCATCACTGGGTCAGGAAGAGCCTCAAGAAGGAAATGGCAACCCCTTCTAGTATTCTTGCATGGAGAATTCCATGGACAGAGGAGTCTGGCAGGCTACAGTCTATGGATTGCAAAAGAGTTAGACATGACTTAGCAACTAACATCCTCTCACTCAAATATTTGAGTGTTCAAAACAATTGAATATTTGAGTTAAATATAAACATTTAAAAATATTTTCTGTAGTACAATCTTATTACCCCCCCAAAAATCAATTATGTTTATCAAGAAATTTTTAAAAGTCAGTTTTATTGAGGAATTGCTAATATATGCTCATCAGTCCTTTTAATTGCTTTTTAAATGAACATTATAGAAGAATGATGTAAGAAAGACCAAATAATTTTGTTGCTTATAGAGAAAAATATTCTGCATAGTCACTGGCTTTATGTAGCTAATATGAATTTGTAATTACTTCAATAGACTTCCCTGGTGGCTCAGATGTTAAAGCATCTGCCTACAATGTGGAAGACTCAGGTTCAGTCCCTGGGTTGGGAAGATCCTCTGGAGAAGGAAATGGCAACCCACTCCAGTACTCTTGCCTGGAAAATCCCATGGATAGAGGAGTGTGGTAGGCTACAGTCCATGGGGTCGAAAAGAGTCAGACACAAGTGAGCAACTTCACTTTCTTTCACTTTTCAATTGGTCCTATTTTAGGGGTGAAATAACTGGCTAATTTTTTTTTTTTCATGTCTGAGTGAAATTTGTAATAGAACATTGCAGAGATCCAGAGGGTAAGTGGGGATACATTTAATGAAGCATTATTATAGCATGTTAAGTAAATTTCATTTAATTTGTAAATTTTGAAAGTTTTCCAAGACTCATAACATTGGAAAAAATTCAATTTAAAATCAGATACCTAGTCAATTTACTGGTTTGTTTCTAGTACCCTCACAAACATAAAGAATATAAAAAGATTCATAAAGTAGTTTATTTCCACTTTAATTATTCCTGGTTTTCATTTGTTTTTGAAAGGCTTTTATGATCATTGGAATTATTGAGTCTTTTTGATGTCTTCAGTAATCCCTGAAATGGGTGAATATTAATACTGTCATACATATGTGTCATACATATATATACATTGTACATGTGTGTATATATATACATCACAATATTTTAGAATTCATTTTTGGTAAGAATTTTTAAATATAAATGTGTAATATATTTTTAACACATTTGATTACATTTAATATCAACCCCCCTCCCCAACCTCTTTGAAATAGGGCAGAAGAATGTTTAAAATTTTCCATTTTCCTAGTGAACTATTTGGGAATTAGAGAAATAATAAAAGATTATATTTTAGACAGTATTGAGTCTGCATGCAGTGCTGGTCTCCTCATGCATCTTATTTTTCCCCCATAAAAATTACATCATTATTATGAAAAAATCATAGCGTATGAGTTTGTAAATATAAATTCAAATATATGAACTACTAACTGTGTGACTTTGAACAAGTGATTTATCCTTCAGGCTCATATCCTTATTTGTAAAATGCATATTGCAAAAGATAATACATAAAATGATAACTCAGTAGTTCACAGTAGGTCCTCATTAATCTTGTTGTCTTTTCTTTCTTCATATTTCTCTTAACTTTATGAAGTAAAACATGGTTACAAATAAAAATAATGTATATGTATATATTTCCTATATGTGGTAGATGTGTACATATATATATAATGTTTGTATATGTATATATCTAGAATAATATTGCACATTCTTACAAAAAGTTGAAACATCTTTTTTCTAAATACTTTAAGGATGATACTAAGATCCTGTGTGCCACGTGCTGCTGCTGCTAAATCACTTCAGTCGTGTCCAACTCTGTGTGACCCCATAGATGACAGCCCACCAGGCTCCCTTGTCCCTGGGATTCTCCAGGCAAGAACACTGGAGTGGGTTGCCATTTCCTTCTCCAATGCATGAGAGGAAAAGTGAAAGTGAAGTCGCTCAGTCATGTCCGACTCTTGGTGACCCCATGGACTGCAGCCTACCAGGCTCCTCCATCCATGGGATTTTCCAGGCAAGAGTACTGGAGTGGGGTGCCATTGCCTTCTGCATGTGCCACATGTGATGCAGCCAAAAAAAAAAAAAAAATTGTAATTGAAGTTACTTTAGAAAAAATTGGTATAAAACCAGACTGAAACTTGATAAATCCTTAAATTGTATATATTTAAAAAGTATTTAAGTGTTTGAGTTGAAGGATATACATATAGTTTAAAATAGTCGTCTGGAAAATTGATTAATTGAATCCACTGAGGTAGTAAAGCAATCTATGTGTGGAGGCCAGAATGTAATAGCAAAACTTGAACCCAGGATATGAATGCTGGGAAAACTTCCTTTTTAGAGGGAATAGATTAGTCGTTATTGGCATGTTACTATAACAGAAAGATGAAAGTTGTGCTAAAAAAGTGTACTTCTAGATCTACTATCTTGACTAAATAAGTGTTTAATAAAAAACAAACAAAAAAAAAAACTTTAACCCACAGAGAAATTAACTCAAATATATTCTGAAATGTGATTTCCATTTCCTTACTGACACACAATAGAAATGATCGCTGAAAATATACTGTTAGTGGAATCTTTAAATTTGGGTCCTTAGAATTAAAGATAAAAATGAGTGAGTAATTCAGACATAAACTATCAGTACTTCTGTGTTGGGTTTCAGGAATAATCTGTTCAAGTACTTAAAGTGTATTTAATGCTTAAGTTAAAGAGGAGAGTGAAAAAGTTGGCTTAAATCTCAACATTCAGAAAACTAACATCATGGCATCTGGTCCCATCACTTCATGGGAAATAGATGGGGAAACAGTGGAAAGAGTGTCAGACTGTATTTTTGGGGGCTCCAAAATCACTGCAGATGGTGACTGCAGCCATGAAATTAAAAGACACTTTCTCCTTGGTAGGAAAGTTATGATCAACCTAGATAGCATATTGAAAAGCAGAGACATTACTTTGCCAACAAAGGTCCATCTAGTCAAGGCTATGGTTTTTCCAGTGGTCATGTATGGATGTGAGAGTTGGACTGTGAAGAAAGCCGAGCACTGAAGAATTGATGCTTTTAAACTGTAGTGTTGGAGAAGACTTTTTTTTTCAATATACATTTATTTATTTTAATTGGAGGTTAATTACCTTACAGTATTGTATTGGTTTTGCCATACATCAACATGAATCCACCACAGGAGAAGACTCTTGAGAGTCCCTTGGACTTATTTAGTCACAAAGAGTCAGATACAACTGAGCAACTGAATTGGACTGAACTGAACTGAATGCTTAAGTTGTGTACTCATAATCTATGAGGGGTAGCAGAAACCAAATTTATTCAAATATTTAAAGATAATCTAAGATTATCCATATTTGTATGATCATTGATAAAATTAACTGTTGCTGTAGTTCAGTCACTCAACATATGTCCAACTGTTTGTAACCCCAGACTGTAGCCTGCAAGGCTCCTCTGGTGTTCATGGGGTTCTCCAGGCAAGAATATTGAGAGTATGTTGCCATTAAATTAACTGTGTATATTTAATACTTGGGATGGTTTTGTTAGATTTGTTGATTGGGGAATTTGAAGAAATTCAAATATATTACATATATTCAGACAGTTCAGTCGCTCAGTCATGTCCAACTCTTTGTGACCCCATGAATCGCACCATGCCAGGCCTCCCTGTCCATCACCAACTCCCAGAGTTCACTCAAACTCATGTCCATCCAGTCGGTGATGCCATCCAGCCATTTCATCCTCTGTGGTCCCCTTCTCCTCCTGCCTGCAATCCCTCCCAGCATCAGGGTCTTTTCCAATGAGTCAACCCTTCGCATGAGGTGGCCAAAGTATTGGAGTTTCAGCTTCAGCATCAGTCCTTTCAGTGAACACCCAGGACTGGTCCTCTTTAGGTGAACTGGTTGGATCTCCTTGCAGTCCAAGGGACTCTCAAGAGTCTTCTCCAACACCACAGTTCAAAAGCATCAATTCTTTGGCGCTCAGCTTTCTTCACAGTCCAACTCTCACATGCATGCATGACTACTAGAAAAACCTTAGCCTTGACTAGACAGACCTTTGTTGGCAAAGTAATGTCTCTGCTTTTCAGTATGCTATCTAGGTTGGTCATAATTTTTCTTCCAAGGAGTGTCTTTTAATTTCATGGCTGCAGTCACCATCTGCAGTGATTTTGGAGCCCAGAAAAATACAGTCTGACATTGTTTCCACTGTTTCCCCATCTATTTCCCATGAACTGATGAGACTAAATGCCATGATCTTCATTTTCTGAATGTTGAGCTTTAACCCAACTTTTTCACTCTCCTCTTTCACTTTCATCAAGAGGCTTTTTAGTTCCTCTTCACTTTCTGCCATAAGGGTGGTATCATCTGCATATCTGAGGTTATTGATATTTCTCTCAGCAATCTTGATTCCAGTTTGTGCTTCTTCCAGCCCAGCATTTCTCATGATGTACTCTGCATATAAGTTAAATAAGCAGGGTAACAATATACAGCCTTGACTTACTCCTTTTCCTATTTGGAACCAGTCTGTTGTTCCATATCCAGTTCTAACTGTTGCTTCCTAACTTGCATGTAGGTTTCTCAAGAGGCAAGTCAGGTGGTCTGGTATTCCCGTCTATTTCAGAGTTTTCCACAGTTTATTGTGATCCACACAGTCAAAGGCTTTGGCATAGTCAATAAAGCAGAAATCAATGTTTTTCTGGAACTCTCTTGCTTTTTTGATGATCCAGCAGATTGTTGGCAATTTGATCTCTGATTTCTCTGCCTCTTCCAAAACCAGCTTGAACATCTGGAAGTTCATGGTTCATGTACTGCTGAGGCCTGGCTTGGAGAATTTTGAGGATTACTTTACTAGAGTGTGAGATGAGTGCAATTGTGTGGTAGTTTGAGCATTTTTTGGCATTGCCTTTCTTTGGGATTGAAATGAAAACTGACCTTTTCCAGTCTTGTGGCCACTGCTGAGTTTTCCAAATTTGTTGGCATATTGAGTGCAGCACTTTCACAGCATCATCTTTCAGGATTTGGAATAGCTCAACTGGAATTCCATCACCTCCACTAGCTTTGTTTGTAGTGATGCTTTCTAAGGCCCACTTGACTTCACATTCCAGGATGTCTGGCTCTAGGTGCGTTATCACACCATCATGATTATCTGGGTCGTGAAGCTCTTTTTTGTACAGTTCTTCTGTGTATTCTTGCCACCTCTTCTTAATACCTTCTGCTTCTGTTACTACTACTACTAAGTCGCTTCAGTTGTGTCTGACTCTGTGCGACCCCATAGACGGCAGCCCACCAGGCTCCCCCATCCCTGGGATTCTCCAGGAAAGAACACTGGAGTGGGTTGCCATTTCCTTCTCCAATGCATGGAAGTGAAAAGTGAAAGTGAAGTTGCTCAGTCGTGTCCGACTCTTAGTGACCCCATGGACTGCAGCCCACCAGGCTCCTCCATCCATGGGATTTTCCAGGCAAGAGTACTGGAGTGGGGTGCCATCTGCTTCTGTTAGGTCCATACCATTTCTGTCCTTTATCGAGCCTATCTTTGCATGAAATGTTCCCTTGGTATCTCTAATTTTCTTGAAGACATCTCTAGTCTCCCATTCTGTTGTTTTCCTCTATTTCTCTGCATTGATCGCTGAGGAAGCCTTTCTTATCTCTTCTTGCTATTCTTTGGAACTCTGCATTCAGATGCTTATATCTTCCCTTTTCTGCTTTGCTTTTTGCTTCTCTTCTTTACACAGCTATTTGTAAGGCCTCCTCAGACAGCCATTTTGCTTTTTTGCATTTCTTTTCCATGGGGATGATCTTCATCCCTTTCTCCTGTACAATGTCACGAGCCTCTGTCCATTGTTCATCAGGCACTCTATCTATCAGATCTAGTCCCTTAAATCTATTTCTCACTTCCACTGTATAATCATAAGGGATTTGATTTAGATCATACCTGAATGGTCTAGTGGTTTTCCCTACTTTCTTAAATTAGTGTCTGAATTTGGCAATAAGGAGTTCATGATCTGAGCCACAATCAGCTCCTGGTCATGTTTTTGCTGACTGTATAGAGCTTCTCCATCTTTGGTTGCAAAGAATATAATCAGTCTGATTTTGGTGTGACCATCTGGTGATGTCCATGTGTAGTCTTCTCTTGTGTTGTTGGAAGAGAGTGTTTATGATCAACTTTAAATTTCTTAATAAAATTCCTTACTTCAGTGCAAACCCCTCAAAGTGATTTCAAAGATAGAGGAGCATTATATAGAAACAGAAGGTTTTATAATTTTGGTTTAAAAATAAAACTCTAGTTTAAAAAATTTATTTCAGTAAATTGAATATTAATTTTTTATGATTTTATGTATTTATGGCTGTGCTGGATCGTTGTTGCTGCCCACGTGCTTTTTTCTAGTTGCAGCAAGCAGAGGGCTGCTTTCTAGTTGCAGTGCATGGCTTTTCATTGTGGCGGCTTCTCTTGTTCCGAGCACAGGCTCTAGGGCTTGTGGGCTTCAGTGGTTGCAGCATGCAGGCTCAGTAGTTCTGGGTCCCAGGTTCAGTAGTTGTGGTATACAGGCTTTAGTTGCTCTGAGGAATGTGGACTCTTCCTAGATCAGTGATCGAACTTGTGTCTCCTGCATTGGCAGGCGGATTCTTTACCACTGAGTCACCAGGGAAGCCCCAAATATCAATTTTTAACACACAAGAAGGTAAAAAGATTTTTTGCCCCAACTTCAAATACACCAAAACACAGATTGACAGTTAGATTCAAATATGTAATTTATGAGATACTTTCTCACACATTTAATTATGCTCTTTGATTCTTAAAACCTATTAACAACTTCCTTTGAATAAAACAGAAAAGGTTAAGATTAGCTATTTTCCATATTTTATATAATTAGCAATAAAATTAAATTTGTATGTTGCCATCTCATAGAAAATCTGATAACTAATTGACCATCAACTTTTCCCATTATGTCATTATAATATGTAGTCTGCTTCCAATCTGGAATTATCCAGCATTACTCATGATCAGACCGTGAAGAGTTTTCTTGTAGCCTTTGTCAAATTTTATTATCAGAGTAATGCTAATCCTGGAGATTATTTTTTTAAATGTTTTTGTCAACTGAAAATCAAATATCTGTAAATCTGTTTTAGTTAAATATATTAAGTTTTGGATGAATATGTCCTGACGTTGAATAAAATTTAGTGTTTGTCATATAAGAAACTCTATTTACTATGAAAAAAGATCCACTGAGGTTCAAGAGAGGATGTTGAACTCACCTCTCCAAGGCTGGAGGATCAAGTTCAACTTTAAGAAGAGCATATCGGGAGGGAAATAATGTTGCAGTCATATATGGAATATACATTTCTTATTAAAGAGTCAAGGATTGGAGACTCAGAGATGTAAAGTAACTTTCCCCAAATCACAAACTTTAGCAAGAAGCAGACCTAAATGGGTTTTGTACTATATACAGGTAACTTCCTTAACATTTTGACTTTATTTTTGAGATTAAAATTGAGAGTAATAATAATATTCTCATAAATCCTCATGAAATGTAAATATTCTCATGGGTGCTGAAGTATTTATTGGACAGTTATATTTGGTTACAAAACAGTTCTTTACAGCCTCAGACTTTATCTATCAACTTAATGTATGTTTGTTGTTGTTTTTGTTAATCACTAAGTTGTGTTCCACTCTTGTGACCCCATGGTCTGTATCCCACCAAGCTCTTCTGTCCATGGAATTTCTCAGGTAATAATACTGGAGTGGGTTGTCATTTACTTCTACAGGGATTCTTCCTGATGCAGGGATGGCACCCGCATCTCTTGCATTGGCAGGCAGATTTTTTACTGCTGAACCACCAGGGAAACTCTAATATATGTTTGCTGCTGCTGCTGCTACTAAGTCGCTTCAGTCATGTCCAACTCTGTGCAACCCCATAGACGGCAGCCCACCAGGCTCCCCCATCCCTGGAATTCTCCAGGCAAGAACACTGGAGTGGGTTGCCATTTCTTCTCCAATGCATGAAAGTTGTTTACCATAATACAATTATACAACTCCGTATGATTATGATAGGAGGTACTACTCTGGTGAACAAATTGTGGAACAAATGTAACTAAAATTGCTAAGCGTAAAATGAATAGGTAGCAGCAGAAATATACTGATATATGAGAATAGGTGAACTATAGACATTAGTCCACTGTATTGAGTGAATGAAAGTCAGTTCACCAGATGAATTAGGTCAAAGGAGGTCAAATAGGAGCTTTTACTGCACTTGAAAATTTAAGCAGTCACAACATTAATTCAAATACTTAGAAACATTATATAAATCACACGTACAATAAGTTATATTCTGTATATAGGGAAGCTTCATTAATTGTGTGTCTGTATGTATGTGAAGAAATGGTCCTTGATTACTGTTTCAAGTCTTTCTCTTTACTAAAGGGTCAAGCCTTCTTTTGATGGTTAGGCAGCTTCCTATATCTTCTCGGGTTGACTGAAAAATAGTGTCATTCGTATCTGTGCATAAATTGAACATTATGACCCAACTGTCATGTAACAGGAGGGATCATCTGTCTTTCCTTTTTTGAGTCAAGGGATTTTGGCAGGAACATAATATTCCCTTCAAAATCAGTTTGTTCCCTTGACTTTTTTTTTTTTTTATAGACTCTATTTATCTGATTCTGCCTCTTCCACAGTCTTTGGGCTTCCAGACTGATTAGATCCTAATTCTTTTGGCATGCTGTCAACATATCCCACTCAGAATAACTATTAAACCTTTGCTTTTGCTACTCGTCTGCAATTTTGTTTCCCTTTCTGTGCACCATGTCTATGCTCTGTGATTTTCACCTATTTTTGCCTCAGGCTGTCTCCTGACAGTGTTACCACCTCCCTCTATGAATTTGTTGCTTCTTTGCCCAAGTAATTTATTTATGTCCCCTTCTTTCTTTCCCCATCTCACTTCAATTTATGATCCCAACTATTAACTTTTTATGTATACGTTCTTTTGTTTCGTTTCAATTCACCATGAATATTTTAAAAGATTAGACATTTTATTTTTTCTCAAATATATAAACAGTACATTTTTCAAGATTAAAAGGTTTCACATGTAAATACTCATGTTGCAACTACAATAACCCAATAACCAATTATTAAGAGGAAGATCTCCTTTTCTATTTAGCAGAAACACTGAATGCTTCAAATGTTGCTAATGTAAGCTAAATCATTCATCCGGATTTTTTTCTTCAACTTGAATAGTTTTATACACTGGTAACAGTTAAAACTGCAATTTAAACAGGTTTTCAGTATTATGTATTAGCTAGTATACAGATTTTATTCAAAGATGTATATGTGTTCTCAGGAAATTAATCCAGGGATATTGTCAACAAAAATGGATTCTCTGTTGTTTTGCATTAATACAAATTCTTTCAAAGGAAAGTATAGTGAAGTCATAAATGCAGTTGAAAATAATTGATTAAATCTTTCCCTTTTATCCAATAACAGAAATAAGCATTTGAGAACTAAGAAAACTTTTAAGAATTGAACTAAGCTGATGGCTTTGAGTACTTATGTTACTTAGAATAAAGGATGGTTGTTCAGTTTTCAGATGTTCTCAATTGTCTTATTTCCACCATTTTTGGAGGAACTCTGTATGTTTTATTATTCAATTAACTACTAAGGAAGTAGTTTTCTTCTGCATTACATGGGAGAAAATGTAATTGACTGAATTACCAGGAAAGTTGAATCTGAAATGAAAATTGGATTAGTGTGTAGGAAGTTTATTAAGGAATGTTCAGGTATTCACCACCTATAGAAGGAAAAGAAAAAGGAAAAAGCAGGACTGGAATGGGAAAAAGAAATCAAACAAACTGGAATTTTCTGGAGTATTAACGATCTCAGCTGATCACTTGGAAATGAGGATAGTTGTTAGAAAGTACACCAAACTGGGATAAGAAGACTAGATTTTTGTGCTATATTGAGCAATCATTGGATGAGTAGATTTTGCTAAAGAGAGTTGACCTTGCAAGAGGCAATTCTTATTAGCAAAAAGAGATATTGGAGGACTTTAAGGGGAATCTGGGCGGCAAATCCCACCATAAGCTAAAGAAATAATTACTCAAAGTAAAATAAAAACACTTTAAGAAAAATAGGCACATGATTGTACAAAGACAGCATCAATCATTTAATATTGTGTAGACCTAATATCTTTGACACACTTAGACTAATATTCTGTTTTCTGTCTTCTCTTCTCCTTCCTCCTTCCCTGTTCCTCACTTCCCCCTCTCTTTCTCCACTTGTTCTCCCTCTGTTCATATTTCCATGAAAACATTTTATGATACACATTTAAAAAAACATATACCAGATTGAACAGACTTTTACAGTGAACAACTATATGTTTACCACTTACACTTTTTAAAATTTACCTTTTATACACATCATGTAAAGTTCACTTTTTTGTTATTGGTCAATTTGTACCTTCTAAAAAATTTACAGAGTAGTATGTCTTATTCAGACTGCTACACAGAATATAATAAAGTCGCTAGCTTATAAATCACAGAAATTTATTTCTCACAGTTGTGGAGGGTGGGAAGTCTAAGATTCAGTTCAGTTCAGTTCAGTCACTCATCTATGTCCGACTCTTTGCAACCCCATGAATCGCAGCATGCCAGGCCTCCCTGTCCTTCACCAACTCCTGGAGTTCACTCAAACTCACATCCATCGAGTCAGTGATACGATCCAACCATCTCATCCTCTGTCGTCCCCTTCTCCTCCTGCTCCCAGTCCCTCCCAGCATCAGAGTCTTTTCCAATGAGGCAACTCTTCTCATGAGGTGGCCAAAGTACTGGAGTTTCAGCTTTAGCATCATTCTTTCCAAAGAACACCCAGGACTGATCTCCTTCAGAATGGACTGGTTGGATCTCCTTGAAGTCCAAGGGACTCTCAAGAGTCTTCTCCAACACCACAGTTCAAAAGCATCAATTCTTTGGCTCGCAGCTTTCTTCACAGTCCAACTCTCACATCCATACACGACTACTGGAAAAACCATAGCCTTGACTAAATGAACCTTTGCTGGCAAAGTAATGTCTCTGCTTTTCAGTATGCTATCTAGCTTGGTCATAACTTTCCTTCCAAGAAGTAAGCGTCTTTTAATTTCATGGCTGCAGTCACCATCTGCAGTGATTTTGGAGCCCCCCAAAATAAAATCTGATACTGTTTCCACTGTTTCCCCATCTATTTCCCATGAAGTGATGGGACCAGATGCCATGATCTTAGTTTTCTGAATGTTGAGCTTTAAGCCAACTTTTTCACTCTCTTTCACTTTCATCAAGAGGCTCTTTAGTTCCTCTTCACTTTCTGCCATAAGGTTGGTGTCATCTGCATATCTGAGGTTATTGATATTTCTCCTGGCAATCTTGTGCTTCTTCCAGCCCAGCATTTCTCATGATGTACTCTTCATATAAGTTAAATAAGCAGGGTGACAATATACGGCCTTGATGTACTCCTTTTCCTATTTGGAACCAGTCGTTTTTCCATGTCCAGTTCTAACCGTTGCTTCCTGACCTTCATGTAGGCCTCAAGAGGCAGATCAGGTGATCTGGTATTCCCATCTCTTTCAGAATTTTCCACAGTTTATTGTGATCCACACAGTCTAAGATTAAGGCACTTTTTTGGAGTCTATTGTTTTGGTATCTGGTGAAGGTAGACATTCTTCTTTGATGGCCCTATTCTCACTGTAACCTCACATGGTGAAAGGGTAAAGGAGATTTTAGGGTCTTTTCTATACAAGCACTATCATACATAAGGGCTCCTTGTTTGTAACCTAATCACCTTCCAAAAGACCCACACTTTTTAATTCTATCCCCTTTAGAGTTAAAATATCCACATTTGAACTGGGGAGACATACTCAGCATTTTGTCCCTGGCCATCCAAAACCTACATTCTTTCCTGAGTAAGATATATATATTCCATCCTAAAAACCAAAGGTCTTAACTAATTCCAGCACCAACTCAAAATAAGTACATGATTCATCTAATATCTAATATTATCTAAATTTACCATAGGTAAACCCATGGTATGGTTTTTCCATTAGTCATGTATGGATGTGAGAATTGGACCATAAAGAAAGCTGAGCAACAAAGAATTGATGCTCTGAACTGTGGTGTTGGAGAAGACTCTTGAGAGTCCCTTGGACTGCAAGGGGATCAAACCAGTCCACCCTAAAGGAAATCAGTCTTGAATTTTCATTGGAAGGACTGATGCTGAGTTGAATCTCCAATACTTTGGCCACCTGATGCAAATACTGAGTCATTGGAAAAGATCCTGATGCTGGGAGAGATTGAAGACAGGAGAAGAAGAGAATGACAGAGGATGAGATGGTTGGATGGCATCAATGACTCGATGGACATGAGTTTAAGCAAGCTCCAGGAGTTGGTGATGGACAGGGAAGCCTGGCTGCTGCTGTCTGTGGGGTCTCAAAGAGTCAGACATGATTGAGTGAACTGAACTAAACTGAAAACTCAAGGTATGATTCATGCAGAGGCAACTTGCTTTCCAGCTGTGAATCTGTGAATTCAAATGTGTTATGTGCTTTCAAAATATAGTGGTGCATGAGGCAGAGGAGAGGCACTCCCATACCAAAAGGGGGAAATAGGAAAGAAGAAAGCATGTGGAGTTTAAAGTGGCTGCAGGGAAGTCTTAACTTCTAGACCAATGAGTCATTGTTGGATTTCCCAGTGTAAGCATTCCTGACTCTGTAAATAAGACCTCTAGGCCAGCAGAGCATAAATTCATGGGAACAGGAAGCAAACATTTTACTAATGGGATGCTAGGGTTGGTGAGTGGTACCACTTCCATTTCTACTTCTTGATCCTTGGACCTATGAATCCTGGCTATGAGAGAAACAATATCATATATTGGACACTGATTCAGAGACTATACAGCTTTTTGGCAAACCTTGTTCCTGGCCAGCAAGGTATTGCCACCTATATGATGCTGTAAGTCTTCAAAAGGCCCTTCCAATAGCTGCTTCAGGTTGCTGGGGATATGGAAAGACCAGAGTTCCATGAACATGGAACCACCACCTCACTTTTGCTGTGACGTGAGTTCCTTGATCAGAAACAATGTTCTGTGGAATAACATTGTGGTAAATAAGGCATCCTTGTAAGTTCAAGACTGATAGTCTGGGCAGAAGCATTCCATGCAGGAAAGACAAAACCATATCCAGTGTGCCTACTTCATCAAGGAGAAATACTAACAATGCCATAATGGAGCTTTCAAATGTAATTAATCTGCCCTCAAGTAGCTGGCTGATGACCCTGGGAAACTGCCATATTGGTTACTCTGTTATTCTTGGTTACTGGCAGATTGAACACTTACTAACCATAGCTAAATTCCTATTAACTTTCAGCTCCCTCCTATTAACAAATGATACTCCGTAAGGATGAGAATTCAACTTGGACTATAATTCAGCCCATCACAGGATGAGGTTCTGCATTTGATTTGTAGAAATTTCACTCTGTGCAGGAGATAAGCTTCAGAGCAGATCCAGAAGCTCTTAAGTCATTTTGGGGTATTTGAGATGGGAATTCAAACTCTGAGTTTAACCTTTCTTTTTACTACTTTGTTCAGTAACATTAGAAGTGTTTACCTAAAACAAATAGACTGTCAGTTATTTCTACAGCAAAAACTGCTTTATTCAGGATCAGCAGAGAATTACAACTGGGGGACTGCAACCATGTGAGCCAAGCACAATTTTTTTTTCCCCCAAAATAGAGAGGAGAATCCTTTTATAGAGGGGAAAAGGAAGTTGGGAGCACAATAGTAAACAGAGTCCATTGGAGAAATTGAGAGTTCAAAGTTTAGTGGTTTTTCTTCAGCTAATTGGAGAAGGCAATGGCAACCCACTCTAGGGTTCTTGCCTGGAGAATCCCAGGGATGGGGGAGCCTGGTGGGCTGCCATCTATGGGGTTGCACAGAGTCAGACACGACTGAAGCGACTTAGCAGCAGCAGCAGCTTCAGCTAATTTGTGAGAGTCTTATTTTGCTGAGTTCTTGTCAGGCAAAGAGTCTCTCATCTTCCTGTTGGGTTCTGCAGTGGTTGTATGGTGTGACAGCTCCTCCCCCTTCTCTCCTGGATTTATTTAATTCAGGTCCCTGCTGAAGCAACCTATAGAAGCAACCAACCAAAGTCATTATATTCTTTTAGTTTCTAAAAATGGTATTGCCTCTTAAGATTGGTAGATTAGGAATATCCAGTACATATAGTTGAAGTAACTCTATTAATTATCAGCACTCAGATAATTAATCAGAAATTATTTTTCCTACTGGAAATAGATTCATTAGCCTCCTTAAATCTGATCATATTAGAGAGGTAATTCCAGGAACTCCAGAACCAATTCAGAAAACTCATCCTTAAAATTCGTTTCCTCTGTGCTCGCTTCGGCAGCACATATACTAAAATTGGAACGATACAGAGAAGATTAGCATGGCCCCTGCACAAGGATGACACGCAAATTTGTGAAGCATTCCATATTTTTTGTACTCTAGATTTTTAATTTTAGCTTTTTTGTATATGTTATCAATTTTGTACCTATAGTTTTTTTTATAATTTCTGTGACTTTTTTTTTTCCCTCCGTTTCTTTCTTTTCTTCTTTTATATAACATTGTATATCTGAAATTCCAAACTCTACTCTAGATTTTTAATTTATGCTTTTTGGTATTTGATATCAATTTTGTACCTGTATTTTCTTTATAATTTTTGTGACATTG
This sequence comes from Bos taurus, assembly GCF_002263795.3. Classification (NCBI taxonomy): domain Eukaryota; kingdom Metazoa; phylum Chordata; class Mammalia; order Artiodactyla; family Bovidae; genus Bos; species Bos taurus. The sequence goes on along the minus strand of NC_037344.1, from coordinate 23,663,333 downwards.
TTTGTTTTTGTTTGTTTGTTTTCTCTCTTTATTTTTCTACTTCCTTTTATTTTAACATTGTATTTTTGAAATTCCAAACTCTACTCTAGATTTTTAATTTGTTATTATTTATTTAAAAAGTCAAATAAATAACCTAACTCTACACTTAAAGCAACTAGAAAAGGAAGAAATGAAGAACCCCAGGGTTAGTAGAAGGAAAGAAATCTTAAAAATTAGAGCAGAAATAAATGCAAAAGAAACAAAAGAGACCATAGCAAAAATCAACAAAACCAAAAGCTGGTTCTTTGAAAGGATAAATAAAATTGACAGACCATTAGCCAGACTCATCAAAAAACAAAGGGAGAAAAATCAAATCAACAAAATTAGAAAGAAAAATGGAGAGATCACAACAGACAACACGGAAATACAAAGGATCATAAGAGACTACTATCAACAATTATATGCCAATAAAATGGACAACGTGGAAGAAATGGACAAATTCTTAGAAAAGTACAACTTTCCAAAACTAGACCAGGAAGAAATAGAAAAATCTTAACAGACCCATCACAAGCACGGAAATTGAAACTGTAATCAAAAATCTTCCAGCAAACAAAAGCCCCGGTCCAGATGGCTTCACGGCTGAATTCTACCAAAAATTTAGAGAAGAGCTAACACCTATCCTGCTCAAACTCTTCCAGAAAATTGCAGAGGAAGGTAAACTTCCAAACTCATTCTATGAGGCCACCATCACCCTAATACCAAAACCTGACAAAGATCCCACAAAAAAAGAAAACTACAGGCCAATATCACTGATGAACATAGATGCAAAAGTCCTTAACAAAATTCTAGCGATCAGAATCCAACAACACATTAAAAAGATCATACACCATGACCAAGTGGGCTTTATCCCAGGGATGCAAGGATTCTTCAGTATCCGCAAATCAATGTTATACACAACATTAACAAATTGAAAAACAAAAAACATATGATTATCTCAATAGATGCAGAGAAAGCCTTTGACAAAATTAAATACCCATTTATGATAAAAACTCTCCAGAAAGCAGGAATAGAAGGAACATACCTCAACATAATAAAAGCTATATATGACAAACCCACAGCAAACATAATCCTCAATGGTGAAAAATTGAAAGCATTTCCTCTAAAGTCAGGAACAAGACAAGGGTGCCCACTTTCACCATTACTATTCAACATAGTTTTGGAAGATTTAGCCACAGCAATCAGAGCAGAAAAAGAAATAAAAGGAATCCAAATTGGAAAAGAAGAAGTAAAACTCTCACTATTTGCAGATGACATAATCCTCTACATAGAAAACCCTAAAGACTCCACCAGAAAATTACTAGAACTAATCAATGATTATAGTAAAGTTGCAGGATATAAAATCAACACACAGAAATCCCTTGCATTCCTATACACTAATAATGAGAAAACAGAAAGAGAAATTAAGGAAACAATTCCATTCACCATTGCAATGGAAAGAATAAAATACTTAGGAATATATCTACCCAAAGAAACTGAAGACCTATATATAGAAAACTATAAAACACTGGTGAAAGAAATCAAAGAGAACAATAATAGATGGAGAAATATACCATGTTCATGGATTGGAAGAATCAATATAGTGAAAATGAGTATACTACCCAAAGCAATCTATAGATTCAATGCAATCCCTATCAAGCTACCAACAGTATTCTTCACAGAGCTAGAACAAATAATTTCACAATTTGTATGGAAATACAAAAAACCTCGAATAGCCAAAGTGATCTTGAGAAAGAAGAATGGAACTGGAGGAATCAACCTACCTGACTTCAGGCTCTACTACAAAGCCACAGTTATCAAGACAGTATGGTACTGGCACAAAGACAGAAATACAGATCAATGGAACAAAGTAGAAAGCCCAGAGATAAATCCACGCACATATGGACACCTTATCTTTGACAAAGGAGGCAAGAATATACAATGGATTAAAGACAATCTCTTTAACAAGTGGTGCTGGGAAATCTGGTCAACCACTTGTAAAAGAATGAAACTAGAACACTTTCTAACACCATACACAAAAATAAACTCAAAATGGATTAAAGATCTAAACATAAGACCAGAAACTATAAAACTCCTAGAGGAGAACATAGGCAAAACACTCTCTGACGTACATCACAGCAGGATCCTCTATGACCCACCTCCCAGAATATTGGAAATAAAAGAAAAAATAAACAAATGGGACCTAATTAACCTTAAAAGCTTCTGCACATCAAAGGAAACTATTAGCAAGGTGAAAAGGCAGCCTTCAGAATGGGAGAAAATAATAGCAAATAAAGCAACCGACAAACAACTAATCTCAAAAATATACAAGCAACTCCTACAGCTCAACTCCAGAAAAATAAATGACCCAATCAAAAAATGGACCAAAGAACTAAATAGACATTTCTCCAAAGAAGACATACAGATGGCTAACAAACACATGAAAAGATGCTCAACATCACTCATTATCAGAGAAATGCAAATCAAAACCACCATGAGGTACCATTTCACACCAGTCAGAATGGCTGCGATCCAAAAGTCTACAAATAATAAATGCTGGAGAGGGTGTGGAGAAAAGGGAACCCTCTTACACTGTTGGTGGGAATGCAAACTAGTACAGCCACTATGGAGAACAGTGTGGAGATTCCTTAAAATACTGGAAATTGGACAGCCTTATGATCCAGCAATCCCACTGCTGGGCATACACACTGAGGAAACCAGAAGGGAAAGAGACACGTGTACCCCAATGTTCATCGCAGCACTGTTTATAATAGCCAGGACATGGAAGCAACCTAGATGTCCATCAGCAGATGAATGGATAAGAAAGCTGTGGTACATATACACAATGGAGTATTACTCAGCCATTAAAAAGAATACATTTGAATCAGTTCTAATGAGGTGGATGAAACTGGAGCCTATTATACAGAGTGAAGTAAGCCAGAAGGAAAAACATAAATACAGTATACTAACGCATATATATGGAATTTAGAAAGATGGTAACAATAACCAGGTGTACAAGACAGCAGAAGAGACACTGATGTATAGAACAGTCTTATGGACTCTGTGGGAGAGGGAGAGGGTGGGAAGATTTGGGAGAATGGCATTGAAACATGTAAAATATCATGTATGAAACAAGATGCCAGTCCAGGTTCGATGCACGATACTGGATGCTTGGGGCTAGTGCACTGGGACGACCCAGAGGGATGGTATGGGGAGGGAGGAGGGAGGAGGGTTCAGGATGGGGAACACATGTATACCTGTGGCGGATTCATTTTGATATTTGGCAAAACGAATACAATTATGTAAAGTTTAAAAATAAAATAAAATTAAAAAAAATTTGTTTCCTCTACCACCACTGTCATTAACAAAGTCCACGTTTATCCTAGAGGACAGTTTTCTTGTACCTAAAGTTCCCTCATGCTTCTTTTTTAAATTCAATTATACCTCTGCCCCCAGACCCTAGCAATCACTAATCTGTTTTCCATTACTACTGTTTTGCTTTTTCGAGAATGTCATAAGTAGAACTTTGCAGGCTGTCATCTTTGAGTTTGACATCTTTCATTTAACATAATGCTTTGAGGGTATCCATCTTTTCTGTTTCTAAAAATAGTTTGTTCCTATTCAATACTGTGTTTCTTTCAAATGAAAGTCATTTGGCAATGAAGACTCAGAAATGTAATTTGCAGCCTCCTAACTTTGCCTAGCATTAATAATTTGTGCATACAACCAAGAGAAGTTAGTGAGAGACAACAGAAACATAAATTTTTCAATAGACATTAAATAATTTGATTAAATATGTGGACAAATAGATCTCATATCAAGTATTTCAATATACAATTTCACTTTTATTAAATGTAAAGATTTAGGGTGAGCACATGCATATTTTCAGAATTTTGATATAGAAGAAGGATTATGTTACTTTCATATGCTCAAAGTGAGAATGGAATTGATTGTTGTGGTATGAACAGTGGGTGTACATAAGTAGAATTTTTATTGGAGATAGTTTGACTGAAAATAATAAGCTGTTTTCTACCATTTCTAACAGTAAAGTTTGTTGAGCAGAATACCATGTACCAGTCCCAACAGAGGACTCAACAAACATTGGTATCAGAGCTATTAAGGAAAATACTTGCAGTTAATCATTGGATGAAATGATGCTTTGGTTACAAAGAAAAGAGACAGAGCAAGATCAGCTTCAACAGTGAGCATCATTTCCTCGTGGCCAGAGAGTCTTTTGTGGTAGCCATTGCAAGGCAATTTCTACCCCTCTCACATTGCAATGAAAGGAACCTTGCTAAAGACAGATATAGCAGTGGGCTGGCCAGGTGGCACATTATGTATAAGCTTTAAGCAATAAGAAAAGAGCACTCATTTAACCTAAAATGGGGAAAGACATCACTACACAAGATGATAGGCATAGCACAGTCTGTGTGGTTCTTTAGCTCTTGGTATCAAAATGTTCCAGGTCCAAGGCCATGGACCTTGGACCCTCTTATGCAGCTGAGTGGGGACAAAGACCTGCTCAGGAATGTGTCTGTCTTTCCCAACAGTTGCAGAAGTTCCAGGGTAATTGGTGCTATTAAGAGTCCATGATAAGTGGCTGTGAGGCAGAGCTATTTTAGAAGAGATTCTAGGATTAATTGATTTACATTAATAGATGGTAAAATTCCTTTTACTTCTGACACGCTGAAACGTATGAAGATATTGAGAACCATGAAGTTTTAATTTCGGAAGTAACTGGGATTCAGAAGTAGGTGATTTTGTAATGACTGTAAGTTATGGCACATGTATCCATGCATAAATGCCCAAATAATAGAATAGCCTGTGTATGCACATGGGTATGTGTGTATGTATGCACATGTATAGTTTTTTCACTAAAGGAGAAACTTGTTCCCAATATGGGGATCTTAATAATATATTCTTCTACTTTTCATGATAAACTATTAACACTTATTTTTCATTTAAACCCTTTGATGACTTCAAGAATTTGCAGTGTGTTTTATCCGAAATGCCCACATCTTTTACTAATTGGTGAGCTCATATCTATCATTCAAGAATCAAGTCAAATGTCTAATATTTCTTGAAGCCTTCCAAAGACTGTCTTCCTAATTTCGAGGTGAAGATATTCAATATTTTTATCTTGTTCCCTGTTTCATTATATTTATTTGATTAAATTTATATTTCATAATTTTCACAATAAACTATGGGACTGAAAGAGACAAAGATAGCTTCCTCTACATTTGGTATAGTGACACCTAGCATGGTGCCCAGAATTTAAAAATCCACAAAAGTTTTTGAGTGACTGAGCTGATAATGCAACAATGACTAAAGTGATAATCTAATACATATTGCTTACCTAGCATAATTTATTCCATATTTCTGCTTAAAAATTCATGCTTTGGGTCACAGTATTTCCATTTTGTACTTTCTTTCAACATCTAAATTGGTATTAAGTATCATATTTTGAGATACAAGTTTTCCAGATTTTTATTCCTGTTCTCTCTGCCTGTGGCATTTATACTACATTGCCAGCTATCACATGTCTAACCTAAGTCCTGAGATTGCACAATGCATGGTTTCCATCTAAAATGAGAAATTGTCTGTTGTTACTCTGTTTGCACCATTTTCCTATAATAGGGTTACTATTAATTTTCATAATGATCATTTGAACATAAATGGAGATTTTATTACTGAGCATATTTTAAAATATTTTTTTCTTTGTTGATTTCTGAGGGTGAGCATCTGGTGTATTGTTCTTCAGCTCTGGCTATCATGTTATTTAAAGGGCTCTGTGGCATAAGGGTGGGAGGGCAATTCAGAATTTCTTTCAATGCATTTCCCACAAATATCATCACCATATGCAGACTGTGTATTAGATAAGGCAAGTTAGTCATGTAGTGAATTATAACGAGCAAGCTGATAGACATTCTGACACTCAGAGAAAGTAAAGAATAAAATAGTCAGCTGAAAAAAAGCTAACTGATATTTTGCACTTATTTTTAAAACAATGTAGAAAAAATCAGCATATATTTAAAACATATTGCTTAAGACAAATATCAATACTATAATTTTACTTATTAAAGTATTAGATTTTATACATTTAAAACCATTTTAACACTTCATATATAGTATTATATAATTAGAATTGGAAATATTTTATCTTGAGACACATTTATTTTTGTCTTTCTAGGAACCTACATCCCCAAAATGGAAGTAGAAATACTTTTTTAATACATAATCTCACAAAATCTATTGTATAGCTGAAAATGCACAGAATTAATCTATTTATTGCTGTAATAAAATAAATTTTCATACTAAACAGATGTTAATAAACAAATAGGTTCAAGGAATAGCATTAGACATTGAAGATCCAAAGATGAATGTGCCATAATAAATTGAACAAAGATTCAATAAAGTTAATGTAACACCTTTAGATTTGTTATGAGAAAGGTAAGTACTAGGGGAAAATAAAAAAGAGAAATTCATTGCTTCAGGACAAACAAATTAAGTTATAGTTTAAAGAGCAGATCACATTTGGGCTTGAGCAGCTGGGAACAAAGCAAAACAAAAAATAAAAGCAGAGTTTCCCACCAGTGTTGTGTAGATGCATGGATTAACAAATTGCCCAAAGTGAGTGAAGCATTTGATAAAGGGAGTGGTGGGAAGACTGCTTGAGAGATAGTGAACAGATTATAGTTATCATAATGAGGAGTCCAAAGAGCTTCCAGGGGCTTATTCTGAACTGGGTAATAAAGATCTGAGTTGCTTTAAAAGAATCATTTTGGTAACCATGTATAGGATAACTTTGATTAGGAGAAGGAAGGAGTGGTGATGTTAAAGGCAAGTACTCTTTAAGAACATAATCTTGCAGACCAAACTGAAGAATTGAGCCTAAGGGTGCAATACTAGTGCAATGGAAAGGCAGCCACAGAATTAATAATCTTTTTGGTCCTTAGAATGGATAATCAGTTCTTCACATGGCAGTTAGGATTTCTGGTTGTTTAGTTTTTTCCACTTCAGTAGTGTAATAATAATGCCTGGCTTGAAACAAAATGAACCTCTGTACTCTCTGGCCTCTGCTTCTCTTACCTTATTTCAATCACACTTGCGAGGTCAGGGATATTAGCATGGGCTTGATTGAATCGTATCTTTCCCTCTCCAGGATCTCTAACATACTGGCCTCTCTGGAAAAACTCCAAACACCACCTTCTCTCCTCAGAACCCCTTTCTCAAAACTTCATGTGTTTTCTTGCATGTTGCTTTTTTCAAAGATTTCTTCCCTCCTCATCCAATGAAAATTTCTTATGTTAAGATAATTTATTTTGTTTTTTTTCTTAGGATTTACTCTAATTTACAACTATTTATTTAAGTCTATGTTTGCTTTAATAATATCTAGTTCCCTTACTGCACTTTCTTGCACTTTTGTTTACAGTCCATAATTGCATTGTGTAACCAAAACTTAGTTCCACAGTTGATAAAATTTAAATAAGCATTAAATAAATGTCCCATGGATATTAAATGAGTAAAGGATATACCAAAGTTACCATGAGGAATGGGTTGTGGAGACAAGAATGTGAGTTTGATTCTGAATATCTGGACTATGAGGTGTTTGCATCCTCATCTTCATCATTGATCTAATCAACCCCACCATGATCTGAGCATTTCCTGTAAGTGAACCAAGGGCTCTACATACAAGTTTCTATTTAATCTCACAGTATTGAATAAATAAGATATAGAAGTTATGTACGTGGAAGGCAATGGCACCCCACTCCAGTACTCTTGCCTGGAAAATCCCATGGACGGAGGAGCCTGGTGGGCTGCCGTCCATGGGGTCGCTAAGAGTTGGACACGACTGAAGCAACTTAGCAGAGGTAGCAGCAGAGGTTATGTAATGATCCTAAGATTAAAAAACTAGAATCTGAGAGATTGTAATTTAAATTCAGGGTTTTCTAACTCAAAATCCCACTGTTCTTACTGCTGTGATATAATGTTAATATTTTAAGATAATCTAAACCTAAAAAATATATTGTTCCTTGAAATTATGCAAACTAGAGAAAAGATAGAAAAATTATTAGCAATTCAGAGCAAAATATAAATGTATAGGCAACATTTATACCAATTATACAATAACTTTTATTATAGAAGTATTGTGTGAATTAATGTGAATGGTTAAAATCAAAATTCAAATAATTGGATAAATAGGGTGTATGTTCAAGGTCTTTCCAGGAAAGGGGTGTTCCTGAGTGTGTCTTTTTGCCAGAGATTTTTACTCTACTCTGTGCCTTTTCTTGTGTGGGCTTTTTCCTTTCTGTCCCTTTCACAGGCTTTTTCCTTTTATTTGTTTGCCCTCTACACAGTTCTTCTATTCACCACTTTCTCTGACTGCCATCTGGGACCCTGTTTCACTATTCTAATTACCTAACAGATTTAAGTTCTCCATTACAACTTAAAGTATGCAGATTATTTTATTTACTTCAAGCATACAGGAGTTAGCACATAAACTAGTCAATGGAGTTCCACAGAGTATACATGATTCTCTTAATTCACTTCATATACTTTCTGTTCACTCTCTAATGAGTGACTAACTTCCAGAACCCTATGTTCACTGCCCTATTTTTCCAAATTGAAGACATTTGTTATGCTCCAAAATTAATAATAAAAAAGGATGTAGAATTTATGTCATCAGAAAAAATGGCATCATTCAAACTGCAGCTTCAGTTCAGTTCAGTTCAGTCGCTCAGTCGTGTCCGACTCTTTGCGACCCCATGAATCTCAGCATGCCAGGCCTCCCTGTCCATCACCAACTCCCGGAGTTCACTCAGACTCATGTCCATCGAGTCAGTGATGCCATCCAGCCATCTCATCCTCTGTCGTCCCCTTCTCCTCTCTCCCCCAATCCCTCCCAACATCAGAGTCTTTTCTAATGAGTCAACTCTTCGCATGAGGTGGCCAAAGTACTGGAGTTTCAGCTTTAGCATCATTCCTTCCAAAGAAATCCCAGGGCTGTTCTCCTTTAGAATGGACTGGTTGGATCTCCTTGCAGTTCAAGGAGATCCAACACCACAACACCACAGTTCAAAAGCATCGATTCTTCTGCGCTCAGCTTTCTTCACAGTCCATCTCTCACATCCATACATGACTACTGGAGAAACCATAGCCTTGACTAGACGGACCTTTGTTGGCAAAGTAATGTCTCTGCTTTTCAATATGCTATCTAGGTTGGTCATAACTTTTCTTCCAAGGAGTAAGCGTCTTTTAATTTCATGGCTGCAGTCACCATCTACAGTGATTTTGGAGCCCAAAAAATAAAGTCTGACAATGTTTCCACTGTTTCCCCATCCATTTCCCATGAAGTGATGGGACCAGATGCCATGATCTTCGTTTTCTTAATGTTGAGTTTTCACACTAAAAGTAAGAAAAATATCATCCTCTTCCACACCTCAAATTTTTAACATCAGTGATTTTTCAGTTTATGTTGTCTAAGTACCACCAAAGTCTTGCTTGCCCCAATATTCTTCACAATCCCAATTAAATTATTTAAACATGACCTAAGTCATTAGATAGCACAGTATTATAAATATGAAAGAAAGAAAAAATATGCTTTTTTTTCCTTCCTCTCAAATCATAGGCATAAACAGAGCTTTCAGGCCATATTCTGTATTGATTCAACATTATACTTTTGGAGATAGCAACAGCAAAAGCATAGATATGCAAATATACTGCAAAAGTTCATAAATTTTCACACAGTAGATATAAAATTGTTGAATGACAGAGTCATAGGCTGCTACAGCCAGCAGGGATGTTTGATAACGTGTAATGTAATAGATGAAGTAACACAAAATCAATGACTTCCATGTAGCCAGGATTTTTTTTCAGGCTATACTCAGCCTCAATTTATTATATTGCCAAAAGGTGAAGTTGTTGATGAACTCATTTGACAGTGTCATTTAAACAGAGAAGGGGACTGGTATACAGAAATTAGCATGTAGACTGAGAATGTTGAGGCAAAAGCAATTGCAGTGGGCCTTTTCTACAGTGTACCTGAAGGACGGATGACCACCTCATGTCCTAAGACTGATTGCCTAGATTTGCTTATTAGCTCTTAAAACTGCAGTAACCAGAGGTAGAGAAAGGCTAAAAGAAAAAACTCTCTGCAAATGCCCTGAATGAAATTTGTGGACCAATGAAGGTTACAGAAATGACATACAAAGAGACTTTTTAAAAACTTACAAGACATTTAACACTTGTTGATAATGCATCTCACTGCATAGTGGAGACTTGTTCCGTTAGACTTTTTATTTATTGTGTTTTTATGAATTTTTCAGTTTTATAAAAATAGGTATGAATTATTTTTCAAAATTTAAAGTTTTTGTTTAGCAGATTTTTATTATCTTATTTGTATCTTTTGATTTTATTTGTAAAGGAAAAGCAGAAAATTATCAAGAACAGAGGGTATAGAGAAAGGGAAACATTCTAAAGGAATAGAAAAGAAGCAGCTCATGAAATTATACTTGATAAAATTTTGTCCAGGTACTTGGGGATGAAAATCTGGGCATTAATATCAGAAGTACACTAAATATCAGTCTTAATTTTCTAAGTGAAATTTGTAAAGTTGACTCGTTTGTATATAATTTAGCCTTGAATGTGATTTAATTACACATCAAATAAATATTCTCTGCATTAAAAAAATAGCTATTCAAGTGGAAGCCTCCTTTATGTATTGTTTGATTAATGCCCACAATTTAGGGGGATGGTATTAAGTATTTGTTTAGGAGTCTTGTGTTATATGAGTGTGTAGAAGCTGTAGGTCCTAGAGGAGGGCATGGCAACCCACTGCCTGATTGCCTGGAGAATCACATGGACCGAGGAGCCTGACAGGCTACACAGCCCATAGGGTTGCACAGAGTCAGACCGGAATGGAACGACTTAGTATGCATGCATACCCAGATATATGAACAAGAATATGTTCCATAAAACAATTACAGTTTGGGGTATGGTTTCAACAGAGGTGAATTTGCTTCAGCAATATTTAGTAAGCCTTATTTTCTGCCTGGGGATGTTGTTCTGTTACACAAGCGTGGTGGCCAAGGTATCAGCCATTGTAAACAATCCAGCCACTTAATCCAGTCAAATACAAACACTGTGTAATAAAAATATCTCTTCTTTAGAACTCTTCCAAACTTTCTGTGAATGGGTCCTTTCATGTAGCAAATATTTTATGTACCATCACCAGATGCAGTATTAGTGGGAACTAAATATAAGCAAATCAACTAAGTGCCAAAATGTTCTCTATTATATCATGCTAATAATTATATGGTCTATAAAACTGATTTACTTTTTACAACATTCTGTGTATCCTATGAAAATTCTTTGGTTAATGCGAAAAGTAGAATAAATCACTATCTAAAAAACTTAGCATTTGCCTATTTCTATGTTTATGAGGATGAACTAGTTCTCTAAATCTTTCAAAATTCTGGGAGGATGTATTAGACATCTTAATAGTTAAATTCTCTATGTAATATCTGGATATGAAAAATAATCTAAGAGCACTCCTGACCAGCTCTATCACAATAAGGAAAAATTAGCATCAAAGAGCCAATACGGTCCCTTTTATACTATATCATCTGGATGCCTGAACTATAGAGAACTCTGGGGAGTAATTAAATTTCCATACCTTATGTGGAGTGGCCATTAAAGAAGATAGTGCTATTTGTGGATCAGTTAGAAAGACATGGGCTTATGCCTCTTTCCTTTGTAATTCTATGGGTTTGCAAGGAGTTGTGATTTGAAATTCATCAATATAAAGTTTTTTTATTGTATCAAATGTGTAGTGGATATTATACACAGTATCAATAACAGTAGAAAGAATGGAGTTTAGTATAAATCAAACAGAGACTGCATTCTGGAACTCGTATTATTAGACTTTGTAGTTTCCTATTTCATTTTTAGCTGCTTATATTAAAAGTTTGAGACTAAATTATGTGAATTCTCAGATGATACAAATACACTAAGAAAATCTTTGAAACACTTTCCAAACAACATTAACTCTTTCAAGCTAGTTAGTTTTTATTGAAGTGTTAAAAGGAAATCTGTGGCTTGAAATAAATGAAATCTATCTAATAACTTAAAAGAAACTTAGAATGTTAAAAAATACTTGAAGATGAGATGTGAAAGGATGAGATAAATGAAACCAGGTGACTCAACTGGAAACAAAACTTTAGAACTAACGCATTATGTTTACAACAGATTTATAGAGTTCCCCCATTTAAAAGGGTCTTAAACAAAGCGTGTTGAAGTACCTAGTAGTAGAGCTTAGGGTTTCCTCAGCTACCTTCTTTTTTCAGTAGTTTTCTCAATGCAATCTTTCTAGCTGTTTATACTGAATTGTCTTCTAAGGCTCTGTTTCCACTAAAGATTCCTTATTTCCTCAGTCAAAGAAGAGGTGTACCTGATCATATTGTCATGCAATACCTTATACATTAGTTTGGAATTTATCATCAACCTCTCTATATAATATAAACAGAAGCTTCAAATATAATCAACAAACAAAATGTACAATCAAGAAAACAGGACTTATACACTCCTAGGAGAGATTAGTGTCAACTGAAATAATCTGTGAAGACAGCAGGAAGGAAATACTTGGGACAGGTCCTGAAAAAAATGCTGAGAAGCATATTCTTAGCATAAAAGTCACTTGAACCTGCCTATATTATTGTTAAATGTTCAGAAAACTAAGATCATGTCATCTGGTCCCAATACTTCATGACAGATAGATAGGGAAACAGTGGAAACAGTGTCAGACTTTATTTTGGGGGCTCCAAAAACACTGCAGATGGTGACTGCAACCATGAAATTAAAAGACGCTTGCTCCTTGGAAGAAAAGCTATGATCAAGCTAGACAGCATATTGAAAAGCAGAGACATTACTTTGCCAACAAAGGTCCATCTAGTCAAGGCTATAGTTTTTCCAGCAGTCCCGTATGGATGTGATAGTTGGACTGTGAAGAAAGCTGAGCACCAAAGAATTGATGCTTTTAAACTATGTTGGAGGACTCTTGAGAGTCCCTTGGACAGCAAGGAGATCCAACCAGTCCATCCTAAAGGAAATCTGTCCTGAATACTTACTGCATGTCTTTATTTTCCTGTGTGTCTCCTTTTCTACTCTCACAGACCACTTCTGACTCTGGTCTCCAAATGCATAATTTCCCGCTACAACAAGTAATTTTCTCACATCAGTGGGTGTTGTAGAATTTATTTCAGTTATGACACTATCTACCTGGAATTAGCATCAGATTCTATGGGTTAAAGGCTCAGTCCACAAGACTATTCCCCACTTCAGATGCCAATCTCTCAAGTACTCAAAACTTCTGTCTAACTTGGCTACAAATCAGAGGTTCCCATGACCTACTCACTCTTGGATTCAATTATTTGCTAGAGCAGCTCACAGGAATCAGGGAAACATGTTTATCAGTTAATTAAAGACTGATAAAGAATGCAGGTGAACAGCTAGATGAAGAGATACACAGGGTGAGGTCTGAAGCGTCCGGAGCATAGGAGTTTCTGTCCCAGTGGAGTTGAGATGCCACACCCTCCTAGTGTGGATGTGTTCTCCATCCTAGAAATTCTCCAGATCCTCTACTGTTCGGATTTTATGGAAGAGTCCTCATGTAGGCATTTTCAACTATTAACTTCATTTTTAGCCTCTCTTCCCTCTCTGCAGAACAGGGGTTGGGGCTGAACATTCCAACCTAATCATGATTTGGTCTTTCTGGTGACCAGTCTCCATCCAGGAGCCCACTTAGAATGTCTTATTAGAACAGAAGATGCTGTTAGTACTCATAGGAATTTATAAGGGTTGTAGGAGCTCTGTGTCAGAAATGAGGTAGAAGATCAAATATTGCAAGACATATTTCTATTTTTTTAAACATAATATTTAGTTTGTTGTATATAAATTATAATTTAATACATTAATTACAAAAACTAAATTATTAATTATTCTCCCTCATATAACTCAATGCATTCATATTTATTTTTATTTTAAAAAATCATTATATTCATTTCTCAATTTCCTTTCATCATTGGTGTGTTTCTAGAACCCCAAGCATTCTTACTAAATGTTTTCTTTGCACCCTTCTTTGTTTATACATACATTATATAAATGTTTATTAAATTTATATAACTTTATCATATATTAGATATGAATTTATTAAAATATTGCTCTTAATTTGCCAGCGGGAATTGACATCAAAAACTTATATCACCATGAAGTAGCTGAATATTATCCTATATTAAAAATAGTGTGAGAAAGTTCTTAAACATACACACAATTCAAAATATTGCTTTATGGTTCAATATTATCACTTAGGAAATTACTAGAGTTTTAGGAGCTCTGTGCCAGGAACTGGGGGCAGAGACCAGAATATATATATATCCTATTATGTTACAGTAAGGCTAGTGGGAACTGAAGTTGAAGAAGTCTGATCAATCTTATTATCACAGGAGTGAAGAAGATTATTAAGATGGTATAAATAATATAGATAGGGTAATCAAGGTTTACATTAAACAAAAATGGACAAATTTTTTAAAATGCCTCCTGTTAAAGCATTCTCAAAATAGAAAACAATAAGTTAACATTGTGTTAAAAAGAAAAAGAATGTGATGGTGATTCTAGGTATTAATATCTGATATAGTAGAAGCCTTGTTATTAATTATAATTTATTAAATATGTTTAATGTTCCAGAAACTTTTGATTTCTTGGGTTTTAATTTTCTTTTTTTTTTAATTTTCTTTTATTTTTAAACTTTACATAATTGTATTATGAAGTAATAAAGAGTTGTTTCAAAAATGAATGGGAGTTCAGAGAGCTTAGCTTCCACAATTGGTAAATAAAAGATGCAAATTTAAATCCAAAATATATGTTCTTCAGACCACACTACACTACTGCAAATCTATGTCCAACTCTTTGCAACCCCATGGACTATACAGTCCATGAATTCTCCAGGCCAAAATACTGGAGTGGGTAACCTTTCATTTCGCCAGGGGATCTTCCCAACCCAGGGATTAAACCCAGGTCTTCGCTATTGCAGGTGGATTCTTCACCAGCTGAGCTAAAGGGAAGCCTAAGAATATTGGAGTGGGTAGCCTTCCCCTTCTCCAGCAGATCTTCCTGACCCAGGAATGCAAACCAGGGTCTCCTGCATTGCAGGAAGATTCTTTACCAGGCAAATCTGTTAAGGCTAAGTGAATATGAAGAGATGGAAAGTAATCAGAGCAGGCATTCTTGGCTGTCTAGAAACCCTCTATTCCGATCTTTTTGCTCATTCCCAGTGAAATCCTAATTGTATTCTGGTATCCAGGCTCCTCAGCATGCATGGCTATGAGTTTTAAAGGAGATTAGAGAAAAACTCAATCATCAAGTTTCATTTCCCTCATCAGTGATAAATATAGACAAAAGTATATAAAGCATCTAGCTAATGAGGTAAGACAAAGTTCCTCTGGTGGGTCTCTGGGAAATCTTCCTTTGATGAGAGACACATAAGAAATCTTGGTCTTTTCTAGTAATGGTTGGAATTAACAGAATTGCATGGAAGTTACAGAGGCCCTGGAGAACTAATACAAGATGTACTAACCTAAGGATAAAAATGGCAGCTATATTGATAAAGTGGAAAATACTGAAGAAACTTGACTTCATTATAATGACATCAAGTCATTCTACTAGTCAACCATAGAACCACTCTTTCTTCTTATTATGTAGGGTAATATAGTTTTTAATGCTTATTTTATTTGTTTTTATAATCTCTAGCAAATGCATTCTTTCATTCATAGTGCACAGGAAGATATTAAACTCTTAATGAGCTTTCTTCTCAATAAAATAACCATAGTTATGATATTATATAAAATCATGGAGCATGGGTGACATTTTATAGAATTATTGAAAATGTACCTAATGGTACATCATTCAGTTCAGTTCAGTTCAGTTCAGTCGCTCAGTCGTGTCCGACTCCTTGTGACCCCATGAATTGCAGCAGGCCAGGCCTCCTTGTCCATCACCAACTCCTGAAGTTTACTCAAACTCATGTCCATCGAGTTGGTGATGCCATCCAGCCATCTCATCCTCTCTCATCCCCTTCTCCTTCGGCCCCCAATCCCTCCCAGCATCAGGGTCTTTTCCAATGGTAGATAATTAGAAATGTCTAAATACAGATAGTTCTCTTTTTGCATGGTTCTGCTATGCATGCATTTAAGTTACCATGGCTTAGTTTAAAAAAATAAAGCTTCTCAACTACATGATTAAAATTTGAGTTATCAAACTATATTAACTAAGGGTAATTGCATAAAGTACAACTTTGCTACAAACACTTCAGTCCACAAATTACTATGCAACTAATAGATATACATTATAATCAGAGACCAGCCACAACCCTTCTTGCAAATTCTGTTGGTGATTGGTCACTGTACAGCTCTTGGTTCATATATAGGTACACAATGGTGCAATTATGTTCCCATTTTGTCTCTGAATGATTAACACATATATTATAGATCTGGAAAATCTAAAGTGATAATTGGTCACTAAAGATAACAATGAAGCAAAGAAACAAAAATGGTAACACTGGAAGTGAAATTTGAGTTGAATGTCGACAAACTTATAGAATAAATTTCCTGTGAGAATGTGATACTGTTGCAGCTTGAGAGACTCTAGACACACAGCCTCAGGATTTTAGCAAGGGCAACCTTATTGACACAAATGAGGAAAGTGGTTGTGATGAAAAGAATGAATATGTCAGAAAGGAAGTGTCACTGGCAAAACATTCTTGGAGATACTTCACAACACTGAAAGCAAAAAGGATAAAATATTTGAACTGATAGAGTCTTAGAAAGGAGTATGACACTTCACCAAAAAATAGAAAAGATTCCTATTCTATTAGGTCATAAGATGAGAAAAAAGGACAAAAGCATTGTTCAAACAACTACTCTATAACTTTTTGCAAGAAAATAAAATAATTTGTCATGTTTCTGGTATTTCAAATTATAGTTCACTACATAAATATTAGTTTCACAATTTATCTTTTTAAATTATACATTTATAACCAACAGTAAAAGAGTTTTTAATATTTTGACAAAATTTTTAAAGATCACAGAACAATTTTATTTTCCCCATTTATAATTAAGATCACTTTGTACAGTGCCAGCTTGCATGGATATTTTTACAGTCTTATATTACCACACAAAATGAGGACTGTTTGTACTTCCAGAAGCCAATAAAAATTTCATTAGTTTTACTGTTTTCTATTACTGTTTAGAATAATTTAGAACATGCCTGTAATCAATCTCAAAAAAGATGCAGAATATTTTTCTTGTACTTAATAATTCTGCCATAAGATTATGTGAAGAAATGGCCCTGATAGTTGTCAACTAAGGCTTTAATGTTTCTAGTTGAACATAAACAATCTTCAGATGATAAAAAAAAATGATCAGGCAAGCTACTCTACAACTGTGGTGAATTGAAGCAGAAACAGGGACACTCTTAAAACACAACAATAATTATCTTCTTCCATCGTAACCTATAACCATTTTTACCAATGACAAACCTGTCCCCATCTTTGATTCTCTTCTATCCAAAAATACCACGAATCCCAGTTACCACATTTTTCTGGGTTACTGGTAGCATCCAGTTCAAAATAGGACCCTATTCCTTATGCTCTCCTTAGAATTACCCACCACAAGCTCAAATTCTATCATAGTCAACTCTGAGCTATTTCTCACTAAAATATCATGTTTTTCCTTTGATGTGCATTCACCCTGACAATTGCAAGTTCAATACATCTTACCTTGTTTTGACCATAGATATGTTCTTGGTGGCCTTTCCTTCAACAATTCCAAGTTGTACTGAGGTTTTAAATATAAAAACTGAAATACAACTGTTTGGCTAATTTTAGTGCAGTTACATACTGTGATAGATACTAAACGTTATTTTAGTAGTGGAAATATTCTTCAAATGAAGAATGAATTTAAGTAGGGATTTGGGGTATATTGGAGTATGGAGTATATTATAAAAATTTATTTTTCAAGTTAATGTAGTACTAAAGTAATGAATATTTTATTTTATTTTTGACAGACAAAATATTAATGATTATTCAATAAATTATTTATCAAGCAGCTACTAAGTATACTACTGATAAGAAATTGAGGTCATTATTAGCACAGTATTTGACCCCATGGAGATCTTTCAAATAGTAATAATAATACAAATATTGACATCTTCACACTGCTACATTCAAAATAGATAACCAATGAGGACCTGCTGCTGCTGCTGCTAAGTTGCTTCAGTCGTGTCCGACTCTGTGACCCCACAGACAGCAGCCCACCAGGCTCCTCCGTCCCTGGGATTCTCCAGTCAAGAGTACTGGAGTGGGTTGCCATGTCCTTCTCCAATGCATGAAAGTGAAGAGTGAAAATGAAGTTACTCAGTCATGTCCGACTCTTAGCGACCCCATGGACCGCAGCCTACCAGGCTCCTCTGCCCATGGGATTTTCCAGGCAAGAGTACTGGAGTGGGTCGCCAGTGCCTTCTCTGAATTAGGACCTACTGTAAAATAAAAAAGTAAACAAAAAATTTACACCATGCAGCCTACAGTTAAAGTCAGGTTGCCCCAAATATGCCATCTAAATTTCATGAAGATCTGTCTGGCTGTTTTTGCATGATACTCAGCCATTAAAAAGAATACATTTGAATCAGTTCTAATGAGGTGGATGAAACTGGAGCCTATTATACAGAGTGAAGTAAGCCAGAAAGAAAAACACCAATACAGTATACTAACGCATATATATGGAATTTAGAAAGATGGTAACAATAACCCTGTGTACAAGACAGCAAAAGAGACACTGATGTATAGAACAGTCTTATGGACTCTGTGGAAGAGGGAAAGGGTGGGAAGATTTGGGAGAATGGCATTGAAACATGTAAAATATCATGTATGAAACGAGTTGCCAGTCCAGGTTCAATGCACGATACTGGATGCTTGGGGCTAGTGCACTGGGAGGACCCAGAGGGATGGTATGGGGAGGGAGGAGGGAGGAGGGTTCAGGATGGGGAACACATGTATACCTGTGGCAGATTCATTTTAATATTTGGCAAAACTAATACAATTATGTAAAGTTTAAAAATAAAATAAAATAAAAAAAAAAGAATAATAGAAGCTGTATTTTTACTGTATAAATTTAGATTGTTGTACCTGATACATTTCTTTCTATTTGGCTGGCGGGGAGGAGGGGCGCGGGCAATGTACTTTTTAAAATTAATTTTTATTGGAGTATAGTTGATTTACAATATTTACCAGGTTGAAACTCACCCTGCTTTCTGCATGACAGGCCAGTGAATAGGAAATGAGGAATTGAAGCAAGGATTAGGACTAGCAGGCTGACCAAAAAATGGCAGACCAACATCTCAAAGTATCCATCTTATCAGGGATTGGATATCGGATTCTTTTATAGAACAGGGTTGGTGAGTTGAGAAAATAAGTAAAAAGGCCCATAACCTTACAAATATTTCCTAGATTGGCAAGCCTTAGGCAGGGAATTGTGTTAATTTCTTTCTTCCTGTCGCCATTCAAAGGTGGACGGGTCCTGAAAAAAGGCGCTTTGGTTTAACATTCAGACAGAGCGGGGCAGGGTTCCCCAGAGCAGGCCATTATGTATAAACAGTGTCCTTTTAGTGAACAAAAGCAACAGGAAGCAAAGGTTGGAGTAATAGAAAGATCCAACTCGGAGTCATAATTGGTTCTCCCTGTAACACGATTGTGTTAGTTTCTGCTGTACAGCAAAGTGAATCAGTTATATATATATACTATAAGAACCTACTATACAGCACAGGAAACTCTACTCTGTGCTCTGTATTGAAAGATATGGAAAAAGAATGGGATCCCATTCTTTTTCAGATTCTTTTTCCATATCTTTCAATACAGAGCACAGAGTAGAGTTTCCTGTGCTGTATAGTAGGTTCTTATAGTATATATATCTCAGTCCCAATCTCCCAATTCATCCTTCTCTTTAGATACTTAATATTTTAACTAATGAGCATATTTTCAGGCTTTTTTATAATTTGACCTTAGGAAAACAGAGAGTGAAAATATTACACATATTTACTCATACACATTGGAAAATATATTTATCACATAACACATAAAATTATATAACAAAATTATATAGGTAGATTATTATTTCATCTTTAGAGTAACACACTCTTAAATATTACTTATAGTGAATTTTTCATATTTGTCATTTATAGACCTCATTGCTCATATTTTAGAGACAATGATATATTTTCAATAAATGTTTTAGCTTTAAAAATTCAACTCTAGTGTTAAATTTTTGTCAATTCATATAGTTACAGTAGCCTCCACTTAATATAGTACATTTTTTATATAATACATAATTTTTCTCTGAAAAACATTGAAAAATGTTAGTATTTGTGTGTTAGAATGAATTTAACAATAAAAAGATTCCTTGTGCAAAAACAATATTGTTTCTTGAAGAAGACAATCTTACCATAGAAAAATTTAATTAATAAGAGAAATAACTTCATAAACATCAAGTAAGGGAAAATCTAAAAACAATCTGATTTTAAGATTAAAGAGATACACATTTTTGGTATCAAAAACAAGAAAAGTTCCCCCAAAATATAACTTTTGCTCACAGTTAAAAGCACAAAACATCAAAGCATCATCTTACTTTCCTGAATTCATGTATGTTATTAAGTACGGAAAAGTAATCATAGGATTACTATTTACTAACATATTGAACTAAATGCCCTGGGCAGCCTTGAACATTCCTTGTTTTATTTACCCATGATTATTGTTTAATATATGACCTCTTCTATTGCCATTTATATTTTCTTTATCTGTTTGCTCATTTGTATAGTTTTGCATTTACTCAGGAAATGCAAGTGGCTGATGAAACCATAAAACACTGTTCACCAATTGTAACTAATGAATGTAAGAGCTCACTGTGAAAGTGAGCAGGGTTATTGTTTTCTACAAGATACATAAATGCAAATACTTAAAAAGGAAATTGAAAATGTAGTTGTTAAGTGAAGCATGTTTCTGGAGGTTTTCTTTTGCAATGCCTTTCTGAAATATCTCTATATCAATCAAGATACCGGGCCTATTGAAATACATTAGATAGCATACTTCATGCAAAATATTATTATTTTTTGGCAGTGTTATTAATCTTTATTCCTTAAAGAGAATTTTGAAATGGATCCTTATGATAAAGTATTGGCCCACTTGAGAACACTACTTGATTCAGGGTGTTTCAGAAAATATTTTGACTAATTCTGAAGTTTATAGGAAAGCAAGTTAGATACAAATAATGTCAGACTATGAGGAAACCAGTAAGCATACGTACAAGCATTAATCTTTGCACTTACAGGAATTCAGTGCATCCACAATTAAGAACATCAGTTGTCATCCCTTCAAAGTTAACGTTGAACGAATATTCTTCCTTATAACAAAAATAGAGAACACATTTTATGTGGGTATTTAGATGATTAAATAAGATAATACAGGTAAAATAGTTTTTGACGAAAGTGGAGAGTGAAAAAGTTGGCTGAAAGCTCAACATTCAGAAAACAAAGATCATGGCATCCGGTCCCATCACTTCATGGGAAATAGATGGGGAAACAGTGAAAACAGTGTCAGACTTTATTTTTCTGGGCTCCAAAATCACTGCAGATGGTGACTGCAGCCATGAAATTAAAAGACACTTTCTCCTTGGAAGGAAAGTTATGTCCAACCTAGATAGTGTATTCAAAAGCAGAGACATTACTTTGCCAACAAAGGTCCATCTAGTCAAGGCTATGGTTTTTCCTGTGGTCATGTATGGATGTGAGAGTTGGACTGTGAAGAAGGCTGAGCGCCGAAGAATTGATGCTTTTGAACTGTGGTGTTGGAGAAGACTCTTGAGAGTCCCTTGGACTGCAAGGAGATCCAACTAGCCTATTCTGAAGGAGATCAGCCCTGGGATTTCTTTGGAAGGAATGATGCTGAGGCTGAAACTCCAGTACTTTGGCCATCTCATGGGAAGAGTTGACTCATTGGAAAAGACTCTGATGCTGGGAGGGATTGGGGGCAAGAGGAGAAGGGGACGACAGAGGATGAGATGGCTGGATGGCATCACTGACTCGATGGACGTGAGTCTGAGTGAACTCCAGGAGTTGGTGATGGACAAGGAGGCCTGGCATGCTGCGATTCATGGGGTCGCAAAGAGTCGGACACGACTAAGCGACTGAACTGAACTGAACTTACTCTCCAGTATTTTGACATATATGTATAGAATATCTGAGGATTTACCTAATCAATATGATGAGGTAAAACTAGTTCTAGCATTTTCAAATTTGATTAGTTGTCTGATAATTAGTTTAAAAGTTTCATAATTAAGTTCAGTAGTGAAGCTGGTCAAATGGATTGATGATAAAGATATGTCTTTTTACAGTGTCAGAGTTTATGAGAGTTGATGTGAGAATATAGCAGAAAGTATCACCAAAGAAAATTCACCTAGGACTGAGGTTTCCAGTTCTGCCTCATTCTGTCCCAATCTGTAGCTCACTTTTTCAATGGAAAAGTGAGCTCATTGCCAGCAGCACAATAGAAAGATGAAATATCAACCCAATGGTCTTTTGCAGAAAGAGAAAAGGTTTTATTTATTGAAAAGCAATCAAGCAAGGAGACCAAAGGCAATGCTTGTATCTGTCACCACATCAGTGGTTGACTGAGATATTTATGGGAGAAGGAGAGTAAGAGGAGGCTGGGGCTCAGAGATGATTAGTGATCTGTAAGTGCCAAGAGTTCTCTCCCAGGTATAACTACGCCTCATACCTCTTCATGGGTCACATGTGCAAATGTTACATACACACTTCAGTATGTAACATGCAGTGGAAGTTTGGCTTGTGACCTCTAAAGTTCACTGTCAGTCACCCTCGTCCCTCAGTGAGCCTGCGTGATGCTCAGGGGAAGTGGCTGTCAACAAGTTGTTCCCATATCTGTTGCTTCCCTGCAACTCAGCAAAACAAACTTGGTGATCTTGGTGCATGATTTAGTTTCTACATATGGGCCTTGTAAGTTACAGGGTACAGTTTCAGCTCTGAATATGCATTCAGGATGTAATACTGCCACTATGGAAACATAAAGGATCTTTCACAGTAGAATCCTACTTCCCTCTTACTGCAGAAAAACAGTATATTCAAAGGGATTACTTTGTTTTCTTGAGTTTCTTTGCCTTAGCTCCTAATGCCATTGATTTCAAAGAGGTAAATTTTTTATCAAAACTCCTAGGGTCTCTGAATTTCTATTTTAGATTCATCTGTGAATTTTTGTTCTGACATGTGACAATAAATACTAGTCTGTTCCATATAAGAGGCAGAATTGAAAAGCATCTTACAGTCTCTGATGATTAAATTAAAGCCTTTGATTAGGAGCAAATATGCTAGTTTGTTTAAAAGTCCCAATAAAGTTGAGTTTATACATTTGAAATTAACATTTGTCTCTAATCCTGTTGATCTTCCGACCTTGTTTGTGCTAAATATGGGTCTATTTTCAAGTTAATGCATAATTTTATACTCTGTAGACTTAAATTAAATGCCAAATAACTTCAAAAGCTAAAATTAATTGCAAAAATGAAAAGAAGACACACATCAAAGATTCATTTTTAAAGTTGATATCTACATAGCATTTTATATCCATTTAAAACTGTTAGCCTTCCTTATTTAGCCTCCCTTAACAATTAAAAGCTTGATATACTGCAAGAGTGCACTTGTGGGAAAAAATACTGTGCCTTATTAAATCCTTCTGCCCTGAATATTTTAAAATAAAAGTATGTAATGAAATTTGTTATATCCAATTTTTCTTCCTCAAGTTTAAAGACAATTTAGTCTTTTAAAGTGTAAAATAAATATCTAAAATTTTTATTGTGGCCTTTTTTAATGTTCATAAAAATAAAAAAATATAAACTGAACCAAGAATAGGTACTGTTGTGTTGACTATATATATATATATATATATATATATATATATAATAGTTTTAGATATTTAAATATTTATTTTCATGATTATAAGAGAATATTTTCAAGTAGAATTCTCAATCCTTAGGGACTATAATTACCTATATTTATAGAGGAACATTAAACTTCTCATTACTCACCTTCTTCAAAAAGTATAGAATATTTTTTAAACAAAAAATTATATTGATAAAAATATCCAAGAAGTTTAGTAAAGGATGTATACTTTTTGCCTGAATGCTGTTAAGTCTCAATATTTATGTGGTAGGAAAGTAATCATTAAACCATACACAAGCCCTTCTGTCCCTGTCCTTTTAAGTAAGACTTTTGCTTTAAGGCCTCTCTTGAGTTTCAAAAGGCTAACTCAAAGAGTTAATAATTAGGAAATTTTTTTTTTCTGAAATTAGTAAGCACGAGAAAACTGGAGAGGCTTTATTAATATATATTTCAAAAATAGATCTCAATGCAAAGAATATCATAGAGACATAAAAGAACATTCCATTATGTTCTTCCATAAAAGAACTTTTATGTTCCATAAAAGAACATTCCATTATGAAAGAGTGAAGCCATCAGGAAGACATTACTATCAGAAGTACCTATAGGCTTAGTAACAGATCTTCAAAATATAGGAAGCAAGCAAGGAAAAGAGATAAAGGGAAAAATAGACCAATCCAAAATCATACTTAGGGATTCTATTATAGTTTTTAATAGTCATGCATATTGTGTGTAATTAATAATGGCCTCTGGATATAAGAATTTTTCTCAATAAAATGATGAATTGGACTTAAAATATAAAACTCTGTAACAAAATACACTGATAAGAAAATGAAAACACAAAGCACAGGGTAGGAAAAAGTACCCCTGTTACTTATGTCTGAAAAGGCCTCACCACCAATATTTATAAAACTACAAATGAATAATACAGATACAAATAAGGTGCAAAAAAGAGTAGCCACTTCAGAAAAGCATATTTAGAAATGTCCAATAAATACATAAAACAGTGTTCAAAGTTAGTAGTTAATGGGAAAGTGCCAGTCATTTCCTAAACAGCTAAAAACCAGAGACTAAAAATTTGACAAAGATATAGAACAACTGAAGCTCTTCTATATTGTAGGTGAAAGTGTACAATGAAAAACTACTTTTGTATGTGTGTTTGGTATATGTGTGTAGCATTTACCTATAGTTAAACATGTAATTGGGCTTCCGTAGTGGCTCAGGCTGTAAAGAATCTGCCTGCAATGCAGAAGATCCGGGTTTGATCCCTGGGTTGGGAAAGTCCCCTGGAGAAGGAATGGCTCCCACTCAGTATTCTTGCCTGGAGAATTCCATGGACAAAGGAGCCTTGTGGGCTACTACAGTCCATGGATAGCAAAGGGTCAGACATGACTGAGTGACTAACACACAAACCTACAATTACTGTATATTCTATATTTAGCTATCTATCCAAGAGTAAAGAAAACATGCATACCCCTCCAAATGTGTACAATAGTAACATTTAGAAATGATTTTCTCATAATAGACAAAGACCAGAAACAACCCAAATGCCTATCAGCAGGTTAATGGATAATCAAAGTGTGCTTTAGTCAGTGGGATAGTGCTCAGCTATAAGAAGGAACAAACTGTTGACAAAAATAAAAAGATAAACTTCAGACAGTGGTTTTGAGCAAATGGAATAACAAATATATGAGTATATATAGGAACATACAATATTCAGAATACTAATAATATGCAATATGAATGAACTTTCCAGGTGGCAATAATGGTAAAGAACACACCTGCCAGTGCAGGAGTCAGTATGAGATATGGGCTCGATTCCTAGGTCAGAAAGATCCCCTGGAGGAGGAAATGGCAACCACACTTGAGTATTCTTGCCTGGAGAATCCCAAGGACACAGGGGCCTTCAAACTATGGTCTGTAGGGTTGCAAGGAGTGGAACAAGACTGAAGTGGACTGAGCACGCATATATAATATGCATGAAGTTTATAAAACAGACAAGACACAGATATAGTGATTGAATTTAGATTGTTGATTTCCTTGAAGCTGGTGATTGATAATAGTGCTCCATCAGAAGAACTTTCTGCAGTAATAAAAATGTTCTCTTGTTTTGAGTAGTAGTTAAATTGTTAAAAATATTTTTGTTGATTTGTTGAAAACCTTTAAATGGCAGACTTAGAATGCATTTTATTGCATGTGAAGTGTACTTTAAGAAAGTCTATTTAGAATAAAACAAAACTGTAAATCATAGGAGACTCAATATCAATAGGCAAAAATACTATAAAATAGAAAAAAACATTAAAAATATTAAAATGCTTAAAACCTAAGAATGTAAGATAAAAATTTAATATTTTATTGTTAAATCTTTTAACAAAAAGTTTTTTATTTAAGTTTATTAAAATAACTTCTTATTTCTGTTTTCTTTAATACTAGTGTTCCTCTTAGAGTATATCCTTTACTCAGAGAACTCCCTTTATATTGTGTATATTTTTTCTCTCTGCTGTTTCCATGTTGTATACATCTTTATAAAATGAAAAGTATCCTTGGAGGCTTTATAATCCAGCATTGTGCTTTCAGGCAGGGCCACCAACTGAGCCACTGAGACAGATGGTTGTCTGGCTTATTCTTACTGATGTTCAGAGAAAGACATTATATAAATTCCCTTGGTAGTGTATTTTTGTGTTTAAACAACTCTTAATGTCAATAAGTTGTTTCTTACAACTAACCTGAAATTCCCTTTCTTAAACATGAGTTTCAAATGCTTTTGTTTTATTCTCAGTGGAGCAAGAGAACAGATGGGCAGTAACTTCCTTTGAAAAACTTTCGAACACTTGAAGACAGTTGCTAACAAGACCCCTTATTTGATCTTAAATTTAATCATCCCAGTTCACATAATGGAATAGATGAATGTTATATCAAGTTCATCTAATGTAATACCTAACAGTTTATGGGTAGGAAATGTAAGATGTTCAATTAATACAAATTTTAATGTCAACAAACATGTTAATAATATTTGTAAATAATGCTTTTTGGAAATTATAATTATTCGTTACCATATTAATATCTTACACAAACTCAGTATAAAAGAGTCTATATTTGCTTATCAAAATATTTTCATTTTATTCCTCAATTACCCTCCCTTTTACTGTAGCTCACTAATTAATACTCACTAATGCAGAACACTATGCATATGACATTCTAATTTTTTTCATTACCTTTCTTTAGAAAATTTAAAAATGCTAAATAAAGTCTCTCAAAGCAGTGACAAGCACATAGTTCTTTAAATATAAAATTTGAGTATATTTGGGAAATAGCCTGCTTTATAGATATATCTATAGAATAACAATCTTAAGAATAGCCAGAAGCATTAAACAAATATGTTAAAAATAATGTATCACATCTTCAGGAAACTACTGTGGCACACAGGAAAAAATGTCTGGAACACAATAAAATATATCAAAGCATAAGGGAAACCAATATATTTCCCAAAAATATATTTCCAAAAATTAATTATTAATAATTACTAATGTATTAGTAAATAGTACAAAGATACAGATATAACATTAATGGAATGTCTGATTATGACTTCTAAATAACTGCAACTAAATATTTCAGTAATTAAGTTATCAGATGAAAATTCTAGGGTAAATAACTGGAAACTGTTCAAGTGGATCCAATATAATTTATAAAATGGAAAAAAAACCATGAAATTATATGTTTATAAATAGTTTTTATTTCTTAGCTCTTCTTCTGTTATTTCCCATCATTTTGTCTTTCTGAACTCCAGTGTAGAAGTTTTATACCATGCAGTTTCTAATTCTGTTTCTTTAGCTGAATTTAATCTGCTATTAAACCCCATCAAGCATGTTAAATATTTTTGCAGTTAGGTTCCCCAAAGAAAAGGAGGCATTAGGTCATTATTTCAAGAATTGCTATAAAATTTAGCAGCATTAAATCACCCCCTTGACCCTCATGCAAACATTGAACACAGATACATGTAATGACACCAAATTGTATCATATTAACCTTTAAAGTCCAGAAGAGATGGAAAATCGTAAAAGCAGCCAGAGGCAGAAAAAATACACTGTATATTCAATGGAATAAAAACAAGAATATGAGCTGATTTCTCATTGAAAAAAATCTCCATTTTTCTCCATTTTCAATCCCAATATAAAATGGGATTGGTTTCCCTGGTGGCTCAGATGATGGATTCTGCCTGCAATGTAGGAGACCCAGTTCCATCCCTGGGTGAGGAAAAAGCCCTGGAGAAGGAAATGGCAAGCCACTCCAGTATTCTTGCTCTGAGAATCCTATGGACAGTGGGGTCCATGGGGCCGCAAAGAGTTGGACATGACTGAGTGACTAACACATACACACATAAAATGAGATATTTAAATGAATGTGCTTTAAGGAGATAGCTGTTAAACTAGAATCAACACTGAGTCAAAATGTATTTCCTTTTTTGAAGACATTAACATAGTACAACTATGAGAATGTATTC
Organism: Bos taurus; assembly: GCF_002263795.3. Lineage (NCBI taxonomy): Eukaryota > Metazoa > Chordata > Mammalia > Artiodactyla > Bovidae > Bos > Bos taurus. The sequence goes on along the minus strand of NC_037344.1, from coordinate 23,634,775 downwards.
AACATTATTTAAAAACTCTTCTTCTAGTAAAAGAAATTATTCCTTTAGAAGGTTTATGATGCAGGAAGAAATGACTAGAAAATGTAAAATGAAGACAATGATAAATATGGTAGCATATTTAATTGATTACTGACTATATAAAAATGACATAAAGAAAAGGCTAAATTCAATATGAAATTAATACATAAAATAGCAATATATGTTGGGATAGGATAAATAAATGTTAAGTGTTCCAATTACCCCTTGCATTGTCCAGAAAGTGGAGTAGAATTTTATATAATATTTTAATAAAAGAAAAAGAAACTATTGAGATTTCTAGGGTAAGCACTTCTATAGTAGTAAGTTCAATTCATATCAGTTCAGTCGCTCAGTCGTGCTTGACTCTTTGTGACCCCATGAATCGCAGCATGCCAGGCCTCCCTATCCATCACCAACTCCCGGAGTTCACTCAGACTCACGTCCATCGAGTCAGTGATGCCATCCAGCCATCTCATCCTCTGTCGTCCCCTTCTCCTCCTGCCCCCAATCCCTCCCAGCATCAGGGTCTTTTCCAGTGAGTTAACTCTTTGCATGAGGTGGCCAAAGTACTGGAGTTTCAGCTTTAGCATCATTCCTTCCAAAGAAATCCCAAGGTTGATCTCCTTCAGAATGGACTGGTTGAATCTCCTTGCAGTCCAAGGGAATCTCAAGGGTCTTCTCCAACACCACAGTTCAAAAGCATCAATTCTTTGGTGCTCAGCCTTCTTCACAGTCCAACTTTCACATCCATACATGACCACTGGAAAAACCAAGCCTTGACTAGACAGACCTTTGTTGGCAAAGTAATGTCTCTGCTTTTGAATATGCTATCTAGGTTGGTCATAACTTTCCTTCCAAGGAGTAAGCGCCTTTTAATTTCATGGCTGCAAACACCATCTGCAGTGATTTTGGAGCCCAAAAAAATAAAGTCTGACACTGTTTCCATGTTTCCCCATCTATTCCCCATGAAGTGATGGGACCAGATGCCATGATCTTTGTTTTCTGAATGTTGAGCTTTAAGCCAACTTTTTCACTCTCCACCTTTACTTTCATCAAGAGGCTTTTTAGTTCCTCTTCACTTTCTGCCATAAGGGTGGTATCACCTGCATATCTGAGGTTATTGATATTTCTTCCAGCATCTTGATTCCTGCTTGTGTTTCATCCAGACCAGCGTTTCTCATGATGTACTCTGCATATAAGTTAAATAAACAGAGTGACAATATACAGCCTTGACCTACTCCTTTTCCTATTTGGAACCAGTCTGTTCTTCCATGTCCAGTTCTAACGCTTGCTTCCTGACCTGCAAACAAATTTCTCAAGAGGCAGATCAGGTGGTCTGGTATTCCCATCTCTTGAAGAATTTTCCACAGTTTTTTGTGATCAACACAGTCAAAGGCTTTGGCATAGTCAATAAAGCAGAAACAGATGTTTTTCTGGAACTCTCTTGCTTTTTCGATGATCCCCAAGATGTTGGCAATTTGATCTCTGGTTCCTCTGCCTTGTCTAAAACCAGCTTGAACATCTGGAAGTTCATGGTTCATGTATTGCTGAAGCCTGGCTTGGAGAATTTTGAGCATTACTTTACTAGCATGTGAGATGAGTGCAATTGTGTGGTAGTTTGAGCATTCTTTGGCATTGCCTTTCTTTGGGATTGGAATGAAAACTGACCTTTTCCAGTCCTGTGGCCACTGCTGAGTTTTCCAAATTTGCTGGCATATTGAGTGCAGCATTTTCACAGCATCATCTTTCAGGATTTGAAATAGCTCAACTGGAATTCCATCACCTCCACTAGCTTTGTTCATAGTAATGCTTTCTAAGGCCCACTTGACTTCACATTCCAGGATGTCTGGCTCTAGGTCAGTGATCACACCATCGTGATTATCTGGGTCATGAAGATCTTTTTTGTACAATTCTTCTGCCTCCTCTTCTTAATATCTTCTGCTTCCGTTAGGTCCACACCATTTCTGTCCTTTATTGAGCCCATCTTCACATGAAATTTCCCTTGGTATCTCAAATTTTCTTGAAGAGATCTCTAGTCTTTCCCATTCTGTTGTTTTCTTCTATTTCTTTGCATTGATCACTGAGGAAAGCTTTCTTATCTCTTCTTGCTATTCTTTGGAACTCTGCATTCAGATGCTTATATCTTTCATTTTCTCCTTTGCTTTTCACTTATCTTCTTTTCACAGCTATTTGTAAGGCCTCCTCAGACAGCCATTTTGCTTTTTTGCATTTCTTTTCCATGGGGATGGTCTTGATCCCTGTCTCTGTACAATGTCACAAACCTCTGTCCATAGTTCATCAGGCACTCTATCAGATCTAGTCCCTTAAATCTATTTCTCACTTCCACTGTATAATCATAAGGGATTTGATTTAGGTCATACCTGAAAGGTCTAGTGGTTTTCTCTACTGTCTTTAATTTAAGTCTGAATTTGGCAATAAGGAGTTCATGATTTGAGCCACAGTCAGCTCCTTGTCTTGTTTTTGTTGACTGTATAGAACTTCTCCATCTTTGGCTGCAAAGAATATAATCAATCTGATTTTGGTGTTGATCATCTGGTAATGTCCATATGTAGAGTCTTCTCTTGTGTTGTTGGAAGAAGGTGTTTGCTATGACCAGTGCATTTTCTTGGCAAAACTCTATTAGTCTTTGTCCTGCTTCATTCCATATTAAACTAATATTATAATTAACAAGTTAACAGGGTTTTCCAGGTAGTTCAGAGGTGAAGAATCTTCCTGCCATTGCATGAGATGCTGGAGATTAGAGAAGTAGGTTAGTTCAACACTTGCATCAGGAAGATCCCCTGGAGGAGAAAATGGCAATCCATTCCAACATTCTTGCCTGGAAAAAAATCCATGGACAGAAGAGCCTGGCAGGCTACAGTCCATGGGGTTGCAGTGACTTGGACTTAACTGATCACAGGCGTGCATAGATACAGCTATGTAGACTACATACTTCAACTGAAAGATAATAAGAGATTGGATAAAATAGTTCTATATTGATTTCAAGAAATAAATATGTGGATAAGGACATTTTGAAATGGAAAAAATAGGAAAAAAACATTTATAAAAAGAAAACTTGCATTCCAAATTGTTAATATGTTAATTAAGCTCTAATGATAAAGAATATGTTGGAAATAATTCATTAAGACATGATGATTAGAAAGATGAGTGAAACAAGTAATTATAGATTTATCTGCATTTAATAATGTAGATTAAAACTACAAAAAGTAAAATCTAACAAACAAGATAAAGCAAATCCAAAGATATTGTGAAATACTAACCTTTCAGTAAATGATAAAAAGCATGCAACAATTCTATGAAACTTATGACAAACATGAGTAAAAATTAAGCTGAATTATTTGCTTCTTTTTTAAAAGTCACTGGGAATGTTTCCCATAATTGATCAACTGTTGTGTCATGAAGCCATCCTAAAGTGTTTCAAATTATTTAAATCATTTATTGTATTTTTTAGTGGCTAGATTTTGAAAACAAAGTTAGAAAAATTATTCATATTTTGAAATTGTGCAATGCATGTACTACTAATATGTAGAACAAAAGAGAAATAACAAAGTTTGTAAGGAAATATGTTTAACTGAATGATATTTAAAATGCCGTGGATTAAAAATTTTAAATGAAGCGAATACTCTGCTTAGAGGGAATTTTAGGGAAAAGCTGAAAATCAGTAAGTATTTATCCAAAAATTTTAGGGAAAAAACACATAGAAATTCAAAGAAAGTGAAAGGAAAAAAATAATTGAGATGGAAAGATATAATACTGATACATAAATAGAAAATTAGTAAGCAGTATTTAAAATCAATATGACTAACAATTTAGAAAAATCATGATTCTCTCAACTGATGCAGAAAAATAATGTGATAAAATTCAACATATATTTATTTGAGTTTTTAAAAAAAAGCACTAAGAAGAAAAGGCAGCCTCCTTAATCTAATGAAATATGTCTTCAATAAACCTCAGCCAATGGCATAAATGTTGAAAACCTACTACTTGATTTCTGCTTAATATTATTCTGGAGATCTTGAACAATAAAATAAGGCAAGAAAATATTTTTGTGCATATTGTAAAGGATGAAAAACTGCATTGTTTACAAATGAGGTGGTTATGTACTTAAAATATTTTAAAATTACAGATCTGACGTTAGAATTAATAACTGAATGTACCAAGTTTGTTAGGTACAAGTCAGTATACAAACTGAAATGGCTTTCCATATATAAACAGCAAAAGAGAAAATGTATTTTTCAAATGATACAATATAAAGAATATCAAAGGCACTTAAGAATTCAGACAGTATAGCACATAATACATTTAACAAAAGATGAATCAAGAAAAATATGAAACAATTTTAGGAAAAATTATATAAAATCTAAATTAATGAGGGATAAACCAAGTCATTATGTTAGAAGACTCAATTATCAGTTATAAAAAAGAATAAAATAATGCCATTTGCAGTAACGTAGATGCACTTAGACATTGTTATACTGAGACAATTAAGTCAGACACAGAAAGACGAATATCATATGATACTGCTTATATGTGGAATCTAAAAAAAAGGATACAAATGAACTGATTTACAAAAGAACTGTAGAGTCCAGATGTAGAAAACAAATTTATGGTTACCAGGAATTGAAGGGGGAGGAATAAATTGGGATGTTGGTATTATCATATATACACTATTATATATAAAATAAAAAACTGATAAGAACCTACTATATAGCACAGGGAATTCTACTCAATACTGTGTAATAGCCTGTATTGAAAATCTAAAAAAGAGTGTATATATGTGCAATTATAACTGATGCACATCGCTATACACCTGAAACAAGCACAACATTGTAAATTAATTATACTCCAATGTATTTTAAATGTAAATGTATTTCCAATGTATTTCCAATGTAAATTAAATATACTCCAAAAAAATATTTTTTTTTAAAGTAAAAGAAAATAAATAAATGAGAGAACTGGGGACAAAAATTACAGGGACTAAAATTACAAATAAAAATATTAAACATTCCACCCACAAACAAGTTATTATCTACAAAAATGCAAGCTTTATGAATGCAGGAAATTTTTCATTAACTGCTATACTCTTAGCCTCTAGAAGAGTTTCTGAAACCAGGCAGTTGCTTAATATTTGTTGAATGAAAAAAATGAGTATTTTCCTTTCACTTTTCTTCTGTTTATATATTATTTCCTGAATATTTCCCTATTAGTGAGATCTCATAGATATTCTGTATGCTTTTCTAAAGTAATAATTTAGAATATTTTTCTTATTTATATATTAATCTACTTGGAATAGTTTACAATATGATGTGAAATAAGAATTCAACTGTCTATATATATATATACATTTACATATGATATATGTATGTTTTATGTATATATATGTATTATTATGTGATAGATATTCACTATCCATGCACAATTTTATGATTTGTGGTGCCTCTTCAAAAATATCATATGTGACATATAACAAATAATTAAATGTACCTATGTATCTATATCTGACCTATTCTCTGTCTTAACCATTTACAGATTTTACGTTTGTCAAAATTATATGCTTAGTTCTATACTAGTCTCTCCTTTGTTAGGTATGTTCTATTCCTATCTTCTTAAAATTGCCTTGGTTTTCAATGTGAATTTTGTAATCACTTTGCAAGTTCTGTGATAATATCTCATTGATGTATTGACTAGATTGGAACTGGATTTACTGGTTGTCCTTACAACTCTGGATCTCTCTAATTATAGACATTCTATTTTTTTTCTTTAATAATACTCTACAAATTTTTAAATAAAAGTCTTACCCAACTTGAGTTGCATTCATTCTTTTTGAGGACTCCCCTGATGACTCAGATGGTAAAGAATCCACATGCAATGTGGGAGACCTGGATTTGATCCCTAGGTTGGGAAGATCCCCTGGTAGAATGCATGGCAACCTACTCCAGTATACTTGCCTGGAGAATCCCCATGGACAGAGGAGGCTGGCAGACTACAGTCCATGGGGTCACAAAGAGTCGGACATGACTGAGCGTTTAAACACTAGCACAAGCATGTTTTTTTGATGTTCAATCACTCATTTGTGACCGACTCTTTGTGATTCAGTGGACTGCGGCATGCTAGGCATCCCTGTCTTTCACCATCTCCTGGAGCTTGCTCAAACTCATGCCCATTGAGTCAGTGATGCCATCCAGCCATCTCATCCTCTGTGGTCCCCTTCTCCTCCTGCCTTCAATCTTTCCCAGCATCAGAGTCTTTTCTGAGTCAGCTCTTTGCATCAGGTGGCCAAAGTATTAGAGCTTCAATTTCAGCATCAGTCCTTCCAATGAATATTCAGGATTGATTTCCTTTAGGATTTTCTGTCCAAGGGACTCTCAAGAGTCTCCTCCAACACCACAGCTTAAAAGCATCAGTTCTTCTGCATTCAACCTTCTTTATGGTCCAACTCTCACATGCATACATGACTACTGGAAAAACCATAGCTTGATTAAATGGACCTTTGTTGGCAAGTAATGCTTCTGCTTTTCAATATGCTCTCTAGATTTGTCATAGCTTTTCTTCCAAGGAGCAAGCATGTTTTAATTTCATGGCTGCCGTCACCATCTTCAGTGATTATGGAGCCCAAGAAAATAAAGTTCAACACTCTTTCCAAATTTTACCATGTCTATTTGCCAAGAAGTGATGGGACTGGATTCCATGATCTTCATTTTTTGAATGTTGAGTTTTAAGCTAGCTTTTTCAGTCTTTTCTTTCACTTTCACCAAGAGGTTCTTTAGTTCCTCTTCACTTTCTGCCGTAAGGGTGGTATCATCTGCATATCTGAGGTAATGATGTTTCTTCCAGCAATGTTGATTCCAGCATGTGCTTCATCCAGCCTGGAATTTCTCGTGATGTACTCTACATATAAGTTAAATAATCAGGGTGACCATGTACAGCCTTGACACTCCTTTCTCAGTTTTGAACCAGTCCATTATTCCATGTCCAGTTTTGTTGCTTCTTGACCTATATACAGGTTTCTCAGGAGGCAGGTAAGGTGGTCTGGTATTCCCATCACTTTAAGAATTTTCCAGTTTGTTGTGACCCACACAGTCAATGGCTTATCATAGTCAATGAAGCAGCAGTGGACGCTTTTCTGGAATTCTCTTGCTTTGTCTGTGATCCAAAGGATGTTGGCCATTTGATCTCTGGTTCCTCTGCCTTTTCTAAATCCAGTTTGAACATCTGGGAGTTCTTGGTCCATGTACTGTTGAAGCCTAGCTTGGATAATTTTGAGAATTATTTTGCTAGCATGTGAAATGAGTGAAATTGTGCAGTAGTTTGAACATTCTTTGGCCTGAATCTTTTAGCAGATGTTATTTATATTTTGAAATTCATAAGCATCCCAACTAACATCAGAAACAATCCAAATATATATGTGTGCTGTTATTCTGACTGGATATCCGAGTCATTGAAATAGAGCATGAGTTGAATATAAATTCCATATGGATTTGATAAGATATTCAAAAATTTTGGTTGCTTCTTGGTAATACAGTTGTTTATATAGAAACTTCAACATAATCTATGAGCCACCAGAAATAAAAAACAATTTAATAAGATTAGTGAATAAAAATGTGTGGTACAATATTAATAATTTCCCTATACAGCAGTGATAACCAAGTAGAAAAAATAAGACACAAGAAACCAGGCACAATGTTCTCTTTGCTTTCTCTTATAAACTATGATGTAATCCATATAAGGGTGTGTATAATTTTAATGATTTTCTTTTGTATTGAGAATTTTTGTGCATATTCAAGTATTTCTTAAGCTCTGGAGATATCTGATAACTATTTTTATTTTAATATGTCATGGTTTGACTCAAAATCAGTCGGAATGTTATGTCCCTAACTCCTGTAAAGTGAAGTTAGTCACGTAGTCATTTCTGACTCTTTGTGACCGTATAGATTATAGCCGCAAAGCTCCTCTGTTCATGGAATTCTCCAGGCAAGAATTCTGGAGTGGGTTGCTATTTTCTCCTCCAGGGGATCTTCCTGACCTAGAGGTCAAACCCAGGTCTCCTGCATTGCAGGCAGATTCTTTACTGTCTGAGCCACCAGGGAAGCCTATTATCCTTTCTTTCATTATTTTATGTTGTTGTCATTTCTATTTGCATTTTTGTAGGTAGTTTCAGTTCTCCATCATTATGTTAATTCCACTTTCTACTGTTAAAATTCTGTTGTTGTACCTCCAATGTAGCTTTTAATGCTGGCATCATTATTATTTTGAAGGGAAAGGACTTTGCAGTCCTGTTTATCCCAGTTCTTGTTCCGTTGAAAAAGTGTGTTGCTCAGTCATGTCTGACTCTTTGTGACTCCATGGTTGCATAAATACTATTTTGTCACTTTGAATGAATCAAGAAATGTATTAGAACTAGTTCCCTTAAATATCATTTCTTGTTGGTTTTTGATTTCTACTTTCAATCTCAACTTTCCTATTTATATCTTCTCCCTTTTTTCACAGAATAATGCCACACCATTATTAATCATATTCACTTTCCTACATAAATAAGTTTTTATTATAAATAAACTTATTTTATAGACCAGAGATTGAAACAAGGGCCCCAGCAGTGGGAGCTCTGAGCCAAACCCTTCCCTTCTTCAGGGGATCTTCCCGACCCAGTGATGGAACCCAGGTCTCCTGCATTACAAGCCATTTCTTTACCATCTGAGCCACCAGAGAAGCCCTCCTAACCACTGGACCTTCAGGGAATTCCCTCATAGTCCTATATTTCTTCTCACTCTTCAGGGAAGTCTTTTCAGTCTCTTAGTTTTCTGCTTTCCCAATACTGTTTATGTATGAGTGGTATATTTTCTCTTTAATTCACCACAGAACAAGGAGCTTTCAACCTTGAGAGACTGTGTATCATCATACAGGATGTCTATGTTGCCATGGATCCATTTTGTTATCCACATTTGTACTGGTACAATAATTTTTTCAGATGTTCACAGAAAAGTACTTTGAAGGGTACAGCGTTTCTTTCCCACATCTGGCAAATATCTAGTTTCTTTACATTTGCCAATGTGAGATACAATTTAATCTTAGCTCTACCACTTTTTTCATTAAAAAGCACATCATATATAGAGCATAGAGGTACACCTGTTTTAAACCATTTGGACTCCTTAAACACTACATTTTTATAAAGCACAGCATATCTTACTTAGTAATGTAACCTTTGATGTCTCCTCATTGAATCTAGTTTATTTAACCTAGGAATTTAATTATGACACCTTAAAAGTCAGGTGGACAAACAGTTTTCAGAGTTTACAATCAGTTCATAATCTTCCCAATTAAAGTAATGGGTGGAGTCCAAGGATGAGGTTCAAGGCAGTAAAGAAAATGGGGTGATCACATCACCCAGGTCTTGGGTAACTTCTTATTTTTCATTAGTACAGCATAGAAATTTTCAATTACTTACTTTTTAGTCCAATCTTGTAAATACCACAGTTAGTAAAAACAGCTCCTAGATATTGGGAGTTGATTGTTTACAATTATTTTAAAAGACATCATATAGAAATTTTATATTTTCTTTGAATTGTGTATCTTTTTTGGGGATGTTGGGAAAGGCTGTATCAGGGATTCCAGTTACATGCCATGCTAAATGTACAATCCTGAGACTGATTTTACATTGAAATGTTAACACACTTAGAGTAAAATATTAAGCAATAGGAGAGATTTTCTGAATAGATATTTAAAATCTTTCGCCTTCAATTCTGTCTCCGGTATTTGATTTTCAGATCAGGCACTGATAATCAACAGTTACAGTGAATACCCAATCTGAGACTCACATTGCACAGAGAGTGATAGAAATAGATAAAGACTGACAGAAAGAAAGGGAGAAAGTGACAAAGATGAACACGAAGAATAATTTACTTGGATATATAGACTATTCATTCTAAAATAATAAGAGTAGATAGAGGGAACAAAGCTATCTTGTTCTACTTAATCATTCTAAATATATTTCAGTGTAAGACTCTAACATAGGCAGATTTTAAAATAGTTAGGAGCTATACTTAAAAACAAAGCAAAAACCTTTCTAATTAGTACTGAATATTTCTTTTTTCCTTCGAAGTATGAATGACATTCTTTTGCTGAAGAAAGCTCAGTAACATGTCACATATGATTTAAAAAAGGATCTGTATGACATTCTAGCCAACAGTAATGTAGACTTCTATGTTCAGTGTCCTAGCTAAAGAGAGAAACTGCTCACTAGAAAAAAATATATTTTTTCCTTACTATTAAAAAAGCCCCTCAGAAATTGAACTATGGGAATTTTTAAAATATGAAATATATCTAATTAAAGAAAGTATTCACTTAACTTTATTGCAATAATAAGGTTATTGATGTAATTGTTCATGGTTATTACTGAAACAATGTAAGATTATACAAAGGCAACTTTTTCTTTGAGTCTACTAGGTACATTCAGGAGGCTGAACAAGAGGTAACTTAGTGTTGGCTTCATATTGATAAAAAGTTTTGCATTTCATGTTTTGACTTTCATAAATTTGCTTTTGGGAACTGGTTAGGGTCACAGTTTTTGCTTCTGTTTTTTAAAAAATAAACACTTTCAAAGCACAATTATTTACTATGACCATGCTTAATGGAAGGTGTGGAATAATTTTATGATTATTATTTTCCTTATGAAAGAACTCAAAGCTTTATGGCTCAATAGCACTATTGGTTCACCTCAAGTTGGTACCTGTTCAAGTCAAATTCTCAGATCCATCTAGTTGCTTAGAAAGGACCAAACAAAACAAAGCCACTGAAGTTATCTACATCAGACAGACAGACAGAAAGACAAAGTACCAGCTTGTAGACTCTCTTTTTCGTTTTTTCACATACAAAAAAGAAGAAACTAATAAATGTGTTATTTTTGGTTATTAAAAATAGACATAAATATTTTAAATATATATTTCTGCAATTAAAGAACTTGGTTCTGATTTAAATAGAATTAGTTATTTCATGTATATAAATATAATATGTACATACATATGTAATATAGTTCTCAAAGATTTTATGTAAATACCAATTCTATTCAGATTTCAAAATTGTATTTATTTTAAATATTTTAATATATTAAATCATAACTTCAGCTTCAAATGAATGTTAAAAATTATTTATAAAAATCAGTAAAGAAAAGAGATTCATTTGATAAACTAAATTAACATTCTTATTTAATATTCTTATTTAACAAATAATTGATGATTACTTCCTAATATAATGGCCACTGATTGTTGTTCCATTAAAAACAAAAATAACAAAAAAGGGTAATTTCAATAGTTACAATGCTTATGATATATCTGGTTGTTGATTACCAAATGTATTTTGTAGTACAGGTCAGAATAAATCCAACAAAATTTATTAATTTTTGAGAAAATATTTCAGTGATTTTATTAACTTCAATTGCATAATTAACTACATATAGTAGATTATTAATATATGTAGACTGTAATATATGTTCAAATCTGTTGAACACAGATTTATAAAAATCTACATAATATTGTGATTGAAAATCTTTGCTTATTCTTAATTTCTAAATGATTTAATACAGTGAGACTATTTTATTTTTTAAATGTAAATTCAGGAAGGTTGATTAAAAATTGATTTACATAGGTTTTCTAAATGAGATAAACAGACTAAGATCATTTATACCTAAGAACCATGCAAAAATTTTGTATTCATATTTGAATAATTTAAAAATAAATATGTCAAAATATCCCACTTTAGGAATAAATAAAAGAGAAAGATTTCTATTTTGTAACTACTAAAAGTTATCTTAAGTTAGACTAATTCTTAAATGACAGCTTGAATACTTAATAAATCTATCATTAGACTACTATAGTTATTATAATGGTTGAGTATCTAAATTAAATTTTTTTACATTACAAATCTTTGCTAACAATCATCGAACTAGGTCCATATGTAAACACTGCCTTTGTGTTTATAATTCCTTTTAGGATTTTGTTCATCTCATCTTGGACTATTTCAAAACATAAATAAATCCTCATTATACCTTATTAACAATTTGAGAACATAATACATCAATACAAAATAATAAGTAACCATTTTAATTTTTTCCTTTATGGTTCAGAATTGTAAAAGAAAATACTAGTATCATTTAGAAAATTTAACAAACTAAAGTTTAATATATTCATTAAATTTTTCTGTGCTTAAACCAATAAAGTTCTGCTGCTAAGTCACTTCAGTCGTGTCTGACTCTGTGAGACCCCATAGACAGCAGCCCACCAGGCTCCCCTGTCCCTGGGATTCTCCAGGCAAGAACACTGGAGTGGGTTGCCATTTCCTTCTCCAATGCATGAAAGTGAAAAGTAAAAGTGAAGTCACTCAGTCGTGTCCGACTCTTTGCAACCCCACGGATTGCAACCCACCAGGCTCTTCCGTCCATGGGATTTTCCAGGCAAGAGTACTGGAGTGGGGTGCCATTGCCTTCTCCAAATAAAGTTCTAATACTCTAAAAATTATAGCAGACAATATTTATTTTCCCATTCCTGTGGAATAGTTAAATTGTAGCTTCGGAGAAGGCGATGGCACCCCACTCCAGTACTCTTGCCTGGAAAATCCCATGGACAGAGGAGCCTGGTAGGCTGCAGTCCACGGGGTCGCAAAGAGTCGGACATGACTGAGCGACTTCACTTTCTCTTTTCACTTTCATGCATTGGAGAAGGCAATGGCAATCCACTCCAGTGTTCTTGCCTGGAGAATCCCAGGGACAGGGGAGCCTGGTGGGCTGCCGTCTATGGGGTCGCACAGAGTCGGACACGACTGAAGCGACTTAGCAGCAGCAGCAAACTGTAGCTTTGTGTGAAATGACTGGATAGTTTTTAGGGGAATATTTTTACCTTTCGTGGAAGTTTTATTTAAATAAAACAAAAGTATTGGTTATTAAAATTTTATAGCACAAAAGATAAGCATGCATTGGTCTTAAATCATAAATTTTAAATAATTGTCATCAATAAGTTGTTATGAACAATTCATTCCCAAATTTTTTATCTACAGATTAATTTTGTTTCCAATAGATGACTGCATCTCTCTTCAAGTGCTCTATCAAACAGCATCTGTTTTCATTTTATTCTTAGTTAAATAAACACAATATTTCAGTTCAGTTCAGTCACTCCGTCGTGTCCAACTCTTTACAATCCCATGGAATGAAGCATGCCAGATTTCCCTGTCCATCACCAACTCCCAGAGCTTGCTCAAACTCATGTCCATGGAGTCAGTGATGCCATCCAACCATCTCATCCTTTATTGTCCCCTTCTCCTCTTGCCTTCAATCTTTACCAGCGTCAGGTCTCTTCCACTGAGTCAGTTCTTTGCATCAGGTGGGCAAATTATTGGAGCTTCAGCTTCAGCATCAGCCCTTGCAGTGAACATTCAGGAATGATTTCCTTTAGGATGGACTGGTATTTTATTTTTATGTTATTTTAATACTTACTTTCCATTTATAGTTATTATAAAATATTGACTAAATTCTCCCTATTGTACATCCTTGAATGTATCTTACATCAAATAGCTTTAATCTTACCCTCTCTCACTTCTCTATAGCCCCTCTCTCTCCTCCCCATTGGTAAACACTGGCCTGTTCTCTATATCTACAAGTCTGCTTCTTTGTTATAATCACTAGCGTGTTGTGTTTTAATTCCACGTATTAATTATATCATACAGTGTTCATCTTTTTCTCACATTGCACTTAGTATAATCCCCTCGAAGTCCATCCATGTTGTTGCAAATGGAAAAATTACATTCTTTTTCAGCCTGAGTAGTATTCCATTGTGTATTTATATCACATCTTCTTTATTCATTCATCTGTTGATGGACATTTAAGTGGCTTCCATTATTTTTGAAATTATGAATGATGCTGCTATAAACACTAAAGTGTATGTAACTTTTTGAATTAGTGTCCCCCCCACTCAGGTATATACCCAGCAATGAAATTGTTGGGTCATATGGTAGTTCTATGTCTATTTTTTTTGAGAAACCTCCATACTGGTTTCCACAGTGATTGCACCACTTTATACTTTTACAGATAGTTTACCAGCATTCTCTTTTCTTCACATATTTGCCAATATTTGTCATTTATGTTCTTTTTAATGATAGCATTTCTGACAGATATGAGATAATATCACATTGTGGTTTTGATTTGCAATTCCCTGATGATTAGCAATGTTGAGCATCCTCTCATGTGCCTATTGGCCATCTGCATGTTCTCTTTGGAAACTAATAGTTCTTCTACTAACTTTTTAATTGGGTTGTTCACTTTTTTGATGTTTGAGTGGTATGAGCTATTTATCTATATTGGATGTGTGTGTGTGTGTGTGTGCATGCTAAATCACTTCAGTCGTATCTCTGTGACGTTGTGGAGTGTGGCCCCCCCTAGGCTTCTCTGTCCATGGGATTCTCCAGGCAAGAATACTGGAGTGGGTTGCCATTTGCTCCTACATGGGATCTCCCCAACCCAGGGATCCAACCTGAGCCTTTTACATCTCCTGCATTAGCAGGGGGTTCTTTACCTCTAGCACCTCCTGGGAAGCCCATATATGTTGAATGTTAATCCTTTGTTGATCACATTATTTGCAAATCTCTTCTCCTATTCACTAGATTGTCTTTGATTTTGTTGGTGGTTTCCTCTGCTGTGTAAAAGCTTTTAAGTTTAATTAGCTCCTATTTGTTTATTTTTACTTTCATTTCCTTTCCCTTAGGAGGCTAGTCCAAAAAACTATTGCTTCAATTTGTGTCAAAGAGGGTCCTGCCTATGTTTTCTGCTAGGAGTTTTATAGTATCCTGACTTCCATTTATGTCTTTAATCCATTTTGAGTTTATTTTTTATGTGTTGTTTAAGAATGTTCTGATCATTCTTTTACATGTCTCTCTTTGGTTTTTCCCAGCACCACTATCTGTTGAAGAGACAACTGTCTGCAGAACAACCACATGAAAAAGACTGAACCTATGAGAAAGATGTTCTACAACTGTAAGACATAAAGAAGGAGCCCCAGTGAAACAGGTAGGAGGCACATGTGTGATATAATCAAATCCTATACTCTGCAGTGGGAAAAACACAAGCCAGAGGATAATTATATTGCAGAGGTTCTTCCACTAATATCTTTAATGAATTTGCTCACGTTCTTTTCTTCACCAAATTTTTATTATGTTATATGGTTATGGTAGATATGTTGAGAAGAGAAAAGAAAATCAATGTATTACTTTGTATATATGTGTATCTGAATACACAGATGTAGTTCGAGAGAGAGAGAGAGAGAGAGAGAGAGAGAGGAAGGTAGTCAGAGGAGGAAGGGGGGAGAGAGAGAGAGATGTTCAAAGTATATAAAATCAATAAAGGTTGAATTAATCCAGAACATCTTGAAGTGAAAAACAGTGTTGGTGTAACATAAAGCAGACTACATTATCAATATAATCACATTATAGAAATAAATATATTCAACAACTTTCTGGCTAGACTTGAAGAAAAAACAGAATCCTTGTATGTCTTTCCACAGACATGTAACATATTTTGTATCTTTCAAGTCTTTGTGCCTGAGTTCAACAGAGAATTTAAGTAGTAGGAGCTAACTTTATTTTTGAAAGTTAGAACAAGAATACTTTATTTTACAAAATGTGGTTGAATAATTTCTTAATATTTTCTTAATGATTATTTATCTTCTCTGGTGAATATATGACTATTCAAGGATTCTACTAAATGTGTTTGATTGATTTAGACTGATCAAACAATACATTTAAAATATTATATTAATATATTTATTTCATAATATACACCTGCAAATGAAATTTAATAAAAAGACAGAAAAATGTAATGCTGTTTTTAGAATTCCTAAAATTTCTTTTTTAACAGTGTTATTAAGTCATAAACACTAATTGAAATTTTACCCAGAAAAATAGTGTTTATTCTTCAGAAATAATATGCAGAAATTATTTGTCAAATGTATCATATTGGGTCAAAAGTTGAAATAGGATTGCATGTTATTTAAAAAATAGATTTAAAAATCTATTTTTTGATTTTTGATTAAAAATTTTTTTTGATTTAAAAAAAATCTAAATTTTTGATTAAAAAAATCAAGCAATTTTTATTCTTCTAAAATATTATTTGGGGATATGTATATTATGATTCTAATTTTTAAAGTCTAAAATAATATATGCCAGCTTGTATGTTTGATTGACCTTATAGGAAACAAAATAATGATGATTACTATAAAATTACAGAAATAGTTATAATACTAATAATAGCATGATGATGATAATAATGTATTTGGCTAGTTATAAGTAGGTAAAGAGCACAGACAGAAATAAGCATCCACATGTGTCTACTGATAAATCAAGGCTATCTAATCTGATTAATCTGATGAGAGGTCTCTTTAAAAAATTAGAGATACCAAGGCTTATTGGAGAAGGAAATGGCAACCCACTCCAGTATTCTTGCCTGGAGAATCCCAGGGATGGCAGAGCCTGGTGGACTGCCATCTATGGGGTCGCGCAGAGTCGGACACGACTGAAGCAACTTAGCAGCAGTAGCGGCAGTAAGGTAACATTTCATGCAAAGATGGGCACAATAAAGGACAGAAACATTATGGACCTAACAGAAGCAAAAGATTAAGAAGAGGTGGCAAGAATACACAGAAGAATTATACAA
The DNA here is from genome assembly GCF_002263795.3 of Bos taurus. NCBI lineage: Eukaryota > Metazoa > Chordata > Mammalia > Artiodactyla > Bovidae > Bos > Bos taurus. The sequence goes on along the minus strand of NC_037344.1, from coordinate 23,618,052 downwards.
AAAAAAAAATCTTAATGACCCAGATAACCACAATGGTGTAATTACTCATCCTAGAGTCTGAAGTCAAGTGGGCCTTAGGAAGCATCACTATGCACAAAGCTAATGGAGGTGATGGAATTCCAGCTGAGCTATTTCAAGTCCTAGAAGATGATGCTGTTGAAATGCTGCACTCAATATGCCAGCAAATTTGGAAACCTTTCCAGTCACATGACTGGAAAAGATTGATTTTCATTCCAATCCCAAAGAAAGGCAATGTCAAGGAATTTCCAAACTACCACACAATTGCACTCATCTGACACGCTAGCAAACAAAATTCACCAAGTGAGGGTTTAACAGTATGTGAACTGAGAACTTCCAGATGTTGAAACTGGATTTAGAAAAGGCAGAGAAACCAGAAATCAAATTGCCAACATCTGCTGGATCACAGAAAAAGCAAGAGAGTTGCGGAAAAACATCTATTTCTGCTTTATTGACTATGCCAAAGCCTTTGACTGTGTGCATCACAATCAACTGTGGAAAATTCTTAAAGACATGGGAATACTAGACCACCTCACCTCTCTCCTGAGAAATCTGTATGCAGATCAATAAGCAATAGTTAGAACCAGACATGGAACAATGGACTAGTTTCAAATTAGGAAAGGAGTAAGTCAAGGCTATATATGCTCACCCTGGTTATTTAACTTATATGCAGAGTACATCATGTGAAATGCCGGGCTGGATAAAGCACAAGCTGGAATCAAGATTGCCGGGAGAAATATCAATAACCACAGATATACAGATGACACCACCCTAATGGCAGGAAGCAAAGAGGAACTGAAGAGCCTCTTGATGAAAATGAAAGAGGAGAGTGAAAAAGCTGGCTGAAAACTCAGCATTCAAAAAGCTAAGATCATGGCATCCAGTCCCATCACTTCATGGCATATAGATGGGGAAACAGTGGAACCAGTGACAGACTGTATTTTTGGGGGGCTCCAAAATCACTGCAGATGGTGACTGCAGCCATGAAATTAAAAGACACTTGCTCCTTAGGAAAAAAAAAAAACTATGACTAACCTAGACAACATATTAAAAAGCAGAGACGTTACATTGCCAACAAAGGTCTGTGTAGCCAAAGCTTTGATTTTTCCAGTAGTCATGTATGGATGTGAAAGTTGGGCCATAAAGAAAGCTGAGTGCCAAAGAACTTATGCTTTCAAACTGTGGTGTTGGAGAAGATTCTTGAGAATCTCTTGTACTGCAAGAAGATCAAACCAGTAGATCCTAAAGGAAATCAGTCCTGAATATTCACTGGAAGGACTGATGCTGAAGCTGAAGCTCCAATACTTTGCCAACCTAATGCAAAGAACTGACTTATTGGAAAAGACCCTGATGCTTGGAAAGATTGAAGGCAGAAGGAGAAGGGGAGGACAGAGGATGAGATGGTTGGAGAGCATCACCGACTTGATGGACATGAGTTTGAGCAAGCTCCAGGAGTTGGTGATGGACAGGGATGCCTGGCATGCTGCACTCTATGGGCGTCACAAAGAGTCAGACACAACTGAGGGACTGAACTTAATGAAGTGAATCTAATTAGATCAAGAAAGTCAAATATAACCTTCATGCTTGTTAGAACTGTAGTCTTTAGGTATTCTGAAGTTCAAATGATTAGGAGAGCAGTGAGGGGAACTTGGAAGAATACAATATTCTACAACAGAAATGTTTGAACCAAATTGGTTTAGCTATTTGACTAAAGCTTAAATAAATAATAATTTTCAAACTGTTAAGTCCATTCTTTTTTAAAGTTGAGATAGGACAACAATTCTCTATCATTTATTATTTTCATTTTGGTTAAAATTATTTGGTAATGTATAACTGAAAACATAAAGACTAGAAAGCCTTGCTGAGACTGAAAGAACTATTATACAAAGAAACACGATTGGTATATTATTAAGCACTAAAAAGAGCTATCTAGCAATGAAAAATCATGGAGAAAATTTAAACGCATATTACTAAATAAAAGAAGCCTATCTTTCACAGGTGAATACTGTGTAATTCCAAATTATGATATTCTGGAAATGGCAGTAAAAAATAATTGATTGTCAAGAATTGGGAGGGGAGAAGTGAATAGGTAGGGTACAGAGGATTTTTAGGGCAGCAAAAAAACTCTACAGGATATTGTAGGATACTAAAATGGTGACATATCATTATACGTTTGTGCAGACCTACAAAATGTGTAATGATATTTGTCCACCAAGAGTGAACCATACTGTAAACTGTGGCTTTGGGGTGACAATATATCAATCAGTGTAGGATCATGGAGCACAACAAATGTGCCATTGTGGGGCTAAGCTTATGTGGGGTCAAACTTACATGAGAAATCTCTGTGCCTTCTGCTCAGTTTTGCTGTGGACCCAAAATTGCTTTAAAGCATAAAGTCTATTTTTTAAAAAAGCATGGCAATATTAGGGAGTGGAGTAAGACACTGATGGGCTGCTACTCTGAAAGGCTGATTGTGAAAAAGAACTAAATTATAAAAGCAATAACCTACTAAAGAGAAAGGGGATAACCATCAGCATGGGTGATTTTCCCTTTTTTAGTCTTGTGTATTATATTGTATATATATTATATACATATATATATATATTAGACATTTACAGTTAGAAAGTACTAGATGAAAAACATTTAGAAATATATACATTAAAACAGTTTTATGTCTAATTGTTGTATTATAATATTTATTTATTTTACTATAGTATAATTTTCTGTAACTAGCAAGAAAAAATTTCTAGAACTGTGAAAGACAAGTAATGGGCTGAGTGAAGAAGACAGAGTTATATTTCCAGTTCCATTATTTATTATGTGTTATAGCATTGGCTATATCACTCAATGCTTCTTAGCAAGTTTTTAAATATTTTTTCACAATATTTGCATAATCAACATATACTATGTATTTTACCCTAGTATGAGGATCATAAAACAGCACTAAAGTATTATATAATTATATAGCTATATGCTGCTGCTGCTGCTAAGTCGCTTCAGTCGTATCCAACTCTGTGCGACCCCATAGATGGCAGCCCACTAGGCTCCTCTGTCCCTGGGATTCTCCAGGCAAGAATACTGGTGCGGGCTGCCATTTCCTTCTCCAATGCCTGAAAGTGAAAAGTGAAAGTGAAGTCGTTCAGTCGTGCCCGACTCTTAGTGACCCCATGGACTGCAGCCTACCAAGCTCCTCCGTCCATGGGATTTTCCAGGCAAGAGTACTGGAGTGGGTTGCCATTGCCTTCTCCATATAGCTATATATATACATGTATATGCATATATACAAAGATTCATAACATGAAGGTTTTGAAAGTATCTTCACTGCTCTGGTCGCTTAACTACATTAATTATATGTGGACATTTACTAAAATCTACTTTCTCCACATAGAACTGGATTGGTTGTGCATTTAGAAATGCATCCAGGGTGAGCTTCTCAAATTTCATAAAAAATGTCAATAATATAGCCTATTTGGTAAAAGATCAAATTTTATAATTAATTTTAATCAGAAACAAAATGTATCCATTCCAGATTTATACTCTGAAATGCATTCATTCATTAATGAATATTTATTATGTCTATTATATGCAAAATAACATGTTAATCTGTGGGGATACATCAGAAGACAGTGGTAACATCTCTTCTCAATAACTATATTCAAGATTGTGTATTCTTAGAAACCTGTTTTTTAAAAAAAAAATTTTTTTTTCAGTATAGCTTGTGTTTCTTTACTTATTTGTGAAGCTCAGCATCTTTTGGTACTTTATCATTTTTGTATATCTTCTTGTGTATAATTAAAATTAATAATCTCCAAATTTCTGTAAACTCATTTATCTGTCTTTTCTTTTAAGAGTCTTTTCTTGGGGAGGAGCCAAGATGGCGGAGGAGTAGGACGGGGAGAACACTTTCTCCCCCACAAATTCATCAAAAGAGCATTTAAACATCGAGTAAATTCCACAAAACAACTTCTGAATGCCGGCAGAGGACATCAGGCACCCAGAAAAGCAACCCAACTCTTCGAAAGGAGCGCGACTGAACAAGTAAGCCTAAAAAAAAAAAAAAAAAAGTGTCCTCCACCGTGCCCTTTGAGTCAGGGCGGAAACCAGATACTGAAGAGACTAGCAAACAGAAGAAGATATAACAGAGGGAAACGCCTTGGAAGCTACAGGCAATAGATCAAAACCCTGTGGTTACTACGGACTACATAGGAAGGGGCCTATAGATCTTGAGAAATATAAATCTGACCAAGGAACTAGCCAAAAATGAACTGAACCCACAACACCCAAAAAAAAAAAAAAAAAAAGTCCTAGATATATTTTTATTATTTTTACGATCATTCTTTCTTTTTTTTTTTTTAATTAAAAAAAAAAAATTTTAAGTCCTCTATTGTTCCTTTAATTTTCACTTTTATAACCTATTACTTTGCAAAAAAAAAAAAAAAGACCCTATTTTTTTTCTTCTTCAGCAAACTTCATATATATATATTTTATAATTTTTTGACCTTGTTTTTTTTGTTTGTTTGTTTTTGTTTTTTTCTTCTTTTCTCTAACATTGTATTTTTGAAATCCCAAACTCTACTCTAGATTTTTAATTTTCGCTTTTTGGTATATGTTATCAATTTTGTACCTATAGTTTTTTTTTTATATAATTTCTGTGACTTTTTTTTTTTTTTTCTTCTTCTCTGTTTCTTTCTCTTCTTCTTTTATATAACATTGTATATCTGAAATTCCAAACTTTACTCTAGATTTTTAATTTATGCTTTTTGGTATTTGATATCAATTTTGTACCTGTATTTTCTTTATAATTTTTGTGACATTGTTCGTATTTGTTTGTTTGTTTTCTCTCTTTATTTTTCTTCTTCTTTTTTTTTTTTTTTTTTAACATTGTATTTTTGAAATTCCAAACTCTACTCTACATTTTTAATTTTTGCTTTCTGGTATTAGTTATCAATTTTGTACCTGTACTTTCTTTATAATTTTCGCGACCTTGTTTGTTTTTGTTTGTTCGTTTTTTCTCTCTTTCTTTTCCTTCTTCTTTTCTTTAACATCGTATTTTTGAAATTCCAAACTCTACTCTAGATTTTTAATTTTCGCTTTCTGGTATTAGTTATCAATTTTGTACCTGTACTTTCTTTATAATTTTCGCGACCTTGTTTGTTTTCGTTTGTTCGTTCTTTCTCTCTTTCTTTTCCTTCTTCTTTTCTTTAACATCGTATTTTTGAAATTCCAAACTCTACTCTAGATTTTTAATTTTTGCTTTTATGTATTTGTTACCAATTTTGTACCTTTAAGGACCCAATCTTCAGGACCCATTTTTCACTAGGGAGTGAGATTACTGGCTTGACTGCTCTCTCTCCCTTTGGACCCTCCTTTTTCTCCACCAGGTCGCCTGTGTCTCCTCCCTAACCCCTCTCTACTCTACCCAACTCTGTGAATTTCTGTGTGTTCCAGACGGTGGAGAACACTTAGGGAACTGATTACTGGCTGGATCTGTCTCCCTCCTTTTCATTCCCCCCTTTTATCCTTCTGGCCACCTCTGTTACCTTCCTCCTTCTTCTCTTCTCTGTATAACCCCGTGAACATCTCTGAGTGGTCCAGTTGTGGAGTGCACATAAGGAAGTGACTACTGGCTAGCCCACTCTCTCCACTATTGATTCACCTCATCTCATTTGGGTCACCTCTAACTCCCTCCTCCCTCTTCTCTTCTCCATGTAACCCTGTGAACCTCTCTGAGTGACCCTCACTGTAGAGAAACTTATCATCTTTAATGTAGATGTTTTATCAATGGTGCTGTATAGAAGGAGAAGTTTTGAAACTACTGTAAAAATAAGACCGATAAGCGGAAGCAGGAGACTTAAGTCCAAACCCTGACTCCAGGGAACTCCTGACTCCAAGGAACATTCATTGACAGGAGCTCATCAAATGCCTCCATACCGACACTGAAACCAAGCACCACACAAGGGCCAATAAGTTCCAGGGCAAGACATACCAAGCAAATTCTCCAGCAACAAAGGAACACAGCCCTGAGCTTCAAGATACAGGCTGCCCAAAGTCACCCCAAAACTATAGACATCTCATAACTCATTACTGGACATTTCATTGCACTCCAGAGAGAAGAAATACAGCTCCACCCACCAGAACACCGACACAAGCTTCCCTAACCAGGAAACCTTGACAAGCCACCTGTACAAACCCACACACAGCGAGGAAACACCACAATAAAGAGAACTCCACAAACTGCCAGAATACAGAAAGGACACCCCAAACTCAGCAATTTAAACAAGATGAAGAGACAGAGGAATACTCAGCAGATAAAGGAACAGGATAAATGCCCACCAAACCAAACAAAAGAGGAAGAGATAGGGATTCTACCTGATAAAGAATTCCGAATAATGATAGTGAAATTGATCCAAAATCTTGAAACTAAAATGGAATCACAGATAAATAGCCTGGAGACAAGGATTGAGAAGATGCAAGAAAGGTTTAACAAGGACCTAGAAGAAATAAAAAAGAGTCAAGATATAATGAATAATGCAATAAGTGAAATTAAAAACACTCTGGAGGCAACAAATAGTAGAATAACAGAGGCAGAAGACAGGATTAGTGAATTAGAAGATAGAATGGTAGAAATAAATGAATCAGAGAGGATAAAAGAAAAACGAATTAAAAGAAATGAGGACAATCTCAGAGACCTCCAGGACAATATTAAACGCTACAACATTCGAATCATAGGGGTTCCAGAAGAAGAAGACAAAAAGAAAGACCATGAGAAAATACTTGAGGAGATAATAGTGGAAAACTTCCCTAAAATGGGGAAGGAAATAATCACCCAAGTCCAAGAAACCCAGAGAGTACCAAACAGGATAAACCCAAGGAGAAACACCCCAAGACACATATTAATCAAATTAACAAAGATCAAACACAAAGAACAAATATTAAAAGCAGCAAGGGAAAAACAACAAATAACACACAAGGGAATTCCCATAAGGATAACAGCTGATCTTTCAATAGAAACTCTTCAAGCCAGGAGGGAATGGCAAGACATACTTAAAATGATGAAAGAAAATAACCTACAGCCCAGATTATTGTACCCAGCAAGGATCTCATTCAAGTATGAAGGAGAAATCAAAAGCTTTTCAGACAAGCAAAAGCTGAGAGAATTCTGCACCACCAAACCAGCTCTCCAACAAATACTAAAGGATATTCTCTAGACAGGAAACACAAAAACGGTGTATAAACTCGAACCCAAAACAATAAAGTAAATGGCAACGGGAACATACTTATCAGTAATTACCTTAAACGTAAATGGGTTGAATGCCCCAACCAAAAGACAAAGACTGGCTGAATGGATACAAAAACAAGACCCCTACATATGATGTCTACAAGAGACCAACCTCAAAACAGGGGACACATACAGACTGAAAGTGAAGGGCTGGAAAAAGATTTTCCATGCAAATAGGGACCAAAAGAAAGCAGGAGTAGCAATACTCATATCAGATAAAATAGACTTTAAAACAAAGGCTGTGAAAAGAGACAAAGAAGGTCACTACATAATGATCAAAGGATCAATCCAAGAAGAAGATATAACAATTATAAATATATATGCACCCAACACGGGAGCACCACAATATGTAAGACAAATGCTAACAAGTATGAAAGGAGAAATTAACAATAACACAATAATAGTGGGAGACTTTAATACCCCACTTACACCTATGGATAGATCAACTAAACAGAAAATTAACAAGGAAACACAAACTTTAAACGATACAATAGACCAGTTAGACCTAATTGATATCTATAGGTCATTTCATCCCAAAACAATGAATTTCACCTTTTTCTCAAGCACACATGGAACCTTCTCCAGGATAGATCACATCCTGGGCCATAAAGCTAGCCTTGGTAAATTCAAAAAGATAGAAATCATTCCAAGCATTTTTTCTGACCACAATGCAGTAAGATTAGATCTCAATTACAGGAGAAAAACTATTAAAAATTCCAACATATGGAGGCTGAACAACACGCTGCTGAATAACCAACAAATCACAGAAGAAATCAAAAAAGAAATCAAAATTTGCATAGAAACGAATGAAAATGAAAACACAACAACCCAAAACCTGTGGGACACGGTAAAAGCAGTCCTAAGGGGAAAGTTCATAGCAATACAGGCACACCTCAAGAAACAAGAAAAAAGTCAAATAAATAACCTAACTCTACACCTAAAGCAACTAGAAAAGGAAGAAATGAAGAACCCCAGGGTTAGTAGAAGGAAAGAAATCTTAAAAATTAGAGCAGAAATAAATGCAAAAGAAACAAAAGAGACCATAGCAAAAATCAACAAAACCAAAAGCTGGTTCTTTGAAAGGATAAATAAAATTGACAAACCATTAGCCAGACTCATCAAGAAACAAAGGGAGAAAAATCAAATCAACAAAATTAGAAACGAAAAAGGAGAGATCACAACAGACAACACAGAAATACAAAGGATCATAAGAGAGTACTATCAACAATTATATGCCAATAAAATGGACAACGTGGAAGAAATGGACAAATTCTTAGAAAAGTACAACTTTCCAAAACTGGACCAGGAAGAAATAGAAAATCTTAACAGACCCATCACAAGCACGGAAATTGAAACTGTAATCAAAAATCTTCCAGCAAACAAAAGCCCCGGTCCAGATGGCTTCACAGCTGAATTCTACCAAAAATTTAGAGAAGAGCTAACACCTATCCTGCTCAAACTCTTCCAGAAAATTGCAGAGGAAGGTAAACTTCCAAACTCATTCTATGAGGCCACCATCACCCTAATACCAAAACCTGACAAAGATCCCACAAAAAAAGAAAACTACAGGCCAATATCACTGATGAACATAGATGCAAAAATCCTTAACAAAATTCTAGCAATCAGAATCCAACAACACATTAAAAAGATCATACACCATGATCAAGTGGGCTTTATCCCAGGGATGCAAGGATTCTTCAATATCCGCAAATCAATCAATGTAATACACCACATTAACAAATTGAAAAATAAAAACCATATGATTATCTCAATAGATGCAGAGAAAGCCTTTGACAAAATTCAACATCCATTTATGATAAAAACTCTCCAGAAAGCAGGAATAGAAGGAACATACCTCAACATAATAAAAGCTATATATGACAAACCCACTGCAAACATTATCCTCAATGGTGAAAAATTGAAAGCATTTCCTCTAAAGTCAGGAACAAGACAAGGGTGCCCACTTTCACCATTACTATTCAACATAGTTTTGGAAGTTTTGGCCACAGCAATCAGAGCAGAAAAAGAAATCAAAGGAATCCAAATTGGAAAAGAAGAAGTAAAACTCTCACTATTTGCAGATGACATGATCCTCTACATAGAAAACCCTAAAGAGTCCACCAGAAAATTACTAGAAATAATCAATGACTACAGTAAAGTTGCAGGATATAAAATCAACACACAGAAATCCCTTGCATTCCTATACACTAATAATGAGAAAACAGAAAGAGAAATTAAGGAAACAATTCCATTCACCATTGCAACAGAAAGAATAAAATACTTAGGAATATATCTACCTAAAGAAACTAAAGACCTATATATAGAAAACTATAAAACACTGGTGAAAGAAATCAAAGAGGACACTAATAGATGGAGAAATATACCATGTTCATGGATTGGAAGAATCAATATAGTGAAAATGAGTATACTACCCAAAGCAATTTATAGATTCAATGCAATCCCTATCAAGCTACCAACAGTATTCTTCACAGAGCTAGAACAAATAATTTCACAATTTGTATGGAAATACAAAAAACCCCGAATAGCCAAAGCGATCTTGAGAAAGAAGAATGGAACTGGAGGAATCAACCTACCTGACTTCAGGCTCTATTACAAAGCCACAGTTATCAAGACAGTATGGTACTGGCACAAAGACAGAAATATTGATCAATGGAATAAAATAGAAAGCCCAGAGATAAATCCACGCACATATGGACACCTTATCTTCGACAAAGGAGGCAAGAATATACAATGGATTAAAGACAATCTCTTTAACAAGTGGTGCTGGGAAATCTGGTCAACCACTTGTAAAAGAATGAAACTGGACCACTTTCTAACACCATACACAAAAATAAACTCAAAATGGATTAAAGATCTAAACGTAAGACCAGAAACTATAAAACTCCTAGAGGAGAACATAGGCAAAACACTCTCTGACATACATCACAGCAGGATCCTCTATGACCCACCTCCCAGAATATTGGAAATAAAAACAAAAATAAACAAATGGGACCTAATTAACCTTAAAAGCTTCTGCACATCAAAGGAAACTATTAGCAAGGTGAAAAGACAGCCTTCAGAATGGGAGAAAATAATAGCAAATGAAGCAACCGACAAACAACTAATCTCAAAAATATACAAGCAACTCCTACAGCTCAACTCCAGAAAAATAAACGACCCAATCAAAAAATGGGCCAAAGAACTAAATAGACATTTCTCCAAAAAAGACATACAGATGGCTAACAAACACATGAAAAGATGCTCAACATCACTCATTATCAGAGAAATGCAAATCAAAACCACTATGAGGTACCATTTCACACCAGTCAGAATGGCTGCGATCCAAAAGTCTACAAATAATAAATGCTGGAGAGGGTGTGGAGAAAAGGGAACCCTCTTACACTGTTGGTGGGAATGCAAACTAGTACAGCCACTATGGAGAACAGTGTGGAGATTCCTTAAAAAACTGGAAATAGAACTGCCTTATGATCCAGCAACCCCACTGCTGGGCATACACACTGAGGAAACCAGAAGGGAAAGAGACACGTGTACCCCAATGTTCATCGCAGCACTGTTTATAATAGCCAAGACATGGAAGCAACCTAGATGTCCATCAGCAGATGAATGGATAAGAAAGCTGTGGTACATATACACAATGGAGTATTACTCAGCCATTAAAAAGAATACATTTGAATCAGTTCTAATGAGGTGGATGAAACTGGAGCCTATTATACAGAGTGAAGTAAGCCAGAAGGAAAAACATAAATACAGTATTCTAACGCATATATATGGAATTTAGAAAGATGGTAACAATAACCCTGTGTACGAGACAGCAAAAGAGACACTGATGTATAGAACAGTCTTATGGACTCTGTGGGAGAGGGAGAGGGTGGGAAGATTTGGGAGAATGACATTGTAACATGTAAAATATCATGTAAGAAACGAGTTGCCAGTCCAGGTTCGATGCACGATACTGGATGCTTGGGGCTAGTGCACTGGGACGACCCAGAGGGATGGTATGGGGAGGGAGGAGGGAGGAGGGTTCAGGATGGGGAACTCAGGTATACCTGTGGTGGATTCATTTTAATATTTGGCAAAACTAATACAATTATGTAAAGTTTAAAAATAAAATAAAATTTAAAAAAAAAATAAAAAAAGAAAAAAAAAAAGAAAAATCTGTTAATGCAAAATATTAGGTATCCACATGAATTTCGTATACAGTTGTAATGGGCATAGGATTAGCAAGAAATTTAGAAAACAACAGAAAATTTAGGTAATAAAGAAAAATGTCTAAAAAAAAAAAAAAAAGAGTCTTTACTTGTTTGAGATGATGTACCTTTATTTTATAAACTCAGGTTTGTTTGCTATTTATTTACTCACTTACTGATTATGAATTTAGTTTGGAATGATGAATATTTACAAGATTTATTCACTAGTTACTTAATTTGAGTTAATATAATAAAAATGGAAGTTCTGATGGAGAAAGGAAAAATTCTGAAAGAAGAAAGGAAAAGAATTGAAAAAGACAAGTTTGTTTTATGTTCTCTGCTCTTTCCTTTGCTACCTTGTAAATAAAACCTGTTTGGTAAAGTATTGTCATGAAGTAAGATTTGAGAGATGCACTCATGAGAATTTCCCTTTAAACTAAGGGCTGATTCTGGAAACAGGGGATGGAAGCATATTCTTTTACAAACTTTTAAAAACTGAGCTGAGATGCAAAAGTAGGACCATCTAGATCTGTAGTGAATTGTCTCAATAGTATGCAAGGCTATTTCCTTCAATTATATCATGGTTTTACTCTTTGTTGTTATTCAGTTGCTAAGTCGTGTGGACTCTTTGTGACCCCATGGCCAGCAGAGAAGCCAGGATTCCCTGTCCTTCACCATCTCCCAGAGTTTGCACAAATTCATGTCCCTTGAGTCAGTGATGCCATCCAACCATCTCATCTCTGTCGCCCCCTTCTCCTTCTGCTCTCAATCTTTTTGAGCACCATGGTCTTTTCCGATGAATTGGCTCTTCACATCAGGTGGCCAAAGTATTGGAGCTTTAGCATCGGTCCTTTCAATTAAAAACCAGGGTTGATTTCCTTTATGATTGACTGGTTGGATCTCCTTGCTGTCCAAGGGACTCTCAAGAGTCTTCTCCAGCACCACAGTTCAAAAGCATCAATTCTTTGGCACTCAGCCTTCTATATGATCCAATTTTCACATCTGTATAAGACTTCCCTGGTGGTTCAGAGGATAAAGCGTCTGCTTGCAATGAGGGAGTCCGGGATTCGATCCCTGGATCATGAAGATCCCCTGGAGAAGGAAATGGAAACCCACTCCAGTATTCTTGCTTAGAGAATTCCATGGATGGAGGAACCTGGTAGATTATAGTCCACAGGGTCGGAAAGAGTTGGATAGGATTGAGTGACTTCACTTTCACATCCATACATGACAACTGGAAAAACCATGACTTTGACTATAAAGATCTTTGTTGGCAAAGTGATGTCTTTGCTTTTTAATACACTGTCTAGACTTGTCATAGCTTTGTTCATAGTGAAAGAAAGTGAAAGTGAAGTTGCTTAGTTGTGCCTGACTCTTTGTGACCCCATGGACTGTAGCCTACCAGGCTTCTCCATCCATGGGATTCTCAAGGGAAGAATACTGGAGTGGGTTGCCATTTCCTTCTCCAGGGGATCTTCCCAACCCAGGGATCAAACCCTGATCTCCCGCATTGCAGGCACATGCTTTACCCTCTGAACCACCAAGGAAATCTGTAGTAATGTATCCAAAAAAAGGTGTAAGTTAGTCGCTTGGTCGTGTCTGATTCTTTATAACCCCATCAAATATACCAACCCACAGGGTCCTCTATCCATGGAATTCTCTGGGCAGGAATAGTGGAGTGAGTTGCCACTTCCTTCTCCAGGTGATCTTCCCGACCAGGGGATTGAACCCAGGTCTCCTGAATTACAGGCAGATAATTTACCTTTTGAGCTACCAGGGAGCCAAAGGCCCACTCTAAATTTTTGGAAATGTCAAGTATGGGAGAAATGGTAATGAAAACCATTACATTATACTTTTGGTGACTTAAATGCATTTGTTTTAGGTCTAGATATTTTATTTGTTAGGTAGTGAAAATTATTTTTACCAAAGGTAGTTCTGGCTTTTGCCCTTATGATCTTTAGACCATTGCCCATCCTTCCTGATTGGAGTGCCTTTGTTTGCCTGGGAGATTAGGCCAAAAGATAGCCTAACAATGTGTTTCATGACTGGGGCATTTGACTACGTGGTATCAGTTTTGCCCCCAGAGAGACAGAAAAATATTAGATTTAACTCTATTTCCAAAGCAGCTGAAGACTAAGGTTAAGTCACAAGTGAGTGTGTGAGTAAGTGAAAACTCTGGATACCAGACTAGAAAGGTTCCCTGGTTATCAGTACTTCATGTGCCAATGCACAATGCATCATATACTGATAATACACATATACAATGTATATGTATACATATACAATGCACAATGCATCATATATTGATAATACACATATACAATGTATATGTATACATATACAATGCACAATGCATCATATACTGATAATACATATATACAATGTATATGTATACATATACAATGCACAATGCATCGTATACTGATAATACACATATACAATGTATATGTATACATATCCAATGCACAATGCATCGTATACTGATAATACACATATACAATGTATATGTATACATATACAATGCACAATGCATCATATACTGATAATACACATATACAATGTATATGTATACATATACAATGCACAATGCATCATATACTGATAATATACATATACAATGTATATGTATACATATACAATGCACAATGCATCATATACTGATGCTGGGAGAGTACCAGGTCTGTAACTCTGTGAATTGAGGATATCAGGACCTCCATGTTTTGTACTTTTCCTGGACTCTGCCCTAGGCACTTTGAATTAAATTTGCATCCTTTACTTGTAATAAACTGTAACCACAAGTGTAATAGTTTTAAGTTCTATGAGTCCTTCTAACAAATTATTAAACCCAAAGGTAGGTCTGTAAACCCTGCCCCCGAAACTTGCAGTTGGTGTCAGAAATGAGAGAAGTTTTGTCTGGAATGTTTACTATAAACTTTGCAGTTTCCCCAAAACATTGTAGTTGGCCATAATTTACAAATGTTTAAGTAAGTCTCTGTAATATGTGGAAGAGGAGAGTGAAAAAGTTGGCTTAAAGCTCAACATTCAGAAAACTAAGATCATAGCATCTGGTCCCATCACTTCATGGCAAATAGATGGGAAACAGTGGAAACAGTGGCTGACTTTATTTTGGGGGGCTCCAAAATCACTGCAGATGGTGATTGCAGCCATGAAATTAAAGGATGCTTACTCCTTGGAAGGAAAATTATGACAAACCTAGATAGCATATTGAAAAGCAGAGACATTACTTTGTCAACAAAGGTCCATCTAGTCAAGGCTATGGTTTTTCCTGTGGTAATGTATGAATGTGAGAGTTGGACTATAAAGAAAGCTAAGCACCGAAGAATTGATGCTTTTGAACTGTAGTGTTGGAGAAGACTCTTGAGAGTCCCTTGGACTGCAAGGAGATCCAACCAGTCCATCCTAAAGGGGATCAGTCCTGGATGTTCATTGGTAGGACTGATGCTGAAGCTGAAACTCTAATACTTTGGCCACCTCATGCGAAGAGCTGACTCATTTGAAAGGACCCTAATTCTGGGAAAAATTGAGGGCAGGAGGAGAAGGGGATGACAGGATAAGATGGTTGGATGGCATCACTGACTCAATGGACATGAGTTTGGGTAAACTCCGGGAGTTGGTGATGGACAGGGAGGCCTGGTATGCTGCAGTCCATGGCATTGCAAAGAGTCAGACATGACTGAGTGACTGAACTGACTGACTGTAATAAGTTTTATTGAAAAACAATGCTTGAAAGTTAAATGAAACAGTCCAGTTCAAAATTTTATCAAAGGTGTGGCCCATCTCTAACTATGTAGCCAGGGCTGAGTCAGAAGACCAAAAGTGAAATTGTGAAAAAAAAAAAAATAGCAACTATATTTTCCAAATTGTAGCTGGCAGGGAAACTAAGAAATTCACATCTGCTCCTGGGAATTAATATTCCCTTATCACAAAAGAGAACCACCTCAGATTATTTGTTTTAACTGCCATAAAATAAAATATCAAAGTAAAATAATAGTCTAATGCTATATTTTGAACCCCTGAGAATATACTCCTCTTGGCTTTGGGTCTCCAAGACACTAAATAACATGTTCACTTATAATAAATAAAAAATAAGGATATACATTTTTGATTAAAATTTAAGTAGCATTACTATGTCAGGGCCTTGCATAATATAAACTTTTACAATTCAAAACATATTGCAGTGGTACTTATTAAATATATCCATTTTTTAAATTGTATAATGCACCAAAAGAAAAGTTTATATTATTTATGTTCCATTATATTCAAAATTTATATTGTATTAAATATATATTTGTTTAATGTTTCAAGAGAAAAAAAGCAGATACTTTATCAATTGTTAGACATTGCTGAGATTGTGATGGAATTAAACTCACAAAAGAGCTTGATAACTCAAACAATGATATTCTATGATGAAGTGAAGACAACATTGTTTCTTCCCATAAAGATAAATTAAGATAATTCTGAATAAAACAATTCTAAGTTACTACATAATATCAGATAAAATAGGTGGATTTCGTAAACATTGCCTCTGCAACTGGGAAACGACTGTGTTGTTAGAATGACTATTGACTATGACCAAATAAATTATTAACCATTTTCAGATCTCTTATCAGGTCAGCCTCAAAAGAGTTTGAAGTGAAGTGAAGTCACTCAGTTGTGTCCGACTCTTTGCGAGCCCATGGACTGTATAGTCCGTGGAATTCTCCAGGCCAGAATACTGGAGTGGGCAGCCTTTCCCTTCAAATTAAACAATAGCTAGTATCTACAGTCATTGTAATAATAACCAACAGTGTGTGTGTGAAAGTCATTCAGTTGTGTCCAACTCTTTGCGACTGCCAGCATCCTCTGTCTATAGAATTCTACAGGCCAGAGTTCTTTATTGGATAGCCATTCCCTTCTCCAGAGGATGTTCCCAAACCAGGGATAGTATCCAGGTCTCCTGCATTGCAGGCAGGCTCTTTACCATCTGAGCCACCAGGGAAGCCCTATAATAAGCAATAATCCATTTCAAATACTTTTTATTTATTTTTTTAAATTTTATTTTATTTTTAAACTTTACATAATTGTATTAGTTTTGCCAAATATCAAAATGAATCCGCCACAGGTATACATGTGTTCCCCATCCTGAACCCTCCTCCCTTCTCCCTCCCCATACCATCCCTCTGGGTCGTCCCAGTGCACTAGCCCCAAGCATCCAGTATCGTGCATCGAACCTGGACTGGCAACTCGTTTCTTACATGATATTTTACATGTTTCAATGTCATTCTCCCAAATCTTCCCACCCTCTCCTTCTCCCACAGAGTCCATAAGACTGTTCTATACATCAAATACTTTTTAGAATGGTATCTTGATTTGTTATGCTGGTGGCATTTTCACATGGGATCAAAACTGAGAGAAAGAGGCCATCATTAAAAAAAAAAAAAAGCTACAGGCAATAAATGCTGGAGAGTATATGGAGAAAAGGGAACCCTCCTGTACTGTTGGTGAGAATGTAAAGTAATATAGCCATTATGGAGCACAGTATGGGGATTCCTTACAAAACTAGGAATAAATCTATCATATGACCCAGAATTAGTTAACTTCAGTACTCTATATGAACAAAGCAACATTTAATAGTTAATAGTCATAATTTCAGGTAAATTATTTAAAGCGTTTTCAATTGCCATTCAAATCTACTTTCTTTCCAAATAGTAGTAGCTATTCTTTTTAATTATTAAATTCAGCATTTTAACACTGTAAAAACATGAAATACTAAAAGTGTACTTTCAAAAATATAGGTTAGAATATTAAATCTAAAAATTGCACAGAATTTTACTAGTTTTCACTAGTTTAAAAATGAATAAATACTGTACATGTAGTGTATGACTTATAAAATTTAAAATGGAGTAGAAAAAGCAACAAAAAATTTAAATTTATCCACAAACCCACTGATTAAAAATAACCATTATCTGAAATTTCATTTTTCTCAGTGATCTTATCACTTAATCTTATCTATCTCTACTTCTCTTTCTGTCTCCCTTTAGACCTTCAGTATTTATTAGTTTAATAGTATGTTTTTAATTATAACTCTGTAGTCCATGGAATTCTTCAGGCCAAAATACTGGAGTGGATAGCCTTTCCCTTCTCCAGGCGATCTTCCTAACCCAGGGATAGAACACAGGTCTCCCGAATTGCAGGCAAATTATTTACCAGCTGAGCCACCAGGGAAGCCAAAGAATACTGGAGTGGGTAGCTTATCCCTTCTCCAGCAGATCTTCCTGACCCAGGAATCGAATTGGGGTCTCCTACATTACAGGCAGATTCTTTACCAACTGAGCTATCAGGGAAGCCCAAGTATAATATAGATGAGATAAATTAAAACACACTATTTAAAGTGCCTTCTGAACAATTATGGAAATGTACTTCATGTCATCATATATACTTCTTTTTTTTCTTTTTTTCATCATATATACTTCTATGGAATAGCTATTCCAATTGCCTAATGTTCCTCAGTGTAGATCAAATATTGTTCAATGCAGTTTTACAATTCTCTGCTGCATGTATTTTCTGTTGGATCTTTTTAAAAGAAATACACTGAAGATCTCTGCAAGAGTTCCAGTAGAAATACAGGAGGCAAGTTGCAGAGAATGAAATAAATGATCATAGAGCCAACGAATCTCCCTGATTGTGTGATTGTTCAGCAAGGTTGCAAAAATGTAATATTTCAGTTGAATCTCTTTTAAAATAACTATTATCCCTATTTTCTTACTATGTGTCTGAAATTCATACTGAGAAATGTAACTGAGTTTAACTATATTTTGTTAGATCCCTCTTTTGAATATTTTATAGATATAATATTAACAACTTAAAGGATTTTTATAATTATTTGTAAGTCTCTTTAGTATAATGAGTAAGGTATGCATGTTAAATATTTAAAAAGCATCAGTTTACATAACAAAGATTTATATTCACAAATAGTTATAGACCATGTTAGTTGGTATTTATGTACTAGCAGAAAGAAATTTCATAATTTTTTTAATTTTAAAATTATGTAATTGAACTTATTAGCTCATGAAACATGTTTATTGTAAGTACCAGGACCAGGATATTGTTGAAGTACTAAACAATTAATAGGAAATCAACAAATATGCATCATCATTTATGTTTCCACTAAGTGATTGCATTAAAATTAAGAAGATATAAAAAATAATAACATAGACACTGTCATAATAAGAACACATTGCTACATTTATTTCTGAAGAGTCCTAGATTTTATTTTTATTTTTGCCACAAATATGTTATAGCTTCATTTGTTAGAAGCTATATTCTGGGATTATAAACTGATTGAAATCATAGAGTTAGCTTTGCCCATAGGAATGAAAATCAGCTAGGGAAGTTGACTCACTAATTATTTAGCAGAATTGAATGAATCAGTATCCAAAAGGATTACTGGCCAAAAGTCTGCCTGGGGGTCAAAACAGGTGTTGCTTCATCAGAATTCAGTTTTGCTGCTATTTCAAGGAGGAATTCAAAAAGACAACCTTGGGAAAGAAAATCCCATCTATGTGACATGAAAAACATGACTCCTAAACTAGATTGGATGTTTTTTCCCTCTTACTCATTTCCTAGACTTCTTTAGTCTCAAATAGATCCCTTACCAGTCCCAAAGCAGCTGGCATAATTCTTCTCTTGAAAATGGCAATGGCACCCTCACAGCAAATCTCAGGCACACAGGTGTTCAAAGAGATCTGAGATATAGCTAGACAGAAGCCAAATTTCAGGTAGAATCACCCATTAAGGTTATATCTATGAGGCCAAAATTGTCTACTAATCTTCCTTTCAAAGGTTTATGGCTCAAGGCTACATTTGAGAACCTTCCTCCTTAAAGTGAGACACCATTAAGTTCTTCTGCAACTGTTTAGGAGATTGTTTTGGTTGGAATTTGAATGGTATAATGATGGTATTGCTCACTGCCTCTGTGTATAGCACCTGCAAGTTCTTTAGTTCTTATTATCTCTCAAGCAGTTTCAATGACTTTGAATACTTTGCTCAGAGAGTAGGAGTAAGGAAAGCTGTCTGTTGCTCCTGATGTTAATTATTACAAATTGTCACTCAATTTTGACAGCCAGTGTCTTTTCTTGCTATTTTCTGTGGGCAGGAGGCTATAGTAACTTTACTTTGAAAAGTGTAAGTTACTCAGTTGTGTCTGAATCTTTGCGACCCGATGGACTGTAGCCTGTCAGGCTCCTCTGAGCCACCAAGAAGAAAGAAGAAATTTGTGATCTTGAGGACCATTAGATACTTAAAAGCACAATGATTGGACATGATAGAATTGGGTAACAAAAGCACAGGAAAGGTAGATGTAACTTCTATTTGGTTAGAATTATTTACAAGCATTATGAAAAGGTAACATTCCAGGGGGAAATAATTATGGCCAGAAGAGTTCCTGGATTCAATATTCTACAGTCCAGAAAACACACACCTCTCTGATTTAACTTTTTGTCAACCTTCATGTAAACTGGTTTCTTAATGTGTGTCCTAATTCATGGGCTAAAAGGCCAAGCACCGATATTCAGGTGAACAGTTAAGGACATGACCATGGGCTACGGGACCATTTTCTTATCTGCACTAGTGATGTAACATGTCCAGGAGAACTAATTTTGTTGTTGTTGTTTTTATGTTTAAATAACCACATAAACTGGACTTCCCTAGTGGCTCAATCAGTAGAGAATCCACTTGCAATGCAGGAGACCTGGGTTCAATCCTTGGGTTGTGAAGATCCCCTGGAGAAGGAAATGGCAACCCACTCCGCTGTTGGTTGCCTGGAGAATTTCATGGACAGAGAAGCATAGCAGGCTACAGTCCATGGGGTCGCAAAGAGTCAGACAAGACTTAGTGACTGAACTACCACCACCAACAACCACATAAACTAGCCCACAGTCCTGTCCTTAACTGTTCACCTGAATATCGGTGCTTGGCCTTTTAGCCCATGAATTAGGACACACATGCACTACTTTAAGAAACCAGTTTACATGAAGGTTGACAAAAAGTTAAATCAGAGAGGTGTGTGTTTTCTGGACTGTAGAATATTAAATCCAGGAACTCTTCTGGCCATAATTATTTCCCCCTGGAATGTTACCTTTTCATAATGCTTGTAAATAATTCTAACCAAATAGAAGTTACATCCACCTTTCCTGTGCTTTTGTTACCCAATTCTACCATCTGCAATCATTGTGTTTTTAAGTATCAAATCATAGATGTGATCTTGTTCCTAATTGTCCCTGATTTTGAACTGTTCAAGAGTTTTGCCTAATTCAGACAGGCAAAGTAACACTGCACTTTTGCAGCAGACATTCTGTGTCATGGATTAGAATTTGTGATAATTAGTTTTAGATGTACCCTGATTTGTAGAAGTTACTGATCCATCCACTCATGAAATGAAATCTTGACATGTTTCTGTAGAAAACATTCCATTTAGGGACAGATTCAGGTTTGTGAAAAGCAGAGTCCATGGACAATCTTAGCTGTTAGATTGTTCATTTCAAGGATGCTTTTGGAGGACATATACATTAGCCAAGAAGAGAAAGCAGCAATGACAAAATTGGAGACTACATTTATACTTTGACACCCCAAAATTTATCTTGTATCAAATTTATCTTGTGTTTTCCATTTAATTTATAAAATACATTTCCTTTCAATAAAGGAAATACTATTGTCTCCCTCATATAGCAGGAATAATGCTGGGGCTAAAAGTCCTAAATTAAATTTTCAGTAAAAATTAGAGCTGGTCTCATTCCAAAATACACAAGTATAATAATCTAACACACCAAAACTCTAATAGTCTAGTTAATAAAAAGAAGTCACCGGCAAATTGTAGCTAATTTATTAGAGTAGTTTGCAATAGTTTGTGCTTCCATAGGTCGTCACATCCTTTTAGCTAGTCTTTTTCTGACCTTTAGAATAGCTGAGTCAGGTTTAGCCTTCAAGTGATTAATCTCAGCATTTCTGTCACCATGTAGTTGGTATGAGCAGTTGGGGAATGTTTTGCACTGTGCTGGGTAGATTTCTAACCCAAATGAAGGCAGGCACTGATACATAAATTAAAGACTTTTATGACTCCTAAACTCCATTGTGACTTTTTAGTGAAATCTTGGAAGGAAAGTTATAAGGTAAATTTGGTCTCATATTTATAACTTTCATAAGATATTGTATTGAAATTAGATTTCTGAGCTAACTATAGATGAAAACTTTTCTTAAATGTTTGCATGGCAGTCTTGCCTTCATGTGTACCCCTGAGGTTTTTAAAATAAAAATAGTTTTGGAATAAAAAGATATTTTATTAGAAGTGCAAAAAAAGGTAAAAAATACAGCAAAAATTTAAAGCCTGAAAAATAGTCTATCAAACTGAGGTAGAGAATGATTAAGAAACATGTACCCTTAGTTTTAGTATGAAATATTTATACTTTACAAAAGAATGACTTACATTAAAACCTTGATCCTAAAGGAGAATATACATATCAGCTCTTTTCCCATTTCCTCCCTTTCTTTGGCTCTTTGTCAAATATCTATGGTGTCCATTATAACAAGTAAATGCAACTACACATTTATGCCATATGCATTGTAAATATAAATTAATTTCACTATTTTCACTTAATTTAAGATAAAAGTTTCCATAAACATGGACTTTGAGTTAGTCTTTAAGTCTATGAAAAACTTGTATAGACAGATATTATTACACAAATAGGGTTATTTTAGAACTAACTAAGCCCATTTATTATTAATTAAAAGCACATTTTCATTAAGCACATGCAGCAAATAATTTAACTCTCTACCACTTTTCTATGTTCTCCTTAGCAGAAGGGAGTTGATAAGTACCTTGGCCTGAAACTGCCTTCATAATGACAATATAAATGATGTGTTCTGAATCATAATAAAGTACAGTCAAACTTGATTCAATAACCCAAACAACTAATTATATGCCATGCTAGATAAATCAGTGTAAATATAACAGAAGCTAGAAACAGCTGGGTGGATGTCTAGGGATTTTGAAGCTTTCTTTTCCTGTATGGATAAAGTCAGCATACCATGGGCATTAACTTTTTTCAAAGGATTTGAAAACATTGGAAAAATCTCTTTATGAGATACTGTACATAGAATAGATTTCTTGTTATAAAGTAATATAAATTTTTGGTATAGAAATTAATAAGATAAATACATTTTTTATTTAAAAATTAATAAAATCATCAGAATCCAGGCAAAAATAGCTACTTAAAGCATTATATATCTCACTCTGTGTTTCTTCTGTCCCATAGTATAAATTTTATTATTTTATTTGTCATCAATTATACAACTGTTTCTTTTATGACTGTCTCTCTTAGTTGCCTGATCAATGTCTTTACCAGAATCTGGTACATCATTTATTAAACTTTTGCCAAGTGTCTTTAAACTCTGCCCCATCTCCAGCATTTATTATTTATAGACATTTGGATCATAGTCATAGTGACTGTGATGGGTGATACCTCACTGTAGCCTTGATTTACATTTCTCTCATAACTAGTGATGTTGAGCATCTTTTCATGTGTCTTTTGCCCATCTGTATGTCTTCTTTGGAGAAATGTCTACTTAGGTTTTTTTGCCCACATCGTGATTTATTTTTAAATTGAAGTACATGAGCTGTTTGTATATTTTGTAGAATAATCCCTTGTGGGTTACATTATTTGCAAATATTTTATCCCATATACTGTCTTTTCATTTTGTTTATGGATTCCTTTGCTGTGCAAAAGTTTTTAAGTTTAATTATGTCCCATTTGTTTATTTTTGCTTTTGTTTGCATTTCTGTATGAGATGGATCTAAAATAAAAAATGCTGAGATTTATGCCAAAGACTGTTCTATGTTTTTCCTTTAGGAGTTTCATAGTATCTGGTCTTATATTTAGATCTGTAATCCATTTTAAGTTTATTTTTGTATATGGAGTTAGATAATGTTCTAATTTAATTATTTTACATGCAACTGTCCAGTTCTCCCCAAACCACTTGCTGAAGAGACTGTCTTTTTCTCATTGTATATCTTTGCCTCATTCCCATGAATTTATTGACCATAAAGGCATGGGTTTATTTCTGGGCTCTCTATACTGTTCCATCGAGCTATGTATCTGTTTTTTTGCCAATACCATACTATTTTGATTACTATAGCTTTGTATATAGTCTGAAGTCAAGGTGTGATTCCTTTAGCTCCAATCTTCTTTCTCAAGATCCTTTTGTCTATTTGGGGTCTTTTGTGTTTCCATGCAGGCTTTAAAATTGTATATTCTTGTTCTATGAAAAAATGCCATTGGTATTTTGATAATTTGATCATTATTTCAATAATAATATAACTGCACACATATAAACAATTAACAATAATTTATTAGAAATAAAAAACCTATACTTAGAAGCATATAGCAGAATATTTTAACTTGCTTCCTGTGAGGTTTAACAATAACAACATGGTTTTTCAATTTAGGAAAATTAAGGTAAGAAAAAAATTGATATTTTATTATAAAAAACTAACACTATAGTCTATCAATTTGGTCATGAACCATTTGGTCCTTAAGGACATAGATTTTATCTTTTGGTGTATTAAATGTCATGGTGACATAGCAAAGAAATCTAAGGTTGGATAAGATGATTCTAGTTACAAAGCAGCAGTATACAGTCATTTACTTGTGCTCAGTCACTTCAGTCATGTCTGACTCTTTGCGTACCTATAGTCTGTAGTTGTCAGGCCCCTCAGTCCATGGGATTTTCCTGGCTCAGCAAGAATACTGGAGTGGGTTGCCATGCTCTCCTCCAGGGTATTTTCCTAACCCAGGGATGGAACCCGCATCTCCTGCCTGTCCCACGTTTCAAGTGGATTCATTACTGCTGAACCACTGGGGAAGGCCTTGAAGTCATTTATTAGGCTGCAAATTTAGTTTAAATATTTTGATAATTTTAGTGTTGATATAAGATAAAAGAGAAAATTATTTTGTATAGAAATGTGTAGAAATCAATCTATACATACCTTTAAATAAAATTATTTTTTTATATCTGACTAATCAGTGCATTTTCAGTATCCTCTAAGTATATGTGAACAATAATGGTGTACTTATGAAAAAACATTTTTACAAGAAAGTAATAAAATCATTTTTTACTTATTCCTTCATTCTAAATTGGTTGAAAACAGTAATACAGGCAATATTTATAGCACTACTTACTTATTGCTGTCTCAAATATAGGATTTACTGACATTATTTTAGTTATTTATAAAATATAATCTCAAAATAAAATATTGCATAGGAACCTGGAATGTTAGGTCCATGAATCAAGGTAAATTGGATATTGTCAAGCATGAGATGGCAAGAGTGAGCATCAACATTTTAGGAACCAGTGAACTAGAATGAACAAGAATGGGAAAATATAATTCAGATGACCTTTATATCTACTACTGTGGGCAAGAATGCCTTAAAAGAAATGGAGTAGCCCTCATAGTCAACAAAAGAGTCTGAAATGCAGTACTTTGGTGCAATTTCAAAAACAAAAAACTATCTGGGTTTATTTCTAGTGCAAACCATTCAACATTACATTAGTATTCCAAGTCCATACACCAACCATAATGCTAAAGAAGCTGAAGTTGAAAGGTCTTATGAAGACCTCTAAGATCTTTTTAGAACTAAAACCAAAAAAATAAAGTCCTATATGTCATAAGGGATTGGAATTCAAAAGTAGGAAGTCAAGAGATACCTGGAATAACAGGCAAGTTTGGCCTTGGAGTGCAAAATGAAGCAGGCCAAAGTCTCACAGAATTTTACCAAGAGAACGCACTGGTCATAGTAAACACCCTCTTCCAACAACACAAGAGAAGACTCTGCACATGGATATCACCAGACAGTCAATACCAAAATCAGATTGATTATATTCTTTGTAGCCAAAGATGGAGAAGCTCTATACAGTTAGCAAAAACAAGACCAGGAGCTGACTGTGGCTCAGCTCCTTATTGCAAAATTCAGATTTAAATTGAAGAAAGTAAGGAAATCCACTAGGCCATTCATGTATGACCTAAATCAAATCCCTTATGATTAATAGTGGAAGTGACAAATAGATTCAAGGAATTAGATCTGGTCGACAGAGTGCCTGAAGAACTATGTGTGGGGGTTCATAACACTGCACAGTAGGTGGTAACCAGAATGAGCTCCAAGAAGAAGAAATGCAAAAAGGCAAAATGGTTATCTGAGGAGGCTTTACAAATATCTGAGAAAAGAAGAGCAGTGAAAGGCAAAGGAGAAAAGGCAAGATATATCCATCTGAACATAGAGTTCCAGAAAATAGCAAGGAGAAAAAAGAAAGCCATTCTAAGTGAACAATGCAAAGTAATAGAGGAAAACAAGAGAATGGGAAAGACTAGAGAGCTCTTCAAGAACATTGGAGATACCAAGGGAACACTTCATGCAAAAATGAGCACAATAAAGGACAGAAATTGCAAGGACCTAACAGAAGCAGAAGAAATTAAGAAGAGGTAGTAAAAATACACAGCAAAACTATACACAAGTCATAATGACATAGAAAACCTAGAGGGTTAGCCACTCACCTAGAGCCAGACATCATGTGTATGAGGTGAAGTTGCCCTTAGGAACCATTACTACAAATAAACCTAGTGGAGGTGATAGAATTCCAGCTGAGCTATTTCAGATCCTAAAAGATGATACTGTTAATGTGCTGCACTCAACATGTCAACAAATTTGGGAAACTCAGCAGTGGCAACAGGACTGGAAAATGTCAGTTTTCATTCCAATCCCAAAAAGGCAAAGAAAGTTCAAACTTCCATACAATTGCACTCATTTCACATGCCAGCAAGGTAATGATCAAAATTCTTCAAACTAGGCTTCAAAAATATGTGAACCAGAGCTTACAGTTGTAAAAGTTGGATTTAGAAAAGACAGGGAAACTAGAGATCAAATTGCCAAATTCCATTGAATCATAGAAAAAGCAGAAGATGGCAGAGGAATAGGATAGGAAGACCACTTTCACCTGCACAAATTCATCAAAAGATCATTTGAACGCTGAGCAAATTCCACAAAACAACTCCTGAATGCTGGCATAGGACACCAGGCACCCAGAAAGGCTAGCCCATTGTCTTTGAAAGGAGGTAAGACAAAATATAAAAGATAAAAAAAGAGACAAAAGAGTTAGGGATGGAGACCCTTTCCGGGGAGGGAGTCATGAAAGAGGAGAAGTTTCCAAACACCAGGAAACTCTCTCACGGGCGGGTCTGTGGGGAGTTTTGGAATCTCAGAAGGCAATATAACCAGGAGGAAAAATAAATAAAACCCACAGATTACATGCCTAATGGCAACTCCCAGTGGAGAAGTAGCCTAGAAGTTCACGTCCATTACCAGCAAGCAGGGGCTGAACAGGGAGGTGTGGGCTGCATTGCTTAGGGTAATGACCAAGCCTAAATGCCCTGAGGACAATCTGAGGGAGCTAACGTGAGATAGCAACCCAAAGTGTGGGATAGCCAGAGAGAGAGTAAAAAGAGAGAGAGAACTTTCCCATGAAAAGTTCTAACCTAAAGCACTACTGGGTCTACTCACAGAAGAAAGGACTGAGCGAATACCAGAGGAGAGCTAGCTGGCTGCAGACTGGCCTATCCCCCACGGGAGGCAGAGAGGCAGGCAGGTGACAGCCAGAGCCAGAAACGGGCAATCTCGGCCCTAGAGAGGCATCCTCAACCAAACTGCGAGCAGGCTCCAAGTTGCTAACCAAGTCTTCCTGGGATCCTGGGCAGTTGACATCTACCAGGAGGGTTGCAGCCAGAGATTACCTCCCCAGAGGAGACACACAGTACATCTGAGATGGCGCTCCCACTGCACACCCGGAAAACCAAGGGGCTGGGACAGGGGAGGTGATCAGACGCACCACCCTTCCTGGGGAGAATGTGCTCACCAAGCACCTGGTTGCCTGAGCTGCTTGGACCTGGGAAGGGCACAAAACGCAGGCCAAACCAAGTCTACACTTTTGTGGAGTACTTGAGAACCTGAACCTGAGCCGCTTAGACCTGGAAAGTACATGCAACCCAGGGCCCGCTTTAGAATAATGAATAATGCAATAACTGAGATCAAAAACACTCTGGAGAAAACCAACGATAGAATAACTGAGGTAGAAGATAGGATAAGTGAGGTGGAAGATAGAATGGTGGAAATAAATGAAGCAGAGAGGAAAAAAGAAAAAAGAAATGAGGACAAACTCAGAGACCTCTGGGACAATGTCACATGCCCCAACATGCGAATCATGGGAGTCCCAGAAGAAGAAGACAAAAAGAAAGACCATGAGAAAATACTTGAGATATATAGTTGAAAACTCCCCTAAAATGGGAAGGGAAATAGCCACCCGAGTCCTGAAACTCAGAGAGTCTCAAACAGGATAAACCCAAGGCAAAACACCCCAAGACACATATTAATCAAATTAACAAAGATCAAACACAAAGAACAAATATTAAAAGCAGCAAGGGAAAAACAACAAATAACACACAAGGGGATTCCCATAAGGATAACAGCTAATCTTTCAATAGAAACTCTTCAGGCCAGAAGGGAATGGCAGAACATACTTAAAATGATGAAAGAGAAAAACCTACACTCCAGATTACAGTACCCAGCAAGGATCTCATTCAAATCTGAAGGAGAAATCAAAAGCTTTGCAGACAAGCAAAAGCTGAGAGCATTCAGTTCCACCAAACCAGCTCTTCAACAAATGCTAAAGGATCTTCTCTAGACAGGAAACACAGAAAGGGTGTATAAACTCGAACCCAAAACAACAAAGTAAATGGCAATGGAATCATACTTATCAGTAATTACATTATATGTAAATGGGTTGAATGCTACCCAAAAAAGACAGACTGTCTGAATGGATACAAAAACAAGACTCCTATATATGCTGTCTACAAGAGACCCACCTCAAAACAAGGGACACATACAGACTGAAAGTGAATGGCTGGAAAAAGATATTTCACGCAAATGGAGACCAAAAGAAAGCAGGGGTAGCAATACTCATATCAGATAAAATATACTTTGAAATAAAGGCTCTGAAAAGTAACAAAGAAGGACCCTACATAATGATCAAAGGGTCAATCCAAGAAGAAGATATAACAATCGTAAATATATATGCACCCAACATAGGAGCACCACAATATGTAAGACAAATGCCAACAAGTATGAAAGGGGAAATTAACAGTAACACAATAATAGGGGGAGACTTTAATACCCCACTCACACCTGTGGGCCAACTAAACAGAAGATTAGCAAGGAAACACAAATTTTAAATGAAACAATGGACCAGTTAGACCTAATTGATATCTATAGGACATTTCACTACAAAACAATAAATTTCACCTTTTTCTCAAGTGCACATGGAACCTTCTCTAGGATAGATCACATCCTGGGCCATAAATCTACCTTGGTAAATTCAAAAGAATTTAAATCATTCCAAGCATCTTTTCTGATCACAATGAAGTATGATTAAATGTCAACTACAGGCAAAAAACTATTTAAAGTACAAACATATAGAGGCTAAACAAAGCTGGTTTTTTGAGATGATAAATAAAATTGACAAACCATTAGCCAGACGCATCAAGAAACAAAGGGAGAAGAATCAAATCAACAAAATTAGAAATGAAAATGGAGAAATCACAGCAGATAACACAGAAATACAAAGGATCATAAGAGACAACTATCAGGAACTATATGGCAATAAAATGGACAACTTGGAAAAAATGGACAAATTCTTAGAAAAGTTTAGCTTTCCAAAACTGAACCAGGAAGAAATAGAAAATCTTAACAACACATCACAAGCATGGAAATCGAAACTGTAGTCAGAAATCTTTCAGCAAACAAAAGCCCAGGACCAGATGGCTTCACAGCTGAAATCTACCAAAAATTTAGAGAAGAGCTAACACCTATCCTACTCAAACTCTTCCAGAAACTTGCAGAGGAAGGCAAACTTCCAAACTCATTCTATGGGGTCACCATCACCCTAATACCAAAACCAGACAAGGATGCCACAAAAAAAAAAAAAAAAGAAAGAAAGAAAAGGAAAAAGAAAACTACAGGCCAATATCGCTGATGAACACAGACACAAAAATCCTTAACAAAATCCTAGCAAACAGAATCCAACAACATATTAAAAAGATCATACATTATGACCAAGTGGGCTTTATCCCAGGGATGCAAAGATTCTTTAATATCAACAAATCAATGTGATACACCACATTAACAAATTGAAAGGTAAAAACCATATGATTATCTCAATAGATGCAGAGAAAGCCTTTGACAAAATTCAACATCGATTTATGATAAAAACCCTCCTGAAAGCAGGAATAGAAGGAACATACCTCAACATAATAAAAGCCATATATGATAAACTCACAGCAAAGATGATCCTCAATGGTGAAAAATTGAAGGCATTTCCCCTAAAGCCAGGAACAAGACAAGGGTGCCCACTCTCACCACTACTATTCAATAGTTTTGGAAGATTTAGCCACAGTAATCAGAGAAGAAAAAGAAATAAAAGGAATCCAGATTGGAAAAGAAGTAAAACTCTCACTGTTTGCAGATGACATGATCCTCTACATGAAAAACCCTAAAGCCTCCACCAGAAAATTACTAGAGCTAATCAATGAATATAGCAAAGTTTCAGGATATAAAATTAACACACAGAAATCCCTTGCATTCCTATACATTAACAATGAGAAAACAGAAATTAAGGAAACAATTCCATTCACCATTGCAATGAAAAGAATAAAATACTTAGGAATAAATCTACCTAAAGAAACAAAAGACCTATATATAGAAAACTATAAAACATTGGAGAAAGAAATCAAAGAGGACACAAGTAGATGGAGAAATATACCACGTTCATAGATCGGGTGAATCAATATACTGAAAATGAGTATACTACCCAAAGCAGTCTATAGGTTCAATGCAATCCCTATCAAGTAACCAACGGTGTTTTTCATAGAACTAGAACAAATAATTTCACAACTTGTATGGAAATACAATAAACCTCGAATAGCCAAAGCAATCTTGAAAAAGAAGACTGTAACTGGAGGAATCAACCTGCCTGACTTCAGGCTATACTACAAAGCTACAATCATCAAGACAGCATAGTACTGGCACAAAGACAGAAATATAGATCAATGGAACCAAATAGAAAGCCCAGAGATAAACCCACGCACCTATGGACACCTTATCTTTGGCAAAGGAGGCAAGAATATATAATGGAGAAAAGACAATCTCTTTAACAAGTGGTGCTGGGAAAACTGGTCAACCACTTGTAAAATGATGAAACTAGAAAACTTTCTAACACCATACACAAAAAAAAACTCAAAATGGATTAAAGATCTAAATGTAAGACCAGGAACTATAAAATACCTAGAGGAAATCATAGGCAAAACACTCTGACATAAATCACAGCAGGATCCTCTATGACCCATCTCCCAGAGTAATGGAAATAAAAGCAAAAATAAACAAATGGGACCTAATTAAACTTAAAAGCTTTTGCACAACGAAGGAAACTATAAGTGAGGTGAAAAGACAGCCTTCAGAATGGGAGAAAATAATAGCAAACGAAGCAACTGACAAAGAATTAATCTCAAAAATATACAAACAACTCATGCAGCTCAATTCCAGAAAAATAAATGACCCAATCAAAAAATGGACCAAAGGACTAAACAGACATTTCTCCAAAGAAGACATACAGATGGCTAACAAACACATGAAAAGATGCTCAACATCACTCATTATCAGAGAAATGCAAACCAAAACCACAATGAGGTACTATCTCACACCAGTCAGAATGGCTGCTATCCAAAAGTCTACAAACAATAAATGCTGGAGAGGGTGTGGAGAAAAGGGAACTCTCTTACACTGTTGGTGGGAATGCAAACTAGTACAGCCACTATGGAGAACAGTGTGGAGATTCTTTAAAACAACTGGAAATAGAATTCCCATATGACCCAGTAATCCCACTGCGGGGCATACACACCAAGGAAACCAGAATTGAAAGAGACATGTGTACCCCAGTGTTCTTCTCAGCATTGTTTTAAATAGCCAGGACATGGAAGCAACCTCGATGTCTATCAGCAGATGAATGGATAAGAAAGCTGTGGTATATATACACAATGGAATATTACCCAGCCATTAAAAAGAATGCATTTGAATCAGTTCTAACGAGGTGGATGAAACTAGAGCCTATTATACAGAGTGAAGTCAGAAAGAAAACCACCAATACAGTGTACTAACACATATATATAGAATTTAGATAGATGGGAATGATAACCCTATATGTGAGACAGCAAAAGAGACACAATAGTATAGAACGGTCTTTTTTGGAATCTGTGGGAGAAGCTGAGTGTGCGATGATTTGAGAGAATAACATTGAAACATGTATATTATATGTAAAACAGATTGCCAGTCAAGGTCTGATGCATGAGACAGGGTGCTCGGGGCTGGTGCACTGGGATGACCTTGAGGGATGGAATGGGGAGGGAGGTGGGAGGGGAGTTCAGGATGGTGAACACATGTACACCCATGGCTGATTCAAGTCAATGTATGGCAAAAACCACTATAATATTGTAAAGCAATTAGCCTCCAATTAAAATAAATTAATTAAAAAAATAAAAGAAAAAACAAGGGAATTCCAGGAAAACTTCTGCTTCTGAATACACTAAAGATGTTGACTGTATGGGTCACAACAAATTGTGGAAAATTCTTAAAGAGACAAGAATACAGGCCACTTTACCAGTCTACTGATAAACCTGTGTGTAGACCAAAAAACAACAGTTAAATCCGGACAAGGAACAACAGACTGGCTCAAAATTGGGATCTGAGTACATCAAGGCTGCATATTGTCCCTTGACTTATTTAACATATATGCAGAGTACATCATGTGAAATGACAGGCTTGATGAATCACAAACTGGAATCAAGAATGCTGACAGAAATCAAAACAACCTCACATATGCAGATGATACCACCCTAATGGCAGAAAGCAAAGAGGAACTAAAAAACCTCTTGATGAAGATGAAAGAGGAGAGTGAAAAAGCTGGATTAAAAACTCAACATTGATAAACTAAGATCATGGCATCCAATCCCATCACTTCATGGCAAATAGATGGGGAAATGATGGAAACAGTGACAGAGTTTACTTTTATTGGGCTTCAAAGTCACTGGATGGAAACTGCAGCCATGAAATTAAAAGATGCTCCTTGAAAGAAAAGCCATGACAAGTCTAAAGAGCATATTAAAAAGCATAGGCATCACTTTGCCAATGAAGTTTCACATAGTCAAAGCTATGATTTTTGTAGTAGTCATGTGCGGATGTGAGAGCTGGACCATAAAAAAGGGAGAGTGCCAAAAAATTGATGACTTTGGACTGTGGTGCTGGAGAAGCCTCCTGTGAGTCCCCTGGACGGCAAAGAGATCCAACCAGTCAATCTTAAAGAAAATCAACTCTGAATATTCATTGGAAGGACTGACATTGAAGCTAAAGCTCCAGTATCTTGGTCACCTAATGTGAACAGCCGACTCACTGGAAAAGACTCAGATGCTGGAAAAGATTGAGGGAAGGAGGAGAAGGGGTCATCAGAGTATGAAATTGTTGGATGGCATCACCGACTTAATGGACATGAATTTAAGCAAACTCTGGGAGATAGTAAAAGACAGCAAAGCCTGGCATACTGCAGTCCATGGATTGCAAAGAGTTGCATATAACTTAGCAACTGAAAAACAACAACAAAAATCTCAAAATTAAATAAAATAAAAAGAATGCTTATTGTGCTTCTGTTACACATTTAGACTTATCCTTCTGTCCAAAATAATTTGCAGTCAACTTTGGGAAAATTCATATATTTGTTGAGATACTTAGATGAAAAAAATAGACTTATTCTTTGAATAGTAAATATTAATTTATTAGAAGAAGATGAATACAAATGGGTCTAAGTCACTTTCGATAGCTAAACAGCAGCTTTTGTATGATGGAACAAAAAATATAAAAGGACTTATTTTAAGCTCATGCTAACTCAATTGGCATTACGTTCTTTCTTCCTCCTACTTTTAACTCTTGCTTATCTATTCTCTTTATGATGTAACACACTTAATATAATAGCATTCATTCATATGTCCATTTAAGTAGCAAATTGTCATGAATGACTCATTAACAATCCAGCAGCACTTGAAATAGACATTCACTCTTTGAAGTGGCATTTTATGGAAAGCTATTGTAGGAGTCAATGCTGCTGATAATCAGTTGTTTTTGTTTTTGTTTTGTTTTTGCTTTTTGCTCTTCATTAAATTTTTATTTGATTTTCTCCTCACATAGAAATATTAAATTTGATTGATGCAGAACTGAAAATAAAAATAGTATATTTAACTGAAGTGGTGTTGATAAAAGTATATCCAAGTTTCATTGTTTTTTAACTAGATTAACTACATTTCATACAAACTCTGAGAAAAATCCCCAAGCCTGCTATATCTGTGAAGGTGAGCATACATTTGATATAACTACTATTCTGAATGACAAAATTCTATGGACACAGTTCAGTTCTTTCTGCCTAGTATCACTTCATGAAAGAGCAGAGATGGGGGAGGCAACCACTGACAGACATGGAATCTTAAAACAGCATACTGAAGCAACTGACCCTTTGTTTCCCCATAACTACTTCAAACTCGCTCCATTCTTTTTAAACCTCTTCCACTGCTAACTTTCTATCTCCACACTGCCCATCATTTGCCGTCTAACACTAAAAAAAAAAAAAAAAAAAAAAAGCCACCAAAAGACATTTTCTTTGCTGTTTTGTCATTCGGATTGTGAAACACTGAATAGCATACTTTGACTGGGTGACATTCATATTTCTGATAATCGAGAAATCCCAATGCTATGATGTTCCAGTGTTTTTCCTTTTTACTCAAGAAATCACTAGGTAATGGTGATATTGGCCCTTACCTCTGCTGATGTGTGCAGAAAAAACTGATTTTATAAACACACACAGATGCACTCACATGTACATAAATTTGGAATTTTAGATTTTATGTTTAGGTTTTTCAAATGCAGAGTAAGTTTATTTCAATGATCAGTTGATATTTTATTCAACTTATGTATTCACAGTTGTAAAAAAGTGTCTGACTTGATTGCTGTTTGATCACTGGCAATTTTCAAATTTCACTCCTACTTCCCCTCTTGCTCCGTAGTTGGGCAAAGGGATGAAAAATACTCAGATAGCCTCTTCCTTCACACTAGTGGGAAGTTCAAACCATGCACAAAGTGCATCCCTGTCAGTGTACTGACACACTCTCCTTACTCCCGCCCACCTCCTAACCACATACAAAATCACAGTCACTCCACCTGTTCCTTTGCTCAAGCCATTTTGGCTTCTGCTGAGGAGACTGCTCTACTCCCTTCAGAAAGTCCCCTGTGCAAAATAAATTCTTACATACCTTGTTGGGTGTATATTACCATCCATCATTATCCAAAACAAATTTAGTTTAGTGTGTCAATAGGAAACATTCTGAGTGCCACTGTAAACTTATTTAAAAGGTTAGCATATGCGCCTGAGATATTTTTTTCCCCTGATAATGCTAATAAACGGCTTGAGGAAGAATTTTTTTGGTAAAAGTGATATTTCAACAAAATTAGAAACCTATGTAGTTTATATTAGTCAGAGTTCTCCAAAGAAAGGGAGCCAGTAGAATGTGTGTGTGTGTGTGTGTGTGTGTGTGTGTGTCTGTTTTGTACACATATATAAATAAGTTAATTATAAGGTCTTGGCTCACCCAGTTATGGAGTCTGGTTCCAAATCTGCAGTGTGGACTGCGCGATTGAGACCCATAAGAGCCAAAGGTGAAGATGAAGGCTGAAGGCATCTGCTGGAGAATTTCTTCTTTCTGGTGTTTTTGTTCTACTTAGGCCTTCAGTTGATCAGATGAGACCCACTACTCTACCTAACATGCTCTCATTTAAATAATAATTTCATTCAAATCAGTTTCCAAATTCACACACAAAATTAACCATCACAGAGTGGAACTTTAGCATTATCCATAGTGTATATGAAACCTATATTCTTCCCACCAAGAGATATCATATACCAAACTTTGTGGAAAAGTTGTTGGAAAACTATTTCAGCCTGGAGTACAAGATTTCTCTCTCTCTTCATTTCTGATAATCAATGTGTTTTTAGAAATATTTGAATTGTTGAAAGATGTCTTATAAATTACCCTGTGTGTTCCACAATACTACTGGCATTTTAAATATTATTGTACTAAATTTTGTTTGTATTTGTTCATAAACAACTAGAAAACTTTAGTCAAATTATCTTACAGACAGAACAGTTGAAACATTTTTTGGAAAATTTTAGTGAACTGCAAGTTTTTAAAGTAAAGTTTGTAAAAAATAAGAAAAGACCAATTTTATGACCCACAGGCTAAACCTAACATTCATCACTTTGGTTCACATCATCCTCCATACTTGTACTATACCACACTTGCAGAAGCTGAACAAGATGGTGAGGACTCAAACACTGTATGAAGATTTAAATATTAAATTGCAGGAAGAATCTTCAATGAAATTTCAAATTTTAACTGGATAAGTATATTCTATACTGAAGGGGAAGCAGATGACAAAAACAAAAACCCAGTAGCATAAAAGTATGGTCAACAATTTATGAATTTTATCAGACAAAATGCTGGTAGAAATTGGTTGCACAGAATAATGCTATGAAACCAATACCTATGAATTGTCTTACAGAAAAATCAGTTGAAGATGTCAATAATCTCACATTTATTAACATTAAAAATTCATAGTGATAACAATCAAAAGTTAATAAATATACTATTATAATGTTTTTCTGAGAAATATTAATACATGAGTATTGGGGATGTACATAGCATACCTTTTACTTTCTAAATTCTAGATGATTTTATAAAGATATTTTGTTGTTAAGGTGTTGTTTAGTCACTCAGTTGTGTCTGACTCTTTATCACCCCATGGACTGCAGCACACCAAGTTTCCCTGTCCTTCACTATATATATATATTTTCTCCTCAAGAAAATTAAAGATACCAAGGGAACATTTCATGCAAAGAAGGGCACAATAAAGGACAGAAATGGTATGGACCTAACAGAAGCAGAAGATACTAAGAAGAGGTGGCAAGAATACACAGAAGTATACAAAAAAATTAAAAGATCTTAAGATCTGACGAAAGTAACCATGATGGTGTGATCACTCACCTAGAGCCAGACATCCAGGAATGTGAAGTCAAGTGGGCCTTAGGAAGCATCACTACGAACAAAGCTAGTGGAGGTGATGGAATTCCAGTTGAGCTATTTCAAATCCTAAAAGATGGTGCTGTGAAAGTGCTGCCCTCAATAAGCCAGCAAATTTGGAATACTCAGCAGTGGTCACAAGACTGGAAAAGGTCAGTTTTCATTCCAATCTCAAAGAAAGGCAATGCCAAAGAATGTTCAAACTACTGCACAGTTGCTCTCATCTCACATGCTAGTAAAGTAATGCTCAAAATTCTCCAAGCCAGGCTTCAATAGTATGTGAACCGAGAACTTCCACAAGACAAGCAAAATGGTTTTTCTAGTAGATGGATCCTATAAAATAGTTCTAATTTAATATATTTTCAAAAGATAAATTATATATATATGTATGTATGTATATATATTGCCATTTTTGCTTTCTTAACTCGTTCATCATAAGCTTCACTTTCAAGGGCTTATCAGAGATGTGGGATCAAACTCATCAATAAGCTGAATCAAGCATTTTCCAGTCCTGCTCTTCTGCCCTTTACTACACTGCAGAGAAATGATCACTCCACTGTTTCTCACTTGTCTATATCAGGGAGTATTCAAATTCAAACACTGAAATTTGTAACAGTTAAAGTCATATTGGAGGCATTCAATATCCACTTTATGTTTGACTAGGTATAATATTTTTTATTGAAATATGAGTGATGGATATAAATATGACCAAGATGAAAAAGTGAAAATTCTTGCATATTGAAGCTATGTTCCTTAGGAAAATAATCTGTTTCTGGTATATGCCAATGATAGTATATAATGAATAATAAGCAATTTTACTGTCATTAAGGTTACCCAAAGATAGTCCATCCCATTGCTATTGATGAGGAGGGCCAACATTTGTCTTGTG
This sequence comes from Bos taurus, assembly GCF_002263795.3. NCBI lineage: Eukaryota > Metazoa > Chordata > Mammalia > Artiodactyla > Bovidae > Bos > Bos taurus. The sequence continues at coordinate 23,580,337 of NC_037344.1, read as the reverse complement.
TAAAGACAGCTGAATATCCACAGTGTGTCCACAATGGTTTCTTAATACCATTGCCAGTGTCTTTCCCTGTCCTCTGAGGCTCCCCAAATTCATGCCCTGGTCCAGGACTTATGCCATCTAGCCACTAACACTCCTTTCTGTTCATTACAACAGCAGATTGTGGGGAAGAATTGCTGCATCTTCCTTGCAAGCTGTAGCTGAACCCTAAAACTTAGATTCTTTTGTTTCACAAAATGTTAGTGCCTCCACAATATTCCATTACATGATCCCAACTGTCATTACAACAAGATTCACCACTTATTTCTAGGACTATTCATGTCATGTCAGTGACAGAAGCAAGAAAAAAACTGAGTTCATTATAATGCAAAACCATTTAAATTGACTGAAATAGCAAATTTAGTTTATTAGAACATGGCCTTAGGTCAAAGTACTTTGCAAATTAAAAGGACACATCATAAGCCCCTAACCAGATTAATAATATATCAAAGGTATGCTATTAGATGTAGTTTGGGGGAAATTTTATGACAGGCTTGTCCCTACTGGAAAAACAGCTTAAGTTTGAGGTCCTGAAGAAGATAATAATGTTTTTATGAATAAATGTTAACCACTATGTGATATTATATGTGCATGCACTAATGAATTATCCACTGGAAAACATGAAAGTGAAGGTTTGTGACTCAAGGAATCATGCACCATAAATCAGGTGCATTAGCGACTGTATTTAGTTTTGTGCCTAACAATGAACTTAGACCATACACCATTATTTCTTTAGTTTTCAGAATTAAAGTATAATTTAAGGTCGTTAAAAGGATACAAGCTTTCTTCTAAAATATATCATGTGTCCCCAGACTTGTGAAAAGCTGTCCTCATCCTACTGGGTATGATGAGACATGCAAAGGAAGTAAATTGTCTTTTTTTTTTTTTTAACTAGACTTTACAAAAAGACATTTAAGTTTTGGAGGGCCCACCTGAATTGATTTATAATATATTATGATTTATAATCACTAAAAAGTGATTTCTTCGTAAGATGCCAAGGAGTATGCCATGATATATAATTGAGTCTCAAATAATAGATGCCATTCTGTTTGTAATCCATTCCAAGATATCAAATAACTGTAATATTTGAGGGGTATTTCCTCCAAAGAGCAAATCTTTTGTTTTGTTTTGTTTTGAAAGAGCAAATTTTTAATTTACCTACCTGTACATGTGTTCTGCGTATTAAGTCCTCTAACAGCAGTATAGAGCTCAGTAAAAATACAGATGGAATATAATTAGGTAATTTTTACTGGTAAATATTTGCACAAATATAAAATGTAAAGTCTTTAATAATTTTACAAATAAACATGAGCCATTTAAAAATATCATTTATTGACTGCTTTCTATGTATACAAGTTGCATTAACAAATTATGTATTATATATTTTCTCTTATAATTATTATAGCAATCATGCTAAATAGAGCTGATGATTTTATACATGAAAATGCTTAAGTATTAAGGCTGGCATTCAAATATATATTTATGTGATTTGCAATTCATATTGTTAATCTTTGGGCCTAATATCCTATGTCAGGACTCTTGCCATGATGGAAGATATTACAGGAATATGAAGCTAGTTAATAATAAAGTCTAGTTTAGATTTAGTGGTATTTATGTTTAAAAATCTAATCTGAAGTCTGTGTCAACTTATTTCTTCTTAAATAATGTTAAAATGTGGAAATTTGTGATACTAATTCTCATAAATGATTGTTTTATTATAATAAGTATTTCTGAAAAAAAATGACTCATTTAATTATCAAAAATAACTGATTTTGGTAGCCAATCACTTACACACATACATGAAAATTCTTATCTGCAAACTGGACAGACGGGTACAAATATTTTGTATTTACATTACAATAACTTGTCTTTCATACTGATTTCCCTAATCCTGTGAATATAGTTATTATTTTTAAGTAGTACAACATAGGTTGCCATTTTGTTAGCTTTGTGAGAGACACTAGGTTCCCACATCAAAAGCTAAGGGGCCATAAGAACTGCCTCCATGAAAAAAGCCACCTATAATATAACGGCAATAAATAAAGAAATGTCACTGTGTTTTCCCACAAAGATGATTTGAATTCACGCATTAGAAAAATATGATGGTAGAAAGTTATGAGAAATTAAAAACCAGAAGGCAAATCCCTGTATCTTCAAATTTAAGAAACAGCTATCAGCAGAAAGAAATTTTATTCATAAATGAATTAATTCACAATATTCAGTACATAAAGTAAAATTCAAAAAAATTATTTTCCTATTTTAACTTGTGAAAAATATGCATATTATTATAAAAATATCTGTTACTGAGATAATTTCTCTTAATATAAATGAAACAAATCAAGGTGCCAAAAAATTCATATAGCTTCATTCCTTTTTATCAAAGTACAGGAGATATAGGAATAATAAACAGGATACTATTAACAATAGTTACTTCTAGGGAGTGAAAATGTTCCAGAAGAGAATATTTTTACTTTATAAATTCTTATATTTATAAATTTGATACTATATGTAATATTATCTGTATAATGAAAACTACTGATATTTAATTTTTAAATAACATTGAGTGATTAGAATTTGTGGGAAAGAAATACAATAAATAAAAATATATTTGAAAGAGTCTTGTGTTTGACAAGAATGACATTAATGTGAATTTGAGATAATTACAGGGTGTCTGAGTAGTCCATTAACTCCATCTCTGCTGAGAATTGAAACTTGAACAAAAAATCAATTTATGGCTTTTCAAAATGATACTGTGTGTAAAATTCCCCAAAATGTATTCTTTCATTCAAAAATGTATTATGATTTTCTAACACTATCAACCTGCTGGAGTAGAAATTGTAGGCATTCTAATTACTTTTATAACTGGCAGTATTTTTGGTAGTTGTAGCCCTGTGACTTAAGGATCACATCAGTAAAAACAAAATGGCTGCTGCTGCTGCTAAGTCGCTTTAGTCGGTCTGACTCTGTGCGACCCGATAGACGGCAGCCCCCCAGGCTCCCCCGTCCCTGGGATTCTCCAGGCAAGAACACTGGAGCAGGTTGCCATTTCTTTCTCCAAAATGGAGGCAGAGAAATAACCTTTTGAAATAATGATTCTGGATAAAAGCAAAGATCATATCATGGCAGTTTTTAAAACTTTATGTCTATAGTTTGTATATCCCCCTATTGTTATTATTACCACTGTTAAGACTCTGATGCTGGGAGGGATTGGGGGCAGGAGGAGAAGGGGACGACAGATGGCTGGATGGCATCACTGACTCAATGGACGTGAGTCTCAGTGAACTCCGGGAGTTGGTGATGGACAGGGAGGCCTGGCGTGCTGCGATTCATGGGGTCCCAAAGAGTTGGACACGACTGAGCGACTGATCTGATCTTTATTATAATTGTGTCTGTACCTTTGTCAATTACTGTACCTTTATGTTTACCTATATAAACATACATGGGCTTCCTTGGCGGCTGAGATGGTAAAGTGTCTGCCTGCAATATGGGAGACCTGGGTTCTATCCCTAGGTTGGGAATATACCCTAGAGAAGGAAATGGCAACCCATTCCAGTACTCTTACCTGGAAAAGTCCATGGATGGAGGAGCCTGGTAGGCTACAGTCAGTCCATGGTGTCACAAAGTGTCGGACATGACTGAGCGACTTCACTTTCAGACTTTCATGTTTATCTACAGTGATTTTCAACTTTACATAAGTCCATAAATGTGTGGGAAATGCTTGAAAGAACACTCAAACTCGCATGTTTGTCTGTTCCGATATAACTGATATTATGTAAACTAATGAACTTCCTATTTAAAAAAGGTAACAAATCTTTTCTAAACAAAAGCTTAAGACTTTAGCAAATAAACAAGCATGAAGGGATATATAAAGAGAGAATATTTGACTATCAGGTTTATTCTATATTTTCTAGGATGACTGTTTCCTGTAACTATTATTTATTTTATAGCATGTTGTTCAGTCACTAAGTCATGTCCAGCTCTTCACAATGCCATGGAATGCAGCATGCCAGGCTTCCCTGTCGTTCATTATCTTCTAGAGTTGGCTCAAATTCTCACGTATGTTAGGGATTTTTTCAAGATACTCTAATATAACCAATAGTAATATACCAGGTTTCTTTCAAGTTAATAAAAGTTAAGGTTTCATGCTCCTCACTTGTAATATGTTCATATGGGTACATTTTTGGGTATAATTTGCAAAAGTAAGATAATTTTAACAGTAAATGAGTAGGAATGATGTTTCTTTCCACTCTAATTTCTAGTCCATCATACTTCCCCTACTGTCTGATAGAATGGGATTAGGTGATAGTGTCCAGGGATTAAGGGATGGTTGAGTGCATATTCCTGGTATGGAATTTTGGGGCTAAATTTGTACAGTTCACAGTTGCTTATGCATCTTCCTAATTCTCACACACTTTTGTGTTGTGCACAGTAGAAATATGGTGACATTCCTATAAACTTTGGCCATCCTGGCCATAGTACCTTCCCACTTACATCCTTCTAAATAAACCAATGTAGAGCAAAGTCTGATATTTCTATTGCCGTATAAAGAAACTATCAAGGTTTATATAGACAAATATATTTTCTAGATGTTTCGAATCATGTAGTAGTGTCCTGCTTTGTAAAATTTAAACATTGCTGTATTTTATTTTCTCAATCCAATTGAAAATTTACTTTCATACTTGATTTTAATGTGTAATACTGTGTTCCTAACGCAGGTTATTTAAGCTAATCTTTCAAGTTGAATAAGCTTCAGGCCTGAAAACACAGGCTCTGTCTCTAATTCTCATTTCAAATCTTCATTACCACCCTTCAATGAGCTTGTTCAAGTATCCTGATTTCCCTATTTGTGGAACAGAATAATGAAATTACCTTCTTGAGGAATATTTCTATTTTTCATAACATTTCAAATGTGCCTTAAACTCAGTCAATCTAGCTGGAGGCTAATATTCCCACAGGAATTTATATAACCTACTAGGAATATATTCTAATCTAAAATGTTGAAACCATTTTAGGCATGGAGTAGAGAAACAATTTACGCTTGCTTCCCTGGGGTTCTCTTCTTTTTAAATGATTCATTATCTAGATCATGGCACTAGACTCCAAGAGTAACAGAATTATTAATTATGTTAATAGACTATAGCAATCAAAGTTTTTAAAAAGTGAATAGAACTTTAAAAATATACATTCCATAGTGTATTCAATTATAATAAATTGGAGTATTCTAATTATATGATTTGATTGTTTTTCAACTTAATTTTTAAGGATAAAAGTGTAATCTCAGTGTATTTCTTTGTCTTTAGTCATAATTTCTAAAACAAACAATTAAAATCAATTATTGCTCTATTTCTCCTTATACAATAAGTCCTTAGTAGTGCTAGAAATGAAACTATAAATTTGAAAATATGTTCAGAATATCAGCTTTTCTCTTTCTTTATGAATTTCTGTGTCAAATAGAGTAAGTCTTTCATTTTTTTCCCCATGAAAGCTGATTTAAATTTCCAGAGAGGACATTGTTTTCCTTGTGGCTTTTCACATTGACTGGGGACTTTTCCCCAAGGCATGGTCTTTCTCTACAGGGAAATCTCACAGAATTTTTTTTCTAATCAGAAACTCCGTGAGTTGAGTTTCCTCTGCAACAGGAAAAGTGATATGGTAGACTCCGGGGAAATACTAGTTCAAAGCTTTTTTTTTTTTTTTTCTTTATCTTAAAAAAAAAAAAAATTCTATTCCTTCAAGGAAAGTGGAAGTGTTGCTATTAATAAATAGCACAAAACAAAACAGATTTTCAGTGATGAGAGAGGCTGTTTGAACATCAGGGGTGTAAATGAGTATTGTGCCCTGAAAAGTATCCATTTGTCTGCATCTTTAAACTGTAGTTAACAAATTATAATTTGTCATGCATAGATTCAGCCTCAATTTAAAATAAGGACTTCCCAGTGAATTGTGTACTTTCTAGAAGCTACAATCTACACAGTAATTTATAAAGCTTACTAAACATGAATACTAAAATGTATTCTGAAAGACAACTAAACTGTTTTAGCCACTGAACTTTACTGTAGGACAATATTCCATATAAGTTTTAGATGTGCTGAAAAAATATTTGTCTTAAGAGATACTTTAAAGTATTATATATGTATTAATTATTCAGAATTTATGCCATTATTTTGGAGAAGGAAATGGCAACCCACTCCAGTATTCTCGCCTGGAAAATCCTGTGGACAGAGGAGCCTGGTGGGCTACAGTCCATAGGGTCGCAAGAGTTGTACAGTACTGAGTGACCAAGTCACCACGTGTCATTATTTAAAATTATTATGATTTTTAATTTTTCTTAAAGAAGTGTTATGTATATTTGAATGTAACAGTAATTTTTGAAAATATAGTAAGCTCTTATATGTATATTTTAAAACTGTTAAAATATAAAATATGGGAAAAGGAAAAAGAAAACTGACATTGAGGGTAGATATATCCTATTCAGGTTGTTCAAACACATAGTAACAAAATGAATTTGTACTTGTCAAAGAGTATGTTTTTGATAGTGAGAGAAACCTAAACCCTGATTATTCAATTTCCCATGACTGTATTTTTATTTTTCTTAATATATATGTATATATATTTTATTGAAATATAGTTGACTTACAATCTCTCAGGTGCACAGCAGTGATTCAGTTATACATATACATATATGGTATTTTTTAAATTATTTTCCATTATAGGTTACAAGGTACTGACTATATTTCCCTGTGCTATAGAGTAAAACTTTGTTGTTTGTTGAATATCTATTTTTTTAATTAATAATCTAGCACTCTATTCATACTAAGTCAAACAAGTAGAATGAAAATGTCATAAATTTGTATACAAATTAATATATATTAATTTAAATTAATAATATTATATATTCTTTATATATATATTTGCAAATGTTTTTCTACCATTTTTATAAAGTCTTGAGAAAAGACCTCAAAAAGAAGAGTTAGAGAAGTTGGAAAACATAAACTAAATGAAATGGGAGCACTGAATGTGAAATAGAAAAAGTGAAATGAGCTAGATAAAAGTAAAAGATCATGATATAATCCAGTTGTTTTTAAACATGACTGCTTATTAGAAACATATCTGGATGTTTGGAGGAAAATAAAAAGGAACCTGGGCATTTGTATTTTCCAAAAAAATTATAATAATTCTGATATGCATCTTGATTTTAAAAAATAATTACAGGTTTTTTTTTTAACTAAATTATAGTTTTGATGGTGTATGGTTCTATTCTTTTTCTGTTGAACAATCATGATTCAATGGTATTAAGTGAGTAATAGTTACATAGTCACAATAATAAAAGATGTTTATCAGTTTTCACAATCAGTAGCCAGACAAGAGGTAAAATATAATCTCAATTGCAAGCCATAATGGGAACATGATTAACTTAACAATAGAAAATAATTACATTCAATTTGAGGGGTCAAGCCGAGTGATGTGGTAAGTGGAAGTGCATTTAAGCATATGTTTTCATCTACCCAGCCAGTCTATGTCTTTTGGTTGGTGCATTTAATCTATTTACATTTAAGATAATTATCAATATGTATGATCCTGTTACTGTTTTCTTAATTGTTTTGGGTTTATTTTCTGTAGGTCTTTTCCTTCTGTTGTGTTTCCTGACTAGAGAATTTCCTTTAGCATTTGTTGTAAAGCTGGTTTGGTGGTGCTGAATTCTCTTAACTTTTGCTTGTCTGGAAAGCTCTTGATTTTTCTATCATATCTGAAGGAGAATCTTGCTGGGTAGAGTAGTGGTTGTAGGTTCTTTTCCTTCTTTTCCTCCATTGTTTAAAACATATCCTGCCATTGCCTCTGGCTTGTAGAGATTCTGTTGAGAAATCAGCTGATACCCTGATGGGAATTCCCTTGCATGTTATTTATTGTTTTCCCTTTGTCGTTTTTTATATTTTATATTTGTCTTTAATTTTTGCCAATTTGATTACTATGTGTCTTGGTGTATTCCTCCTTGGGTTTATCCTTCCTGGGACTCTGTGTTTCCTGGACTTGGTTGACTATTTTTTCCCCCATGTTTGGGAAGTTTTCAGCTATTATCTCTTCAAATATTTTTTCCGGTCCTTATCTGTTCTTCTGCCTCAGTTATCCTGCTGTGACTCCTTCTAGTGTATTAGGCATTTCTGTTTGTTCTTTAGTTCTTGTAGGTCTTTAGTAAACATTTCTTGCATCTTCTCCATTGCTTTCCCAAGGTCCTGGATCATCTTTACCATCATTATTCTAAATTCTTTTTTCTGAAAGGTCCCCTATCTCCACTTTATTTGGTTGTTTTTCTGGGGTTTCATCTTGTTCTTTCATCTGGGACTTGGTGGTGGTGGTTTAGTTGCTAAGTGCATGTCTGACTCTTGCAACCCCATGGACTGTAGTCTGCCTGGTTCCTCTGTCCATGGGATTCTCCAAGCAAGAATACTGGAATGGGTTGCCATGTCCTTCTCCAGAGGATCTTCCAGACCCAGGAATCGGACTCAGATCTCCTGCATTGCAGGTGACTCCCTGCATTGCAGGTGGATTCTTTACTGACTGAGCTACAAGGGAAGCCCCTCATTTGGCACTTTACTTCCTGAATTTCATTGTGATTAACTTTCTATAATATGTTTTTTTTATTTTAGCTGCTATGGGACTGTGCCTCTTGTTGCTTCATGTGTCTTCCCTGTGATATATGAGGTAAGATTCCTGATGGGAGGGTCTGACAATGGGAAAAACTGTGTCTTGCTCTGGTGGGCAGGGCCTTGCTCTGCAAAGCTTTAATCCAATTATCTATCTGCTCATGGATGGGGTTGCACCCTGCCCCCTGTTAGTTGTTTGGCGTGAGGTCTACAGGCTCTATGAAAGGATTAGTGGCAAGTCCAAGAGTGTTTATGCAAAGGGGGACATTCCCAGCCTGATGCTGCCAGCGCCCGCATCCCTGTGGTGAGCCCCTGCAGACCTATGCCTCCACAAGAGACCCTCCAACACTAGCGGGTAGTTTTGGTTCAGTTGTCTGTGGGGTCTCTGCTCCTTCCCTTTGGGTCTTGGTGAACACAAGATTTTGTTTGTGCCCTCCAAGATTGGAATCTCTGTTTTTCCCAGTCTTGTGTAAGTCCTATAATCAAATCCCACTGGCTTTCAAGGCCAAATTCCCAGCAGATTCCCAGTCCCTTTGTCAGATCCCAAGGCTGGGAAGCCTGAAGTGGGGTTCAGAACCTTCACAACAGTGGGAGAAGTTCTTTGGTATTGTGGTTCTCTAGTTCGTGGGCCACACACCTGGCAGGAATGGGATTTGATATGATCATGATTGAGCCTCTCCTACCATCTCATTGTGGCTTCTTCTTTGATTTTGAATATGGGGATATCTTTTTTGGTGGGTTCCAGCATCCTCTTGTTTATGGTTGTTCAACAGCTACTTGCAGTTTTGCTGTTCTTGCAGTAGGAGATGAGCGTATGTCCTTCTACTCCGTCTTAGAATGTATCTCCCATGTTTGAATTGTATCAGTGTTTTCAGTTGCCTGTATAGTTTTAATTCCTGTGCATACTCTTATTTAACTTCCATGTGTATTTCATATTGTTTTAAAGAGAATGTTTATGTTTCCTACATTCAATTAATTTCCCACTTGCTACAGAGCTTTTTAAAACATAGCCAGACACATATTTCTCCTTTTTATAATTTTTCAATTATATTGATAATAATAGCTGATACATATTTTTCCCACTTTTCCATATTCAACTGGTTATATTCACAAATTTTAGGAACATAGGGTTTTGTGTGTGTGTATTATCAAGAGGGAGAGAAAAAAGAAAATATTATATGTACACTGAAATCTGTATGCATATTCATCTGTTTGCTTCATCACTCCAAATATTATTACATACTGTATATTAGGTAAAGATAATAATTCCAAATGTAATCCATTTTATTCAATATTTATATAATATTTCAAGACCTAGTCAAATATCCTAGTATTGCTAAACCTTCAAGAGGTTTCCAGCACTTCCCAAATACAAAATTTTGGCAGAATGCATTGTTTTACACATAATCTAAGTAGTGGTACTTTTACTTCCACTGGCTTGATTCCTGGAAGAAGGAATGCAGGGTTCCAGAATCATTTCCATTTGTACAGATATTAACAGATTGTTTTCTCAAAAGTCTGTAGCAATTCACAATTTTACAAAAACAGGGTGGTCTTTTAATCTTCCCTTATGAGTTCCCTGTTGATGTATTATTATTCTTTTAAATTTCACTCAGTCAAATATGGAAAGGGACTATATCATTCATCAATTAATTTGTATATTTTTTTGTTTCAGTAATGGTTAATTGGTTGGTTTCCCTGGATAGTACTTGTAAATTAAATTTAATTTTCTATCAATCCTTAACATTTTGTTAGACAATTGTAGAAATTTTTTTACAGTAAACTTTATGGATTAACTGTTGCATATGATAGAAATATTTTCCAGGTTTTCATTAAGGGTTTTTTACTGAAAAAGAAATTAAAAGTTATAGCACAAAATATATATCTTAACCAATTAAGTATTATACTATAAAATGTATCTTTCTCTTACACCATAACTTCTTTGTTTCTGACATTGCTTTGAAAGTTCACTTCATGTTAATAAAAAAGAGTTAAATTATATTTTATAGTTTTATTTGTCTGGAATTGTGATTTTACCAGCTATTATTGTTCAATGAAATTAAATAATATTTTTCATTTATTACACTATAATCTGATGTACACATATTATTTTTTATGAAACTCCATATAGACCTAAATAAAAATCTAATGTCTGTATATGTGTGTGTGTGTGTGTGTTTCTGTGCTTGTGCCCAACAAACTATTTAGTATAGTGTCTATTACTAAGTAAAAGTTACTTTTTTTTTTCCTTCACATCTTAACCACACTATCAATAATTTATTTAAATATAAGGTACTGATTTTTATGGATTTTTCTTGTACCAAGTACTCTTACCAAATTCTCTTGTATACTATTAATAGCATTTTTTATGTTTATGTAAGATAGTATTTATAAATATAAAATATTTAAAATATAAATGCATATATTTCTAATACCAATACAAATATTTTTTACTTCATTATTTCAAAATTTATCAGAACATTGTCTGTTAAAATGTTAAAGATAATGACAACACCCTTTTCTGCTTTCTTTCCTAGTATTAAGGACATGAAATAATGGTATTATACTTTATATAACTTAACTTTAGATTAATAAGTTTTCTTTCAAAAATCAAATTAGATGGATTTTGTTTTACAGTCATAGTCTTTTATATCATTATATTGTGATGCCCCACAGGAGATGCTTCATACTATTTTTTTTTAATTATTATTTTTAGTTAAAGGATAATTGCTTTATAATGTTCTGTTGGTTTCTGCTGTACAGCAACATAAATCAGCCATAAATAGCCATATATCCCCTTCCTCTTGAGCCTCCCTTCTACTATCCCACCCTGTGCATACTATCTTAAACTACTATTTTAGATCTATGTTGATTTGAGAAGTTAATTATTATTTTTATGTTCTCATAAAGGTTTTTCTTTTGCTTTTTACATTTTTATTTCCATATATCTTTAAAAATAATATGATAAATTCAATGCAATTTTTCGATTAATCTTGTAGTGTAATGTTGCAATACAAAGCTGATTATTAGTGCTCTCCCAAACCAAAGCATTTTAACATTAAAATTTTAACTCTTCTGTTTTACACTTCTGAAGGAATGGTGACCATTACTTATTGAATTAATAAGAATAAATGAAACATATAGTTAAACATATAAACTAATAACAAAAACTTGATAAAATGTTTCTTTAAAAACAGTAAATGCAAAAATTTGCCAATTAAAATTGTATTTAATAGAATCAGTAGCCCTTATAAAATTATTTTAGATAATCATTAGCCTTAATTGAAAAAGAAGTTAACACTATATTTTATGTCATCAAAATTGAATTTAAATGAATGTTTTCTGAAATTTTTATAAAGATTGCTCTCTAAAAAAGTATATCAAAAATCAAATAGAAAAATAGAGAAAGCAAATTGCACTACTAGAGAAATTTTATAGGAAATTAGTATTGCTTAAGAACATTTTTAAAAGTAATTTATTTATTATGTATTTGCTGAAATTAGTATAATTCTCATTAAAATGTTTCATCTTTGTAAGTATGAAACCAATCCTTCATTAAGGTGAAAATATGTGTCAAATATCCAGAATACATATCCAAAATTTTCTATGAAGTTGGCTTCCTTTTTTGTTGTTGTTTTTAGACTAAGGTAATTTTAAACTCCTGTCAGCCATTTATCTTCCTCTTCAATTTCCCATTCCTTAGCTGTAAATCAAATCATGCAATGTTAAAAGCTTGCCTAGAATATTTCATGTGGTAGATCATATATTCTTATGATTCATCTTTTGGGGATGGAGTTTATAGGAAAATGAGGACATGCCTATGGTGCTACATTTTATAACCTGCTTTAAGAATTCTCTAGTGGCTTTTAGGAAAAGAAGAATTAGTTTTAGAGAAACACTTTCAGAAATACAGTGACAGGTTTGTCTGCTTGAACATGCCATACCACAGGAGATGGTTTTTGGAATATGTCATGTACGTGACACATACCCCATAGCCTGGTTTTCTGACTTCCAGAAAGTAAGTAACACCTTACTCCAGGAAGTACAAACTTCACTATTTTTTGAATGGGGACTGCAAATTCCTACCTCTATGCAGTATCCTTCACTTAGATGTTCTTTATGTGCATCCTCTCCTTTGAAACATATTTCCATTTATTTCCAGGTTTAGCTCAAGCTTTTCCTTCTCTAATACAACAAAATATAACAAATTAAAAAATATTTTCCTGTATTATGTTATTTGTATATATTGCTTATCAGCTTTTAATGTATATTAGCACATCGATAGCCTCAGTTTTAGGGCTTCCCTGATGGCTCAGTGAAAAAGAAACTGCCTGCAGTGCATGAGACATCAGAGACACAGGTTTGATCCCTGTGTCAGCAAGATCCCCTGGAAGAGGAAATGGCAACCCACTCCAGTATTCTTGCCTGAAAAACACCATGGACAGAGGAGCCTGGAGGGCTACAGTCTATGGGGTCACAAAGAGTCAGACACGACTGATCGACTAAACAGAGAAACAGCCTCAGTCCTGGGCTTCCTAGGTAGCGCTAGTAGTAAAGAATGCTTGCCAGTGCGGGAGACATAAGAGATGTGGGTTTGATCAGTGGGTCAGCAAGATCCTCTGGAGGCAGGCATGGCAACCTACTCCAATATTCATACCTAGAGGATCCCATGGAGAGGATCCTGGTGGGGCATATTCTATAGTGTCATACAGAGTCTGACATGACAGAAGCAACTTAGCACACATGCACAGCCCCAGTTCTATCTGAGACATCTGTATGTCACTAAGTTATTATAAATTATGCCTCATAGAATAAGTCCAAAAGGAAAGAAGAGATTGCACTCACAAGTGGTGCTAACTATATTGAGATGCAGAATAAAGTGCCATCAACATTGTTCTCTCTATAGAGGCAGGCTGCAGAGTACATTATTGTTCATTCTGGATGGTAGATGTATATTCATTGCATTTAATTTTAGCCTTTGCTTTTCTCCAGTTTTTACTGGTTGCTGCTAGAAGTGGATCACAAGTTTATTAATAGTAATGGCTCTGCCTTCTCTACGAAAAGTGTTTTATGATTTCCAAAGTGCATTTTACATATATTACAATTTTTGATCCTTACAGAAATCTTGTGAATTAGGGAAAGAAGCAGTTTCTGGTCCATTTTTATCAGCCACAGTAGGAAATAATTTTAGTCTCAAGTTCAGTGTAGCCATTCATTCAAATAGTCCAAATATTGAAAAGATTGCTTTATCTTTTCATTTTAAAATATGTTTTCTATGGCCTTCGTTATAAATCAAAGTATGCTATTTTAAAATCCTGCATAAATATGCACTACTTGAGAATTCTTTATTCATTTTTTTAGCACAAGAGTAGCAAAGTGGTCTAGACAAATTAGAGTTCCAAGAAGAATAAATGCAATGAATAAATTAATGGCAGCATTGATAGATGAGAGGGTGAGCAAAGGAATTTCATTCTGTGGCTTTACTGAACAACATTGTTTGCAATAATGTTTGTAATTGTTGTTTGGAATTGTATGGGAAGTGTTTAATTTCCTCAGTTCTGTCTCGACACAACAAACGTTGAAGCAATGAACCAGCATTACAGCTCTCAGACAGACCAGTGTCACAGCTCCATTTTACAGCTCAGTTTTATTTAGAAAATAAAGGAAAATACATCCTTGAGGCATGAGGTCATAAAAACCCAAAGACACAAAGAGAAGAGAGAGAGTATCCACACAGGAGAGAGACCCCTGGCCCTTTGGCTCCTCTTTTTATATGTTTTTTCCTCCCCCTGGGCTGCCCTATGTAAATTGGGCTAGCCAGGAGTGCTGTTTTTTTTCTGCCTGAGGTCCTTGGACCTTCCTTTGTTGTATTTTCATGGACTTTTCCCTTTCTTGTCTTTTAGCCACCTCCATTCTGGACTCCTTTTTCCCATTCTAACTACCTAACATTCCCCCCTCAAGAGATGGGAGGCCAATTCTTTGGGAATAGGGGCTTCGAGGTCTCTCTGGCTACTTCCTGCTGACCTGGGACTATGAGGGGCTTTGGGCCTCCCCCTCTTGCTAGTCTCAGGCCTCAGAGTCCTTATAGCAGTATCCATCTAAGGATGAGTGATATTTTCTGTGGTCGGCTGTAGTTTTATATATCCTTGTTGAACTGGCACTGCACATTGTAGCTTGTTGATCTGGGCAGAGACAAAATGAATTGGACTATTGATAATACATGGACCAATCATAAGCAGCATCAATATGGTATAACAAAGACTAGAAGGGGCATTAGCCAACTCCAAATTTCCATCCCTGGGATGGTTCAAGTCCTTCCTTGTTCAGAGATCAGAAGATCTATCTCCTGTCTGTTTTGGAGTTCAGCCCCTGCCAAGCTGTGTTGGCTCTTTAGAGCTATTCTGAGAAATCTTATCCCCAGAAACTAGATTTTGGGGGTGTTCATTAGAATGGCACTCATTTGTAATTCTGAATAGGTATCTGAGATCTCCCAGGGGCTCACAGATGTATTCAGTGTCCTCTTCTGCTTTCTTCCATGGCTTGACTTGTGAGTAGTGAATCCAGGAGTCATGTCCTGGTACCTTCACTGCTATGAGGGTAGAAAGTATTACAGGGTAGGGGCCCTTCAACTCAAAGGCTGGAGTTGAGCCTTTGGAGGCCCATCTTTCCAGACTTTAACCAGGACTTGAGTCCCTGGAGCATATAGTGGTGACACCTTAGAATTTTTTGGGTCCTTGTTGACACCCCTCAAGTGTATATCCAGTTGGAATTTCCCAATGGCCATGGCATTAAGATAGGACGGTCTGAGCCTCTGGATCTAGGAAGAGATCATTGAAAAAAACAAAAGGTCTCCCATATAGCATCTCATAAGGTTAAGACCAACCTGTCCCTTAGGGGCAATATGGATGCAGAGGAGACCTATTGGTAAAGCCTCCTTCCATCCCAGGGAGATCTCCTGGTTTATCTTTTTTATCACTGATTTTAATAATAGGTTTGCTCTTTCTACTTTTCCTGAAGCCTGAGTCCTCCAGGCACAATGGAGATATTAATGCCCAATGCTTTAGAGACCCCTTGGGTGATCTTAGAAATAAATGATGTCCGATTGTCACTTTGTAATGACCTGGGCAGACTAAATCTCAGAATGATTTCATGGAGCAGTATTTTTAGCACCTCCTCAGCTATCTCAGTGCAGACAGGAAAGCCTTCAATCCATCCTGTGAATGTGTCTATCATGACTAATAGGTATTTATACCATTGAGAAACTGGCATATGGGTGAAGTCCATCTGCCAGTCCTCTCCTGGGTAGGTCCCATGTTGTTCGACAGGCTGGACCACTTGGGGTCTTTGAGCTCCTTGGGGGTTGTTTAACTGGCAAGTGGGACAAGAGGAGACCACTTACCTTATAATCGTCTGGAGGCCTGTTCCTCTGAAGGACCTTTCTAGTAATCTTTGGAGAGCCTTTCCCCCTAAATGAGTGGTGTCATGTAAGGAGTTAACCAACTTCCATTGGGGGTTCCCAGGAAGAAAGAGGAGTCCCTCCTTTTGGAACCACCCCATATGATCTTCTTGATAGCCCTCACTCTTAGCTTTAAGAGTCTCACCTTCAGTATATGAAGGAGTTTCTGGCAAATTAGTCTGTGGAAATAAGGTGGCAACCATTATTAGGTCATTGTTCTGTAATGCTGCTGTCTTAGCTGCCTGATTGGCTCCTTGCTTCCCTTGTGCCTCTTCTGTGCTCCCTTTTTAGTGTCCTTTACAGTGGGAGACTGAAACCTCAGCAGGCAGTTGGACTGCCTCCAAGAGCCTAAGGATTTGATCACCATATTTGATTGGGGCCCCTTGGGCAGTCAAGTGGCCTCTTTCTTTTCAAATAACAGGATGTGCATGTAGCACTAGAAAGGCATACTTGGAGTCAGTGTAAATGGCTACTCTTTTTCCTTTTCCCAGCTCTAAAGCTTGAGTCAGGGCTATGAGCTCAGTTAATTAGGCTGAAGTACCTGGTGGAAAAAGGTTTAGGCCCTATGGTCTCAAATTTGAGACTACTGCATATCCAGCTCTTCTTTTCCCATCCAAGACAAAGCTGCTTCAATCAGTGTACCAGATTTCCTCAGGATTGGTCAGAGGATCTTCTTCTTTTTTTTTTTTTTAAATTTTACTAATAAAAATTTCTAAAAATAAACCCTCCTCCCTCCTCCCTCTCCATACCATCCCTCTGAGTCGTCCCAGTGCACCAGCCCCAAGCATCCAGCATCGTGCATTGAACCTGGACTGGCATCTCGTTTCATACATGACATTTCACATGTTTCAATGCCATTCTCCCAAATCTTCCCACCCTCTCCCTCTCCCACAGAGTCCATAAGCCTGTTCTATACATCAGTGTCTCTTTTGCTGTCTCGTATACAGGGTTATCGTTACCATCTTTCTAAATTCCATATATATGCGTTAGTATACTGTATTGGTGTTTGTCCTTCTGGCTTACTTCACTCTGTATAATAGGCTCCAGTTTCATCCACCTCATTAGAACTGATTCAAATGTATTCTTTTTAATGGCTGAGTAATACTCCATTGTGTATATGTACCACTGCTTTCTTATCTATTCATCTGCTGATGGGCATCTAGGTTGCTTCCATGTCCTGGCTATTATAAACAGTGCTGCGATGAACATTGGGGTACACCTGTCTCTTTCCCTTCTGGTTTCCTCAGTGTGTATGCCCAGCAGTGGGATTGCTGGGTCATAAGGCAGTTCTATTTCCAGGTTTTTAAGGAATCTCCACACTATTCTCCATAGTGGCTGTACTAGTTTGCATTCCCACCAACAGTGTAAGAGGGTTCCCTTTTCTCCACACCCTCTCCAGCATTTATTATTTGTAGACTTTTGGATCGCAGCCATTCTGACTGGTGTGAAATGGTATCTCATAGTGGTTTTGATTTGCATTTCTCTGATAATGAGTGATGTTGAGCATCTTTTCATGTGTTTGTTAGCCATCTGTATGTCTTCTTTGGAGAAATGTCTATTTAGATCTTTGGCCTATTTTTTGATTGGGTCATTTATTTTTCTAGAGTTGAGCTGTAGGAGTTGCTTGTATATTTTTGAGATTAGTTGTTTGTCGGTTGCTTCATTTGCTATTATTTTCTCCCATTCTGAAGGCTGTCTTTTCACCTTGCTAATAGTTTCCTTTGATGTGCAGAAGCTTTTAAGTTTAATTAGGTCCCATTTGTTTATTTTTGCTTTTATTTCCAAAGCATTTCCTCTAAAGTCAGGAACAAGACAAGGGTGCCCACTTTCACCATTACTATTCAACATAGTTTTGGAAGTTTTGGCCACAGCAATCAGAGCAGAAAAAGAAATAAAAGGAATCCAAATTGGAAAAGAAGAAGTAAAACTCTCACTATTTGCAGATGACATGATCCTCTACATAGAAAACCCTAAAGACTCCACCAGAAAATTACTAGAACTAATCAATGATTATAGTAAAGTTGCAGAGGATCTTCTGACAATCCCTCTTGGGGTTTTGCCCAGTGGTCCAAGGTTTCTAGGCAAGAGTGAAAGGAGAGAGCCCTCAGGGGTAGGCAGGAGGGTGGCTGGATTAAGGACCTAACTAGGGGATATAGTCAGGCCTGGATTTTCCATCAGAACTCCTTGATATGTGAGGATTCTTTGATCAGACATCCATAAATGGCCTCTCCCATTTAGAAGTTTTTTCACTTGGTGGCTGGTAAAAATAGTTTGTCCCCAAAGGAGAGTTTTAAAGCATCTTCCTTCAGGACTGCAGTAGCTGCAAGTTGTCAAAGGTATGGAGAGATTTCTTCCAATAAGGGAGGAGCATAGTCAGAGACCACTAGAAACTGGTGGGAAAATATTTGCCCATCCAAGCAACAGAGTGCTCAGGTGAATCTCTTGCAATTGTTTTTCCTGTAGCACCCAAAATGGTACAGGAGACAAGGAGAAGTCTCCAGAGTAGGAGATCAGGACAGAGTAGGTAGATCCTGTGTCAACCAAGAAACTCTCAGAACTACCTGCTGCAGTTGCACCCTTGGCTCCAGCCCCGTGATGGTTATCTGTGACAGGCGGGCTGGCTGGAGTGGGCCACTTCAGTCCTGTTGAACCACTGTGAGAGAAGGCTTGGCGCTTGACCTTGAGGCTCTTGGGTCCCCAGTGCAGAGTTGCCCAATGTCCCAATTGATGGCATATGTAGCCAGCCGTTTTAGATTTGTCACGGTTTGGACACTCTTTGGCCCAGTACCCTGTCTGTCTACAGATTAGGCATTTGCCTTGTCCTTCAAGGACTCGGAGTTTGCTATGGGGGTTCCCTGGTGGGCGGCCAGCATCTGGGCATGCCTTGTCTCTTTCCTTTTCTCCCTTTCCTGGGCCTTGGCTTCCCTCTCCTGTTCTCTGTTATAAAAGGTATTGGTGGCTGTCTGGACCATCTCATCTAAAGAGGCAGCAGGATCCTGCTGCTGTAGCTGTTGTAACTTTATCCTGATATCTGATGCACACTGGGACAGGAATTTGTCTTTTAAAATCACCTGTCCCTAATAAGAGTCTAAGTCCAGATTAGTAAAGTTTTAAAGGGCCTCTTTTGGCCTTTCCAGAGAGGCAATGGGATTCTCATTGGGCTCCTGAGTTATTGCTGAGACTGGGCACAGTACCACAAGTAATAGGCTACCTTCTATTCACATGGGTGGACTTCCTTAGAGGTAAGTCTTTCTGAAGCGTATCCTGTTGCAACCTGAGAGCCAGGCGTCCCTGGGTCCGGGTGCAGATCCCCAGGCAAGCTGAGGCATGACAGCCTCCTGGAAATTGAATCCCTGGGCAGGTCAAGGCATGTCGTCCTCCTGGGACCCCTGGACTGGCGGATCCCCAAGCAGGTTGAGGTATGACAACCTTTCGAGGACCAGATCCCTAGGCAGGTCAAGGCAGATCGACCTCCTGGGACCCCCAGGACTGGAATTGGGCATCCCCAAGGTCTCCAGTGTGACCAGTGCCAGGTAGGATTAAGGGGTTGTAATTTTAACTCATTGCCAGTTTGTTCACTGCAGATGGGAATAGATATCATGATGAATAGCAATCCAAGCCTGTGCCCTGATACTGAGAACCTGGTGAAACAGCCATAAGCCTTATCCTTTTACTGCTCTAAGGGATTGTAGGTCACTGATTTCCTCCCCTAGTCCTCCATAAAAGCAGTTTAGGATGTTTCCAATGATAAACGTTTCATTGTCATAGACCCAATTTAGGTAATAACAGAAGTAATGACAAAGGAGTGGGTTATCTGGCCCTGTTAGGGGCATTGAGAGTATTTCAATAATAAGCGGTGTGGAACAATGTTGCCTACAAGGGGGCAGGGTCCTGGTTGTAGGAGTTAGTAATTGGCTTAAAAACAAATTGATAAGAGGCAACAGACAAGATGTTTCATAAAAGTGGAATGGAGATTTGATCCTGGGGTATGTTGTAACTTTAGCAGAAGGGTGGTAAGGGTTTGGGCCCAAATGGCCTGCAGGGCTAACCCCCAAAGTGACAAACATTATCCCTGGAAGCCCAATTGCCTTTGAAGGGATGCCAACAGATGGACTTCTAGCAGGCATTGTGTGCCTGTCTCCCACCCTAGCAGGTTCACTGAGAGATGCTATTGTTGCACATGTTGTAGGAAACATGGAAGATAAAGGCCCGAATATCTAGAGGGATTGGATATTATACAGTATTTCCCTCCCAAGGGCCAGCTCTTTTCTGGTTGTCCCTCCAGAAGATTGTAGAGGCAACATTGTGGGCCCGGACAGGGCTCAGGAAAAGAGCTTGAAGCAGGAGGGAAGGGGGCGGGGCACAAGCTTTGAAAGAATTACATAGCACAAGGGCATAACATAAACCAGCTAAAATCAAATGGGTCCAAGATGACAAGTCAAATTCAACTAAACCTTGATCCCCAATCTTCAAGCTAAATAACACATGCAGGTGGCAGGACAGCTCCAAGGCACTGTCAAAAGACAGAGGAGTGGGTGGTTCCCCAATGGTTGGAATGATCCTCCCACTCATTAGCATCTGAATTCACCCAGCTCGCCAAACCTAGCCACACCACATTCCATGGCAGAAGCACTTGCCCTCTGGAATGGCCCACACCCACACCCTGCGGAGTGTGCTTCTCTCTGAATCTGGACAAATCCACCTCTTACATATCTCTGTGTCTCTCACTGAATTTTTGCAATGAGACATCAGAGCCTGAGCTTCATTAGGTCCTGAAGCCAGGCATCATGGGTTTTGACTGGGCTCAAGTCCTAGGAGAGAGAAGCTGAAGGAAGGGAAGGAAAAGCAGTGGGAAAAATGTGCCAAGGAAACCCCTTCATAATCTGCCGTAAAACCTGCTAAATACCTGACCTGTGCTTACAGTTTTCATTGGCCTGATCCTTGACACAAAGAAGATTAAGGACAGATGAACCCCCACTGGCTTGGGTAATAGCTACTGGGGCCAGCAGATAGTGGAGCCTTTGGGACTGAGGAGTAGCCTCTCCAGAGTCCCTCAGTTGCCCCCACTGCCACTTGCCTGTTCACGGGGGGTACAAGGAAAAAAGATACAAGAGACTGTAACAGAATTAAGATTTTGTTAGGCATATGTCCCTTCAGCCATAGGAGAGAGGACCTCCTACCTTAACCGGAGGTCTTCTGGAATCTGAGACTGAGCCATGTGAGCTTTCTGCTGAGTTGGTTTTTTGCTATCCTGGTTTCCAGCATGCTGGGCTTCTTGTCACTTCTCCTGTGCTGGGTTTTCTTCGTGTTCAGCTTCCACCACGGGAGCTTTTGCCAAGTTGGGCTCCTGCTGTGCTTGGCCTCCTCCTTGTGGGGGCTGTGCCAAGGTTGTTTCAGCCAGGTTAAATTGGAGTCACAGCACCATAGATGTCAGGGGAGTGTGTAATTTCCTTGGTTCTGTCTCGTCACAACAAAAAGTTGAAGGAATGGGCCAGCGTTAACAACTCTCAGCCAGACAAGTGTCACAGCTCCGTGTTACAGCTCAGTTTTATTTATAAAACAAAGGAAAAGACATCCTCGAGGCATGCTGACCCAAAAGATGTGAAGAGAAGACAGAGAGAGAACAAGAAAGAGAGCAAGAGTGACCCATGGCCCTTTGGCTCCTCTTTTTATATGTTTTTTCTCCTCCCCCTGGGCCTGCCCTAGGTGGGCTAGCCAGGAGTGCTGTTTGTTCTACCCGAGGTCCTTACTCCTATCCTCTCATCTTCCTTTGTTCTATTTTTGTGGCCTTTTGCCTTCTTTGTCTTTTAGCCACCACCATTCTGGACTTCTTTTTCCTATTCTAACTACCTAACAGAATGTACATTTGCAAGGTCAGGGAATTGTTGTTTGGAATGTACTAGACAATTAAATGGCACCCAGCTCCAGTACTCTTGCCTGGAAAACCCCATGGATGGAGGAGCCTGGTAAGCTGCAGTCCATGGGGTCATGAAGAGTCGGACATGACTGAGCAACTTCACTTTCACTTTTCACTTTCATGCATTGGAGAAGAAAATGGCAACCCACTCCAGAGTTCTTGCCTGGAGAATCCCAGGGACGGCGGAGCCTGGTGGGCTGCCGTCTATGGGGTCGCACAGAGTCGGACATGACTGAAGCGATTTAGCAGTAGCAGCAGACAATTAAAAAAATAATGAAATTGATTCCTCCTCCTCAGGATTATTGGACTCTAAAATTTAAATTTGCAGAGGTAGGTCTCAGCTATTGCTATGCATGTCAGCTCCATCTCATAAAGAAACACAAAGATAGCAAGTCTATTGATACTAGGAAATGGTGTTCTTTTTACCTTTCTGGGGTACAGTTTAGGACAGGATGACTGTGTAAGGTCCAACTATATGTTAACATACAGATGCCACACTCTTCCCTGAAACACAGCATGGGTCTCTATCAAATGGAAATCTGTGAATGGAAACGACTTTCTTCTAAAGCACCCTCAAATGTATTATTGTATTTCATTTTGAACTGTGGTGTTGGAGAAGATTCTTGTGAGTCCCTTGGACTGCAAGGAGATCCAACCAGTCCATTCTAAAGGAGATCAGTCCTGGGTGTTCTTTGGAAGGAATGGTGCTAAAGCTGAAAGTCTGATGCTAAAGCTGAAACTCCAGTACTTTGGCCACCTCATGTGAAGAGTTGACTCATTGGAAAAGACTCTGATGCTGGGAGGGATTGGAGGCAGGAAGAGAAGGGGACAATAGAGGATGAGATGGCTGGATGGCATCATCAACTCAATGGACGTGAGTTTGAGTGAATTCCAGGAGTTGGTGATGGACAGGGAAGCCTGGCGTGCTGCGATTCATGGGGTTGCAAAGAGTCGGACACGACTGAGTGACTGAACTGAACTGAGCTGAACTGATGATCTAAAAAATAATGTAGTCAAAGAAGGAGGCATTGTAGTTATAGTCATGATGCAGGATTTTGGCTTTCATTGGACTGTGTGATTTTTATCTAGAATGTTAATGGTTAAAGAAGGAAATACAATTTTTTTTTCATTTTCTTTATCCCAAGGCATTTTATGATATCATATTACCTGCTCTACTGTGCTCTCCAAAAAGTTACTATATATGAGAACTGTCATATGCCTTTAATTTAGGTCCATATTATTTCCCCTGGGAAATTTTAGAAATGTGAGGTGGATGTTTGAAAATGGATGGGGAAAAGATCTGATGGAAGGAAACTTGTAGAAAAGGAAAACAGATGACCTCCTACATCTTTGCCTTCTTTGTTCCTTAAAATGCAGTGATAATCTTGTTTGTATTCACTCTCAGAACCAAATAATTGATACTTTTGACCTCACATTAGTTAGAAAGTTGCCATTTAAAAAAATCTCTATTTGAAACTTTGTTTTCACTTTTAAATTCATTGAAACATTCAAGGGCACAGTTTCTGATTTAATAGTGGGAGGTGCAAAAATTTCCCACTTATCTTTTATTTGACTCTTTAGAGTTAAATGAATCACTTTAACAGTAATCATAAAATCCTCTGGGTAAGATATTAATGTATAAATGAAGTAAGTTTTTTTCCTATAATACTGTATCTCAATAAAATATTTTAAAGTAAATCAGGTTATAACTCTTCACAATATGAGAAATCTTTTGTAACCTTCCAGTAAGTTATATTTTTATTTCTATAGTAAGTCAAAATATGCCACTGATGATCTTTACATTTTTTACCTCAATTATTAAAGTCATCACCTGTGTATAGTGTTTAATGAGAACTATATGACTGATATTTCTTAAACAGTATTTATTATGTTTTCTTCTAAGCAAAATTTACTTGCATAAGTTTTTACAATTCTATGATGTAAGTTGTACTGTGTGTCAATTTAGATTTAAGGAAACCAACACAGAGAAGAGTTTAAATACCTTGCACTAGATCACTCAGAACTGAAATTTGACTCCAGACAGCCCTGTTCAGAGGCTATATTCTCAACCTGTTCCTACTGTTGCCACTGCATAATTCTACAAGCTAGAAGCTACATTTTACACTATTCACATGAATGTCTTTAGTTATAGACACTGTGCTTGTGTCAAAATTCCAAATATAATAACTATGTAGCTAGACAAAGGAGTATTTTGGTTACTTTAATATTTTTTCTTTTCTATTGAAGTTTATCCTCCAATTTCAATGGGCAAGAATTCTTACAAGAATACCTTGTATTCTTTACCTCCATATTCTTTTTAGTGCTTGATTTAAAAAAAAAATCCTTCCCCACCCCCCTGCCCCACCCCCACACATCTCTTAAGAACTATAGAGTGAAAGGTAACAGGGTAACAGTAGGAGTCTTAAAAGTTAAGGAATGTAATCAAGTGTGGGAATAATACCTCTCCTGCTATATACATAGTTAATTCATGCTCTGACTAGATTATTTCAATAATCCTGATCCTGTGTTCAAGCAACTATGTAATTTACTTGTAGATTTAGAATATTAATCCAATCCTTATGGAGAATGAGCTTGTACAGTAATTTAACAAAAAGAGCAGATTACATTTTCCTGTTTCTAGGCAGTGAGAATGCTGGGAGAGAGCTCCACAGACTCCCAGGGTGCACTTATGGGATTCTTAGCTAACCTCACAGGGAACCTAGATTACATGCCTGTTTCTTTTTCTGCTTGGATTTCCTGCTCAAAGGGCTTCCCTGATAGCTCAGTTGGTAAAAAAAAAAAAAAAAAAATCTACCTGCAATGCTGGAGACCTGGGTTCAATCCCTGGTTTGGGGAGATCCCCTGGAGAAGGAAAAGGCTACCCACTCCAGTATTCTGGCCTGGAGAATTCCATGAACTGTACAGTCCATGGGGTGGCAGTGTTAGACACAACTGAGCAACTTTCACTTTCAGATGTTATTAAGAGTAGTTTGCAATTATGAAAAATACATCATCAATGGTGTTTTACTCAGAGTTCTCTGGAAAATAAAACCAACAGGATGTACACACATACACACACACACACACACACACACACATACAGTGTAAGTGTGCGGACTAGAGACCCAGTCTAGTGATGTTTCTGTTTCATTCCAAAGCGGTGATGCTTCTGTTTCAGTTCAAAGGTCTCATGTGATAGAACCAGGCCAGGAAGGACCAGTGTTGCAGAAGAAATCTGAAAGCAATCTGCTGGAGAATTCTCTCTTGCTCTGGACTGGCCAATCTTTTTATTCTGTTCTGGCCTTAAACTGATTTAATGACCCTTATCCCTCTCATGGAGGGAAGTCTGTTTTATTCAATGTCCACCAATTTAAATATCATCTCATCCAAAAACTCCTTCCTACAAACAGTCAAAATTATGCTTGACTAAATAGCCATGCCTATTAGGGCCCAGGCAATGACACACAAATTAACCATCACAAATGACAACACTATTCTGTTGATTTAAAAAATACTTACTCAACTTTTATTAGGGAATGACAAGTAGAAAAAGGGTGAATTGGAAATTTTTATTTAAATGAAAAATACATATTTATATATAAAGTTTTCTGATATGTGGATGTAAAGATCTAATAACTTCTTTATGGTTTATTACAGTTCTGCCAAGATTTTTCATGTTGAATTTTATAGTATTTTATTATACATTACATTGAAAATTTCTTCATTATATAATTCTATTAACTTAAGATATAGACACATATATGCAGTTTAGATTGTTTATTGATTATATTTCAGCATAGTTAAAGGGATTTTATAAAATATTTATTGTAAGAAGAGGGAGTTGGATCTATGAAGATTAAGACCTGCTGAGATATTATTATATTGGGTTGATAAATTTTTGGAAATATACTTAGATAGTTCTTTCCAATGTCCTCTAAATTTCATAAATGTCTTTTGTGAAACAAACCCTAGACACACTTAAACATTTAATATATATTTTTTCACAATTGTTTTGAACTGACTAGTTGGTGTTTCTATTATTAGACATTTGTTCCGTGGTTACTTTATTCTTGCATAATGTAGTTCTATCATAAGTTTATAAGCATTATAGTCTTTGCTTCTTCTTTTTTTCAGCTTTTGGGGAAAAGAAAATTTATTCTCTGTGCATAGCATTGACCATAAGAATATTTTAAGATGTTACGTGAAGTCACTCACTTGTGTGGCAGATATTAGATAGATGCTAAACATGCTCTCTCTTTTTGGATCAACTTTTTAATATATTTATTTGATTCTTTGCATATAGGTAGTTCTGTGATTAGTTCTTGCCATGAAACATGTACAGAAATAAGGTATACTACTCCCGGGCTCAGATATTTAGGAGAGGGTATCTTTTCTTCTCTAATGTCTTCCCTGGTGGCTCAGCAGTAAAGAACCTGCCTGCCAATGCTGGAGATGCAGATTTGATGCCTGGATTGGGAAGAAACACTGGAGAGGGAAATGGCAAGGAAATGGCAACTACAATATTCTTGCCTGGGAAATCCCATGGACAGAGGAGCTGGCCAGTGACAGTCCATGGGGTCACAAGAGAGTCAGACACTACTTTGCAACTGAACAACAAAAAATGTTTTCTTCACTTTCTTCTCTGCTGATAGCAGAAAAATTAGAGATTTCATGGTAAAGATGATGAAATACCATAAGGTAGAAAGAACTTAGATCTCTGAATGGGCATGCAAAATAGAAACCCCTTCCCTGTTATCTCTCCTCCCAGAACCATTACTCTATAATGTGAATGAGCCATAACATTTATGATAAGTCAGTGATATTTTTACATATTTTTATGGCAGAAAGTCTATCCTAAGTAATTAACAGATTGTATAAGCACTTTTCATACTTCCTGGCATCAAATAGCCAGTTAATAAATGATAGCTGTTACCCATCACATTTTATGTCAAGTAATAAAATGCATTTTGTGTACAAAATATGCCTACACGTAAAAACATGCTTCTTACCAGAAATACTACTTCTTACCAGAAATACTTACCATTTCAAGTAAATATAATTTCATGCACCAAATCTTGATATACCCACATTACTTATTTTAATATTTAAAATTCATCAGATATGAATGTTTCTGGCATTCTTCTGTTTTCCAGTTATTGTCAGTTTAATAGAAAGTCACATGTCTCTTCTAAGAGAAAGAAAGTGAAGTGTTAGTCGCTCAGCTGTGCCCAACTCATTGTGATCCTGTGGACTGTAGCCCACCAGGCTCCTCTGTCCATGGGATTTTCCAGGCAAGGATACCGAAGTGTTTTGGCATTGCCACCTCCAGGGGATTTCCCCACCCAAGGATTGAACCAGGGTCTTCTGCACTGCAGGTAGCTTCTTTACCAACTGAGCTACCAGGGAAGCACATTCTAATAGTTAGCTTAATCTATTTCAGTAGGCATTATGTTATATTCCATAGTTTAAGTCTATGATTATTTTGATTTTTTGTTCTCATGTTCCTTCATTCATGCAACACATATTTACTGGGTTACTGATGTGTGAAGAATCTGCTAAATTTCTTTCCACAATTGATGTCATTCATTGCTTCCCACAGAGTAACTTTTCCTCCATTTGTTGACTCAATACATATTGAGATGTATTTTTCTTTTTCATATAGAGGAAGACACTGGCCCACTATCCTCCAAACAGGTAGTCTGCATAATATTATCTGAATTATTCTCCTCTTTATTTAGTTATTTTTCTTTTGATTGGAAAATTGTGAATGATATTGAATAATCTACAATCTGGCTTATTGCATAATTAAAATGATGATTAGGAAAGCTTGGATAAAAAAGCAAATATTTCCCTAGTTCAGAAATAGTAGAAACTGTCCAATTGACCTGAGTGCAATATTATATCAAGTTTTACTGTCATTTCATCAATTCATTTTTGAGATTGCACAGGTAACCCTCGTATAGATAAAAATTGGTGTTCTATTTTTTAGTGTTTATTAGGGAGGTAAGAAAAATAGAAATCATTAATATTTGGAGGCAAATATGCTCTTCTCAGAAAAGAAATAAACAAATAGGAAGATAAATAAGTGAATAAAAACAAGGTTTGGGAGAATAAACCTTTAAAACAACATGTGTTCCAGAACTGAGGGAGGATAATATTAAAAATATGTTACTAATTTTAAGATAAGGACATTTACATTTCTACCTAAAAGTTTTAAATATATATGATTTTCCTTGAATTCTCTAATTATTCCTAGAATTGAGGTAAACTAGAGTAATACATCTTTTCAGTGACAATGACAATGAAAACCAATCTTTATCACTGAAATATTCATCATCATAAAACATAACATTCTTTCTTTAGTGTGATAAAGAGTCTCAGAGCACATGAATAGATGGCTGATTGTAATAGGGATGACTAATGTAGTATACAGCTAAAGAATCCAAGACCATATTTCACAAATGCCAGAAGGCAAGCTTTAAAAATGCGTGCTATTTATTTCATTAGAATCAATCCTGCTACAGACATAGGGCATACCTCTCATTGTGAAACACAACTTAAAATTCATTTAAATTGTCTGATCTTATACAAGTAAATTAAAAAGTTACTAGTAATCTAGGAATTGATTATTGGATATAATAAATGATCTACACGACTTATATTGAAGAAATCTAATAATTGAAGAGCAAACTTTACTGGTGTGTAGGGCAAGTTTATGACTCTTTGTTATTATGAAAGATGTCAAAAGCTAATGACATGCTCCTGTTCTCAGATTGAGCACAGGAAAATAAAACAAATAAGTACTGTTATTAGAATGACTTTAGAAGTTGTGATTCCATAGTCAGATTAAAACCTTAAAAGATAGTAATACTTTTCATATTAATTTCTAATATAAGAGAATATATTTATATCTTTTAAGAGCCAAAAGTCTGTAAAAATACATTCAAGTAGCTCAATCACTTCATTAAGAGGTTGCAAATATCATTAAGTATAATATAGAGACAAGAACTATGTAATCAGCATTGGTTTACAGAGTCATTGGCTAAGACCTAAAAATGGACTGTCTGTGTCCATCACTGTAACAGGCAAGAAATCAGTCATTATTATGGATAAACCTGTACTAGTCTTGAAAATTTGGCCAAAAGAGGTGGTAAACCTGTTTATATTTAAGGGTATAACTGCTTCTTTAGTGG
Source organism: Bos taurus (assembly GCF_002263795.3). Lineage (NCBI taxonomy): Eukaryota > Metazoa > Chordata > Mammalia > Artiodactyla > Bovidae > Bos > Bos taurus. The sequence goes on along the minus strand of NC_037344.1, from coordinate 23,551,093 downwards.
ATAATGACTTTCAAATGAAAAGAAATTAAACTTAGAAAAGTTTAAGTGATTTATACACACAATATTGATATTTTGAAATACCTAATATTTAAAATATATGTAATGTTTAACAAATTGTAGCCTATTAAGTGGAGAAGGCAATGGCACCCCACCCCAGTACTCTTGCCTGGAAAATCACATGGACAGAGGAGCCTGGTAGGCTGCAGTCCATGGGGTTGCTAAGAGTCAGACACGACTGAACGACTTCACTTTCACTTTTCACTTTCATGCATTGGAGAAGGAAATGGCAACCCACTCCAGTGTTCTTGCCTGGAAAATCCCAGGGACTGGGGAGCCTGGTGGGATGCCCTCTATGGGGTCGCACAGAGTCGGACATGACTGAAGCGACTTAGCAGTAGCAGAAGCAGCCTATTAAGAGTAAAAAAACAAACAAAACAAAACAAAACGAAAAACATGTAATTCCACTTGAAAATAAATAGTTGATTTCAATTCAAAATAATTAATTTATACTTGATTTATATTCAGATCCCAAGATGAAATTTTACTAAATTTTTATCCAATATTGAAACATTCCAGAGAATTTCAGGTCATATCTGTATTGGGGTTTTTGGTGCAAAAGTGCTTTTGCTAGCCCTAAGTTGCCTTAGCTACTCATCTTGATTCCCCTATACAATGGCACATCCTTATAAATATTTTTAATACCTATTCCATCTTTTCCTATTTCCTATTTTCCTATTTCCTTCAATGATTATATAATTTATTTTTAATACTATACTGTGAAGAAGGCTGAGCACCGAAGAATTGATGCTTTTGAACTGTGGTGTTGGAGAAGACTCTTGAGAGTCCCTTGGACTGCAAGGAGATCCAATCAGTCCATTCTGAAGGAGATCAGCCCTGGGATTTCTTTAGAAGGAATGATGCTAAAGCTGAAACTCCAGTACTTTGGCCACCTCATGGGAAGAGCTGACTCATTGGAAAAGACTCTGATGCTGGGAGGGATTGGGGGTAGGAGGAGAAGGGGACGACAGAGGATAAGATGGCTGGATGGCATCATCGACTCAATGGATGTGAGTTTGAGTGAATTCCAGGAGTTTGTGATGGACAGGGAGGCCTGATGTGCTGCGATTCATGGGGTTGCAAAGAGTCAGACGCGACTGATCTGATCTGATCTGATTAAATACCTAATTTAATACCTATTAAATACCTAATACCTATTAAATACCTATTTTCCTATTTTCTTTAATGATTCCATAATTTATACCAGAAATAGTTTTGAACATAGATCCTAAAAAGGGATTTAGAATTGAGATACTCACATATTTGAGTTTTGGATCTTTGAAGAATGAGATTGAAATATTGGGGTGGACCAGATGGGACTGAGAATCCCCAGTTATCTCTGAATACTGCTTGTTGAGCAAAGCATGTCCTGTGTCCCATCTGAATTTTTCAGTACATAAATGCATTTTAATGACTTTAACTGGAGTGGTCTCACAAAGAACATCAGTTGCCCTTAATGCATATGCATTGTCTTTCAAAAACTATAAAAATCAAATCTCACCATAGTCTGGATAGAGAAAAATGGACCTGTTGCAGAAGAAGATGTCTATATTTTGAAAGAGTTGCAAAATCTTAATGATTTCGGTAGCAGGGGACTGGAAATCATATAGAAGGGTAGATGTTAAGATCATTAGACTAACAAAGAAGAAGCAATGTCTTATCTTAATGATGTGGCATTTAATGTGTTGGCTTAAAACGTTGTGAGTGACATTAATAGTGCCTAGACTAACTAACTTGGTTAACTGAATCTGAATTCAACAAAATGGTACAATTTGTGCTCAACAATCTTATATTCAAAACTGTATTTCACAGTAGGAATACCTTCCCTTCCTCAGTAGAAATAGTGAAGAAACTAACAAATACATGTTGGTAAAGAATCTGCCTGCAGTGCAGGAGACCTGGGTTTGATTCCTGGGTTGGGAAAATCCCCTGGAGAAGGAAATGGCAACCCACTCCAGTATTCTTGCCTGGAGAATCTCATGGACAGAGGAGCCTGGCAGGCTACAGTCCATGGGGTTTCAAGAGTTAGACACAACTTGGTAACTAAACCACCAAAGGAAGAGAGAAATGCATCATCATCTCTGAAAATCTCTGAATATATTTTTGCTCTTTATATGCAAGATATGATTATGGGAGACATTGGAAATGGAATTACATTCCTTGCTTTCATTGGGAATAATGAGTATTCTGAACAGGAGGAGTCAGTTGGTAGCCTTTGACCTTTAGAGAGTCCAATAGACTAAATAGTGGGAGAAATTACCATAAGCAGGCCACAAGGACAGATTAGTAATCAGAGTGTTTTGATCAGCAGAGAATTATGGAGAAGGCTAATTGACTACAGGGCCTTCAAGTTTGGAACAGATGAGGAACCTACAAGCATGCTGTTTGAAATATATAATTAGAAAAATTCTTGGTCTAGTGGTAAGAATTCTAAATCAAATCAATATACCTACATGTACACACATACACATGCACACATCCTCAATCAATTAGAAATAGAATTTATACTTTCAGCCAATCAAGTAATATTATTCTGAAATTATAGCCAATATATTTATAGCTGAGAAAGAATGAAAAATATGAAATATGGATAAGAAAAATATTTTTTTAATTCTGCAGAAGATATGTCTAGGAAAATGAAGGAATCACACCAGTTTCTAATACAAAATAGTATAGAAAGCAATGGGACAAAAATTAATACAGTCACTAACTTCATATGTACAACAGCAGTGACAGAAGAAAAAAATTTATTTCAAAAGCAACAGAAGTATTATACATATGCAGTGCTCATTCATTTCTGTCGTGTCTGACTGAGATCCTACCGCTATCCATGGGATTAACCTGGCAAGAATATTGGAATGGGTTGCCGTGCCCTCCTCCAGGGGATCTTCCCATCACAAGGATAAAACCCATGTTTCCTGCATCTCCTGCATTACTGGTAGATTCTTTCTGCACTGAGCCACCTAGGAACTCTGAGTATTATATATCACAGAATAAAATAAAAATAAATATTAAGGTCAACCAGAATAGATTCTTAAAGAGCATACACAAGTACCTGTAAAGAAATGCAAAGGCACTTGATGGGCATTCAAAATATAATTTTTTTATTTAAGTAAATTCATATATTTAAGGTGATGTCAATAAAAATATAAGTAGGAGATTTTGGGGTTTTTTGATAGGGAACAGATGATCTAATTCCAGATTCATGTGGAAAGATAACTAAGTAACAGCGACCATGAACATTTTTTAAATAAGAGAAATGATAGAAGACTAGCTTTACTTGATATTAAATCATAGTACAAAATAAAGATAGTTATTATTGATGTACTAATAAGCATGTATATTATGAAAACAATGGATATTGAAGGAAATAGCATGATAAATATATAATTAAAAATGACATCTCAACTTATTTGGGGAGATGGATTATTCAATGAATAAGGTTGGACATCTGGATAACCACATAGGGAAAGCATCATTTTGGAGCTTTTATTCAAAGTTATAACAGAATGTGATATGTTCCAAATAAATTTAAAAAAATTAAAATTTATGAAGCTATATAAATGGTGGAGGAACACTTGGAAAACTTTAACTCACAAAAGTGAAGTAGGAAAAAGCATGTCGCAGTATGAAACTAAAATAGACATTTTAAAGGAAATAACTAATTTATATACAAAATAAAAAATTATGAAAAATCTTCAATAAAGTAAAAAAGAACAACTTACTTCTTGTGAAAATATGTTGCAACTCATCTGAAAGACAGTGGTTGATTATTTAGTATGTCTCTACTAATGGATAAGAAGACCCACAATGATATTTTAAACAACTTGCAGATGAATGAACAAGTGTCTTAAGGATAAAAAAGCTAAACTTCTCTCAAAATTGTTAAAGTTTCACATAAGTACTATATCAACACAAGATAGGCAAAAATTCAACCTAGCTGATAATTGTGTTGCTAATGTTGTTAGGTAAACACTTACTCTTAAAAACTGTAGGTAAATGTAAAATTGACAAAATATTTAAAAAGGGCAAGTTTTAAATAATTTTCAAAAATTTTAAATGCATATGCTCTCTAATTTTAAAGTATTTTTCTTCTGAATTAATCGTATATATTGTTCATGATTCAGAGGAGCAATGTAGAAGTTTATTCACTCAGTAACATTTTTAATGATCACAAAATATTGAAACTAATTGCCATTAATAGGGAGACACAATGATCATATATTATTATGTATAAAGCTTTAAAAATAGGTTGGAAAGAATGATAACATACTTTTAAAAGTATTTTTAATATATTACATATGCATACACAATATAACAACATAGTAATATCTGCTTCTACTTCATTGACTACATTAAAGCCTTTGACTGTGTGGATCACAACAAACTGTGGAAAATTCTTCAAGAGATGGGAATACCAGCTCACCTTACCTGCCTCCTGGGAAACCTGTATGCAGGACAAGATGCAACAGTTAGAACTGGATGTGGAACAGTGGACTAGTTCCAAATTGGAAAGGAGTACATCAAGGCTGTATTTTGTTATTCTGCTTATTTAACTTATGCACACAGTACATCATGTAAAATGCTGGGCTGGATGAATCACCAGCTGAAATCAAGATTGCCAGGAGAAATATCAATCCTCAGATATGCAGATGACACCACCCTAATGGAAGAAACCAAAAAGAGGAACTAAAGAACCACTTGATGAGGGTGAAAGAGGAGAATGAAAAACATGGGTTAAAACTCAACATTCAAAAAACTAAGATCATGGCATCCAGTCCCATTATTTCATAGCAAATGGTGAAAAAAATGGAAACAATGACAGATTTTATTTTCTTGGGCTTGAAAATCACTGCAAATGGTCATTGAAGCCACAAAATTAAAAGATGCTTGCTCTTTGGAAGAAAAGCTATGACAAACCTAGACATCATATTAAAATGCAGAAACATCACTTTGCCAACAATGGTTCATTAGTCAAAGCTATGGTTTTTAAAGTAGTCATGTACAGATGTGTACATGACATGTACATAGTCATGTACAGCCTTAAAGAAGGCTGATCACCGAAGAATTGATGCTTTTGAACTGTGGTGCTGGAGAAGACTCTTGAGAGCCCCTTGGACTGCAAGGAGATCCAACCAGTCAATCCTAAAGGAAATCAATCCTGAATATTCAGTGGAAGGACTGATGCTGAAACTGAAGCTCCAATACTTGGGCCACCTGATGTGAAAAACAGACTCATTGAAAAATATCCTGATGCAGGGAAAGATTGAGGGCAGGGGGAGAAGGGGACAACAGTGGATGAGATGGTTGAATGGCATGATAGAATCAATGTACATGAGTTTGAGCAAGGTCCTGGAGATGATGAAGGACAGGGAGGCCTGGCATGCTGCAGTCCATGGGGTCGCAGAGTCAGACACGGCTGACTGAACAACAAGCACATATCAGCATGGTGGTTAATAAACTACCATAATTATTCATGATTTAAAATAGCAATTGTATTTTGCTCCCATATGTTTGGGTTTAAGTGTTTCGAAAAGATTTGCTAGGCTGTGTGCCTTGGGGTATCTTCCCTCTGGCCTTGCAGTAAGCCAACTGGATGCTGAATGACTTTTTCTGACCTTAAATACAGAGATAAGTTAAACATATATCACTAAAGTCAGAAAGGAGTTTAAAGCATTTGCAGACATGTTTTAAAATTGTCACATACTTTATGTAATGAAATGGAAATCTCCCCTACCTTCATTAAATGAAAAGAGCAAGGTAAAAAACATATAGTACAATATCCCTTATGTTTGAAGAGGGAACGCATATTATATATGCATATGTTTCTATATACAAACTTTGTCCCTAGAAATGAAGAAACTGCTAACAATTGATGCATTTAAAAATGGTTAAATGGCTGAAAGATAAGTTTACAAAGATTATGTTACTCTGTAATCTGTAATCCCCTTCATGTATTTGAAAGCAATTTTTTTCAAAAATTTCAATGAAAAAGGAAGATAAGTCAATCTTTAAAATGTGAATGAATCCATAAACAAAGAAATAATTAGCCTATTTTAGATACGAAATAATATTTGATAATCTGTGCTTAGAAAGAGCAATTTTAGAAAGCTATTTTTGTTATTTGGGGTTTACTTTACACACAGTGAAATTCACATTTTTCAGTATTAAGTGTTACAACCTGATGAACATTAAATTGTGTATACAACCATGAAACCACTATTCAGATTAAGATGTAGATCATTTCTGTCACCTCCTAAGGTTACATTCCTTTCCAGGTCATTTCTTTCCCTCTGCTCCCCATGCCATAGAGACATCCAGTGTTTTATTTCGCTCTTGCTGGTTTACCTGATTTAGACATTCATGTACCTGGACTCATACGATATGACTTTAGATTAGTGCAGTAGTTTTGATTCATCCATGTCATTGCATGTATCAGTTGTTTGTTTCTGTTACTGGCTAGAAATACATTTGCACAAATATACAACCATGTTTTTATTCCTCCTCTTGCTGGTAGACAGTTAGGATATTTCCAAATTTTTAGCATTAAGAGTAAAGTTATTTTAAATATTCTAATGCACTTGTGTGTATGTACACATTTCTAGTTCTCTGGGAAAATACTGAAGAGTGGAGTTATTATAATAGTAAAATTAGGTTCACTATTTCAGGATTTTTTTAAGTGCCATTCATTTTTTTTTTTTTTAATTATGGCAAGCTACCTGCTATCAACAGTGTGCAAGAATTCCAAAGAATAATATTTTGAGGTTATTAGAAAATAAGAAAAAAAATTAACCTCTCTAAAACCATATTCTCATTATTTGTATAACAGAAGTAATACTACATATAGTATTTCTCATGTAAGTTTAAATATTTCTTTCCTTTTCCTCTTTATTTCCTTCTTTTCCTCCTGCCTTCTGGGTAAAAATGGATCACAAATTACATAAGCATACTTGTCTAATCTATTTATTTCTCCCAGGTGAAAATGACTAAGTAACATAAAGTAGAATGTCTTTTAAGTATCTGAGAATTACTAGGGACCTGTTAAAGCAAGTAATTCCAGGATACTGGAAATCACAAACTAGTTGTAAGAATAGAAACAGCTCAAATAATCTACTTTTGCACTTTCAGATACACTGTTTAGTAATATAATCATTTACAAATTTCAATCTAATAATCAAATGACATTTAGACCTACATTTGAGTTTATAATTAGAAAATTTTTGAAATAATAGAGATTTTGAATAATTTAGAAATAGTAAGAAAAAGCTTTTATTTCCTATTTGCCATAGAATAGTTTTGTTACTTGGGAGAAGGCAATGGTAACTCACTCCAGTACTCTTGCCTGGAAAATCCCATGGACGGAGGAGCCTGGTAGGCTGCAGTCCCTGGGGTTATGAAGAGTCGGATATGACTGAGCGACTTCACTTTCACTTTTCACTTTCAAGCATTGGAGAAGGAAATGGCAACCTGCCGGGAGCCACCACGGGAGATCCCACCCATGACAAAGGTCATACGGAAGAGACCTGACAGGCAAAGGCAGATCAGGCCTCAGGGGACCCCCTGAATCTGCTCGAGCATCTACCCCAAAACCAGAATCTGTCTGTTTTACTATTTTTTGCCTTTCACCAACTCTTCTGACATTAACAGAGGGTTATCCGCGACCACCTTTCTCTGGAAAAAGTCAACTTAGGGCTCTAATTAATAAGTCTCCTGGGCATGATAGGAGTTCAAACCCCTCTGATGGCATTCTAGCTTGCCTGACAGGTTTATCCATACTCTTACAATTAACACACATGATTGTTCACAACTCCCCAACCTTGAAAGGCACGGGAAGCCAAAACATTCTAAAAGTCCTAATAAGCATAGAGTCCTTTAAGGGATGAAAAGTTATTAGACTAGATAGTACTGGTAAAGGGCTTCATTATTGGGCCAATGCTTGCTGCCAAGTGCCCATATCCCTTATCCATTGTGCACCTGGGAGTGCATTGGTTAACATAGTTGGAATGTAAGAAAAACAAGTAGAAGCCTTGGGATTAACCACATCAGACCTTTGAGCTAATTGGTTCTTTCCTTGTTGTGATCCACTGCACCTTTGCTCTGTGAGAATGTAACTGTGTTTAGTACTTCCTGAGGCTGGGAGAAATAAAGAAGAAACACTTTAAGGGAAAACAAGTTTTCTGGCTGACCAGCCTTTATCAAAAAAGGGTCATAAAATGTCCACAGGCCTCCAAGGCCAGAAGATATTGTACACAATATTGTTTATGGGAAAGGTATGCAGAACAAATCCTGGTTTTGATAAAGACAAAACACATGTAATGTTTGGGCAGACTCTGTACGACTTTGCATCTTTCATTTCCCTCTATGTACAAGTCAAGGTATAAAAGTTCCTTTTGAAAATAAAGTTATGGCCCTTGCTCACTGAAGCTTGGTCTCCCCGTGTTATTCTTTTTTTTTCCTTTTCCTTCCTTTTCTCTCTGTTATTCTTTCAGGATGACTCCTTGGAACACAGGAGCTTTATTGGCTTTCTGTGTTTATCAAGGAAGATCAAGCCCTGCTCTCCGCTTTGCTATCCTTATCGCCTAGGTCGTCATCCTGAGGGTACCCCTGGATCCTGCTGGTGCTGGACCCCAGCAGCAACCCACTCCAGGGTTCTTGCCTGGAGAATCCCAGGGGTGGTGGAGCCTGGTGGGCTGCCGTCTGTGGGGTCGCACAGAGTCGGACACGACTGAAGCAACGCAGCAGCAGCAGCAGCAGCAGCAGCAGCAGTTTTGTTACCTATAGAATATTTCAGAGCTTTTTAAAATCACGGTCATTTACAAACATTATCTAAAACTAGGCTGGAGCTACTGTGCAGAATTACTACAGAGGAACATTGCATTATTGACTCTAACTTCTTCAATATTTAACACATATCAATCTTTAATAACAGGTATACAATTAGTCAATCTAATACATGTCATTGAATAAATGAGTACTTTCTAAAATAACCAACCTTATAATATCTGATTTTGGTATGGTTTAGCCTTTTATTAAAGGTAAAATGGAAGTATGGGAATTTTTTCTTTGCCTCTCAGTTGAAAAATACTCATAAAACAGAACCAGATATGAGACATGATAAAAACTTCTTAAAAACTGAATTTTGATTACATGCTTATGGCTCTCCAAATCTTAAAAAATAACTTTGAAACCAATATTTTTTTAAATATTGTCATTGTTTAGAAATAATATTGGAATGGAGGAAGGACAGAAGAAGGGAGGAAAGAATGAATAAAAGCAGGCTAATTTTTGGATTAATGAATTATTTGTTTCAACATGAAAACTTTGATAAATTTAAGAAATGTATAAGACTTTTTATTTCCTTTGAATTTACTGCTGTCTTAAGACCATTTGGCTTCCAAAGTATATTTCTTATATATCAAGTTTTTCTAAAACATAAAGTTAAAAATATCAGTATTCCTTCTGTAAGCATAGGGTTAAGAAGCCTTTCAAACAAGATACATAGATACCATATAGTATGAGGTCAAAATGTGTCCATAAACTGTTAATTAAATGCTTAAAAATATCATAAAAATCAAGAAAATTTAAACATTCTATGATGGAAAGAAACTTGCTTTCAGGGAAAGATTAGTTAAAATTAGCCCTAACCATAGAAACTGAAAAAGGTCAGTTTTCATTCCAATCCCAAAGAAAGGTAATGGCAAAGAATGCTCAAAACTACTGCACAATTGCACTCATCTCACACACCTGTAAAGTAATGCTCAAAATTCTCCAAGCCAGGCTTCAGCAATACGTGATCCGTGAACTTCCAGATGTTCAAGCTGGTTTTAGAAAAGGCAGAGGAAGCAGAGATCAAATTGCTGACACCCCCTGGATCATTGAAAAAGCAAGAGAGTTCCAGAAAAAAATATCTATTTCTGCTTTATTGACTATGCCAAAGCCTTTGACTGTGTGGATCACAATAAATTGTGGAAAATTCTGAAAGAGATGGGAATACCAGACCATCTGACCTACCTCTTGAGAAACCTGTGTACAGGTCAGGAAGCAACAGTTAGAACTGGATATGGAACAACAGACTGGTTCGAAATAGGAAAAGGAGTACGTCAAGGCTGTATATTGTCACCCTGCTTATTTAACTTATATGCAGAGTACATCATGAGGAACCGCTGGGCTAGAGGAAGCACAAGCTGGAATCAAGATTGCCAGGAGAAATATCAATAACCTCAGATATGCATATGACACCACCCTTATGGCAGAAAGTGAAAAGGAACTAAAAAGCCTCTTGATGAAAGTGAAAGAGGAGAGTGAAAAAGTTTGCTTAAAGCTCAACATTCAGAAAACAGATCATGGCATCTGCTCCCATCACTTCATGGCAAATAGATGGGGAAACAGTGTCAGACTTTATTTTGGGGGGCGGCGAGCTACAAAATCACTGTGGATGGTGATTGCAGCCATGAAATTAAAAGATGCTTGGTCTTTTGAAGGAAAGTTATGACCAACTTAGACCGCATATTTGGAGAAGGAAAAGGCAACCCACTCCAGTGTTCTTGCCTGGAGAATCCCAGGGACGGGGAAGCCTGGTGGGCTGCCATCTATGGAGTAGCACAGAGTTGGACACAACTGAAGCGACTTAGCAGCAGCAGCAGACAGCATATTATAAAGCAGAGACATTACTTTGCTAAAAAAGGTCCGTCTAGTCAAGGCTATAGTTTTTCCAATAGTCATGTATGGATGTGAAAGTTGGACTATAAAGAAAGTTGCTGCTAAGTCGCTTTAGTCGTGTCTGACTCTGTGTGACCCCATAGACAGCAGCCCACCAGGCTCCGCAGTCCCTGGGATTCTCCAGTCAAGAGTACTGGAGTGGGTTGCCATTTCCTTCTCCAGTGCATGAAAGTGAAAAGTTGAAGTGAAGTCACTCAGTCGTATCTGACTCTTAGCGACCCCATGGACTGCAGCCTACCAGGCTCCTCTGTCCATGGGATTTTCCAGGCAAGAGTACTGGAGTGGGTTGCCATTGCCTTCTCCAAAAGAAAGCTGAGCAACGAAGAATTGATGCTTTTGAACTGTGGTGTTGGAGAAGACTCTTGAGAGTCCCTTAGACTTCAAGGAGATCCAATAAGTTGATCCTAAGGGAGATCAGTCCTGGGTGTTCATTGGAGGGACTGATGTTGAAGCTGAGACTCCAGTACTTTGGCCACTTGATGCAGAGAGCTGACTCATTTGAAAAGACCCTGGGAAAGATTGAGGGCTGGAGGAGAAGGGGACGACAGAGGATGAGATGGTTGGATGACATCACCGACACAATGGACGTGGGTTTGGGTGGACTCCTGGACTCCAGGAGTTGGTGATGGACAGGGAAGCCTGGCGCCCTGTGGTTCATGGAGTCACAAAGAGTCGGACACGACTGAGCAACTGAACTGAACTGTTAGGAATTATATTTTGAAACACTGCAAAGTAAAGCAATGATGAAATACCATCTTAGAGTTTTCAAAGTTTAGGAATTCAGGGGTTATTTTATACTGTAAATAAGACTGTAAATTGATACAGTCTTCTTTCTGAAAGGCAACTTGCCAATATATATTCTAATTTTGGTTTCCCTAATGGCTCAGTGGTAAAGAATCACCTGCAGTGCAGGAGACATGTGTTTGATCCCTGGGTTGGGAAGATCCCTTGGAGAAGGAAATGGCAACCCACTCCAGTATTCTTGCCTGGGAAATCCCATGGACTGAGGACCCTGGGTTGGCAAAGTAGGGCATGACTTAGCAACTAAAAAACAAAAACAATCAACAATTCCTAATTTTAAATGGGGATGTCTTTGATTCAAGTATGCCATGCATACTACAGAAGTATGTTTTCACCATGGGCTTATTAGTTAATACAAAAAGTTAGGAATAACAAAAATGTATATCTGTAAATCCTAGTGGAATAAATATACAAAAACATACAAATGAACACTATGTTTACTGAAAAGCATTTGTTTTCACTTTAAACATTTCTTTAGTGTAGACATATGATAAAGATCATAAAATGTTGAAAAATCTTCTACATAAACCTTGTTGAACTATTGTGTTCCTTTTTTTGAATGTTTTCAATTTACTGCTGAAGTTTAGCAAGTATTTCCCAAAATTAAATTATATGGATTGCATTGTCTCTCAAGAGATTGTGTCATTTCATATCTTCCTATGTATTTAATATTTGTCAATAACAATTACATGATTCTGACCTGCAGATTTATTTTCTTTCATAAACATTTAAAAAATATGAATATATTTAGATGATCAATTTTCATTGCAAAGAATATCAAGATTGTATAATTTAAAAGAATAAAATATGCAGGCATCAGATATAAAATTTCTCTTTATAATTTGAAGTATTATATTTTATGAAATCTTAATTACCATGTTTAGCAACTGCATTACAAAATACACATATATAAAGTGTTTTGTTTAGAATGAGTAAAAATTTTAAACTTCATCATATATTTAGTTCATTCAAATAAATACTATGTGAATGTATTTGCATATACAATTTAGTCTAAATTTAATGCCTGATTCATAGTCATCAATATAGCTTTATGTAGCTTTACTATGGTTATACAACCCTCTGTTGTTACATGCTTAAAAATATATGAACAGATACAATGCAATTACATAAATTGTTCCCCAAACTTTAATGTATTATATTTAGATGTCACTACTTTGTATAAAATCATAATTGAAACTAGACATAGTTTAGATTGAAAGAAATAATGAAATGAGAAGGATAAGATATAAGTTTACTCATATATTATTATGAAAGGATTTAGACTCTGATTTGTATCTGCATGTAAAATTACTGAGTTAACTTGGGGAAAAAGCATGCTGTTGTTCAGTTGTGTCTGAGAGCCCATGGACTGCAGCACACCAGGCTTCCCTGTCCTTCACCATCTCCCAGAGCTTGCTCGGAGTCATGTCCGTTGAGTCAGTGATGCCTCCAAACATTTTGTCCTCTGCCATCCCCTTCTCCTCTTGCCTTTGATCTTTCCCAGAATCAGGGTCTTTTCTAATGAGTTGGCTCTACTGGAAAAACCAGTTTGACTAAATGGACCTTTGTTGGCAAAGAAATGTCTCTGCTTTTTAATATGCTGTCTAAACTTGTCATAGCTTTTCTTCCAAGGAGCAAGTGTCTTTTAATTTTGTGGCTGAAAAGTCACCATATGCAGTGATTTTGAAGCCCAAGAAGTGAAATCTGTCACTGTTGCTATTGTTTCCCTATCTATTTAGCATGAAGTGATGGGATCAGATACTATGATCTTCGTTATTTGAATGCTGAGTTTTAAGCCAGCTTTTTCACTCTCCTCTTTCACCTTCATCAAGAGGCTCTTTAGTTTCTCTTCACTTTCTGCCATAAGGGTGGTGTTATCTGCATATCTGAGATTATTGATATTTCTCCCAGCTATCTTGATTCCAGCTTGTGCTCCATCCATCCTGGCATTTTGCATGATGTACTCTGCATATAAGTTATAAATAAGCAGGGTGGCAGGTAACGTGGTCTGATATTCCCATCTCTTGAAGAATTTTCCACAGTTTGTTGTGATCCACACAATCAAAATATTTAGCATAATCAATGAAGCAGAAATAGATACTTTTCTTGAATTCTATTGCTTTTTCTATGATCCAACAGGTGTTGGCAATTTGACCCCTGTTTCCTCTGCATTTTCTAAATCTAGCTTGAACATCTGGGAGTTCTCAGTTCATGTACTGTTGAAGACTAACTTGGAGAATTTTCAGCATTACTTTGCTAGCATGTGAAATGAGTTGTAACTGTGTTGGTTTGTACATTCTTTGGCATTTCCCTTCTTTGGGATTGGAATGAAAACTGACTTTTTCCAGTCCTGTGGCCACTGCTGACTTTTCCAAATTTGCTGGCATACTGATTGCAGCACTTTCACAGCATCATGTTTTAGGATTGGATGTAGCTCAGCTGGAATTCCATCACCTCCACTAGCTTTGTTTGTAGTGATTCTTCCTAAGGCCCACTTGACTTCACACCCCAAGATGTCTGGCTCTAGGTTAGTGATCACACCATCGTGGCTATCTGGGTCATGAAGATCTTTTTTGTATAGTTCTTCTGTGTATTCTTGCCATCTGTTTTTAGTATCTTCTGCTTCTGCTGGGTCCATACCATTTCTGTCCTTTATTGTGCCCATCTTTGCATGAAATGTTCCCTTGGTGTCTCTAATTTTCTTGAAGAGATATCTAGTTAATTAATTCAAATTACTTTAAATAATTTGAAATTTTCAGGGAAAACTCTTATTTGAATTTAATTAATTATCTGTATAATTAAATTAATCTTCATCTTTGCACACTAACAGCTTTAAAAGAGTAAGCAAAATTTTTGAAACTTGATTTAAACATTGATAATATCTCTCACAATACATATTGCCTAGATGATGGAATAAACCTGATTTGCAGAGGGACAGAAATAGGCACAGAGTTAGAATGTATTAATAGTATAATTCAGCTCTATTAAATATTTGTTTCCACAGTTCTCAAAGACATTGAGTGATATGGCCTAAAGTTATTAGCTAAATTTACCTATTACTAGTAATCTAAACTGCTGCATTGTTATGCTCCATTGCGTCTTTATTTTTTTTACAATAGAGAGTACTTTGAGTAATGAAAAAAGTGCTTATGATAATCTATCTTCCTTCTGACTAAGACATAATAAGTGTCAGTCACTTAGTCATGTCCGACTCTTTGTGACCCCATGGACTGTAGCCTGCTAGGCTCCTCTGTCCATGGAATCCTCCAGGCAAGAATACTGGAGTGGGTTGCCATTCCCTTCTCCAGGGAAACTTCCCAACACAGGAATCGAACCTGGGTCTCCCACATTGCAGACAGATTCCTTACAGTCTGACCTCCCAAACTGTTAACTTTTGTTTTCCTTTCTTTGATTGTCTTCCCTGTCTTTGATAAGATAGATACATACCTGTCTATACTTCTGATAATGATATTCATTGGAATATTTCAATGATATTTCATTGGAAATATCACATGAATAACCACAGTCCTATCATAATTTATGATTTGTTTTTAGTAGAATACTATGATTCAAACCATTACTACTGAACAACATCTAGAGATGAAGACCACATTATGATTCTGAACCATCACATTGTGTTGAAATCTATCACATAAGGTATAATATCCAAGAGACAAATATATACATTAATTTAGAGAAGCAGAAATTCTTCAGTTGGCATAGATTATCTATCCCATTTTGGTGGAAAATACTGTTTTAATTAGACAAAATATTTGAGAATATATCATCATATCTCATACTATATTATTCATTCTCAGGGAATTGGATATATTCAATATTAGCTACAGTACAATCACAGCATTTTAACTAAAATGTCTTTTAAGTGAGTGGCTAACATGTGTAATGATACTCATATTTTCTCTTAAGGCACTTTAAAGTACCCTTTCTAAGAGACAAATGCAAACTTTCATCAGTCAATAAAATTCATTTGGCCAAAAATAGTAATGTCTTTATTAGCAACCTGGAATATCGTTTCTCTTTCACTGGCCTCTGAGTGCAACAGATACATTCAAGGCTGCTACGTCATTCTGGGGAAGTCAGACCTCATTTGCCATCTAAACACAATCATAAGCTTTCCTGGATGTCAAGGTCTAGCTTTAATAACTGGTTCCTGTTTAATCCAGACAAATGCAACTCTCGAAATGACTGGCAGCTTAAATTCTGCCAGATTTGCCAGCTGTTATCTTCCAACTAGAGTATAAGTTAACAGCTTAACACTGTGCAGCTATAGCAGAGCATGGAAGCCATAAATATACCTCTTTAAATGGGTACAATATATCTGCTTATTTCAATTTTATATGGGAAACCAATTTTACAGTATTCATCTATTTTTATTCTTTTGAAAAATGTAGTTAGCTAATGTGGTTTAATATTTCAGAAATTCCCAGTAACTTGAATCTAGAGTGCAACTTTTTTTTCCCCTTCTCACAGTTATGTTTGGTGTAATTGAAAAGGAAATAAGGGAGAGTGAAAAATTCAGTCTCTGGTCCTAGTCTCATATTTCAGTATTATTTTATCTATAATTTGTAAACAATTGATGGGCTTCCAAGATGGATCAGTGGTAAAGAATCTGCCTGTGATGCAAGAGACACGAATCTTTCAGAGTTGGAAAGATCCACTGGAGAAGGTAACGGCAACCCACTGAAATATTCTTGCCTGGGAAATCCCATGGACATTGGAGTCTGGCATGCTACAGCCCTTGGGGTTACAAAATGGTTGGCCACGACTGAACACCTGAGTATTCATGAATGCAGTTGATTTAATGCTTTCTTTTTTAATCATGAAAATATTTCTCCCCCTATCTAATAACATAAGTTAGAGGATATATATTGCACACCCTTTAATACATTTTTAGGAATTGTTGTAAGCAATGAGACAATGTAAATTATGTGACATATCATGATGATACTATGATGGAATGAAAATTATCAGTAACTTTCAAAGAAAGTAAATTTACTTTAATATATATTAAACTAATTTTATGCCTTGGAAATCAAAGTGCTCATATAGTAATAGGACTGTTAAAGTTACTACTGAGGGATTTAGTAGGGCTATTCAAAAAAGACTGCTGATAAACTTTATAATGTCCTTATCCTTGTGTGTAGTGTGTGTTAAACTTGTTAAAGTCTTTAGCAGTCAAGGTAATAGAAAAAAAAAAAGAGAATTGCAGAAGTTAAGAGACTTAGTAAACAAACAACTATATTAATTTGGTACAGTGTAGGATAAAATTACAGAAAGATGATTTTAAGATTTTTTTGTAGGCACTGCCAAAGATAAAACTAACCAGATTGCACAGAGAATGATCAAGATCAGGAAAAAAAAAAAAAAAAAAATCAGTTTGCCCAGGCAAGGGGCTGCCACTTACAGCTTTTTATTTAGTGGGCTGAAACTGGATATCTTCCTCTCTGGAAGTTATTCCAAGGCCTGGGGTGTGCAGTGAGGATGAATTGCACCTACAGGGGAGTCACTAATAGATGAAATCAAGAGGACTAAGTTTCTGTGTGTGAGATGGCAGGTAGTTAGGCACAAAACCATCAGATTTCAATTGTGCTGGAAACTTTTCATTAAAAAACACTCTGGTTTACAAAGGAAACTAGATTCTTGTGAGTTCTTTTCTTCAATCAAATTTTCATTAAAATATAATGATTAACATTTTGTAGCTTTATTTTCACTAAAGAAATTTCTTTCATGTATCTTGTAGATGATCACTCTATGCTTTCACTATAAAAAATCTTTTACTGATCTTTTGAAGTTCATGTTTTTTTTTTTTTTCCTGTTTTGTGACCTTTATTTTTTTTTTCTAATTTTATTTTATTTTTAAACTTTACATAATTGTATTAGTTTTGCCAAATATCAGAATGAATCCGCCACAGGTATACATGTGTTCCCCATCCTGAACCCTCCTCCCTCCTCCCTCCCCATACCATCCCTCTGGGTCGTCCCAGTGCACTAGTTCATGTTTTTTGAAGACTCAAACTGCTAATTTCCTAGAATCCTCATCGTTTAGATGACAGCAATACGCATGAAACTCAAATTGCATTTTCCTGTTAAACTCTTCTCTCAGGTCTCAGAATTGTCTCAGATTTAGCCCATCTGCACAACCAAAATGGAGAGAACTACTAATATTATTGAATGCCTCATTTCACAGAGTCTGTCCTGTGTACCACATGCACAGTTGTGTTGTGGGCCCATCCCGGTGCCATGTTCATAAAGTCCCTGAGCAAGAGAAAATTACTCTCATGCCTTAGAAAAGACATAGTTTTCAACAACCATTTCTTCAGGCAAAGTCTGTTGACTGATTTTTGTAGTCCTTTCCAGAATTTTAAAGTACAATTAATTTATGTTTTCATGCAAAATTAAAAATGCCAAATTTAACAATCTTGAGGCCTGATGTGCTGCAATTCCTGGGGTCGCAAAGAGATGGACACAACTGAGCGACTGAACTGAACAATAAATTTATTTGATTACACCGCATCTTAGTTCTGTCATGCGGGGTTTTTCTTAACTGTGGCTCTTTAGTTGTAGCATGTGGGATCTAGTTCCCTGACTAGGGATCAAACCCAGGCCCTCTGCAATGAGAGCATGGAATCTTAGCCACTGGATCACCAGAAGTCCCAAATTTAACCATCTTTAGTTGAACTATATAGATACAGAATTCATTGATCATCCAAACCCAAATCATTATTTCCAAAATCACCTCTATTTAAGTGTCTTGTATTATTCAGTTTCCTCCCTGCATCCACACCTGGTTACACCAGGCCATATGATCTCTTAGGGGCCTCTCTTTATACTGAGTTTTGTGTTTTCACAGTACTGAGATAATTTCCTAGGTATACGGAACAGGAGAGGAAACAGTTTCATCTAACAAAATGATCAAAGAACACCATGGAAAAGTTAATTTAAAATGGCTAGAGATTGAATGGGTTAACTGTTACCTGTTCAATTTAGTAGCTTTTGGTACAAATTTGGCTTCCCTGGTGGCTCAGGTGGTAAAGAATCCACCTGCAATGCGGATTTGGTGTTGTTCTTTAAGACCGATGTGGTCTGTATGTGTGTTAGTTGCTCTGTCGTGTTTGATTCTTTGAGACTCCATGGACTTAGCCTGCCAGGCTCCTCTATCCATGGAATTTTCTAGGCAAGGATACTGGAGTGGGTTGCCTCCTCCAGGGGAATCTTTCTAACCCAGGGATCAAACCTGGATCTCCTGCATGGCAGGCACATTCTTTACTTTCTGAGCCACCTGGGAAGTCCTTAAGAGCAATGAATACCTCCAGATTAATATTCCCCAATCGAAAATCCTTACTATATTTCATAGGAGAGCAATATTCTATTTGTATATAACACGGAAACAATGGGTTTCAAAAGGATATTCTCATGTGTGCTAAGTCTCCTCAGTTGTGTCCCACTCTTCAGACCCTATGGCCTGTAGCCCATCAGGCTCCTCTGTCCATGGGATTTCCCAGGGAAAAATACTGGAGTGGATTGCCGTGCCCTTCTCCAGGGGATCTTCCCACTTAGGGATTGAGCCTGAGTCTCTTATGTTTCCTGCATTCACAGGCAGGTTCTTTACTACTAGCACCACCTAGGAAGCCCAAGATGTTCTCAGTTTGGTTCAGTTCAGTTGCTCAGTCACATCCAACTCTTTGTGACCTCATGAATCACAGCACGCCAGGGCTCCTTGTCCATCACCAACTCCCGGAGTTCACTCAGACTCACGTCCATCAAGTCAGTGATGCCATCCAGCCATCTCATCCTCTGTCGTTCCCTTCTCCTCCTGTGCCCAAAGCCTCCCAGCATCAGAGTCTTTTCCAATGAGTCAACTCTTCGCATCAGGTGGCCAAAGTATTGGAGTTTCAGCTTCAACATCAGTCCTTCCAATGAACACCCAGGACTTATCTCCTTTAGGATGGACTGGTTGGATCTTCTTCCAGTCCAAGGGACTCTCAAGAGTCTTCTCCAACACCACAGTTCAAGAGCATCAATTCTTTGACCCTCAGCCTTCTTCACAGTCCAACTCTCACATCCATACATAACCACTGGAAAAACAATAGCCTTGACTAGATGGATCTTCTTTAGCAAAGTAATGTCTCTGCTTTTTAATATGCTGTCAAGGTTGGTCATAATTTTCCTTCCAAGGAGTAAGCGTCTTTTAATTTCATGGCTGCAGTCATCTGCAGTGATTTTGGAGCCCCCTAAAATAAAGTCTGACACTGTTTCCACTGTTTCCCCATCTATTTCCCATGAATTGATGGGACCAGATGCCATGATGTTAGTTTTCTGAATGTTGAGCTTTAAGCCAACTTTTCACTCTCCTCTTTCACTTTCATCAAGAGGCTTTTTAGTTTCTCTTCACTTTCTGCCATAAGGGTGGTGTCATCTGCACATCTGAGGTTACTGATATTTCTCCCGGCAATCTTGATTCCAGCTTGTGCTTCTTCCAGCCCAGCATTTCTCATGATGTACTCTGCATGTAAGTTAAATAAGTGGGGTGACAATATACAGCCTTGATGTACTCTTTTTCCTATTTGGAACCAGTCTGTTGTTCCATGTCCGGTTCTAACTGTTGCTTCCTGACCTGCATATAGGTTTCTCAAGAGGCAGGTCAGGTGGTGAGGTATTCCCATTTCTTGAAGAATTTTCCACAATTTATTGTGGTCCACACAGTCAAAGGCTTTGGCATAGTCAATACAGCAGAAATAGATATTTTTCTGGAACTCTCTTGCTTTTTCCGTGATCCAGAAATTCTTGGCAATTTGATCTCTGGTTCCTCTGCCTTTTCTAAAAGCAGCTTGAACATCTGGAAGTTCATGGTTCACATATTGCTGAAGCCTGGCTTGAAGAATTTTGAGGATTACTTTACTAGCATGGGAGATGAGTGCAATTGTCTGGTAGTTTGAGCATTCTTTGGCATTGCCTTTCTTTGGGACTGGAATGAAAAGTAACCTTTTGCAGTCCTGTGGCCACTGCTCAGAGTTTTCCAAATTTGCTGGCGTACTGAGTGCAGCCCTTTCACAGCATCATCTTTCAGGATTTGAAATAGCTCAACTGGAATTCCATCACCTCCACTAGCTTTGTTCTTAGTGATGCTTTCTAAGGCCCACTTGACTTTACATTCCAGGCTGTCTGGCTCTAGGTGAGTGATCACACCATTGTGATTATCTGGGTCGTGAAGATCTTTTTTGTACAGTTCTTCTGTGTTTTCTTGCCACCTCTTCTTAATATCTTCTGCTTCTGTTAGGTCCATACCACTTCTGTTCTTTGTTGAGCCCATCTTTGCATGAAATGTTCCCTTGGTATCTCTAATTTTCTTGAAGAGATCTCTAGTCTTTCCCATTCTGTTGTTTTCCTCTATTTCATTGCACTGATCGCTGAGGAAAGCTTTCTTATCTCTCCTTGCTATTCTTTGGAATTCTGCATTCAGATGCTTATATCTTTCCTTTTCTCCTTTGCTTTTTGCTTCTCTTCTTTTCACAACTATTTGTAAGGCCTCCCCAGACAGCCATTTTGGTTTTTTTGCTTATCTTTTCCATGGGGATGGTATTGATCCCTGTCTCCTGTACAATGTCATGAACCTCCGTCCATAGTTCATCAGGCACTCTATCAGTATAGCTTAACTCAGAGGTAATCAGATTTGTCCTCTGAGCTCTCAATATGACAGAATTCAAGTTTAATAACCTGAGGAGAGATATATTTTGATATAGAGTTGCAAGAGTAACACTCTCCCTAGTGGCTCAGGCAGTAAAGAATGTATCTGAAATTTGTTGTGTTCGATCCCTGGGTTGGGAAGATCCCCTGGAGGAGGGCATGGCAACACACTCCAGTATTTTTCCCTGTGAAATCCCATGGACAGAGGAGCCTGGTGGGCTACAGTCCATGGGGCCGCAAAGAGTCAGACAGGACTGAGCAACTGACATTTTCACTTTCATTTTACAAAAGTAACAAGCCACTCCCAACATAAAAGAAGGATGTATACTTCTCCATATGAAACATTATAGACATTTCCTTTCAGATCATGATTTTATCCTTATTTTAAAAACAAAGTTTTGGTTAAAAGTTTCAACAAAACTTCTTCAGTCAATAAACTAAAATAATTGAAATAATGCTAATAAAAATGAGATGAGTAAAAGAAGTCTGACTAAATATGATATATACATTAAATGGGCTTCCCTGGTGGTTCAGTGATAAAGAATCTGCCAGCAAAGCAGGAGTCACGGGCAATGCAGTTTTGATCCCTGGATTGGGAAATCCCCTAAAGGAAGGCATGGCAAAGCACTCCAGTAGTCTTGCCTGAAGAATCCCATGAACAGAGAGGCCTGGTGGGCTACAGTCCATAGGGTTACAAAGAGTCTGAAGCAAATCAGCATTCATGCATATATTAAATATAAATGTCTGAGAAGAAAATCTCCTCTGAACATCCTGATAGTTGAAACAAAAAAGCAAATAGAAATACTTAATTTCTATTTATTAAAAAGATGAAGCTATATGCAGTTATATAGATCATTAAAATAATATATTTGTTTTGTTAAACAACTGTATTTGAAAAGAAATATTAATGAGCATGAATCTTAATTGTTAATAAATATTTTATTAAGATTATAAAATAATATTTTTAAATATTTCAATAAATCCAAAGTAATGTAGTTCTGATTATTATCTTCCACTATATTACTGAAAACTTAACTAGATTCAGGGACTAGATGTTATGTGTAGAGAGCATATAGTTTATACACACAGTATCAGTAATGATGACTATAAAGCTAGGAAAGTAGCAGTGTTTTAATAGATATTTTTTAGATAAATAATGATATACATGAAGCATGATAAACAGATATTTTAATGAATCTCAAATATTAAATATTTCACATGACATTCTGACAATGACTGAATGTTAGATTTTTAAAGATTAAGATATTTGGTGCACTGGGACGACCCAGAGGGATGGTATGGGGAGGGAGGAAGGAGGAGGGTTCAGGAAGGGAACACATGTATACCTGTGGCAGATTCATTTTGATATATGGCAAAACCAATATAATATTGTAAAGATAAATAAAATAAAATTTAAAAAAAAGATATTTGAGAGCAGATATTTTTTATTTAGGTTACCCTGGTGGCTCAGACAATAAAGACTCTGCCTGCAGTGCTGGGTTGGGAAGATCCTCTGAAGAAGGAAATGGCAACTCACTCCAGTATTCTTGCCTGGAAAATTCCATAGACAGAGGAGCCTGGCGGGCTATAGTCCATGGGGTCACAAAGAGTTGGAATGATTGAGCTACTAATATACCCACACATTTTCCATTACCTTTGTGAGGCTAAGATCATGGCTTCTGGGCCCATCAATTCAGTTCAGTCACTCAGTTGTGTCCAACTCTTTGCGAACCCATGAACCACAGCACGCCAGGCCTCCCTGTCCATCACCAAATCCCGGAGTTCACCCAAACCCATGTCCATTGAGTCAGTGATGCCATCCAAATATTTCATCCTCTATAGTCCCCTTCTCCTCCTGCCGTCAATCTTTCCCAGCATCAGGGTCTTTTCAAATGAGTCAGCTCTTCGCACAAGGCAGCCAAAGTATTGGAATTTCAGCTTCAACATCAGTCCTTCCAATGAACACCCAGGACTGATCTCCTTTAGGATGGACTGGTTGGATCCCCTTGCAATCCAAGGGACTCTCAAGAGTCTTCTCCAACACCACAGTTCAAAAGCATCAATTCTTCAGTGCTCAGCTTTCTTTATAGTCCAACTCTCACATCCATACAAGACTATTGGAAAAAACATAGCCTTGATTAGATGGATCTTTGTTGGCAAAGTAATGTCTCTGCTTTTGAATATGCTCTCTAGGTTGACCATAACTTTCCTTCCAAGGAGTAAGCATCTTTTAATTTCATGGCTGCAATCACCATCTGCAGTGATTTGGAGCCCAGAAAAATAAAGTCAGCCACTGTTTCCCCATTTATTTGCCATGAAGTGATGGGACCAGATGCCATGATCTTAGCTTTCTGAATGTTGAGCTTTAAGCTAACTTTTGCACTCTCCTCTTTCACTTTCATCAAGAGGCTCTTTAGTTCTTCACTTTCTGCCATAAGTCTGGTGTCATCTGCATATCTGAGGTTATTGATATTTCTCCTGGCAATCTGGATTCCAGCTTGTGCTTTCTCCAGTTCAGCGTTTCTCATGATGTACTCTGCGTATAAATTAAACAAGCAGGGTGACAATATACAGTCTTGACGTACTCCTTTTCTATTGGGAACCAGTCTGTTGTTCCATGTCCAGTTCTAACTGTTGCTTCCTGACCTGTATACAGGTTTCTCAAGAGGTAGGTCAGGTGGTCTGGTATTCCCATCTCTTTCAGAATTTTCCACAGTTTATTGTGGTCCACACAGTCAAAGGCTTTGGCATAGTCAGTAAAGCAGAAATAGATGTTTTTCTGGAACTCTCTTGCTTTTTCAATGATCCAGTGGATGTCAATTTGTTCTCTGGTTCCATCACTTCATGGCAAATGGAGGAGAAAACAGTGGAAAGAGTGGCTGACTTTATTTTTTTGGGGTTCCAAAATTACTGCAGATGGTGACTTCAGTCATGAAATTAAAAGACACTTACTTCTTGGAAGAAAAGTTATGACCAACCTAGTCAGCATATTAAAAAGCAGAGACATTACTTTGCCAACAAAGGTCCATCTAATCAAGGCTATCAGTTTTCCAGTAGTCATGTATGGATGTGAGAGTTGGACTATAAAGAAAGCTGAGTGCTGAAAAATTGATGCTTTTGAACTGTGGTGTTGGAGAAGACTCTTGAGGGTCCCCTTCGACTGCAAGGAGATCCAACCAGTCCATCTTAAAGGAGATCAGTCCTGGGTGTTCATTGGAAGGACTGATGTTGAAGCTGAAACTCCATTACTTTGGACACCTGATGCAGAACTGACTAATTTGAAAAGACCCTGATGCTGGGAAAGATTTACGGCAGGAGGAGAAGGTGATGACAGAGGATGAGATGGTTGGATGTCATCACCGACTCAATGGACATGATTTTGGGTGACAGGGAGGCCTGTTTTTCTGCAGTCCATGAGTTCACAAAGAGTCAGACACATCTGAGTGACTGAACTGAACTGCCTGCAATATATGGACACCCCAGTTCAAAACCTGGGTCAGGAAGAACCCCTAGTGAAAGGAAAGGCTACCCACTCCAGTATTCTGGCTTGGAGAATTCCATGGACTGTATGGTCCATAGGGTCGCAAAGAGTTGGACATTACTGAGTGATATTGACTTATGAGGCCAAGTGAAAATAAATAGATGGGTAATATTAGTAAGAGTACACTATCAGATATTTTAAATGAAGTTTAAGTTTTGAAATTTTTAGAATACTTTTTTGAGATTTATAGAAACATTGCAAGATATTTCAATCAGGTCTCATATACTCTGCACCAAATTTCCCCTATTACTAATAATGAATCAAATGAGTTATTAACATTGATTAAAGTTCTACTTTTGTCATAGTTCCTTAGTTTTATCCAATGTCCTTTGCTATTACAGCATTTCCCATTCAAGATACAGCATGACATTTAATTGTCAGGTCTCTGAAGACTTCTCTTATCTCTGATAGTTTCTGGGGCACTCCTGGTTTTTAATGACCTTGACATTTTTGAGAGCAGGTACAATTTTATATAATGCTCTTCAATTGGGATTTGTCTAATGTGTTTTTTCTCATGATTACACTGGAGTTGTGAACTTGAGGGAGGAAGGGCAAAGAGGAAATGTGCCATTTCCTTACCTCATATCAAGGTTATATGCTATCAACAAGCCTTATCATTATTGATGCTAACTGGTAACCAGTATTGGTAACCTGGCTGAAATCGTTTGTCAGGTTTCTTCACTGTAAAATTACTCTATCCCTTCCCCCATTTCATGGTGTACTCTTTTGAAAGAAGTCAACCTATACAGTCCACACATATGGAGTGGAGATGTATGTGCTCCCATACTAAGGTCATAGTATCTGCATATGTATTTGGAATTTTGCTGCATGAGAGATTTATCACTATTCTTTCATTATTTATTTATTTAATCTTTTTTTTTATATCAGCATGGAATCTTGGATGGTTATTTTATGATTGGGTTATAATCCAATTTTTCTGTATTGATTTATATGATCAAATTATTTTCCTGCTTTGTGTTTGGGGCCCCTTCTGTGGAATTCTCTGTTAAATTCTGTGTAACATTTACATACCTCTACAGGTTGCTCAGTGGTAAAGAATCCACATGCCAACGCAGGAGACTTAGGTTCAATTCCTAGGTTGGGAAGATTCCCTGAAGGAGGAAATAGTGACCCCTTCTAATATTCTTGCCTGAAAAATCTCATGGATAGAGGGGCCTGGCAGGCCACTGTCCATGGGGTCACAAAGAGTTGTATTTGACTGAGCAACTGAGCACATTACATCATTTTGTGTAGGTTTTTTTCTCTTTCTTTTGGTTTTTGAGCATTTCATTACTTTCTATCACTTTAAACTACTCCCGGCTCATTTGTGTATCTCCTGCCCTCGTCCTAAAATTTGTCCTTTCTCATAGGAGCCCTGTTTTATTTTATTAATGAGTGAAATCAGAAGCTAACATCTGGGTGCTTGGTCTGCTTGCTGCAGTGAGGCCTGCATTATTTCTAGACCCTCTCAACTAGCAGAACAAGGAAGTATATGTGTGAATACAACCTATCTATACACTTCAATCCATAAATATTTCCATATGTATATGTCTGAACTTCAGTTAAATAGGAGTTTGTACTGTGGTCTTCAACTCTATATGATTACTGCATGGGTTACTCTGGTTTCCCCTTTGACTTCTTTGTAAACTCTCACTGCACTAGTGAGAAACATGGCTTTCACCATCAGTCATCAATTTTCAATACCAGTACCAGCATACATGTATAGCAATATCAGAATTCTTAATCATCTATAACTTCATGGGAACACATTGTTATCAGCTAGAATATGGTGCTGATTAAAAATTTCTTTTGTTTCTAAATTTACTTATGTCTTTCATTTCCAAAGTGCCTGTGGTCAACACATTTCCCCCTATTCTCTTCAGAAAGGTCATTTCAGACATTTTTAATACAGTTAGATTGTTTTGCCCTATTTTTCATTCCTTCCTGGGATTCTTCAACCTACTAAATTTTTTTTTAATTTGCATACATTAAGATTTACTCTTTGAACTATAAGGTTGTATTCATTTTGACAAATGGATAACATCATGTACCCACAAATGCAATTATATATAGGATACAGTCACCACTTTAAAACGTGCCCTGTATTTAACCTATTCAAACATACTCTGACACCACAAATCCCCGGGAACTATCAATCTTTTTTCTGTCTCTGTAGTTTTGACTTTTCTAGGTTTCTCTATAATTGGAATCATAAATACGTAGGCTTTTCAGATTGGCCTCTTTCACTTAGCGATATTCATTTACAGTTGATTCATATCTTTTGTGGCTTAATGAAAGTGAAAGTTGCTCAGTCATGTCCGACTCTTTGTGACCCCATGGACTATACAGCCAATTGAATTCTCCAGGCCAGAATACTGGAGTGGGTAGCCTTTCCCTTCTCCAGGGGATCTTCCCAAGTCAGGGATCAAACCCAGGCCTCCCGCATTGCAGGTAGATTCTTTACCAACTGAGCTACCAGGAAATCTCAAGAATACTGGAGTGGGTAGCCTATCCCTTCTCCAGGGGATCTTCCTGACCCAAGAATCGAACCGGGATCTCCTGCACTGCAAGTGGATTTTTTACCAACTGAGCTAACAGGGAAGCCCTTGATGTGGCTTAATAACTCATTTTAATTATTTAATAATATTACACTATATTGTGCCACAACTTGTTTGTACATTTACCTATTAATGGGGCTACTGGTGGCTTCCTTTTCAGAGAATAAGAATAAATCTGCTATAAATATTCATATGTAGCCTTTTGTGTGGACATAACATTTCACATCAGTTGAGTATCTAGATTTTGGCTGAAAGATCATATGGCAAGGTTACATTTAGATTTGTAAGAACCATCCAAATTATCTTCCAAAGTTATGCATTTTACATTTCCTCTACTAATGGATTAGCATTCCTGTTGCTCTGCATCCTTGCCAGAAATTTGTAATATGAATATATTTTTAACTATAGTTATTATAATAGTTCGGAGAAGGCAATGGCAAGCCACTCCAGTACTCTTGCCTAGAAAATTCCATGGATGGAGGAGCCTGGTAGGCTGCAGTCCATGGGGTCGCTACGAGTCGACACGACTGAGTGACTTCACTTTCACTTTTCACTTTCACAATGGAGAAGGCAATGGCAACCCACTCCAGTGTTCTTGCCTGGAGAATCCCAGGGATGGCAGAGCCTGGTGGGCTGCCGTCTATGGGGTCGCACAGAGTCGGACACGACTGAAGCGACTTAGCAGCAGCAGCAGCATTATAATAGTTGTATAGTAATATTTCATTACTGTATTAATTCAAAATTCCTTAATGAAGTATGATGTAGTGCATATTTTCATATTTAATTTTCATCTATATATATTTGTTGATGAGGTCTCTGAACTCATCTTTTGTCCAGTTTTAAAACTGAGTTGCTTGTTTTCTTATTGTTGAGTTATAAAATTTTTTTGCATATTTTGGATCTAAGACCTTTACCAAAAATATCTTTAGAAAATATATTCTCCAAGTCTGTGTCTTTACTTTCAACTTTAATGACAGTGTATTTCACAGAGTTTAGACTTGCAGTTTTAATGAAATTACCAGGTTTTTTCTTCCATATGGATTGTACTTTTGGTGTTGAATCTAAAAACTCATGATCATTAGGTCATATAGACTTTCTACTATGTTTTCTACTAAGAATTTTGCATTTTATTTATTTATTTTTTTTTTTTATATGCGCGGGGCGATGTCCAGATGGTTCACGTTGAACCCTTTGCTTCACCTGGGCAGCCACACCCCCCTTGCCCTTCTACAGACACTGCCAGAATTTTGCATTTTAAACTTAGATCTATGATTTTGAGATCATTTTTGAGAAACGTATAATGCTTGTTTGTATGTTTATTCTGTTTTGAATATTGACATCCAATTCCTCTGGTAGTATTTGTTGAAAAGTTTGTCCTTTATTGAAATTGCCAGTGTTCCTTTGTGGTTGCAGGAACATAGATCAGTTGCCTATATTTGTGTTGTCTATTTATGAGCTTTTTTTTCTGTTCTAATGACCAGTGTTTCAATTGTTTCCCCAATACCATGCTGCCCTAACCTAGCTTTATAAAGAGTCTTGAAATTGGTAATGTAAGCCTTGTAATTTTATTCTTGTTTAGTATCTTCTTGACAATTTTTGGTTCTTTGTCTTATCCACAGTTAAAGGATGGCTGTGATTTTGATTGAGATGGTGCTGAAACTATAGATGAAGTTGGTAATATAATAATAACTTCAAGTCTTCCATCTGATTAACATGAAATTTCAGCTCTTTAGACCTTTTGTTTTTCTTCCACTAGAGTTTTTAAATTCTGTATTTTTTTAGTTTTATACCTATGTATTTCATTATTCTCAGTGCTATTTTTTTCAGATTCCAGTTGTATATTGCTTGAATATAGAAAAGCTATCAATTTTTAGAATATTAACCTTATATCCAACAACTGTACAATACCTGCTTTTTAGTTCCAGGCTATTTTTTGTCAACTGTTTGGGATTTTTAAAAATTGTATTATCTATGAACAGGAAAAGTCTTATTTCTTTATTTCCAATCTTTATACATTTTGCTTACTTTTCTTGTTAATAGGCTAACTAGGTCTTCCATTAAAATGTTGTTTAGGAGTGGTGAAAGAGATGAAATCCTTATATTGTTTCTGATATTTGTGATAAAGCATCTGTTTTCTTACCAGATGCTTGAAGCTTGATGTTAGCTGTAGAGCCATAAATGTTTTACTTCAAGTGGAGGAAATTCTCTCCTATTTCTAGTTTTCTGAGCTTTATAAAATCATCAGTGAGTGATGTTTATTTTTTTATATATTATTATGCAGTGAATTATATTGATTGATTATTATTACTATAGTATTGAATTAGCCTTTTATAGGTGGCATAAATTCCATCTGGTCATGGTATATGATTCTTTTAATCTAGAGTTAAATTCAGTTACAATATTGTCTGGAAGATTTTTGCATTTATTTTCATGAGAGATACTGGCTTTCAGTTCGGTATTAGAGCAATGCTGGTGTCACAGAATGAGTTAATAATGGGTCACTTTGTTTTTATATTTTGGTAAAGATTGTGAGAAGTTAGTATTATTTCTTCCTTAAATGTTTGATATAATTTACCAGGGAAAGCTTCTGAGTTTGAGAATTTCTTTTTTGTAATTATTGGTTCAATTTCCTGAACACATATAGGTCTGTTGGGGCTTCCCAGGTGGCCCTAGGGGTAAAGAACCTGCCTGCCAGTGCAGGAGACATAGGAAATGTGGGTTTGATTCCTGGGTCAAGAAGATCCCCTTGAGATGGGCATGACAGTCACTCCAGTATTCTTGCCTGGCAAATCCCATAAACAGAGGAGGCTGGCAGGCTATCATAGGGTCGCAGAGAGCCAGACACAACTGAAGTGACTTAACACACACATTGGTCTATTTAGATTTTTTGTTTATCCTTGAATGAGTTTTAGTTGATTATGTCTTTCAGGGAGTTAGTCTATTTCTTCAAATTTAGCATATTTGTGAACACAAAGTTGTTGATAGTATTCCTTTATCACTCTTTATGTCCATGATATTAGTGATAATGAACTTCTTTCATTTCTAGTATTAATTTGTGACTTCTTTATTTTATTGGGTTGCATGGGTAGAGGTTTATTAGTTTTATTAATCTTTTCAAAGAATCAACTTTTACTTTCATTCATTTTCTCTGATTGATTTCTTGATTTCAAATTCATTAATTTCTGCTCTTTTAAAATTATTTGTTTTCTTTAACTTAAAATGGTCTTCTTTCCAAAATTTCCTAAGGTGAATGCTTTAATAATTAATTAATTTCAAATCTTCCTATTTTTTAATGTATGCACTTATTTCTAAATCCTTAGAACTAATTTTCTATAAAATTTGATCTTTTATGTTCTCTAAGTTCAAATATATTTTTAAAAATTTTTACTTGAGAATTCTTCTTTGATCCATGTATTATTTAGAATTATGTTATTTAATATCCAAATATTTGGAATTTCCAACTATCTTCTATTATTGATTCCTAATTTAATTCCATGTGGATGAGAACATACTTTGATTTCTATTCTTTTATTATTTTAAGGTATATTTTATAGCTCAGAACATATTTTCCTATTATTGAGTGGAGTATTCTATATATGTTGATTAGATTATTTAGTGCTGTTTAGGTCAGCTATCTTTTCTTATTTTCTACCTTTTTGATCCATGAATTACTGAAAGAGAAAAGCTGATGAATTAAACTACAGTGGTAGGTTGGCTTATTGCTCCTTGCATCATTCTACCAGTTTTTGCCACACACATTTTTAATTCTGTATTGTTATGTAGAAGCACATTTGAGATTATTACATCTCTTTTGGAGAATTAACAAATTGACTATTTTATCATCATGCAACACTCTTCTTAATCGTCCATCATTTTTTGGTCTCAAATTTGTTTAATATGAAATTAATATAGCAATTCCAGCTTTCATTTTATTACTGTTAGCAAGGTAAATATTTTCCCGTTCCTTTACCTTTAACCAATATGAGATTTTTTTACTTAAAGGGAATTTTTCTTATAAATAAAATATAATTGGGCCTTTTTATTCATCCACTCTGGCAATCTGTCTTTAATTAGTATATTTATACCATTCATATTACAGAGGTCAATTTTTATTATTCAGATAATCAAAAAGTGTTGTTCCAAAATGGTAGAACAAAATAATAAATACTTGTAATAAAGTTCTGGCTTTATTAAATGTGTTAAAAATAGAAGGTGAGATAATGTTTACACAAGAGATTAATGATTAGACTTCAAGACTTTACTTTCTTTGAATGCATATCTGTCACAAAGATATGCAGAAATAGAGATGGTATTCTGTGTATCTACCACAACTCTTCTAAGCAAAATGTTCCAGGAGTAATCTAATGTCTGTAAATCTAAGGAACAAAATAGTAACCAGTAAACATTTCATCATTTGAGTGATCAGGTATTTGTGGTTTATCTCTTTTCTGCCTTTGGAATTTCCAGTTTGGCAAACCATTCCTCTTTTCTCCTTGGAACATAAAGTAATGATCATTAAAAACAGCTTGGCTTCTGTAATTTAAAAAAATGGTTTGGATGAAAAAGAATACATATTAAGTTGGAGATGGTTTAGTCTTTTCACTAAGGCAGCACTAAATTAAAAGTGCTTCTCTATGTAACCCAGAATACATTTGGCCCAAGTTTATTTTATTGCCATTCTTTTTTTTCCTTATGTATTTTCCCATCAGCAAGTTTGAAAAGACAATCTTGTACTTTACTCCAAAACATCATAAGCTCTCTGTAATGTTCACATCTGTATTCTATTTTTGTTGTTGTTGTTCAAGTATTCTAAGTAAACATTTTTTTTTAATTTTATTTTATTTTTAAACTTTACATAATTGTATTAGTTTTGCCAAATATCAAAATGAATCCGCCACAGGTATATTTTTAAAAATTCCCTTCCTCAGATATGGTGGAATAGTTGGATGACATGTAATGGCTGGTGATCTCTGCTTCTCATAAGTATCTTTGTATATGACATCATTTAGTTTAGTCATTGTTTTTCACAATGTATTTTGTGGTGAATTGTCACACTCAATATTCTTTTTTTGTTGGTGAGTGTCTCCATGGGTCATGAATTGGATACTAAGTACCAGACAGTCTGACTCCAGAAAAGTAGAAAGCTTTTATAAAAGGATTTTTATTTACTGCAAGGATTTCTATTAGTGCATGATGACCAAATAAAAAAATACAGTCAGCAAGAATAATATTGTATATGGTTATAGTGCATTACAGTAGACACATAGAATATATTTATAAAAATATTGATTTTAATTTGTTAATATTAACTTGTATATTAATAACATAAAGGGAAACAAACATACATATCAAATCCCTGATTTACAGGTGAGCTAAAATTTAAATAAGAAAAAAGTTAAAATTATTTTGTCATAAAGTTGCATATTTTCAAATTCTTAACTTTCATAGATCAACCATATGAATAAACAGTAAGCTACTCAGATATTAGTTTATTTTTCTTATGTGAATGAAAAGAGACTGAAGGTATAAATATTAGAAAGTTTAGATATCTATTTCTACTTAATACTGAGTGCAATTAATTCATCGTGTGTACACATTGTAGCTTCACACACAGTAAGTTACAGTTCCCATTGCCTCATATAACACTTATTTTTAATTTGTTAACCTATCAGTTCCATAAAGACTCTTAGGAAATATATAGTTTCATAAGATAATAGATTGCCAGAAAAATATTTAATTATCTTAAAAAAAGGATAATTATTACAGAAAAACAAATTACACTTTAAGGCTGATTTGGTGTCATATGGTTTCATACTGTATTGTTAAACATATCAATATTTATATAAGATAGGAGTTGACCGTTTCTATGGCAACATTCCAATACTAATCATTATCTCTGTACTTTGTTACAGAAAAGAGAGGTTGAAAATTCATTAAAACTTTGAACTGATAGTCTTTGAAATATAGTATGATTATAGAAATTAATATTTTATAATGGTTTGCGTTAAATAAATAGCTTATATATTTTCCAATGCTCTTTTCCCACTTCTTTCATCTCTTCTCTGGATAAATAATGTAGTCAGGTTTTTTCGGAGAAACAGAGAAATAGAATATGTGTGCATGCATGTGGGTGTTCTCAAAATAATGTAAAGTATAAAAAATAGTTAGCTAAACTTTACTTAAATAATAAAGAACCAGTGTTGTCTGTGTTTTAATGCAACAATTTACCTAAGTTGCTTTTATATATATGTAATAGAATCGCCTTGTGGATTTATAGAAGATGGCAAGTCTGAAACCTGCAGTGTAGGCTGACAGGTTGGAGAACTGAAGTTGAAGACTAGAAGCAATCTGCTGCAGATTTCCTTTTGCTGGGGTCCAGGGGAGGAGAGGACAGTCCTTTGTTCTTTTCAGATACTCAGCTGGGTAGATGAACTCCACCCCCACACATTATTGTAAGCATTCTGCTTCACTCAAAGTCCATTGATTTAAGTATAAATCTTATCCAAAAGTACCCTCATAGAAACATCAAGAATAATATTTGATGAAATATCTGATCATCATGTCCTGAGTATTCTTTGGAAGGACTGATGCTCAAGCTGAAGCTCCAATACTTTGGCCACCTGATGCAAAAGTACTGACTCACTGGAAAAGGCCCCAATGCTGGGAAAGAGTGAAGGCAGGAGGAGAAGGAGATGACAGAGGATGAGATGGTTGGATGGCATTACTGACTAGATGGAGATGAGTTTGAGCAAGCTCTGGGAGTTGGTGATGGACAGGGAACCCTGGAGTTGTGCAGTCTGTGGGGTCACAAAGAGTTGGACATGACTGAGCAGCTAACTGATCTGAACTGAACTGGTTATCATGGCCTCGACAAGTTGTCACATAAAATTAACCATTACAAGTAGATTTGTATATTTTTTACTATACAGTGAAACAACCAGTGTATTCACTGATTGCCCCAAAAGGGGGAAAAATAAGCACACAATTCTGTGATGTGTCTTAATTCTTTTTATCCATTTTTTGACAGTTAAATCCATCTTTTCTTTCATTTCACACAAGATGCTTTGTAAGTTCTTAATAATTTTATAAAGCTTTAAAAGATGATCTAACTGTACTTAGGTAATAAGGAATCATTATTGCCTAGGTTTTAATACAATCACTTACCTAAGTTGCTGTACCACAAACTTTAAATAAACTATAAAATCTCTTCTTATATAAGCTATGTAGTGCTATTTCCTTTTAGTTCAGAAATGTTTATGATAAAATTTGGTGGAGTTATTTTTAAATATTGCACAGTCTAGAAAGATAAAACCTTGAATAAATTTGTTGGTTCTGGATATTTGTAATCATATTGCCATATTAGGTAAAATGGCAATCGATATGAAGTTGAGAATTTTTATGGAAGATAGTTATGAGAAACTGTGGATATCTAAATTCTTATAAATGTCTTTCTTACACTTTTGTCTTATACTTGATGCTGTGTTGATTAGACGTCTTAATGTTTCCATTCTTTAAACAACACAGAAATAATAGTCTATTGTGATACTCACTTAAAGCATCCTTTCAGCATAGATGATCACATTTAATTATTAAAAAGAAAATGTAAAGCTTGATGTAAGATACAGCAATTGGAATCACTAGAACACCATTTGAATGATGTATTTTTAACACATATTGGGTGTATCTCAGCTTCATGCATAGAAAAGATAATGGAAGGTATGAAAAATGTAGCTCATCCATTTACATGGCAGTATCTAGTGTAAGGAATTCATGGGAATTGACATATTGTGTGTTGGGTAACTGGGGGGGAGAATCTCACACCTTTTCTGAACTACTGAGGCACAGTTTGAAAACAGCAGGAGGCACAGAACTTTAGGGATGACAGGGCTGAGTAAAACATGGTATGTATTAGTTTTTCCTTATAGCAATGCTGCATGTAGTTCCCTGAATTAAATGTAGGGCAACATACTCCCTTTACATAAAAAAGAAAACCCAAACTAAATGGCACTATTTGAGGCTTGAACTATAAATAACTTCAGTTCTGTTTGTTGCTTTTTTTTCTGGCCCTCGGATTGGTAACTAAGACAGATGATATATAGTGAATATTATTTCATTTTACATTGTTAGGCTGATCATTAAATTGGCTTATGAATTGCTAAATGATTGGCAACCTCAAAAGTGCAATGCAGAGAGTAGAGGAACCACTATACTAAGCAACAAATCGAACAAAGTGTGCAGAAGACCTTATCTAAAAATTGCAAGGTGGTAATCTTTGGGAATTTATGTAATTTAAATTATCTGTAAAATGTGGTTCATAATAATGTAAAGATTAAATTAGGCAATTGTGGGAAATGTTGGTAATTTGTAGTATTAGGCTTTTAACAGTGTTTATTGAGTCTCCTTATTCCAGGAACAGGGTATACAGCAATAAACCAAAGAGTCAAAATCTTTGCCCTTGAGGAACTTTAAACTCCTGGAAAGGTGTGGGGCTAAAATCAAGCAAATAAACAATCAAATGCATAGTAAACCCAATGACAAGAAGTACAATGAACAAAAATAAAGTTTGATAAAGAAAGTGGACACAGGTGTCTCCCAAACTGTTATGTGTGTTTGTAGGTAGCTGATCCTATTTTATGTGGAGTGCTTAGGGAATACTCTAATTATGAGGTATACTTTGATGAAGCATAAAAACCCAAAGAGAAGAGAGTGAATAGCATACTCAATAATCAACAATGAGGGCAAGAGCTGGGATATGGAGAGCAAAGAAGAGGGCAGGGGATGAGGAGAGAGCCACCACGGGATTAGAATATGTCAGCCTTACTGGTTACTCTCAGGAGCACGGTTCCACTGAGGGCCATGGGCAGCTACTAGAAGGCTTTGAGGAAAGGCACCATCTGGCACACAATTTAAGAGGCTCACTCCAGGAGCTTTACTGAGAAAAGGCTGAAGAGAGGAAAGGGCAGACATGGTCCCTAAGTGTTCAGTGCCATTGTATCACTGTCATCTTTTAAAATACTATACACTTAACATTCATTCCTTTTATGTAAAATAAATTAGGGTGAATGCCACAATATAAAACATCTTCTCATGAAGAGTAAAGTTTTATTTGTTCATTTAGCATATATCTCCTCTGTTTCATACTTTTTCCTGTAATAAAATTTCTACTTTTAGTAACAGCTGCAGGGACAGCAGCCAAAACTGTGATAGAAGTGATAACAACATTTCTATGTGATTTTTCAAATTTTACTATCAATGTTCCTGTAGATTTCTTACCTCTCTTGGCAAATGAACTAGACAAAAAGAAATCTTTATCAGTTCATACTTCTAATTCACCCATTGTGAACCAACTAAAACAGTACTTCTCTCTTATTTATTTATTTGTTTTGCGATTGTCTATATCCCTACAAGGCAATTATTTTTCATGTCTTCTTTTTAGGCCACGGAGATTTTACAAAGAAATCAGTGATTTTATATGTGGAAACAATGACTTCTGTTTTATCAAAATATATAATTATCTACTTGTATATTAGAAATGTTAAAGATTTTAGATCTAAAACATGTAATTTAGATCCACTGGCATCAGTGAAAAGTTGTGTACCATTATTTGTATACTTATTTAGCCAAAGATCAATAAATGCTCAATGATATTTCTGCATAGACTTAGTCTTTATATGTGGCTTTCGAAAAACCATCTCCTGAGGATTTTCACCACCAGAATCGATATTCATGTCTACCCTCATGCTGACTGATTTATGTTTTGTTACAGATTGCACCTCAGCAACTTAAATGCAGCCATAAAGCAAGTAACCATCCATCAATGCACTAGTAGTACTTGGAAAACTCACATTTACTTACTAATAGGAAGCCAGGTGGAAACAAAAGTAATTTATTCTTTACTGTTATATGTATATAGACACATATTAAAGAAATAGACTCAAAATTGACTTGATTCACTCACTTCAGGGTGAGTGAATGAATGAAATACTAATATTCTTTACGAAAATACTAGAGAAAGATTCCATATGAAAGCAGCCAAATGGTTGCTAATTAGATTCCTCTTGGCCTGGAATTTGTAGACCATGATCTGTGTATTATTTTTATATCTTGGCATGGGTTCACCCAATAAATGTGCTCTAATTTCTTCAATATTGTTATGTAAATTTATAATGTATGTGAAAGTTTGGGAACACGTTTAGATACATAAAATGGAACCAGTAAAGAAGCCATATGCTGTTTTTTTTTTTTTTTTTTTAATCATTTCCCTGCCTCTTCTCTCTTTCCTTCCTTCATTCCCTTTCCCATTTTTCTTTTTTCTTTCCTCTCTCTCTTTCTTTATCTCATGAGAAGGCATGCTATATTATAGTAAGAGTGGAAAATGACAATATTAAGGAAATTACTATACTAAAATCTTTATAATTAGAGTTGTTTCAGGCTCAAATTCTATGTGGTAATAATGGAGTTTCACATTAAGTGGATAAAACATAGAGGGTGATATGATTCAGGAACCATCATGTTTAAACAAACAAACAAAAATACATGAGTTTTCCTGTTAAAGACCCAGCAGTGGTAGCATCTCAGAACAACAGGCTTCAAGTTTGATGTACTGTCTTACTGGATGAGCTGCTAGGTTCCCAGTAATAAGGATCTGATTGCAGGAATCAAGAGAGTGGCAGTAGATTTGCCCCTCTGTCTTAGTCAGCCTGGGTTGTCTTAATAAAATACCATAGACATGGCTTAAACAGTAGACCCTTATTTTCTCACAATCCTGGAAACTGGAAGTCTAAGATCAGGGTGATAGTATGGGAAAGTTCTGGGGAGACCCACTTCATGGTTTGCCAATTCTTGCTGTAGCCTCACAATCCTGGAAACTGGAAGTCTAAGATCAGGGTGATAGTATGGTAAAGTTCTGGGGAGATCCACTTCGTGGTTTGCCAGTTCTTGCTGTAGCCTCACAGTCCTGGAAACTGGAAGTCTAAGATCAGGGTGATGGTATGGGAAAGTTCTGGGGAGACCCACTTCATGGTTTGCCAACTCTTGCTGTAGACTCACAATCCTGGAAACTGGAAGTCTAAGATCAGGGTGATAGTATGGTAAAGTTCTGGGGAGACCCACTTCGTGGTTTGCCAATTCTTGCTGTAGCCTCACAATCCTGGAAACTGGAAGTCTAAGATCAGGGTGATTGTATGGTAAAGTTCTGGGGAGACCCACTTCGTGGTTTGCCAATTCTTGCTGTAGCCTCCCATGGCTTTTCCTAGTTGTGCATGGTTGGAGAGAGAATAAATTCTCTGGTGTCTCTTCTTTCAGGGGCACTGATTTCATCACCAGGGGCTCATCTTCATGACTTCATCTAAACTTATCCTTGGAAAGTAGAATTTGGGGGGA
Source organism: Bos taurus (assembly GCF_002263795.3). Taxonomy (NCBI): domain Eukaryota; kingdom Metazoa; phylum Chordata; class Mammalia; order Artiodactyla; family Bovidae; genus Bos; species Bos taurus. The sequence goes on along the minus strand of NC_037344.1, from coordinate 23,512,330 downwards.
GACATATTCAGTTCATAACACCCTCTAAAAATTCTTGTGATTCATTATTTATTCTTTGGAATCCTGCTGATGCAGATTTTCAGCACTATTAAATAAGGGCAATTAATAGAAATAGCTGAGTCCTAATTAGTAGCTAAAAATCCTACATCTCTGAACAGTGGTTCTTAGTCAGTCAGCTTTATTTCCCCTTTTCTGAAGGAGAGATAAGAGATACACACATAGAGATAAGATACACAGAGAAGAGAGTCAGACATCACAAGACAAATAGATGAAAGGAAGTAACAAGATTCTTTAATAAGTACCAGTCAGGGTATTTCTTTTTACATAAATCAATTAATGGACTCACACAAAGAGCATAAGACATGCAAAAGAAATGGCAAAAAAACACGAATTCTGAAAAATGCCTGCTTTCTAAAGTAAACAGTTCCTTTTTGGTGATAGTCTTGTAGAAATTAGTAGACTTCCATATAAACCCAACTATTAATGTTATAAGAGCAACTGATTTGAGTAAATAGAGATAAATACAGTTTGTAAGAGAGTAAAGCACTATTTCATTTCAGTGAATTTTAATAAGCATTTAATGTTCCTTAAAACGTAAAGCAATTATTGGAATATGAAAATACCCAAATGGTTGAGTGTCTTGATTATACATGTATAGCCAATTCATATTATTTAAATTACACAAAAATTTTTTCATCAGAGCATATAATCCAAGCAGACTTCCCATTTAATAACAATAGACACAGAATTCAGTGTAAGTTCAAACCCTCTTCAAGACAGCATTTCTAACTTCTGCTTCAAAATTGTATATTAAACGTAAGCTTTCACTTTCCTGCCCTCCCAAAATGCAATTTAGCTGAATGAACAAAGGAAGAGTGGGAACCCCCTAAAGGTAATGGAATTAGGAGAGTATATTGTCAACAGCCTATCTTTAAATGGAATACTTCTATAAAGCTTGAGCCAGAATTCATCCTGGTGAAGTCTGAAAACCATAGCAGCACAGAAGAGGATGAATGTGGCAGAGAGAGCTCCTATCCCCAAATGACACACAGGAAATACGGCATTTGTAGATGGCCAGGTCATCTGAGTTAAATTCACCCATTCCAGTCCATTTTAGTTCGCTGATTCCTAGAATGTCGACGTTCACTCTTGCCATCTCCTGTTTGACCACTTCCAATTTGCCTTGATTCACGGACCTGACATTCCAGGTTCCTATGCAATATTGCTCTTTACAGCATCGGACCTTGCTTCTGTCACCAGTCATATCCACAGCTGGGTATTGCTTTTGCTTTGGCTCCATCCCTTCATTCTTTCTGGAGTTATTTCTCCACTGATCTCCAGTAGCATATTGGGCACCTACCGACCTGGGGAGTTCCCTGTTCACTATCCTATCATTTTGCCTTTTCATACTGTTCATGGGGTTCTCAAGGCAAGAAAACTGAAGTGGTTTGCCATTCCCTTCTCCAGTGGACCACATTCTGTCAGACCTCTCCACCATGACCCTCCTATCTTGGGTGGCCCCATAGGACATGGCTTAGTTTCATTGAGTTAGACAAGGCTGTGGTTCTTGTGATCAGATTGGCTAGTTTTTCTGTGATTATGGTTTCAGTGTGCCTGCCCTGTGATGCCCTCTCATAACACCTACCATCTTACTTGGGTTTCTCTTACCTTGGACGTGGGGTATCTCTTCAAAGCTGCTCCAGCAAAGTGCAGCCACTGCTCCTTACTTTGGACGAGGGGTTTCTCCTCACAGCTGCCCCTCCTGACCTTGAACATGGAGTAGCTCCTCTCGGCCCTCCTTTGCCCGTGCAGCTGCTGCTCCTTGGACGTGGGGTTGCTCCTCTCAGCCACCTCCCCTGACCTCGGGCGTGGGGTATCTCCTCTCAGCCTCTGCCCCTGAACTCAGGCAGGTGGTAGCTCCTCCCGGCCACTGCCCGGACCTTGGAGGTGTGATAGCATCTTGGCTGCCACCCTTGTCCTACTACTGAGGGAAGGAATCCCTTAGAAGAAATGGAGTAGCCATGATGGTCAACAAAAGAGTCCAGAATGCAGTACTTGGATGCAATCTCAAAAATGACAGAATGATCTCTGTTTGTTTCCAAGGCAAACCATTCAATGTCACAGTAATCCAAGCCTATGCCCCAACCAGTAACATGGAAAAAGCTGGAGTTGAACGGGTTTATGGAGACCTACAAGACCTTTTAGAACTAACACCCCAAAAAGATGTCCTTTTCATTATAGGGGACTGGAATGCAAAAGTAGGAAGTCAAGAAACACCTGGAGTAACAGGCAAATTTGGCCTTGGAATATGGAATGAAGTAGGGCAAAGGCTAAGAGAGTTTTGACAAGAGAACGCACTGGTCATAGCAAACACCAACTTCCAACAACACAAGAGAAGACTCTACATATGGACATCACCAGATGGTCAACACTGAAATCAGATTGATTATATTCTTTGCAGCCAAAGATGGAGAAGCTCTATACAGTCAGCAAAAACAACACCGGGAGCTGACTGTGGCTCAGACCATGAACTCCTTATTGCCAAATTCAGACTTAAATTGAAGAAAGTAGGGAAAACCACTAGATCATTCAGGTATGATCTAAATCAAATCCCTTATGACTATACAGTGGTAGTGAGAAATAGATTTAAGGGACTAGATCTGATAGATAGAGTGTCTGATGAACTATGGACTAAAGTTCGTGACGTTGTACAGGAAACAGGGATCAAGACCATCCCCATGGAAAAGAATGGAAAAAGGCAAAATGCCTGTCTGGGGAGGCCTTACAATAGCTGTGAAAAGAAGAGAAGCAAAAAGCAAAGGAGAAAAGGAAAGATATAAGCATCTGAATGCAGAGTTCCAAAGAATAGCAAGGAGAGATAAGAAAGCCTTCCTCAGCGATCAATGCAAAGAAATAGAGGAAAACAACAGAATGGGAAGGACTAGAGATCTCTTCAAGAAAATTAGAGATACCAAGGGAACACTTCATGCAAAGATGGGCTCGATAAAGGACAGAAATGGTATGGACCTAACAGAAGCAGAATGTATTAAGAAGAGGTGGCAAGAATACACAGAAGAACTGTACAAAAAAATCTTCACGACCCAGATAATCACGATGGTGTGATCACTCACCTAGGGCCAGACATCCTGGAATGTGAAGTCAAGTGGGCCTTAGAAAGCATCACTAGGAACAAAGGTGGTGGAGGTGATGGAATTCCAGTTGAGCTATTTCAAATCCTGAAAGATGATGCTGTGAAAGTGCTGCACTCAATATGCCAGCAAATTTAGAAAACTCAACAGTGGCCACAGAACTGGAAAAGTCAGTTTTCATTCCAATCCCAAAGAAAGGCAATGCCAAAGAATGCTCAAACTACCACACAATTGCACTCATCTCACACGCTAGTAAAGTAATGCTCAAAATTCTCCAAGCCAGGCTTCAGCAGTACGTGAACTGTGAACTTCCAGATGTTCAAGCTGATTTAGAAAAGGCAGAGGAACCAGAGATCAAATTGCCAACATCCACTGGATCATGGAAAACGCAAGAGAGTTCCAGAAAAAGACATCTATTTCTGCTTTATTGATGATGCCAAAGCCTTTGACTGTGTGGATCACAATAAACTGTGGAAAATTCTGAAAGAGATGGGAATACCAGACCACCTGATCTGCCTCTTGAGAAATTTATATGCAGGTCAGGAAGCAACAGTTAGAACTGGATATGGAACAATGGACTGGTTCCAAACAGGAAAAGGAGTACGTCAAGGCTGTATATTGTCACCCCACTTATTTAACTTATATGCAGAGTACATCATGAGAAATGCTGGGCTGGAAGAAGCACAAGCTGGAATCCAGATTGCCAGGAGAAATATCAATAACCTCAGATATGCAGATGACACCACCCTTATGGCAGAAAGTGAAGAGGAACTAAAAAGCGTCTTGATGAAAGTGAAAGAGAAGAATGAAAAATGTTGGCTTAAAGCTCAACATTCAGAAAACGAAGATCATGGCATCTGGTCCCATCACTTCATGGGAAATAGATGGGGCAACAGTGGCTGACTTTGTTTTTGGGGGCTCCAAATCACTGCAGATGGTGACTGCAGCCATGAAATTAAAAGATGCTTATCCTTGGAAGGAAAGTTATGACCAACCTAGACAGTATATTCAAAAGCAGAAACATTACTTTGCCAACGAAGGTCCATCTAGTCAAGGCTATGGTTTTTCCAGTGATCGTGTATGGATGTGAGAGTCTGACTGTGAAGAAAGCTGAGCGCCAAAGAATTGATGCTTTTGAACTGTGGTGTTGGAGAAGACTCTTGAGAGTCCCTTGGACTGCAAGGAGATCCAACCAGTCCATTCTGAAGGAGATCAGCCCTGGATGTTCTTTGGAAGGACTGATGCTAAAGCTGAAACTCCAGTACTTTGGCCACCTCATGCAAAGAGTTAACTCACTGGAAAAGACTCTGATGCTGGGAGGGATTGGGGGCAAGAGGAGAAGGGGACGACAGAGGATGAGATGGCTGGATGGCATCACTGACTTGATGGACCAGAATTTGAGTGAACTCTGGGAGTTGGTGATGGACAGGGAGGCCTGGCGTGCTGTGATTTTTGGGGTCAGAAAGGGTTGGACATGACTGAGAGACTGAAATGACTGAGATGGCCAGGACTGAGCACAGGAGAAAGGGAGGGACCAAAGTTATAGTAATTAATTGGATGGATATGAAAAGTCTGGGCCCAGGATTCCTTCAAAGCCTTCATCGTTTCAATCTGTAGCCCTAAGTGTAACCTCTGAAACTTTTAAATTAAGTGGTGATGCTCCTTTACATCTTCTTAATATGCATTGACATGAGAGAAAAACAAGAAGAGGCTGCTTTGAACCTTATCAAAAATTACCTAGAAAACATACAAAGGAAGAGAGAAAATTTAAAAATAAAATGTAGTATAGTTTACAAACCCAGAATAAATCTTTATTACTTTTTTATTCTCATGGCTAATTGCTATTTGCTATAAGAGAGTTTCAATTGGAGGGTCTGTTTAAATTCCCCTGGCCCCTGCCCACTAACCCACAGAGCCACAGCCAGGTTGTATACAAAATGGAGAGATAGGTGTGGAACAGACTTTTAAAACTGGATAGAAATAATTTACTTGCAATCAAGAAACTATTTTATTTGTGTTTATGTGACTAGTTAAAAACCATTAATCATTTGGAGAAAAATAGAGCAAACTGAAAAATCATGGGAATAAAATAATTGATCTGAAGAGAAGTGGAAATTACATAGAAAGAAAAAAAAACTTGATTTATTTCCTCAGGAGAATCTACAAAGTGTCTGAGGTGGTGTTGAAATATCAACTAATATCAGTCACAAAAGAAAAATAGCATAATAGGAAAATAAGAAGCATTCTTAAAAATATAAACATAATTGATATATATGTGAAGTGTGATAATTAAACTTGAATAAATGGTTATATCTATCTTCTCATTTGGTGGGAATTGTAACTATTAGCTATTCTCAATTATATAAGACAGAAATATTTAAATGTCATCTGAAAATTAAAATTAAGTTATGAAAGAATACAAGTAGTGTATAATTCCCTTATAGAAAATATGAAATTTCAATCAGTTCTGAAGCATAAAGGGAAAAGAAACAAAAGATCACAAGAGCTTAGCAAATAAAATGTGTATAAAATATAACATTGAGTAGAGTCCAAATATAACAGTACTTATTCAAATAGGAATAACCTATACTTTTTAAGATAGAGACCTTCATATCATTAATTTTTAAGTTTGCATACTTTTCAGAAATATGTTTATAAAAATGATACAGGTTTTGTACATAGAATAATACAGGTTTTGAACGAGAATGCTAAATGAATAACAATATAAAAATAACACACAATCTGTGGCCAAGTCAAATATTGAATAGAAAAAATAATTTATATATTATTTATGCTGCCAGGTAAAAGAGCATATATTTTTTATACTGTAAACAATTCTACATTATTGTTTATCTGTTTCAAAATAAATTGATTTAAACAGTATTATTGGGAGGAAGTTCTGACCCAGAAAGATATTCTGCATAAAAACCCCTACATAATAAGAGATGCAAAACTAAGACTATAAATGCCTGACATATTTGTTTGAAGGAGCGTGACTAGCCTTCCACTGAGTAGCAATGCAAGGTGTGCAACATTGTGTAAGTTCAGTTCAGTTCAGTTCAGTCACTCAGTCTTGTTCAACTCTTTGTGACCCCATGGGTGCAGCACACCAGGCTTCCCTCTCCTTAACTATCTCTCAGAGTTTCCTCAAACTCATGTCCATTGAGTCAATGATGTCATCCTCTGTCATCCCCTTCTCTCCAGCCTTCAATCTTCCCAGCATCAGGGTCTTTTCTAATGAGTCAGCTCCTTGCATCAGGTGGTCAAAATATAGGAGCTTCAGCTTCAATGTCAGTCCTTCCAATGAATGTTCAGGGTTGATTTTCTTTAAGATTGACTAGCTGGGGCTCCTTGTTGTCCAAGGGACTCTCAAGTCTTCTCCAGCACTACAGTTTGAAAGCCTCAATTATTTGGTGCTCAGCCTTCTTTATGGTCCAACTCTCACATCCACACATGACTACTGGAAAAACTATAGCTTTGCCTAAATGGACCATTGTAGGCTAAGTGCTGTCTCTGCTTTTGAGTATGCTACCTAGGTTTGTCATAGCTTTTCTTCCAAGGAGCAAGTGTCTTTTAATGGCTGCAGTCACCATCTGCAATGATTTCGGAGCCCAAGAAAATAAAGTCTGTCACTGTTTCCATTGTTTCCCCATCTATTTGCCATGAAGTGATGGGACCAGGTGCCATAATTTCAGTTTTTTGAATGTTGAGTTTTAAGCCAGCTTTTTCACTCTCCCCTTTCACTTTCATCAAGAAGTTCTTCCTCTTCGCTTTCTACCACTAGATATACTTCCTGCATATCTGAGCGTGTTTGATATTTCTCCCAGAAATCTTTATTCCAGCATGAGCTTCATTCAGCCTGGCATTTTGCATGAAATACCCTGCATATAAGTTAAATAAGCAGGGTGACAATATACAGCCTTGATATATGCTCCTTTCCCAATTTTGAATCAGTCCATTCAGTGGGTACAAGGTTTATTTGTAAACATCACTTCTCTGAATATATACTGCCAAACTGTTGAAGAGAGGTGAGATATTTGAAACAAAACAAAAAACACTCTTGCAGTAAGGGACGAGAAATCCATTTCTATAGTAAGTGTGTATCCTTCACTCAAATTTATGTCTTCTTTATGACCATATAGTGGATGCATTACTGGAGAAGGAAATGGCAACCCACTCCAGTATTCTTGCCTGGAAAATCCTATGGACAGAGGAGCCTGGCAGGCTATGGTCCATGGGGTCTTAAAGAGTCGGACACGACTAAGTGACAACACTTCACTTCACAGTGGATGCATTTACTTTAGTTCCAAGTTAAAATTGTATCTTGTCATTGTTCAGCACATGCATACAATATTTTATACTCTTAATATGTGAGGGACATTAGGCCTCATGTACTTTCATATACAATTTTGATTCTCATGAAAACTTTTGAGATAGATGTTATTAGTGTATTTTTTGAGATAAAAATTCAGGTCTTGGGAATTAAGAAAATTTTCAAGATCTTACATCTAAAAGGTGGCAGAGCCTGAATTTGAGCATATTTCAGTCTGTTGTCAAATGTGTGTTCCTAACCACCTCATTTTATTGGTTTGCAAATTTTCCTGTGAAAGAAGATTTGAACTAAGCAAACTATTCTGTACTGTGAAGCCTTCCCTTTCAAGGACAAGGTCAACACATGCTTAGGTTATTCAAAGGGACAACAGATGACACAAAGTAAATCAGATGATATAACTGTGCCATTAACATTCTTCTGCTTTCACCTTCCTGTTTTTTCCTTTTGCATTGACCAAGTGGTTTACTGGACAAATAAAACACAACAGCTTTTTGAAGAAAAAGCCTCCTGTTTGAGAGATCATCTGAGGAAAAGACAAATGTTGAAAGATTAACAAATGTAAAGTTTTTGATTTTTTCATACTGTATGTTTCCAATTTAAAAAATTTGAAGAAAGTTATTTTTATATACCTACAGTTCTTAGGAAACAGTTCACCACCTACAGGTCTTAGGAAACAGACCCTCAGTGTTTAAAATATTTATGTATCTACAAAACTAAAGTCCAGGGTAATATTTTATGTAGTTTTTCATTGCAGCATTTTGATGCGACAGCATTAAGTAACAGACATTCTTTATATGAAGAGGCAGAAGGCTTGGTGTTTAGAAAATTTCTTCACAATTGTGAGGAATTTAGCATGTGTATTTTTGTGAGGAGAAGGTATATTATTGCTAAATTAAGGTGGTATTTTATTTTTGTGAACTTATCTGTAATGAAATTCCTTTTGAAAGAAATAAAATAGAATTCCATAAATGTTTAGAGGATGGCAAAAAACCAATTGTAATTCCTTGTGAATGGAAAGTTGAACTTTCATGACACTGTCTTTGAAAATAAAACTATTAATAACTTTAGGTCCATAACAACATTTCATACCTTTTACTGAATAGAATTAGGCTAACAAAATATTTTGGGAATGTTGGTCCAGTTGGATTAAGAGAGAGAAAAAAAAAATTACCATCAGATACTTTTCTTAGATAAGGACTGACAATAACCTTTACTGTTAATAGTATACTTTTGTCTTGGAATAATTTTGGTAGTAATACCAATAAATTCAAGCATCTGTAGTTCTACCAATTACTAATTTTACAGAGTCTCTCCCTTTTATAGTCATATGACATAGGGGGTACATTGAATATGGACTAAGAATTCTTCTGTCATGTGAAGTAGGAATTCTTCCTATTTCCAAAAATAATATAAAATATGCCTTTTGTGAATGGTGATATCTAAACTGCAATTGGAAAATCTTTTGTTGTGCCTTCATTATTTTGGGGTCACATAAGGTATGTCATCACCCTCTAAACTTCTAATTCCTTCTCTAAGTAGAATGGTGTAAGAAAGGTAGGGGGAGATTAAGTTTGATTCCAGTAAATGGCATGATGATTTTTAAAATATTTATTTTATCCTTTTTAATTTGTCAGCATATCAATTTCTTTCTAAATTAAGTAATTGAAGTTCTAATAGTGTGTATATATATATGTATATGTGTGTATATATATATATATGTGTGTGTGTGTGTGTGTGTGTGTGTGTGTATTGGAGAAGGCAATGGTACCCCGCTCCAGTACTCTTGCCTGGAAAATCCCATGGAGGAGTAGCCTGGTAGGCTGCAGTCCATGGGGTCGCGAAGAGTCAGACACGACTGAGCGACTTCCCTTTCACTTTTCACTTTCATGCATTGGAGAAGGAAATGGCAACCCACTCCAGTGTTCTTGCCTGGAGAATCCCAGGGATGGGGGAGCCTGGTGGGCTACCGTCTATGGGGTAAAACAGAGTCGGACACGACTGAAGTGACTTAGCATAGCATAGCATATATATATATATTCTGTGATATATAGCAGCAAACTAAAAGAAACATAAGTGTATGGTTTTAGTTATATAATACAAAAAAATATGACTCATTTCTTTCCTGAGGTGATTTTATGACACTATTTTTAACAGTTTTTAGCAAAGCAATGACTAAGTGCTTTATGGGAAGATAAAAGATATTTTTACTGTTAATTGATATAATTTCCAACATTTTAAGGGATTCTATATCATACAATGTGTCATTCTGTACTGTACTAATACCCACACAAACTGTACACATATACCTACACAAAGTATGATTTTAAACATTTAATATGCATATTATACATATATATATGTCCATTTTCTATGTCAAGATTATTGAAGTTAAATTTATTATATTTAGATTAATGTGTATTAAAAGTAAAAGTATAATTTTTGGAGGGGCTTACTCCAGTACTCTTGCCTGGAAAATCTATGGATGGAGGAGCCTGGTAGGCTGCAGTCCATGAAGTCGCAGAGTCGGACACGACTGAGCGACTTCACTTTCACTTTTCACTTTCATTCATTGGAGAAGGAAATGGCAACCCACTCCAGTATTCTTGCCTGGAGAATCCCAGGGACTGGGGAGCCTGGTAGGCTGCCGTCTTTGGGGTCACACAGAGTCAGACATGACTGAAGCAACTTAGCAGTAGCAGCAGCAGCCTATTAAGAATCGGACACGACTGAAGTGACTTAGCAGCAGCAGCATGGATTTATTTATTTGTCTCTGGTTTGTTAAAATGGAAATGCAAAACAAGAGTAAACCTTAATCAACAATGTACTCTTTCTTTATGATCACTCAATATGGGTTAAAAATCCTTAGTATACACTGAAGTTAGAAAGTGTGGTGGAAGGGATCAAATTTTACTGTAGAAACCTTGTCTTCAGTTCAGTTCAGTCACTCAGTCGTGTCCGACTCTTTGAGACCCCATGAATCGCAGCATGCCGGGCCTCCCTGTCCATCACCATCTCCCGGAGTTCACTCAGACTCAACGTCCATTGAGTCAGTGATGCCATCCAGCCATCTCATCCTCTGTCGTCCCCTTCTCCTCCTGCCCCCAATCCCTCCCAGCATCAGAGTCTTTTCCAATGAGTCAACTCTTGGCATGAGGTGGCCAAAGTACTGGAGTTTCAGCTTTAGCATCATTCCTTCCAAAGAAGTCCCAGGGCTGATCTCCTTTAGAATGGACTGGTTGTATGGAACAATCTTATGGACTCTGTGGGAGAGGGAGAGGGTGGGAAGATTTGGGAGAATGGCATTGAAACATGTAAAATATCATGTATGAAACGAGATGCCAGTCCAGGTTCAATGCACGATACTGGATGCTTGGGGCTAGTGCACGGGGATGACCCAGAGGGGTGGTGTGGGGAGGGAGGAGGGAGGAGGGTTCAGGATGGGGAACACATGTATACCTGTTATGGATTCATTTTCATATTTGGCAAAACTGATACAATTATGTAAAGTTTAAAAATAAAACAAAATTTGAAAAAAAAAAAAAAAAAGAATGGACTGGTTGGATCTCCTTGCAGTCCAAGGGACTCTCAAGAGTCTTCTCCAACACCACAGTTCAAAAGCATCAACTCTTCGGCGCTCAGCCTTCTTCACAGTCCAACACTCACATCCATACATGACCACAGGAAAAACCATAGCCTTGACTAGCCGGACCTTTGTTGGCAAAGTAATGTCTCTGCTTTTGAATATGCTATCTAGGTTGGTCATAACTTTCCTTCCAAGGAATAAGCGTCTTTTAATTTCATGGCTGCAGTCACCATCTGCAGTGATTTTGAAGCCCCAAAAATAAAGTCTGACACTGTTTCCACTGTTTCCCCATCTATTTCCCATGAAGTGATGGGACCAGATGCCATGATCTTCATTTTCTGAATGTTGAGCTTTAAGCCCACTTTTTCACTCTCCACTTTCACTTTCATCAAGAGGCTTTTCAGTTTCTCTTCACTTTCTGCCATAAGGGTGGTATCATCTGCATATCTGAGATTATTGATATTTCTCCTGACAATTTGGATTCCAGCTTGTGTTTCTTCCAGTCCAGCGTTTCTCATGATGTACTCTGCGTATAAGTTAAATAAGCAGGGTGACAATATACAGCCTTGACGTACTCCTTTTCCTATTTGGAACCAGTCTGTTGTTCCATGTCCAGTTCTAACTGTTGCTTCCTGACCTGCATACAAATTTCTCAAGAGGCAGATCAGGTGGTCTGGTATTCCCATCTCTTTCAGAATTTTCCACAGTTTACTGTGATCCACACAGTCAAAGGCTTTGGCATAGTCAATAAAGCAGAAATAGATATTTTTCTGGAACTCTCTTGCTTTTTCGATGATCCAGCGGATGTTGGCAATTTGATCTCTGGTTCCTCTGCCTTTTCTAAAACCAGCTTGAACATCAGGAAGTTCACGGTTCACATATTGCTAAAGCCTGGCTTCGAGAATTTTGAGCATTACTTTACTAGCGTGTGAGATGACTGCAATTGTGCGGTAGTTTGAGCATTCTTTGGCATTGCCTTTCTTTAGGATTAGAATGAAAACTGACCTTTTCCAGTCCTGTGGCTGCTGCTGAATTTTCCAAATTTGCTGGCATATTGAACGCAGCACTTTCACAGCATCATCTTTCACGTTTTGAAAGAGCCCAACTGGAATTCCATCACCTCCACTAGCTTTGTTTGTAGTGATGCTTTCTAAGGCCCACTTGAATTCACATTCCAGGATGTCTGGCTCTAGGTCAGTGATCACACCATTGTGATTATCTGGGTCGTGAAGATCTTTTTTGTACAGTTCTTCTGTATATTCTTGCCATCTCTTCTTAATGTCTTCTGCTTCTGTTAGGTCCATACCATTTCTGTCCTTTATCGAGCCCATCTTTGCATGAAATGTTCCCTTGGTATCTCTAATTTTCTTGAAGAGATCTCTAGTCTTTCCCATTCTGTTGTTTTCCTCTATTTCTTTGCATTGATCGCTGAGGAAGACTTTCTTATCTCTTCTTGCTATTCTTTGTAGCCTTGTCTTAGTTCTAAGTTAATCTTTAGGTTCTTTTGTGAAAGTCGATGAATTGCTTAGACTTTTAAGCCTTATTTTTTAAAATCAGAGCACCTGGCTTATGTTCCCTATAGTATGTTTCTTATGTTTTCAAATTAATTTAAAATAATAGAATAATATAGTAATAATTATAGTTGCTGCTGCTGCTAAGTCACTTCAGTCGTGTCCAACTCTGTGCGACCCCATAGACAGCAGCCCAACAGGCTCCTCTGTCCTTGAGATTCTCCAGGCAAAAACACTGGAGTGGGTTGCCATTTCCTTCTCCAAGGCATGAAAATGAAAAGTGAAAGTAAATCTCTGAGTTGTGTCCGAGTCTTAGCGACCACATGGACTGTAGCCTTCCAGGCTCCTCCTTCCATGGGATTCTCCAGGCAAGAGTACTGGAGTGGGTTGCCATTACCTTCTCCAAATAATTACAGTTAAGTGCACATAGCAGTTATAATTTCTAGAGTATTAATTTTGTGCCAGGCACTATGTAAGTACTTACATATATGACTTTATTTAAGGTGCAGATCAACTCTATGAAATGGATAATATTATTATCCCCATTTCACTGATCAGGAAACTAAGGAATAGTTGAGATCCAAAGTTATATCTAGTACAGTTGATATCTACTGAACCAAAAAGCAGTGACTGATAAAAGCATAAACTTTTCAAAATTTCTTCAACTTTATCAATCTCTAAAATCTAAAATATTCTTGAATGCACACAAATTCATTACAAATGTGCATTTTGTCATATAAACATATATACATATGAAAAATTATATTTATATTAAAATTTAATTAAATTATTGCACTTAAATAGCAACAAATATTTTCAAAATATCAAAATATCAATTCAAATATGTAATGCAAAACAAAATAAAATTTAAAAAATTAGATATTGCATATCCTTAAGTATTTTCTAACTGAAGAAATAACCTAAAAATTATTGACCATGAATAGTAAATAAAGGAACCACATTTTATTGTAATTGTCATCAATAATTTATGTGATTTAAGACATGTTATGACCTTTGAATTAAGCTTTGAAATGTGCATTTTTAAGATAATGAGTAAAGCTTTACCAGTGACTTCTGTAGACTTTAAAAAAATGCCAGATGTGTTGAGAATTAAGTTTTATTTGAGCAAAATGAGAACTGCAGCCCAGGAAAAAACACTTCATATAGTTGTGAGAAATGCTCCAAAGATCAGGGGCGGGGACGGTCAATATATATGATTTTGGTGAAGGGAGAGTACATGCAATAAAGCACATATTTTTCCAGGTGTTTCTGCTAATCTCTTGAGGCTTTCTGCTAGTCATAAGGAATAGTTGTCACCATGAAGGATTTTAGTGCTTTTACTAGATATTAGGAGATTCAAGAATTGGGCTTATAACATCAGGTCCTGAAAATATCTAACTATTTTAAGACCTATCCTACCAGGTTTTCCCCCAAGCACAGAGTGCTCTCAATCCTGAATTCCTTTTGTGCGTGTGTGCTCAGTCATGTCTGACTCTTTGCAACTCCATGGAATGTATGTAGCCCGCCAGGATACTCTATGCATGTGATTTTCCAGGCAAGAATACTGAAGTGGACTACACCAATACCTGTCTTATTATCTGTACCTACACTTGTTAACTATACCTCTTCATATTCCTATGCCTACTGAAAATCTTCAGCATCATACTCATTATTTCCATGCTTTCTATATCCTCAATGGTAGTACTTACATATCTGTTCAGTGAATATGAAGGGGATTACTTGATTCCTTATCTCTACCAAATTTTCCCTATCTCAATCAAATTTTCAATCTTCCATAAAACTATCAAAAAGAACCCAAACACTGTCTGGAATTAGGTTCTGTGTATTGGAAGTCTGTTTTACAATACAATCGTTACCTGATTTGTCATATAATGGATATAATGATTCATTGCTTTTTGGAGCGGGTCAGAGGCTTATTTCCTTCTTGTAGAAATTTCATTTTTAAAAAGGGAGCTCTTTTAGTATAAAGTTCTTTTCCATTTTTATTCCCTTCAGCTCCCTATGCTGTAGTGTTGCTGGAGTGATTTTGCTGTTTTAGGATGTAGAAAAGAGACTAGAGAATATGAAGTGTAGCTCTTTCTTTTCTTCTCACTGCTCATTGCTTTCCTGTTCCTGTCTGTACCTTTATTCCTAATTTTTTTTTTTTTTAAACTGTAAACCCTGTAACTGTGACAGAGACATCTGTCCTAATGCATCACTGACAATAAGAAGATGGGAAGTCTGTCTCGTTCCCAGACTAAATTTTTGGAAACTTAATTATTTCAAATATGAACCGAAACCTCTGAGGTCAGCTTGTTCTGCAACAAAGACACACTTATCTCTACTAAGCCTCAGAGCTTTAGCTAATTTCTCAAGTAGTTCAGCACTTAATAAAATCAATGATAAGGCTATGATAATATTGGCTTGAACACATGTGCCAGTCACTATTCTAAACATAATATATACATAATAAACATATTATGTATAATATTATATATACATAAATTGTGTATGCATACATTATAATATATACACCTATTATAATATGTATATATAATATAATATATATATTAGGTGCTATTATTTGCTCTAAGACTTAAAAACTAGTAATTGGCAAAGACTTGTTTTAAACCCAACAGCTTGGCTCCAAACTTTACTACATCATTTATTAGACTCCTAAATCTCCTATCCTAAGATAATTTCAAAAACAAGAAACCCACAAATTTTTCATTTTGAACCAACCCATCTTTGATTTTATTTTACATTTCAAGCTTAAGGGAAATAACTCAGTTCTAAAGTCAATAAAACTGATTTAACTTTTTCTTTCTTTGTCAAAACTTTAACATGTGCTTTCTGTTTTTTGTTGCAATTCTTATTCTCTTGACATAAATACATCAAGCTCTTTAATTTAATTTATGGATATATTTATGCATTTAAATACTTTCAATAAATATATTTTTGAATTTATACAATGATTGAATAGTGACCAATATTAGTAAGATGCTTATGTGTTGAATTAATTTTAAGAAATAAGAAACTTAGTATATAAATACGCCTAATAGTATCAATAAGTAAACCAAAGGTAATGGATTGAATTTAAAAGCACTTAAAAAGTACACCTAAAGTAAATGGATTTTAGAAATTGATTGCATACATATCATATGCATACTGGTGTACACTAATGAGGAAAATACAGCAAATATATACTTTATAAAAAACTTAAGCCTTGACAAAGCAAAATCAAGAATAACAGAATAGAGAGGAATAAAAATTATAGATATCATATAGCAAATATAGATGGATTTTATAGAACTGATATCCAGAGAAAAATTAATAGATAATTATTTACTGTCTAACTACAATGTATAAAACTAATTTATAAAACAGTAGTCATCTGCCACATATGGATTATAGAAATCATGGAAAAGTTAAATAACTATAGCTGAGAAAAATTAAATTAGTGGTCAATAATTTGCCTTTAGTCATGTCAATTTTAAAAATTCATTTCCATTAAGTCCATCAAATTTCCTTAATATCCAGAAGACATCCATTATTAATACATTGCTTTAATTTCTTCATATCCTGAAAAGGCAGAGATTGTCACATTATAATACTGATTTGAAAGGATGCCAAATCCTAGCACCTTTTGCATGAAGGCACAGGAGCCTGCCCTCAAAGTGCCACATAAGATAAAAACAAAATTCTCTCTGCCTTGCCAGGGCTCAAATGATCACAGGCCAGCTTACAATTATTGTTCTTTGTATCAGATATTTCATAATATCTAAATTTTACAATTTAGGTATTTTATATTATTTTATATTGTGAATACAAGTTATAAAATTCAATATTTTCAGATTGGTAATATGCATATTTCCAAAAATAAGTGTGATACAACAAGGGAGTCAACTTCAGCTTTTGAAGTCCTGTATTATAAATTCATGTTATGTTACTATGGAACTGCAATGAACTTTCCAGAAATTTTATATGTGTGTGTCTCTATATATTACCCAACACTGCATGTTTATGTTTAGGCTTCATTTCTAGTTTTATTATTTTTTTCTCTACCTGTAGTTGTATAGTCAGAAAAGAAAGTGAAAATGAAAGTGTTAGTCCCTTGGTCTTGTCCAGCTTTTTACAATCCTATGAACTGTAGCTCTTCAGGCTCCTCTGTCCATGGAGTTATGCAGGCAAGAATACTGGAGTGGGTAGCCATTTCCTTCTTCAAGGGATCTTTCTGACCCAGGGATCCAACCCAGATCTCCCCCATTGCAGGCAGATTCTTTACTGGCTGAGCCACCAGGGAGAACATTCAATACAAGTATTGCAGAAAAGCATTTTTGGAGTGGTCTTTGTAATATTCTAGTTAGAATTTATATTCCATAAAACACTCTTTTAAAGATAGAAAGCAGTTACCGTGAAATTTAAAAGGTACATACTTTTCCTATCCTTTTGCCCGGCTGGATTTCATAACCTTTCACAAAGAGCCAATGAAAACCTTATATAGACAGTAAGAGGAAAACAAATATATATCACCTTAATTTAAGTTAAAATTTATCTTCTAAGTAAACCTCTCCTAAAAGACAAAGTGCTTTGATCTTATTGAATTATACACATTTAAATGTAGACTCTGAACAGCAGCCAAGGCTGTGTGGGAAACCTTTCCACTAATAAACAGGAGACTGAAAGCTCAGTCAGCTACAGCAGTTTGTTTTTTTCTCTAAGGTGAGGCTTTAATATATTTCAGGATATTGACTTTCAGATAATAATACCTTTACTTCAGAGTGTTAACATGATGGAGTCAGAGGAAGACAGAGGTACAAATTTTTAAAATATTGACAAAATCAAAACACCTAAGTTATTTAGCCTCAGAGCTCCTGTTTAATTTTGTTGGATTTTCTCCTCAAGCAACGTAAATTATTCTCCAAATGAGAATGTTCTCTTTCTTTTTTCTTCTTCTTGTTTCATTACAGTTTATTTTAATCCAGCTGTTCTTGTCTTCCTGTGGGACAAGCAATAACCTACAATTAAATACAGGTGCTTTATGAAAAGAGTACCCCTGTTCTTCCTAATTACTTGAGGGAAATACAAAGAAAGGAGAAAAGAGTGAAACCTAAATATATTGCCTACTTAGTTAAATATGAGCTCTTTTTCCAGACATGAAAATAGGGGTCTGCTTTATATTAGGGATGTGATTCCCTTGGACAAGTAAAAGGGTTTTTTAAATTATTATTATTAATTGGGTTTATAAGGAGAAAATTTAAAAAGTGATGGGAAAGTATATGTATTCAGTTGAAAAGAGGAAAGAACAAGAAAGAAAGAAGAAAAGAGGAAAAGAGAAGGGAGGGAGAGAAAGAGAAAGTGGCAAGAAGAGAAAGAGGAAGGAGTCAGGCAAAGAAAGGAAAAAAGAAAGAAAGGAGGGATTGAAGGAGGGAAGGAAAAAAGAGGAAAAGAAAAAAATGCACTGGCTTCTATAAAAATGATTATGCAAAAATATTTAACCTCTAAAATGCAAAATAGTTCTGCTTTCATACTAACAACAAACAGAAGAGCTTCTTCTTACACAGTATTTTGTTGATTGAGAAGTTGAGAATATTGTATGCTGATTATTATCTATTATATTAAAATATTTTCACTTTTTGTATTTTATTTTTATTCATCTATACACAAGCAGTTGATGAATTTGACATATGAGTAGTTACATTGAATACACTTTTATAATTACCCAAATAGATAACTTAACACATAATCTTGAAACATTAACTTGAAAAATATCAACCTGACACACATTTTAAATTTCTTCAAAATGTTATTTATTTATTCAGAATAATCATCAAGTAAATTAATAATATCAACTTCACAAAACAAAATGCCGTATATGAATTTGCTTCTGAATGAAACAACCATATGTAACATAGACAAAGGCAGGAAAATAACATTATAAAATACCATGACCTTGCTTCCCAATTTAGTTTTGTGTGTCTGTGTTAATCACTCAGTCATGTCTGACTCTTTGAGACCCCACAGACTGTACTACCAGGCTTCTCTGTCCGTGAAATTCTCCAGGCAAGAATACTGGAGTGGATTGCCATTCCCTTCTCCAGAGGATTTTCCCAACCAGGGATGGAACGCTGGTCTCCTGCATTGCAGGCAGATTCTTTACCATTTGAGCTACAGGGAAGTCCTCAATATAGCTTTGCTACTGCCTAAACCTAGAGTTAAGACAGAGTTAAATGGGATTTCCTAGCAATATATTCATTTAGAATCCATAAATCTGCTTGTCTGTTAATGGATATACTGGATTACAAAGAACATTGCTGATGGATACAGGTTTTGAATAGTTATTAAGATGGTGAATCCCTTTGTTACTATCAGTTATACAATAGAATTCAACTCAGTATTCTATTCTATTAATTTCTTTGTCCATTTCATAACTGTATAATATAGTTGATATTATTAGAATTTTAATATATGGTAGAGAAAAGTTCATATTATTGTCTATCTAAAAACTGTTTTGCATATGTATTATTTCTTCTCAATAATTTAAGAATCACAAAGATTCCAAAAACTGCCTATTCTTTGAATTTAGACAAATTATATTTTACTATGCTCTTGTTATCTTTAATGAGAATGATTTCTTTAATTTTCACAGTACTATTTTATAGACATTTAAACTAAGAGATAGAATGTAGTAATAATCAAAAGTTTACAAGTTGTTATCAGATTAATGTGAGTTCAAATATCAACTCTGCTACTTATTTTTTTTAATTTTTACTGGAGTATAGTTGATTTACAATTTTGTGTTAATTTCTGCTGTACATCAAAAGAGTCCATTATATGTATACATATATCTACTATTTTTTAGATTCTTTTCCCATATCACTCATTACAGAGTATCAAGTAAATTACAGAGTATTGAGTAAAGTCCTCTGCGCTATACATTTGGTCCTTATTAGTTATTAGTTATCTATTTCATATATATTAATAGTAGTATGTATAGTTAACCTCAATCTGTCAATTTATCCCTCAATTCTGCTATTTAAATGCATGACATTGACAAATTACTCAAATATATTTAAATGCCTTTTTAAGTACTGACATATATTTTATAAATATGTTTTCAAATTAATGTTTATTGATATAATTAAATCATGATACAATTCATGCCTAGAAAAGGATGTATATTAATGTCAATTCAGAAATGAATACACTTAGGAAAACTAAATCATTTTTCAGATCCAATTACTATGAGGTCCTATTATTATCAGGATCTAGGAATACAATAATAGAGCCTAGGCAACAGATACAAAAAAAGAAAGAGAAGGCTGCAGTTGAAATTGTTAATCAGAGATGTCTGGTACAATCTACTGTGCCACTCACATTTTTGTTCCCCTGAAATTCACATGTTGATGCCTAATGACCAATGAGATGGTTTTGGAGTTGGGGTCTTTAGGAAGTGATTAGTTTATGAGCATGGAGTCTTGATCAGTGGAAATAATGCCTTTATAAAAGAGGCCCTAGAAAGCTCCCTTGCTTCTTCTACCATGTGAAAATACAGTGAAAAGACATTATCTTATGAACCAGGAGGTGGTCTCTCATTAGACATTTAATCTGCTGGTGCCTTGATCACAGACTTCCCAGTGTCTAGAATTGTGAGAGATAAATTTAAGTTGTGCATAAATGATGCAGTCTGTGATAATTTTTAATAGCTGTGGAAACAGGCTAACTTAGAGACTAAACAGAAGGCAATGGCACCCCACTCCAGTACTCTTGCCTGGCAAATCCCATGGATGGAGGAGCCTGGTAGGCTGCAGTCCATGGGGTCGCTAAGAGTCGGACACGACTGAGCGACTTCACTTTCACTTTTCACTTTTCACTTTCATGTATTGGAGAAGGAAATGGCAACCCACTCCAGTGTTCTTGCCTGGAGAATCCCAGGGACAGGGGAGCCTGGTGGGCTGCCGTCTATGGGGTCACACAGAGTCGGACACAAATGAAGTGACTTAGCAGCAGCATGCTTCAGGCATTGGAGTCTTAGTTGTTTTGCCTTTCTTATCATAATTGTTCTTTCTGTTCTTCCCATTATCACAGAATATATATTTACCATGATAATCACTGTCCAGTGAACCCATAAGTTCCAAATGCTTTTCTTTCTGTTGCAATTGTATAGTAGCAATTACAGCTTCTCATGGTAATCAGGCTATATTACCACTGACAGCAAATTAATTTGATCCTTTACCTGCTAATCCATAGCCTAGTGGGGAGTGGCAGCTCCGGGTCACTGGATTGTATGCTGTGTCCCTTGGCAGAAATAACTCCTCTCTGCTCCCCATGGGCTAGGATCCTTAATCCAGTTTTCAGCATGGGACGAATAATTTATTATCATGCATGTAGATTATTGGTAATGACAGTGAGAGGAGCCATTTTTATTTCAGCATTTCTTCTAATCCCATTTTTTGGAGATATTAATTACATAGTAAAACATAGTGATATATTGCTTAATCCATTGAACTGAAGATATCACTATTTACATGAAGCTTATATTTTCATTATTTAATATATTTATTTATTATTGAAATACAATTGACTCACAATGTTGTGTTGGCTTTTGTGTATAGCAAAACAATTCAGCTATACATAATAGGAAGCTGACTTTTTATGTGTTACCAAAAAGTAAAATTAAATTGTCAGTTAAACTACTACACAGCATTTTCATATACCCAGTCTAGAATCATTTTATACCTCCTGAATAAACTTTTGCAAACTAACCATATTTCAATTGAAATCTAAGACAAAGCATTGTTTTGTACACTATCAAGAAAAACACCTTGAAAATTAAATTTAATATATCATACATCGTAAATAACATCCTTATTCCAGATATGGTAAAAAAGTGAAAAATATGACTTTAACAGATGATAATATAAAATAAAGCAGGAAGGGAAATGATAACA
Source organism: Bos taurus (assembly GCF_002263795.3). Lineage (NCBI taxonomy): Eukaryota > Metazoa > Chordata > Mammalia > Artiodactyla > Bovidae > Bos > Bos taurus. The sequence continues at coordinate 23,490,803 of NC_037344.1, read as the reverse complement.
CCTAATTCTGACATTGTTGTATTCTAATGCACTGTATGGCAGAAATTCCTACCTTGTTGAGAAATCAAGTATGTCAACATCTGTTAAAGTGCAAATGCTCATGCTCTTAGAAATATTTTCAGTACAGTTACTCTACTAGATAAAAATAGATATTATATTTCAAAAACTTTGTAGTGGGTAATATTTACTATATTTGGTAATATTTACCATATATATATATATATATATATTGGTACTATAAGCAACTCTACAGTAAATATTGAAAGTGAAAGTCGCTCAGTCATGTCCGAATCTTTGCAACCCAAATCTCCAGGCCAGAATACTGGAGTGAGTAGCCTTTCCCTTCTCCAGCGGATCTTCCCAACCCAGGGAATGAACCCAGGTCTTCCACATTGCAAGTGGATTCTTTACCAGCTGAGCCACAAGGGAGGATCAAGAATACTGGAGTGGGTAGCCTATCCCTTCTCTAGCAGGTCTCCCCAACCCAGGAATTGAACTGGGGTCTCTTGCATTGCAGGCAGATTCTTTACTAGCTGAGCCACAAGAGAAGCCCTTTCAGAGGACAAAGAATTGTTATCTGAGACCTGTTTGTGAAGGAAATATTTATGGCAAAAGAAGTTTGCTGAGTTTAGGGTTTAGGAATAATTAAAAATAGCTAGAAGCCTTTTTAGGAGATGGTGATCTTAAGATGCTAGGGGCAAACATGATTTAGAAAGATAAGAAATAAACTGAGGAACATAGCATGAGTTACAATGTAATTACAAGTTAAGTACAGTAAATCTGGGTGGGGAAAACTAAAAGCATCAAACCTCTGACCTAATGCTTTTATCAAAGTATAAAAGAGAACCTGAAGCTTGAAATAAACATATAGTTTCATACAATGAATCAGAGACTACATCATCGTCCGCCTATGTAATTCCATACTATGAGTCAGAGACTGTATCATCATCCACGGACACCGCTCACCCCTTCAGGCTGATTCCCTGGCTGCTGGAGCTGGACTCCTGCAAGGGATCACAGGCAATCTGTAGATTGCATTTGGTAGTATAGTCATTTTCACAATACTGATTCTTCCTACCAAGGAACATGGAATATCTCTCCATCTGTTTATGTCATCTTTGATTCCTTTCATTAGAGTCTTATAATTTTCTGTGTACAGTTCTTTTCTCTCCTTCAGTTCAGTTCAGTTCAGTCTCTCAGTTGTTTCCGACTCTTTGCGACCTCATGAATCGCAGCATGCCAGGCCTCGCTGTCCATCACCAACACCCGGAGTTCACTCAAACTCATGTCCATCGAGTCAGTGATGCCATCCAGCCATCTCATCCTCTGTTGTCCCCTTCTCCTCCTGCCCTCAATCCCTCGCAGCATCAGAGTCTTTTCCAATGAGTCAGCTCTTCGCATGAGGTGGCCAAAGTATTGGAGTTTCAGCTTCCGTATCATTCTTTCCAAAGAAATCCCAGGGCTGATCTTCAGAATGGACTGGTTGGATCTCCTTGCAGTCCAAGGGACTCTCAAGAGTCTTTTCCAACACCACAGTTCAAAAGCATCAATTCTTCAGTGCTCAGCTTTCTTCACAGTCCAACTCTTACATCTACACATGACCACTGGAAAAACCATAGCCTTGCCTAGACGGACCTTTGTTGGTAAAATAATGTCTCTGATTTTGAATATGCTATCTGGGCTGGTCATAACTTTCCTTCCAAGGAGTAAGCATCTTTTAATTTCATGGCTGCAGTCACCATCTGCAGTGATTTTGGAGCCCCCCAAAATAAAGTCTGACACTGTTTCCACTGTTTCCCCATCTATTTCCCATGAAGTGATGGGACCAGATGCCATGATCTTCATTTTCTGAATGTTGAGCTTTAAGACAACTTGTTCACTCTCCTCTTTCACTTTCATCAAGAGGCTTTGTAGTTCCTCTTTAGGTAAGTTTATGCCTAGATATTTAATTCTTTTTGCTGAAATGGTGAATGGCATTGATTCCTTAATTTTTCTTTCTGATTTTTCATTGTTAGGATATAGAAATGCAAGTGATTTCTGTGTATTGATTTTGTATCCTGAAACTTTTCTACATTCACTGATTAGCTCCAGTAAGTTTCTGATACTATCTTTAGGGTTTTCTATGTACAGTATCATGTCATCTGCAAACAGTGAGAGCTTTATTTTTATTTTCCTATCTGGATTTCTTTTATTTCTTTTTCTTCTCTGATTGCTGTAGCTAGGACTTCAAGAATTACCTTGAATAACAGTGGTGAAAGTGGACACCTTGTCTTCTTCCTGATTTTAGGGGGAACACTCTGTTTTTCACCATTGACAATAATGTTTGCTGTAGGCTTATCATAAATAGCCTTTACTACGTTGAGGTAGGTTACTTCCATGCCCAGTTTTTGAAGATTTTTAATCATAAATAGGTGCTGATTTTGTCAAAGGTTTTTCTGCATCTATTGAGATGGTCATATGTTTTTTATCTTTCAATTTGTTAATATGATGTATCACATTGACTGGTTTGCATATATTGAAGAATCCTTGCATCCCTGGAATAAATCCAACTTTATCATGGTGTATGAGCTTTTTTGATGTGTTACTGAACTCTGTTAAAATTTTTTTGAGGAGTTTTGCATCTATATTCATCAGTGATATTGGCCTGTGGTTTCCTTTTTTTGTGTTGTTTTTCTCTGGTTTTCATATCAGGGTGATGTTGGCCTTGTAGAATGAATTTGGAAGTGTTCCTTCCTCTGCAATTTTTTGAAAGAGTTTTAGAAGCATAGACATTAGCATTTCTCTAAATGTTTGATAGAATTCTGTGAAGCCATCTGGTCCTGGGCTTCTTTTGGGGGAGAGATTTTTTATCACAGCTTCAATTTCAGTTCTTATAATTGGTTTGTTCATAATTTCTATTTCTTCCTGGTTCAGTCTTGGAAGTTTGAACTTTTCTAAGAATCTGTCCATTTCTTCCAGGTTATCTATTTTATTTCCATATAGTTGTTCATAATAGTCTCTCATAGTCCTTTGTATTTCTGCATTGTCTGTTGTAACCTCTCCTTTTTCATTTCTAATTTTGTTGATTTAATTCTCCCTTTTTTTCTTGATGAGTCTGGCTAAATGTTTGTCATTTTGTTTATTTCTCAAATAACCAGCTTTTAGATTTATTAATCTTTACTATTGTTTCTTTCATTTCTTTTTCATTTATTTCTGCTCAGATCTTTATGATTTCTGTCCTTCTACTAATTTTGGATTTTTTTTTTCTTTTTCAAGTTGTTTTAGGTGTAAAGTTAGCTTGTCTATTTGATGTTTTTCTTGTTTCTTAAGGTAGGATTGTTTTGCTATAAACTTCCCTCTTAGAACTGTTTTTGCTGCATCCCATAGGTTTTGAGTTGTCATGTTTTCATTGTCATTTGTTTCTAGAAATTTTTTTCATTTCCCTTTTGAATGCTTCAGTAACCTGATGCTTATTTAGAAAAGTGTTGTTTAGTCTCCATGTGTTTGTTTCTTATGCTTTTTTTTTTTTTCTTACAATTGATATCTAGTCTCATAGCATTGTGGTCAGAGAAGATGCTTGATATGATTTCAATTTTCTTAAATTTACTGAGGTTTGGTTTGTGACCCAAGATGTGGTCTATACTGGAGAATGTTCCCTGTGCACTTGAGAAGAAGGTGTATTCTTCTGCATTTGGATGGAATGTCCTGAAGATATCAGTGAGATCTATCTCATCTAATGTATCATTTAAGACTTGTATTTCTTTATGAATTTTCTGTTTTCATGATCTGTCCATTGGTGTGAGAAGGGATGTTAAAGTTTCCTACTATTATTGTGTTACTGTCAATTTCTCCTTTTATGTTTGTTAGTGTTTGTCTTGTGTGTTGAGGTGTCCTATGTTGGGTGCACAGATATTTACAACTGTTATGTCTTCCTCTTGGATTGATCCCTTGATCATTAAGTAGTGTCCTTCCTTATCTCTAATAATCTTCTTTATTTTAAGGTCTATTTTGTCTGATATGAGGATTTCTACTCCAGCTTTCTTTTGCTTCCCATTTGCATGGATTATATTTTTCCATCCTCTCACTTTCAGTCTATGTATGTCTTGAGGTATGAAGTGGGTTTCTTGTAGACAGCATATTTAAGGATCTTGTTTTTGTATCCATTCAGCCAGTCTGTGTCTTTTGGTTGGAGCATTTAATCCATTTACATTTATACTAACTATTGATATAGATGTTCCTATTGACATTGTCTTAATTGTTTGGGGTTGATTTTGTAGATCTTTTTTCTTCTGTTGTATTTCTTGACTATGTAAGTCCCTTTAACATTTGTTGTAAAGCTGGTTTGGTGGTACTGAATTCTCTTAACTTTTGCTTGTCTGAAAGTTTTTTATTTCCCCATCAATTCTGAGTGAGACCCTTGCTGGGTACAGTAATCTTGGTTGTAGGTTTTCGCTTTCAGTACTTTAAATATATCTTGCTATTTGTTCTGGCCTACAGAGTTTCTCCTCAAAGATCAGCTGTTAAGCATATGGGGTTTTCCTTGTATGCTTCTTGTTACTTCTCCCTTGCTGCTTTTAATATTTTTTCTGTTTAGTCTTTGTTAGTTTGATTAATATATGTCTTGGTATATTTCTCCCTGGGTTTATCCTGTATGGGACTCTTTGTGCCTCTTGGATTTGATTGACTGTTGGGGAAATTTTCAACTATAATCTCTTCAAAAGTTTTCTCATACCTTTTTTCTCTTCTTCTGGAACCTCTATAATTTGAATGTATTTTATATGGTCCCAGAGGTCTCTGATACTGTCCTCAGCTCTTTTCATTCTTTTTACTTTATTCTGCTCTTCAGAAGTTATTTCCACCATTTTATATTCCAGCTGACTGATTCGTTCGTCTGCTTCAGATATTCTGCTATTGATTCCTTTTAGCATATTTATAATTTCAGTAATTGTGTTGGTTTGTCTCTGTATGTTTATTCTTTAATTCTTCTAGGTCTTTGTTACATGATTCTTGCATTTTCTCCATTTTGTTTTCAAAGTTTTTGACAATCTTTATTACCATTATTCTGACTTCTTTTTCAGGTAGTTTACCTATTTCCTCTTCATTTATTTGGACTTCTGTGTTTCTAGTTTGTTCCTTCATTTGTGCACTATTTCCCTACCTTTTCATTATTATTTTTTTAAGTTATTATGTTTGTGCTCTCCTTTTCCCAGGCTTCAAGGAAAGTTGACTTCTTTCCTTGAAGAAGGTTGAATTCTTTCTTCCGTTTGGTTTCTGCCCTCCTTTGTGTGAGCTTCCTATAGGGTGAGAATTGTGCTGAATTTTTGTTTGTTTGTTTATCCACTGATGGGCAAGGCTGAGTGAGGTGGTAATCCTGTGTGCTGATGATTGGGTTTGTATTTTTGTTTTGTTTCTTTTTTAGATGAGGAGTCCTGCACAGGGTGCTACTGGAGGTTGCGTGATGCCGGATCTTATATTCAAGTGGTTTCTTTTGTGTTAGTTCTCACTATTTCATACTCCCTAGGGTTAGTTCTCTGGTAGCCTAGGGTCGTGGAGTCAGGGCCTCCACTCCAAAGGCTCAGGGATTGATCTCTGGTCAGGAATGAAGATTCCACAAATGGTTTGTTGTGGCATTAAGTGAAATCAAAACAAATATTCAAAAAGAGAAACAAAAGATGAACCCCAGACAAATGGCAGTTACAAAATCAGGCAAATAACAATTAAAATATGTAATATACACATATACATATACACCCATGAGCAAAGTGAAAACAGTCCAACAGAAATAAAGTACAGTAGATTGACCCAGCAAACAAAGGAAATAGAAAAATTATGTTTACCAGTTAAGAAAAAAACTTACTTAAGCATAAACTGGAAAACAAAACTAATGCAAGGTGCCAAGTGTGGAATAAAGCAATGAAAACAAAACTAACAAATATGTTAAGAGGAAGGAAAGAAAGAAAAAAAAGAAAGAATAGATATATAAAGTTAAATAGAGGTAGATGAAGATTTATATACATTAAAGATTAACTGCAAGGGGAAAAGAACAGTAGGAAAGGCAAACAAAGGAATAAGTGTAGAAAAAATATAATAGGTTTTTAAAAATTAAAAATATATAAAAGAGCAAAGGAAAAAAAAACAGAAGAAGAAAGAAAAAAGGGGTGAAAAGGAAAACTCCACAGAATTGCAAAAACCCAATGGAGAGGCAGAAGTTTATAACAACAATAGAAAGTATGAATGAATACACACACACACAAACACACACAAAATCAGAACAGTCCAACAAAAATAAAGTACAATAGATTGACCCTGAGAACAAAGGAAACCAAAAATTATACCTTCCTGAACAAAACTAATTAAAACACAAACTGGAAAACAAAACTGAATCAAGGTGCCAACTGGGGAATAAAGCAATGAAAAGAAAACTAATAGATATGTTGGCAGAAAAAAAGAAAAGAAAGAAAGAATAGACATACAAAGTTAAATAAGGTAGATAAAGAAGATTTATAAATGTTAAAGATTAACTGAAAGGGGAAAAGAACAGTATTAAAAGCAAACAATGGAATAAATGTAGAAAAATAATAATAGGTTTTAAAAATTAAAATTAAAAAAAGAGAAAAAAATAGGATAACTCCAAAGAACTGCAAAAGCCCAACATAGAGGCAGAGGTTTATGACAACAATAAAATATGTGACTGAGAAAAAAAAAAGAAGCTCAAAAGTTTAATTGGATTTCTTAGTGTCAATTAAGGGCTTCCCTTCTAGTTCAGATGGTAAAATCGACAACTACAACAGAGGGGGACAAAAAGGGGGGAAAAAAAAAAGAAAAAAATCCAGAGGAATCTACAGAACAAGTCAAAAAATAAGAATAATAAATGTTTTTCTTGAGTCACTGCTGTCAGAGTCCTTTCCCTAGCTGGGAGTCACAGTCCGCCTTACCTCCCTGGAATGCCCTCCAACACTGTGCTGATCTCTGGACCTGCTGTGCGGGCAGCTCAGATTCTAATCTGGTCCTAATTCTGTGTGTTCTTGCCTCCAAAGTCCACAGCTATCAGAGCTAGTGCGTTTTCCTTTGTTGGAGCTCTCAGTGCCCTTATATATATTCCGTAGACACAGAGTCTGCTTACTTGATCATGTGGATTTAATCTGCAGCTTGTACAGCTTGTGGGAAGGTTTTGGGTCTTCTTCCTCAGTCACACTGCCCTGAGGTTCAATTGTGGTTTTATTTCCACCTCTACATGTGGGCCATCCACTGGGATTTAGCTCCTGAGGCTTCCCTGAAGAGCTTAGCTTTGCCCCTGTGAGGGCCAAGTGTTGAGGTGGTGCAGCCTTTTGGGTCGCAAGGGTTCTGGCAGCACCAGGTACTCAGGGGGGTTGGTGGCTAGTGAAGCAGGAAATATATAGTGCTCTAGAAGGGTACAGCAACCTGTATTGGCCAATACACTCCATTACTCTTGCCTGGAGAACCCCCTTGACAGAGAAGCCTGGCAGGCCACAGTCTATAGGGTTGCAGAGTAGGACATGGCTGAAGCAACCCTGCATGCATAGACACAAGACTTTTTTTTGCTGTGGCAGCTTTGCCCCAGTGATGGTTGAGCATGAAGGTGGCACAGCTGCTTGGCTTGTGGGGACCCTGGCAGCACCCTGTGTGCAGAGACATGGACTGACTTGGCCACGGGAATTATGGTCCTGTCAGATCCTTTTTCTGAGCCTCTTATAGCTGGCAATCAGAAGGCCTCTTTGGCCAGTCTTTCTCCACAGTTCCATCTGTTCAGGCAATTAAATGTCTCCCTTGCCTGGTGTACTTCTCTGTTGGTTGGTGTGTTAGGCACATAGAGGGGGCACCCCTAGCTGGGGTCCTACTCTGTAGATCTGCCTGTCAGGCACTTAAAAGGGCACCCTGGGAGGGGTCCTACTCTGTAGTTCTGCACATCAGTCACTGAAAGGAACACCCTGGGTGGGGTCCTACTTTGTAGTTCAGTGTATCAGGTGTTTGATGGGCCAGCCCCTCTGTTGTTCAGCTGCCAGTGCTGGCGCATGGGGAGAGAAAGGCTATGGTGATGACTCCACCCCCTACATCTGACTCAGCAGTATCGCCTTGCTTCCATGGCTGCCTGGCTTTCCTCCACCGGCATTTCCCACCATGATCTCCTCCCTCACATCCCCTCAATCCATCTCTCTGCCATAAACAGCAGCCCTCACCCTGGCATTGCTCCACAGTCCCTAAATTCCAGCTCCCAGCTGCTGTACCTTCCAGGTGACCAGCATACCTGTCTGGGCTATGTATGGCTGTGGCAAGGACTGTCTGATTCTCATTCCATTTAGGCTGCCACAGATCAGCTGTTTCCGTCTCAGCTTTAAATGTTTCTCCTCTGACTCAGACAGTTGCCCTGCTGTGGGAATTGGACCCCTGCTTCAGTTCCCCCACCCGCTGAGGGCAGGTCCAGTCCTACTAACATTCCTGATTTCCCCCCTAGTTCCTCATCCTACTGAGTTTTCATGTTTCTATGTATTCTTTTCCACTGGTCAGGTATTCCTGTCCACTCTCAGCTTGTGTTCTGCATGCATGTCTGTGTCTGAAGGTGTATTCCTGATGTATCCATGGAGAGAGATGTTCTCCACATCCACCTACTCCTCTGCCATCTTGTTCTCCTCCATGAGAGCATTTTTTGATAATCACAAATTATTGGAAAATTATAAATATATATTTATATCTATGAATTTTTAAAAAATATGTGAATATTGATTTTCTATTTTGCGAAGACTAAAAATATTGTACCAGTGAAAACATTCATGATCTCTTTAAATCTGAACAGATTTTTTAAAAAATTTCTATTGGTTCTTTATAACATCTCAAACAATATTTTTGGAAAAAGAAATTTGATAATTATCTCCACATAAATTCATCTTTAAAAGTTACCAGCTTGCTGCATTGAATAACTTTTATTTTAAATTATATTTTTCTTATATTAATGTAATAAACAATTAAGGTATTTAATGAAGAATGAGGCACATTTTACTATCACTGATCTCAATTTGAAAGTCTTGAGTGTAGTATTTAGATATATAAGCGAGAAAATAAGGGATGATAAGAAATGATTCACTCAACCATATGCATCATTCTGGTTATCTTAATGATACTTTAAATGGTTTCAACTTTATTTTCTAGTTATTTGTTAGAGAATGAATATATATTCAAATCTCCTCGTCATCTTAGAGCAAATAGTATTTATACCAGTATTTTGTCAAATGATCAGTGCAGAGATACATTTATCAAGTATAACTTAGTGCAAGCTCAAGGCACAAAACAAAGAGGTTGCAATACTGAAGTCACAACAGACCCGCTTGTGATCCTAAAGATTTATTTAATTTCCTTGGTATCTTAGTTTTCTCATATTAAAACAGTTCAGTTCAGTCGCTCAGTTGTGCCCAACACTTTGAGACCCCATGGACTGCAGCACACCAGGCCTCCCTGTCCATCACCAACTCACCGAGTTTATTCAAACTCATGTCCATTGAGCCGGTGATGCCATCCAACCATCTCATCCTCTGTCGTCCCCTTTTCCTTCCACCTTCAATCTTTCCCAGCATCAAGGTCTTTTCAAAAGAGTCACTTCTTTTCATCAGGTGGTCAAAGTATTCACGTTTCAGCTTCAGCATCAGTCCTTCCAATGAATATTCAGGGCTGATTTACTTTAAGATGTACTGGTTGGATCTCCGTGCAGTCCAAGAGACTGTCAAGAATCTTCTCCACTACAGTTCAAAAGCATCAATTCTCTGGCCCTCAGTTCTCTTTATGGTCCAACTCTGAGGTCCGTACATGACTACTGGAAAACCATAACTTTGACTAGATGGACCTTTGTTGGCAAAGAAATGTCTCTGCTTTTGAATATGCTGTCTAGGTTGGTCATGGATTTTCTTCCAAGGAGCAAGTGTCTTTGAATTTCATGGTGGCAGTCACCATCTGCAATGATTTTGGAGCACCCCCCCCCCAAAAAAAATAATAAAATAAATAAATGAAGTATCTCACTGTTTCCACTGTTTCCATTCTGTTTTCCATGAAGTGATGGGACCAGATGCCATGATCTTAGTTTTCTGAATGTTGAGTTTTAAGCCAACTGTTTCACTCTCCTCTTTCACTTTCATCAAGTGGCTCTTTAGTTCTTCTTTGCTTTCTTCCATAAAGGTGGTGTTATCTGCATATCTGACATATTTGATATTTCTCCTGGCAATCTTGATTCCAGCTTGTGCTTCGTCCAGCCCAGCATTTCGCATGATGTACTCTGCATATAGGTTAAATAAGCCGGGTGACCATAGGCACCCTTGACATACTCATTTCCCGATTTGGAGCCAGTCTGTTGTTCCATGTCCAGTTCTAACTTTTGCTTCCTGACCTGCATACAGATTTCTCAGGAGGCAGGTCATGTGGTCTGGAATGCCCATCTTTTTCAGAATTTTCCATAGTTTATTGTGATCCATACAGTCAAAGGCTTTGGCGTAGTCAATAAAGCAAAAGGCAAAGTTTTTCTGGAACTCTCATGCTTTTTCAATGATCCAGTGCATGTTGGCAATTTGATCTCTGGTTCTTCTGCCTGCATGAACATCTTAAATCCTGATTTGGACAATTTTTAGCATTACTTTTCTAGCATGTGAAATGAGTACAATTGTGCAGTAGTTTGAACATTCTTTGGCATTCCCTTTCTTTGGGATTGGAATGAAAACTGACCTCTTCTAGTCCTGTGACCACTGATGAGTTTTCCAGATTTGCTGGCATATTGAGTGCAGCCCTTTCACAGCATCATCTTTTAGGATTTGAAATAGCTCAACTGGAATTCCATCACCTCCACTAGCTTTGTTTGTAGTGATGCTTCCTAAGGCCCACTTGACTTCACATTCCAAGATGTCTGGCTCTAGGTGAGTGATCACACCATTGTGGGTATCTGGGTCATGAAGATCTTGTTGTATAATTCTGTGTTCTTGCCACCTCTTCTTAATATCTCCTTCTTCTATTAGGTCCATACCATTTTTGTCCTTTTTCGTGCTCATCTTTGCATGAAATATTCCCTTGGCATCTGTAATTTTCTTGAAGAGATCTCTATGCATTCCCATTCTGTTGTTTTCCTCTATTTCTTTATACTGATCACTGAGGAAGCCTTTCTTATCTCTCCTTGCTATTCTTTGGAACTCTGCATTCAAATGGGTATCTCTTTCCTTTTCTCCTTTGTCTTTTGCTACTCTCCTTTCACAGCTATTTGTAAGTCCTCCTCAAACAACCATTTTGCCTTTTGGTATTTCTTTTTTGGGGGGATGGTCTTGATCACTGACTCCTGTACAATGTCACGAGCCTCTGTCCATAGTTCTTCAGGCATTCCATCTATCATACGGTATTTACCATATGGTGATGTCATGTGTAGAATGTTCTCTTGTGCTGTTGGAAGAGGGTTTGCTATGGTCAGTATGTTCTCTTGTCAAAACTCTGTTAGCCTTTGCCCGGCTTCATTGTGTGCTCCAAGGCCAAATTTGCTGTTACTCCAGGTAGCTCTTGCCTTCCTACTTTTTCATTCCAGTCCCCTATAATGAAAAGGACATCTTTTTGGGGCGTTAGTTCTAGAAGGTCTTGTAGGTCTTCATAGAACCGTTCAACTTCAGCTTCCTCAGCATTACTGGTTGGGATGTAGACTTGGATTACTATGATACTCAATGGTTTTCCTTGGAAATGAACAGAGATCATCCTGTTGTTTTTGAGATTACATCCAAGTGCTGCATTTTGGATTCTCTTGTTGACTATGACGGCTACTTCATTTCTTCTAAGGGATTCTTGCCCACAGTAGTAGATATAATGTTCATCTGAGTAAAATTCACCCATTCCTGCCTGTTTTAGTTCACTGATTCCTAGAATGTCGACATTGACTCTTACCATCTCCTGTTTAACTACTTCCAATTGGCCTTGATTCATGGACCTAACATTCCAGGTTCCTATGCAATAGTGCTCTTTACAGCATTGGACCTTACTTCCATCACCTGTCATATCCAAAACTGGGTATTGTTTTTGCTTTGACTCAGTCTCTTCATTCTTTCTGGAGTTATTTCTCCACTCTTCTCTAGTAGCATATTGGGCACCTACTGACCTGGGTAGTTCATCTTTCAGTGTCATTTATTTTTGCCTTTTCATACTGTTCATGGCTCACAGAACAAAAGATTGAGCAAATACCAAAGGAGAGCTGTAAGTCTCCTTACCATCTCTTCTCCTCATGGAGGCAGAGTCAGGCTTGCCACAGCCAAAGCCAGAAGGCATGTTGCTGCTGCTATCTCAGCCTCAGAGATGGCATCTTCCAACAAACTGTGAGCAGGCTCCCAGCTGCTAACCACGTATTCCTGAGATCCCAGATGGTTGACATCCACCAGGAGGGTTGCAGCCTGAGGTCAGCTCTCCAGAGGAGACATGGCACATCTGAGAGAGTGCCCTTACAGTGCACCCAGGAAACCGAGTATCCAGGACTGGGGAGGTGATTAATATGCACGGCCTACCTGGGTCAGTGTGCTCGCCAAGCACCTGGTAGCCTGAGCTGCTCAGACCTGGGAAGGGTACAAAACGCATGCCCAACCCACAGTGACTGAGCCAGAACTGTGTCTGAATGTCTCCTGCTGAGGTCCGGGTCAGCAGTGGCCTGCCACAGGGGTGAGGACTCTGGGTGCAGCAGACTTGGGTATGGCATAAGCCATCTTGGAGGAGGTCGCCATTAACCCCACCACAGAACCACCAGAACTTACACAAGACTGGGGAAACAGACTCTTGGAGAGCACAAACAGAATCTTGTGTGCACCAGGACCCAGGAGAAAGGAGCAGTGACCCCACAAGAGACTGACCCAGACATGCCCATGAGTGTCTAGGTGTATCCAGCAGAGGCGTGGGTTTGTGGTGGTCTGCTGCAGGGTCGGGGGCACTGAGTGAAGCAGTGCATGCATGGGACCTTTTGAAGGAGGTCACCATTATTTTCATTACCTCCACTGTAGTTTGGCCTCAAGGACGATTATTTGACCTAGTTTCTCTGATGGCATGTTAATAAACAGTAGAGTAATTCACATCCATCCTCCTTCCCATATCTTGCTATAAACTACTTTCATGCTGTAAGCTTTATTAGACATTAATTAACCCCAATATCCAAACATTAACAAAGTAGACACAAATTTCCTCTCTCTGTTTTCTTTGTGCCACCCAGTGCATAATATGGCCAAGACCCAAACTTTGATATAGTTAGGCAAGGAAAATAGTAGGAAATGTATGTTATCTGGAGAAAAGAGATGGCAAATAAAACACAACAGAAAAAGAAAATATTTTTGTTTTCAGCCTGGCCAGTATTTCTGATCATCTTTGCTGGTTTTTCAGAATCTACAACCTATTGTTTTTCAGTCACTAAGTCACATTTGACTCTGTTTCCTTGTGGACTGCAGCACACCAGGCTTCCCTGTACTTCACTATCTCCTGGAGTTTGCTAAGGTTCATGTCCATCAAGTCAGTGATGGTATTTAACCATCTCATTCTCTGCTGGCCCCTTCTCCTTTTGCCTTCAATCTTTCCCAGCATCAGGGTCTTTTCTATTGAGTCAACTATTTACATCAGGTGAGCAACATATTGGAACTTTGGCAATCGTCCTTCCAAGAAATATTTAGGTTTAATTTCTTTTGGGATTGACAGATTTGATCTCCTTGCAGTCCAAGGGACTCAAGGGTCTTCTCCAGCAGCACAGTTCAAAAGCATTAATTCTTCAGTGCTCTGCCTTCTTTATGGTCCAATTCTCGTATCCATACATGACTACTGGTAAATCCATAGCTTTGATTATACAGACCTCTGTTGGTTAAGTGATGTCTCTGCTTTTTAATTAGTTCATCATATTGAATTTTAAAAATTTTAGAAAACATATTACTGTCTCAATAAATGCAGATAAAACAGTTAACAAAACCACATCCGTTAGTGATATAAATTATTGAAACATTAAGATAGAGACTTCCTAAACTTAATAAACGATGTCTACAGAAGTCTATAACTAGTATCATTCATGTGTCCTGCTCTGTTGCTTCAGTCATATCCAACTCTTTGTGACCCCATGGACCATAGCCTGCCAGGTTCCTCTGTCCATGTGATTCTCCAGGCAAGAATACTGGAGTGGGTTGCCATGCCCTCTTCCAGAGCTAGCATCATATCTAATGGCAAAAATTTAATCTTTTACTCTGGAGATATGGAAGAAAACAAGGTCATTCATTCCCACCACTTCTGTCTGTCATTGTCCTTGAGATTCTTGTCAATATAATGATATAAGAAAAAGAATAAAAAGCATCCAAATTTAAAAAGGAATATTTTTATCTGATGATTTTCTAATTTTTTTGCGAATAGTTTGATCAACATTTTGATGGAATATGTAAAACTCACTGAAACAAATAAGTGAATTGAACACAAAACCTAATAAGTAAGTGAAGGAAAAATATCTGTATATAAAAATCAATTGTCTCTTATATAAGAGCAATGAATAATCAGAAATTAGATTTATAACCAATACCATATATAATAGTGTCAAAGCATGAAACACACTTAGAGAAATATCTACCAAAAATATAAGAAAGACCTGTGCAATTATAATACACTGGTGTGATAAATTAAAGAGACCAAAATAAATAAACAGTATACCACTTTTATGAGTTCAAAGACCTGATATTGTTGAGAGAAAATTTCTGTCCAAATTGATATACAGATATAAGAAATCCTAATCAAAATCCAAACAGATGCTTTGCAGAAATTGAAATTTTGATTTTCAAATTTACATGGAAATGCAAAATTATATAATACCCAAAAAGCTTTGAGAGAAAAGAATAAATTTGTAAAGGTGACACTACCTTTTGCAAGATAGTATAAGGACTCAATAATCAAGATGTGTGCTAATGGCATAAATTCAAACAGACAAAACAATAGAACAAGACAGTGAATAGTGATATTATTGGAAGACAATTGGGAAATGATAGACTTAAAAAAGCAGTGCTATAACAGTTGGATATCCATACACACACAAAAAATGTCCTCAGACCCATACCTCACACCATACAAAAATTAAGTCAAGATAAACTGGAGATCTAAATGTAAATCCCAAAATATAAAAGTTCTAGAAGAACACATAGAAGAAAATCTTTGTTTCTATGAATTAGACAAAGATTTATAGGATACAACACTAAAAAGATGCTTAATAAAATCAAAGTTTATAAATTGAACTTCATCAAAATTAAAAATCTGCTCTACAAAGATACTGCTAGAGAAATGAAAGGACAGTACACAAACCAGGGAAAATACTGGCAAATCACACATGTAATAAATTATTTTTATCCAGAATATGTAAAGACCTTTCCATTCAATTTAAAAAATTAGGCTGGACAAGAGATTTAAATAGTCACTAAAGTGATAAATACATGATAAATAAGCACATGAAAAATAGTCAAATATATATGTATTTTTTAAAAAGCAAATTAAATAATACTACACATCACATAGAATAGCAATTAAAAGTCCAGACATACCAAAGGTTAGTGAAGATGTGAAGAAACCAGAATTTTCATTCACTGAATCACCTAGAAAAATAGTTTGACAATTTTGTTAAATTTAATGATGTACCTACCTATGATATGATCTAGTCATTTTACTCCCCAGTACACACCTATGAGATATGTTCTAATACTTTTTGTATGCCCATACATGCCCATACTTTTTGCATGCGTATTAATAGAAGCCTTTCTTGTAATAACTCAGATCTGGAACTAATTCAAATGTTCATCATTAGTTTCAAGACATAAACTGGTATATCAATACATTGGACTATTACTCAAGAATAAAAATAAATACGTGCTATAGCACTCATACAATTCCATTTTTATAAAATTTTGGAATGTGCAAAATGAATAGATATGAAAATCAGATCAGAGGAAGCCGAGAGATGAGGAAGGGAATAAGGAGGAGGGAAAGAAATACAAAGGAGCATTAGAAAATTTAGGGAGCAATGAATATGTTCAATGTCTTTTAACAGTGAGGGCTTCATGACTGTTTACAAATGTCGACTTATATTGTACTCTCTATGTATGTATAACTTATTAATTGTCCTTTAAGACTGCTGTTTGAAAATTTATCTTTGGATGCATTGCTGCTGCTTCTGCTGCTAAGTCACTTCAGTAGTGTCCGACTCTGTGCGACCTCATAGACGGCAGCCCACCAGGCTCCTCCATCCCTGGGATTCTCCAGGCAAGAATACTAGAGTGGGGTGCCATTGCCTTCTCCGTGTGGATGCATTAACTTCATGTTATTTTATAATAGTAGTAGTAGAAGAACATGTTAGAAAGCTTGGGTTGCAGTCCCAGAAGAAGTAATCCTGAATTCCAAATTCAGGATTTGGAAACACAACCCACTCCAGTGTTCTTGCTTGGAGAATCCAGGGGACCGGGGAGCTTGGTGGGCTGCCGTCTATGGGGTCGCACAGAGTCGGACACGACTGAAGCGACTTAGCAGCTGGCTGACACACATACTCCTTTGCACATACTCCAAACTCTTCTGGCTGACACTGCAACATAAAATGTTGGAGTGAAAAAAGAATAATACAACCTGGGAATTTAATAATGGAATTTGTCATTGATATAAGTAATATTTATTCAGTATTTACTATGTCCTAGGTCTTTTTCTAAGAGCATTCCGTGAGTATTATTCATGTAATATCACAGGCCTCTGTATAATCTTCCTCTGGAAATCTTGAATAATCATCTTGATAGCCAAATGGACTTTTGGATATTTTCCATGGAAGATCCCCTGGAGAAGGGAATAGCTACCCACTCCAGTATTGTGGCCTGGAGAATTCCATGGACTATATTCCATGGGGTAACAAAGAGTCAGACACAGCTGAGTGACTTTCACTTATTAATTCTAATCTTACCTGGAAAGAGTTGGGTGAATAATCTGCCTCCACTATTTCCAGAGCCTGGTCCTATAGAGTCATGGCCACTCTCTTCTAAGATATAATTTACATGTGCTCTGATAAGCAAGTGAACAAAAAAGTGAACAAAAAATAATATTCTGAACTTTTTGTCTCTGTTCTCTGAAAACTTCTCATGCATGCTACTTGGTAATTGTATTTATTTAGTTTTTTTTTTTTTTTTTTTTTGAGTATAGGGAAGAAGATTGACTCTCATGGTCACAATAGAAAGAGGTAGCAGTGGATAGGTTGTAATTAGATATCATTACTGGTAAATACATAAAATGTATACAGATTTAAGGCTAATTTAATGCTTTGGAAGCAGTTACTATAAAAATTCAAGATGCTTAACCATTTACAGATTTCTTTTTCTGTCTGCTCAGTTCATGTTGTCTGAATCTCACCTCTAATGCTCCTGAACATGAGGATAGGATCAGTATTTTCATTTTGAATACTTAGCACTTGGAAAAGTGAATACATAGCATAAGCCTAATGTGTGCCTGTTTAATTCAATCAGATTCAGAAGAGGTAACTCTCAACTTGTTCTAGTAAGTCTCTTCTTTGTCCTTACATCCTTCTTTCTCTCTGCCTATGCTATTTACTATTCAATGGCAATTGCATGATATTTCATTAAGGAAGTAGAATAAAATAGGAATATAGAAGAGGTAGTATTTCAAGGTTGATTCATGTGCAATGATTTTCATGATTTCTAATTTTTTTGCTTTCACATTTCATATAATTTTAAGTTGCAAGCATATTCATCAAACCTGGAAGTTTTAACTTCCTGATTGAAGAGGTATCCTTTGGATCCTGTTCATAATTTCATATTTAACAAATATACAATTTACTCTAGTTTTGTAAAAATTTAATCACTTCATGTACATTATCTTTGATTTGAATTTTATTTCTTTCAAATTTATGAAAGGGATATATGAAAAATTTATAGTAATTATATTCTAATTATCTTTTCTAGTACACAGTATCAACTATTTTACTTAAACTTAAAACTTCTAAAGGTGTTTCAATGTATTTATTATATCTGCTCCCTATAATTTTTCCATCTTTAAGATTTATATCACCTGATTATTTTGTCTAGAAATTAGGAGTTCAATTACTTTTATAATATACTTTCTCTCTATGTAAAAAAAAAATTAGTTATATTAGTGAATGAAATAATTGATTCATCATAAAACAATAATATAGAAAATATGCTTAAGTATTCAGAACTCCAAATTTAAATGGCATAAGTAAATATGAAATAAAGAACTTGTTATATTTTGTTAAGTCCCAACCTATTTGCCAACATCATTTATAAAATTCAAACAATCACTTCAACTCTTATTCATATTGTAACCATTGAATCAATGTTAAGAAAGTAGGATGATAAATATATCCATCCCTATATGTCATATATTCAATATTAATTTTTTTAAGTTTATATGTTTTATTTTTGTTTTTGTTCTCCTGACCCGCATGATCTTATTTCCCAGACTAGGGATCAAACCTGCACCCCTGCAGTGGAAGTGCCCAATCTTAACCACTGGGAAGCAAGGAAAGTCCTGTGTTCAGTGTTATTTCATGATAATAAGATAATTAAAGGAAAATCTATACTCAACATTGCCACACTCTAAATAAAAAGAGTTTTATCTCTGTTTCCTTTTTTCCTACCATACTGCCAAGATTGAAAGTGAAAATGTTAGTCACTTAGTCTGCCAAACTCTTTGCAACCCTGTGGACTGTAGCCCACTAGGCAACTCTAGGTCTGTGAAATTCTCCAGGCAAGAATACTGGAGTGGGTATCCATTCCCTTCTCAAGGAGATCTTTCAGACCCAGGGATCAGACCTGAATCTCCTTCACTGCAGGCAAATTCTTCACCATCTGAACAACCAGGGAAGCCCATGGTCAAGATTTACTGGGTGCAAAAATAGAAGTTGAAGATGGCACATAGTGCATTACATTGTGGCCAGTCTACAACATGTGTATTTGAAATTTTGAAACATGAATCTTGAGCTGAATTTCAAAACAATATATTGGCTAATGCATTTATCATCATTTTCTAGTATGATTGAATCCAAATTTTTAATACTTTGTGAAATTGTCATGGCCAAAGTAAAATATTGATTCCCGACTGCTCAGATTTGGGAAATTTTATCCTTGAGTGTCAATGCAAGAAAATATGATATTTTAAATTTCTGAAGGCATTTAGATTTTTGAAGAGAAATAACACAGGTCCACACTAGAATTTGAAGATACTTTATGTCCATTTAGTTCTCTGTTGAATTTTAAATGGTTATTTAAGCACATGTACACAAAATAATATTTTAGTTTCCATCATTATGTAAATGGGGGTATGGGAGAGAGAACCAGTAATATTAATTTCCGTAAGCTTCCTGGACACAAAAGTAAACATACCAGACAAATTTTGAGCATAAAATAAATATATAATCCAGGCATCAATTCTGAAGTTTATTATTATTATAATGAAATTATCAGGACACTAATATTGACAAATCATTTGGATGTCTGTCCTTGTATTTTAAAGCTATTAATATATAATGCAAGGTGCTTGTTTTATAAATTCAATTTACAATCAAGGCTTTATCTTCTAATGAATTTATACCTACTCCTTTACCAAACTATTCACTAATTAAAACATTACAACTATTATGGATTAGACAGAAAATATCTTTGTGCTCATACATCAAGATAGTCATGGGACATAATGAAATTATATTCTTATCAATTATAGCAAAATATTGAAATAATTGTATAAAAAACCTTGATTATACATGGATGGGTTTTAAGTATAAATTTAAAAAATAATTTAAGAATTTATATATAAGAAGATTTAAAATATAAATATATCAATGATAAATTGAATTGTTTAAAAATATTCAAATAGCATAAAATCTAAGTAAGTAAATCACATTTAAACAAAGAGAAATTTTAAATCCTAATGATGGGTTCTGAAGTCATTCTGTCATGATATATACCTCTACAATTAAAAAAATAGAGCTTTGTCTTACTATAATTGGGGCTTCCCAGGTGGCACTAGTGGTAAAGAACACAGGTAAAAAGTCAAGGCAGGAATTGTAAGAGATGCAGGTTCGATCCCTGAGTTGGGAAGATCCCTCAGAGGAGGGCCTGGCAACCAAATCCAGTATTCTTGCCTGGAGTATCCCGTGGACACAGGAGCCTGGCGGGCTATAGTCCATACGGTCACAAAGAGTTGGCCGTGAGTGAAGCGACTTAGAACACCTACTATAATAATTATATTATTTTTTTGATACTGAATATATAATTTGAATTTTCAGGGGCAACTTGATCTTTTTTCAGTGGAGTGACTTTCCCCATCAGTGCAATAGTATAGTCGCTAACGCACATCTCACTCCGAAGGTTTCAACTACATAGACATCTATGCAATTGCTTATCTAATAATTTCAATGATCTCTCTCTCTTTCTCTATCACAAACCCACACACATACATATACAAACACAAAAAAGAGCACTCCTACCCCTTCATTATTCACGCATTTACTTTGAGTCAGGAAAATTTTCTCACAGATTACAACACAACCATAAAGACACTTGGTTGATTTGGGGAAGAATTATTCCCATTTAAAATGAGTGATAATAGAAGTGGACCCATCATATCAGGTATAAAAAATTCTACAGGGATAATATATGATCAGTAAGACAGCACAGAGAAGAATATACACAGAATTTTTGTGATGCCTTGGATTAAATTCATGTTCATAGATTCCTTTTAAAAATTGCATAAGCAAATAAAACTATAAATATATTTTAAAGTTCTTAGAAAAATTTTAGAATCCTATAAAATATGGAATATAAACTACAAAAATTCAGAAAGGAAGAGGAAAAGAATACAAAGGTATTGTAGAAATAAAGAATAATTTTAAGTCCTCCAAAAACAGAATGAACTTTAGTTATGACCCAGGAATCAAACTGGGGTCCCCTGTATTGCAGGCATATTCCTTACCAACTGAGCTGTCAGGGAAGCTCTTACTTAATAGTTAATGAAAATAAACATCAGCTCAAGTGCAAGTGAGCAAAATAAAAAGTAATAGCAAAAGTTGTTTATTAGATAGTTCATATATGCACATGATAGTAAAGTATATTCTATATTTCCATTAATATATTCCAAATAAGGTGGTTTTAAAGGAAGAATGAAAAATTAAAAATTTTTCCAAACATAAATTAATTCATAATATAACAAAGATTTCATAATATAACATATCAGTTCAGTTCAGTTCAGTCGCTCAATTCTGCCTGACTCTTTGTGACCCCATGAATTGCAGCACGCCAGGCATCTCTGTCCATGACCAACTTCTGGAGTTCACCCAAACTCATGTGCACTGAGTTGGTGATGCCATCCAGCCATCTCATCCTCTGTCGTCCCCTTCTCCTCCTGCCCCCAATCCCTCCCAGCATCAGGGTCTTTTCCAATGAGTCAACTCTTTGCATCAGGTGGCCAAAGTATTGGAGTTTCAGCCTCAGCATCAGTTCTTCCCATGAACACCCAGGATTGATCTCCTTCAGAATGGACTTGTTGGATCTCCTTGCAGTCTAAGGGACTCGCAAGAGTCTTCTCCAACACTACAGTTCAAAAGCATCAATTCTTCGGCTCGCAGCTTTCTTCACAGTCCAACTCTCACATCCATACATGACCACTGGAAAAACAATAGCCTTGACTAGACGGAACTTTGTTGGAAAGTAATGTCTCTGCTTTTGAATATGCTGTCTAGGTTGGTCATAACTTTCCTTTCAAGGAGTAAGCGTCTTTTAATTTCATGGCTGCGATAACCATCTGCAGTGATTTTGGAGCCCAAAAAAATAAAGTCTAACACTGTTTCCCCATCTATTTCCCATGCAGTGATGGGACCAGATGCCATGATCTTAGCTTTCTGAATGTTGAGCTTTAACCCAACTTTTCACTCTCCTCCTTCACTTTCATCAAGAGGCTTTTTAGTTCCTCTTCACTTTCTGCCATCAGGGTGGTGTCATCTGCATATCTGTGGTTATTGATTTTTCTCCTGGAAATCTTGATTCCAGCTTGTGCTTCTTCTAGCCCAGCGTTTTTTATGATATACTCTGCATACAAGTTAAATAAGCAGGGTGACAATATACAGCCTTGACATACTCCTTTTCCTGTTTGGAACCAGTTTGTTGTTCCATGTCCAGTTCTAGATAATCACGATGGTGTGATCACTCACCTAGAGCCAGACATCCTGGAATGTGAAGCCAAGTGGGCCTTAGAAAGCATCACTATGAACAAAGCTAGTGGAGGTGATGAAATTCCAGTTGAGCTACTTCAAATCCTGAAAGATGATGCTGTGAAAGGGCTGCACTCAATATGCCAGCAAATCTGGAAAACTCAGCAGTGGCCACAGGACTCGAAAAGGTAAATTTTCATTCCAATCCCAAAGAAAGGCAATGCCAAAGAATGCTCAAACTACTTCACAATTGCACTCATCTCACATGCTAGTAAAGTAATGTTGAAAATTCTCCAAGCCAGGCTTCAGCAATACGTGAACCATGAATTTCCAAATGTTCAAGCTGGTTTTAGGAAAGGCAGAGGAACCAGAGATCAAATTGCCAACATCCAGTGGATCATGGAAAAAGGAAGAGAGTTCCAGAAAAACATCTATTTCTGCTTTATTGATTATGCCAAAGCCTTTGACTGTGTGGATCATAATAAACTGTGGGAAATTCTGAAAGAGGTGGGAATACCAGACCACCTGACCTGCCTGTTGAGAAACCTATGTACAGGTCAGGAACAACAGTTAGAACTGGACATGGAACAAACATATATATGTATATAAATCATCTTTCTGTACACCTTAAGCTAGCACAACATTGTAAACTAACTGTATTTCAATTAAAAAATATATACCACAATATATCACATACTATTCCAAATAAGAAATGCTAAAAAGCAATAAAAACTGTGTCAAGTTTGTAAGATGAGGAATAAATCCCTTGAAAGTACAGGGAGTAAAAGTGATCCCCTAACTTAAAAACAACAACAAAAAAAAGCTGTCTGAGTTCACATATTAAAATTGCACATTCAGAGCTAGAAGCAAATTAGCAATGACTGAAAGGTCTTTGGGGAAAGAGAGAGACCAAAGAATTTTGAACTGAGTGAAACCACATTTAAATATAATAACAAAAGGAAAATACTTTCAAACAAGATAAAACATTTAGAAAATCTTCTCATTTTAAGAAATACTGCTGAACAAAAGGTTGTAGTCAACTGAGAAATTAAACAAGAATATATGTAGTGACATCAGAAAGAAGGTGGTATAAGAATTCCTATAGAAATTTTAATTTCTAGCACTGTCCCCTCCCTAAAACATTAATTTCAATAACTATCTGCACACACACACATACAATTACTTTCACAAGTAGTTAAGGATTCCAAGTGAGGATTTATAGCACCTGATTGAAGAACAGAAATAGTTATTGAAAAGTATAAGAAAAATAGATCCACATTATCCCCATTATTAAGCTCAGACTTAAGCCCAGGTAGCTTAGCACTGAGAAGCACACCCATGGGAAAAGGAGAATTAAATGAGCAGCTGACTTTGCTGTAAACCCCAACACTGGCCTGCTCTAGCACAAGGCTGCCGGGGACCAGCCCCGGCTGATCCAGGGAATTCGAAGCGGGGACGGCGTCGGCGAAGATCAGGAAACAATTGCTTAATTAAACATTAATTAAGGATATAAAGAGTAATAGAATGAGGATAGCTCAGTAGGAAAATTCAGTGGAGAAAAGAGGCTGAAATAAGGATAGCTCAGTGAGGAAATTCAGTGTAGAAAAGAGGCTGAATAATTCAGCCAGAAGGTAAGAGAAAGAACGACATGGTGAGACCAAGTTTCGGTGAACAAGGCCCGCACTTTATTTTCCAAAGTAGTTTTTATACCTTAAGTTATGCATAGAGGATAATGGGGGAAGGGGTAGAGTCAGGCAGCAAGCCAGGCTTTCTTCCTGCAAACTTATCATATGCAAAAGCTTAGGTGATTTGCATCATCTTCTGGCCCAGAGGCCTGTTAACATTTTAAGACCTTTTCTTCAGAAAACTTATTTTTTCTCTAAAGGTGATTGGTCAGGAGCCACCCTCCAAAAGCATTAGATAAAGTTGCATTCCTACAGCGCAAAGGTGTGGTGGGCTATAACAAGAAAAAGAATTAACTCAAGGGTCCCAGGTTACAAACATTAAAGCTACTATTTACACCAATTATATTAATCAATACACTGCCAGGGACACAGCAGGTAAGGGATATGGAAACTTAGCAGCAAACATTGGCCCAACAAGTGAAAATCCCTTCACCAATACAATTTCTAATCAATCTTTTAACTACTCAAAAGAATCTGTGTTTAGACAGTTTAGAACATCTCCTGCCTCTCACAGTTGGGAGGCTCTGAACAATCACATGTGGCCGGAAAACCTATTCAGGCAGGCTAGAGGATTTCCAAAGGAGTTTGTAGGTTAAACACTGTCACACCCAGGAATTATTAACTGGAGCTGTAAGCTAACTTTTTTCAGAGAGGTAGTGGGGGACAGCCCCCCGTAAAGTCAGAGGTGTAGGTGAAAGCACAAAGCAGAAAGTAGGCAGACTCTGGTTTTGGGGGTAGATTGCTCGAGAATTTCCAGAGAGACTCCTGAGGCTTGATCCCGCCTTTGCGTATGCCAAGCCTCCTTCCTCATGACCTTTGTCATGGGTGGAGTTCCTCACGCTGGCTACCGGCAGTGATAGAATTCCAGTTGAGCTATTCCAGATCCTGAAAAGTGCTGCACTCAATATGCAATATGCACTCAATATGCAATATGCCGGCTCCCGGCACAAGGCCAACTCCTACAGCTTCAGGTGGAAAATTCCCATTAAGACTTCTGTAATTCACTTTGTATCAACAATACGTTTTGTATCAATTTTAATGCAGAAGATAATTATCAAATCAAAATAAATATTAAGAAATATTTTAGCAAAGTTTTGGTATTTTGAGTGATGAATTTTATGAAGGAAAGCACAGATAAAATAAAAATGAAGAAATCCTTATAGAGGTATTAACAATTTCCAAGTCTCTTAGTGTGTCCATCAGTATTTCTTCAGAAAGCTGTACTGACATTGGACAGGGAAATAAAGGTTCTGGAAGTTAGTACAATTTCTCTCCAGTGGATTGATGAGTATGTTGAACCTATGGACCTGATAGGTAGGTACCATGGTGAACGTAAGGGATGATTAATGATTTAAAAATAATTCTTACACTTGAGCTTGAAACTAAGTTTAGTTGTCATCTACCAGCTTTGGAAATGTGAAAGACCCATGAGATTTCGACTATGAGATACAACTATAAAAATGACCACATAGAAACTGACTTGATAAGGACTTATGATAGGTTTCTGAGTTAGTTGAACAGTGAATCTTGTCATGATTCAGTAGTGAGACACACACACACACATTTATATATATATACTTTCAGACATAGATGCCAACTAAAATTATATTTGCAATGTGAAGCAAAAGAAAATACTAATTGGCTAAGGAAATCCATTTTATTATACTGACAATGATATGTCATTCTGTCCTTTTCTTTTTCACTTCACAAAAATGTATAATGAATACATTTACATGTGATGAAGGAAAGAATAATGTGA
This sequence comes from Bos taurus, assembly GCF_002263795.3. Taxonomy (NCBI): domain Eukaryota; kingdom Metazoa; phylum Chordata; class Mammalia; order Artiodactyla; family Bovidae; genus Bos; species Bos taurus. The sequence continues at coordinate 23,465,152 of NC_037344.1, read as the reverse complement.
ATTGCAATCATGTAGCTAGTTGAATTGTGCTTATATCAAAAATGAAAAATAACATCCTTAATCCCACATTGAGTCCACTTAATGAGAAAGCTGGCAAGTAGACATTTTTGTTTAAAGTCTCAAAGATTTCATTAGTGTGACTTATAAAATAATTGAGAATGAGATACTGTCCAAATGGGAGTTTCTAGAGTTTTAAAATGAAAAGTATATAATTTTAAAATATACTATTTCATGTTATCTGTTTATGTCAAATAATCAGACATATAATTATCCTTTCATTTGCATAATTTGAATGTCTATTTAATATTTAAAACTCAATTAGATAGGTTGATAATAGTCTGTGGCATGTTTGAACCTAGTATGGAGTCAAGTCATAATGGGACGCTAGTGAAGTGGTTTTCTCTTTGATCCTGACATTAGAATCCTTACTTAATATGCACATATCACTTGGGAGAGGTGACACTCATCTATTTGTCATGATGGCATAATGCCCAATCCTTGGTCAACTGAAGTATCTCTCTAACATTTAAATAATTGCTCTTCTTACTTTCAATTTTTAAGTGATTTTAATGCTCACAAATTTGACAGCTAGTGCCTTCAAAAATTCAAATACTCTGGAAATAAGTACAGTGAATATTGTATCAACTAGTGAATGTCTTTTATTTTTTGAATATCACAAAATGGCCAGTAGATGTAAGTTTCACAGTGAATATTCTACAGTCATTTCTGTTATTGTTGAGATTACTTAAAAAAGCAGCAATCATGGAAATGTGAGGATGGATCCTGTTACCCATGCCGTTTCCCCTAGGGAAAAGGAATGGAACGGCCAATTCAGGAGATGGTATTGGTAGGTTTTTTTGCATATTTCCATAAATAATTAGAAGCATGTAAGACTTTTAGGCAGAACTGTTCTATGACATTGAAGGAAACCTCTTGTTCTAAAATTATGAAGAGAAGTCATTTCACACATCTACATTCATTGCTAGGTGGATTATTTTGGTGAAGAAAGGTTCAGTGAGGAGAAACAAAAGCAATGGCTAAATCCTTGAAAATTTAAAAGTATGCTAAAATTTTAGTTCTCTGTGTAGGTTGGTATGTCTTTTCTGATATTTGTAACAGTGTTCCTAAACAATCAATATACATTTTCTATAAACTACATTTTGAATGCTGCATGATTTAATTCATATATATTCAATGTATTTGGGGACTATTGTTTGCTACAAGGCAATAAATTATTATTTTATTTAACAGAATGGCCTCGTTATTTCTTAATGGATGGATTTAGCATTATTCTTCTTAGTGCTGCCCAGAAGTGTCAAAGGAGCTTATAATCACACTCCCACACCGATAGGCATCAGAAAAGACTAAGAGAAAAGACAAACACTCTGTGTTGAAATGAGCTTGTTTTACTATTCATCAGTAAATAGTGGGAGATCATCATTAATTTCAGTTCATGCTTTTTTACTTCTACTTTAAATCCCTTCTTGACACCTCTTGAGATTATATAAATTATTATATCAGCAGGTATGAGGTATTGAAGCATGCAGTTTCATGCAGGGAGAAATCAAGCAGTTGAACCATTAAAATTAATGCAAATAGCCTGTTTCTATTTAAGACAGAGGAAAGAGTAATTGCAAGGAAAAATTATACATAGTATAACAGGACTGTCTATAAACTATTATTAAAATTGTATATTGTTTTAATATAACTATTAATACATTTTTCAATATCAATTTTCTTTCTATGTGTATTTAGTTCAGTTCAGTAGCTCAGTCGTGTCTGACTCTTTGCGACCCCATGAATTGCAGCACGCCAGGCCTCCCTGTCCATTACCAATCCCAGAGTTCACTCAGATTCGAGTCCCTCGAGTTAGTGATGCCATCCAGCCATCTCATCCTCTGTTGTCCCCTTCTCCTCCTGCCCCCAATCCCTCCCAGCATCAGAGTTTTCCAATGAATCAACTCTTCGCATGAGGTAGCTAAAGTACTGGAGTTTCAGCTTTAGCATCATTCCTTCCAAAGAAATCCCAGGGCTGATCTCCTTCAGAATGGACTGATTGGATCTTCTTGCAGTCGAAGGGACTCTCAAAAGTCTTCTCCAACACCACAGTTCAAAAGTATTAATTCTTTGGCACTCAGCTTTCTTCACAGTCCAACTCTCACATCCATACATGACCACAGGAAAAACCATAGCCTTGACTAGATGGAACTTTGTTGGCAAAGTAATGTCTCTGCTTTTCAATATGCTATCTAGGTTGGTCATAACTTTTCTTCCAAGGAGTATGCGTCTTTTAATTTCATGGCTGCAGTCACCATCTGCAGTGATTTTGGAGCCCCAAAAAATAAAGTCTGCTCCTGTTTCCACTGTTACCCCATCTATTTCCCATGAAGTGATGGGACCAGATGCCATGATCTTCGTTTTATGAATGTTGAGTTTTAAGCCAACTTTTTCACTCTCCTCTTTCACTTTCATCAAGAGGCTTTTGAGTTCCTCTTCACTTTCTGCCATAAGGGTGGTGTCATCTGCATATCTGAGGTTATTGATATTTCTCCCGGCAATCTTGATTCCAGCTTGTGCTTCTTCCAGCCCAGCGTTTTTCATGATGTACTCTGCATAGAAGTTAAATAAGTAGGGTGACAATATACAGCCTTGACATACTCCTTTTCCTATTTGGAACCAGTTTATTGTTCCATGTCCAGTTCTAACTGTTGCTTCCTGACCTGCAAACAAATTTCCCAAGAGGCAGGTCAGGTGGTCTGGTATTCCCATCTCTTTCAGAATTTTCCACGGTTTATTGTGATCCACACAAAGGCTTTGGCATAATCAATAAAGCAGAAATAGATATTTTTCAGGAACTCTCTTGCTTTTTTGATGATCCAGCAGATGTTGACAATTTGATCTCTGGTTCCTCTGCCTTTTCTAAAACCAGCTTGAACATCTGGAAGTTCATGGTTCACACATTGCTGAAGCCTGGCTTGGAGAATTTTGAGCATTACTTTACTAGCGTGTGAGATGAATGCAATTGTGCGGTAGTTTGAGCATTGTTTGGCATTGCCTTTCTTTGGGATTGGAATGAAAACTGACCTTTTCCAGTCCTGTGGCCACTGCTGAGTTTTCCAAATTTGCTGGCATATTGAGTGCAGCAGTTTCACAGCATCATCTTCCAGGATTTGAAATAGCTCAACTGGAATTCCATCACCTCCACTAGGTTTGTTCGTAATGATGCTTTCTAAGGCCCACTTGATTTCACATTCCAGGCTGTCTGGCTCTAGGTGAGTGATCACCCCATCATGATTATCTGGGTCATGAAGATCTTTTTTGTACAATTCTGTGTATTCTTGCCACCTCTTCTTAATATCTTCTGCTTCTGTTACGTCCATACCATTTCTGTCCTTTATCGAGTCCCTCTTTGCATGAAATATTCCCTTGGTATCTCTAATTTTCTTGAAGAGATCTCTAGTCATTCTGATTCTGTTGTTTTCCTCTATTTCTTTGCATTGATCACTGAGGAAGGCTTTCTTATATACAGTCAACAAAAACAAGACCAGGAGCTGACTGTGGCTCAGATCATGAAATCCTTATTGCCTAATTCAGACTGAAATTGAAGAAAGTAGCAAAAACCACTAGACCATTCTGGTATGACCTGAATCAAATCCCTTATGATTATACAGTGGAAGTGAGAAATAGATTTAAGGGACTAGATCTGATAGATAGAGTGCCTGATGGACTATGGACAGAGGTTTGTGACATTGTACTGGAGACAGGGATTAAGACCATCCCCATGGAAAAGATAAGCAAAAAAGCTAAATGGCTGTCTGTGGAGGTCTTACAAATCACTGTGAAATGAAGAGAAGTGAAAAACCAAGGAGAAAAGGAAAGATATAAGCATCTGAATGCAGAGTTCCAAAGAATAGCATGAAGAAATAAGAAAGCCTTCCTCAGTGATCAGTGCAAAGAAATAGAGGAAAACAACAGAATGGGAAAGACTAGAGATCTCTTCAAGAAAATTAGAGATACCAAGGGAACATTTCATGCAAAGATGGGCTCGATAAAAGACAGAAATGGTATGGATCTAACAGAAGCTGAAGATATTAAGAAGAGGTAGCAAGAATACACAGAAGAACTGTATAAAAAAGATCTTCATGACCCAGATAATCATGATGGTGTGATCACTCACTTAGAGCCAGATATCCACGTGTATTAATTCACTACAAATTAGTTACAAAAAGGCCAGCCTTAAAGTCTACATTTACTTTTATTTCTATTTCTTATCAATACAAGGCTTTCTTTCTTTTTTTTTTTTTAATCTGTTTTCCAGTAGGCCCACAGGACATTTTGATACCGATTTCTTTATACTGTAATTCTCTGTTTTCAGTAACATAAGCCACACTAACTAGAAAGAAATTAATTAAAGATTTGCTGAAGCATTACTCACCTCCCCTTGAATATCTGGTACATGAAAATCCAACCCATAGTCAGAAAGGGCTTCTCTACATTTATCTTGAATTATTACTAACATTTCAGGTCCTATCCTAGGGAATGAAGAAAACATTTTCTTTATTTATTATAGACATTAAATCATCTTTTATATCACTGCTAAGAATCTTTTCACAGAACATGGTAATCTTTTATAGAGTTCTCGCATTGTCTAACATTCTTTGATTCTTTTTTTCAAATGCTGTGTTCCCCAATTTCCTCCATTATTATTAACACATAACAGGAAAATGTCCAAATTGTGTATTTCTAATGTAAGCTGTTTATATAGACAGTTTGGTTAGGTAGAATTTATTCTTCTTGTGATATTAACTCCTGGGTTCTAGTTTAGCCATGTGTCCCTCCAACACTCCAGAGCCTTTTCACATTTCAATATCTTTATATTAAAATAAGATAATAGTCTCTGTCTTTTTCTTAAATATAATGTAAGTCTATAAGCTTCTTAGCACATTTTAAGTTTGAGGAATTATTATAGTAAAAATACTGCAGGGCAGACATAAGAATTCTAGAATTCTCAGAAAAATGAGGTGGACTTTTATAAACATTTGATTTAGAAACTAAAGTCACAAACATTTTTCTAATATCTGCTTTCCACATTTGTAAATTATTTTGGTTGTGACTTGGGTAAATGAATCAGTTGGTGTAATGGAGAGTTTCAGAACTCATGACATCAGGATTGTCTTTGACACTAAAACAGTGCAAGGAGAATGGCTTATCAATGCGAGTGCAGAATACCCAACCTCTTCCTATCATGAGCAACTGATGGTATTGCTTACTGCTTGCTTTCCAGTGCAAAATAATTATCTGGAGCAGATAAAATCACAAGCTGGTTAATATCACAGCCTGCCCCTGTTGCTTATATGATCTTATCAGTCACTGACTGATCACTTTCTCTTGGGAGAAGTATCAGCCTGTGCCCTTTTATTTATTTTTTTAAACTGGTCTTAAGTTGAGAAGCAAATACTATACATTACAATAGGAAAATGAGCTTTTACTTCTTTTTGCCTTAATAAATATTTTGCTCACAGAGCTTGTGTTTACCTCATGGGACTGTTGCCAAAGGCAGAGGTTCAATTCCATGTGCTGAAATAAATCATCATGCTTTGGCGTAATTGTATTTCTAATGGGCTCTCAGAGAAAGGAATGCATAAGTGCCAATTACAGCATGGTAGAAATAAAGCATTATTATGAGCTGTGGTACAATCTGCATAATGGCAATATAGTCATATTATATTACGTTCAGTTATTTCTATTTCCTTTATTTGAATCTCTCTGTCAACAAACGATTTTTTAAGAAATGCTCCAGTGTGATTTGAATGCTATAAAAGTAACAATTCCTTTGTCAATGATGTATGTAAAATAATGTATGTAAATGTGCATGTATAGCTATATAAATATAGAGAAATCTCATATATAGATACATGTATAGATACCCATTTGCAGATAAAGCTAGAGATGCGCATGCCATATATAGATAGAGATGCATATATAGTAGGGGCTTTCCTGGTAGCTCAGTGGTAAAGAATCCACCTGCCAATGCAGGAACACAGGTTCAATCCCTGGGTCAGGAAGATCCCTGAAGAAGGAAGTGACAACCCACTCCAGTATTCTTGCCTGGGAAATCCCATGGACAGAGAAGTCTGGTGGGCTACAGTCCATGGAGTTGCAAAAGAGTTGGACATGACTTAGCGAATAAACAACTATACACACACATAATGGTTTACCACCTGTTTGGTTGTAGTGTTCAGTTATCCACATTATTGTTCTGAAGAGCAGAAAATGACTTGAGTAGCTAGTTTCAGCCTAGTTAATATATGAGAAATACGAGAAAGTGAAAACAATGAAACCATTGAAAGAAAAAAAAAATCACATAAATAATAACTCAAAAATAAATATAAGGATAAGACACAAGCACCAAAATGAAATACAGTGTTCCTAATGTTTGAAGCAAACTCTTTTCTATTATTGAAATAAATATTATGTGATAGGTGAAAAATATATTACATTTCAAGGAAAAATGTCTTAAAGGGGCACATGCTCTTGAAAATGATGTGGAGACTCAAGGGGATGCTTGTTCTAATGTCATCACTGGAAATCTGGAATATTTTCTTGATCTACATGACAAGTCAAAGAGAATTGTTTTCACTTTATTTTTTATTTATTTTTTTTTTTTTTACCAAGTCAGAACCTATTTGACAACATGGCAGCACTACCCAGGAAAGGAATTTACTTATTTGGGCTTCTAATTTAAAGGGAGAAAAAACAATATGTTTGTGATTTGACCATTATACTTTTAGTGTCATTTCTTGAGCAACAAATTTAAATCTGTTAGTGAGGATGAGAAGTTATTGATTTTTAGAAGAAAATCACTTAAAAAACTTTATTTCAAAATTTTTACAGTTTTGCAATTACAGATTTATACTTGTCATTCAGTCACTAAGTCATGTCTAACTCTTAGCAACCTTGTGAAATGTAGGCTGCCAGGCTCCTCTGTCTATGGGATTTCCTAGGAAAGAATACCGCATTGGGTTGTCATTTCCTTCTCCAAGGGACCTTCCCAAACCCGGATTGAACCTGCATCTTCTGCACTGGCAGAAGGATTCTTTACCACTGACCTACCAAGGAAGCCCACAGATTTATTGAGAGCTGTTTATTTCAAATGATGTTTATACAGTATTAAATATATTTACACAATATTAAATATACAAATCAAGGAAAAATAAAGATCTATTAAGAAAGTTCAAATGGTATATTTATAATATATATATGTATGTATATATTGGGCTTCCCTGGTGGCTCAGTGGTAAAAAGTCTGCCTGCCAATGCAGGAGACACAGGTTCAATCCCTGGGTCAGGAAGATCCCCTAGAGAAGGAAATGGCTACACACTCCAGTGTTCTTAACTGGGAAATCCCACGGACAGAGGAGCCTGGCAGGCTACAGTCCATGGGGTTGAAAAAGAGTTGAACACAACTTAATGATTAAGCACACAGGCATATATATATAGTAAATATTGTAAAAATGCCAGAGAAAATACTTAGAAGATGAGATGGCAGTGTGGAGGAAAGGAAAGAAGAGATTAGAAATGAGACAAACCACTGTAAGTAACATGGATTGTATAATGTGGACTTTCCTTGAATCAAGAGATTTTGACATCTTTCAATGAAATTTTCTACTAGATAAAAGCAAAGAAATTAGAAGTCTGTTCAGTGGCTTAAATAGTCAACCATTTTGCCACTGAATTAGCAAACTTTATGAGGCATCAGAAGCTAGAGATATTTAACTCCAAATAAATTAAAGACTAGATTACAGACCTGAAACCATTAAACTCCTAGAAGAAACCATAGGTGGCAAATTCATGTCATGGGTCTTAGAAATTATTTTTTTTTTAATTTGACACAAAAGCAAAAGCAATGAAAAGCAAATACAAACAAATGGTAGTACTTTAAACGAAAAATCTCCTCCATAGCAAGGGAAACCATTAACAAAATGAAAAGCAACATATGAAATGGGAGGACATATTTTCAAATCACGTATCTTATAATGGGTTAATATCAAAAATATATAAATAACTCAAAAAAAAAAAAACAACTCATAAAACTCAATATCAAGCAAACAGTTTGATTAAAAAATGGACAGAGGATATGAATAGACATTTTTCCAGGGTAAATATATCCAGTAGATATATGAAAAAGTGCTCCACATAATTAATTATCAAGGAAATGTGGATCAAAACCACAATGAACTATCACCTCAAGTTATTTAGAATGGCTGTTATCAAAAAGTCAGGAAATAACAGAAATTGATGAGAATGTGGAGAAAAGGTAATTTTTGTGTGGTCTAGGTAGAATATAAGCTAGTGAAGCCACTATGGGAAATAGTATGGGGTTTCCCAAAAAATTCAAAATAGAGCTACCATATTATCCAGTGTTTCCATTTCTAGATATTTATCCAACGAAAACAAAAACATAAGCTAGAAAAGATATTTGCACCCTTACGTTCATGGCAATATTGTTTATAATACCCAAGATATGGAAGGAGTCTAAGTATACATAGATAGATCATTAGATTTTTAAAAATATGGGATATGTACATAAACACACATGTAAACAATGGAATACTGTTCATCCACACAAAAAATGAAATCATCCCATTTGTGACAACATAGATCTTGATCTTGGAACTTGGTTCTTGAGGGAATTTATGCAAAGTAAAATGTCAGATCAGTTCAGTTCAGTTCAGTCGCTCAGTCGTGTCTGACTCTTTGCGACCCCATGAATCACAGCAAATGTCAGATAGGGAAAGACACATACTTCATGGTTTCTTACAGTATGTGGAATCTAACAATAACAACAAAACAACTGAACTAATAGATACCAAGGGCAGATTTGTGGTTGCCAGATTTACCAGAAACAGAAGAGACAAAGGAAAGATGGCAAGAATAGACAGAAGAACTGTACAAAAAAGTCTTAATGACTGGGTTAACCATGATGGAGTAGTCCCTCACCTAGAGCCAGACATCTTGGAGTGTGAAGTCAAGTGGGCTTTAGGAAGCATTACTATGAACAAAGCTAGTGGAGGTGATGAATTCCACCTGAGCTATTGAAAATCATGAAAGATGATGTTGTTAAAGTGCTGCACTCAACATGTCAGTAAATTTGGAAAACTCGTTAGTGGTCATAGACCTGGAAAAGTTCAGTTTTGATTCTGATCCCAAAGAAATTCAATGCCAAAGAACATTCAAACTACTGTACAAATGAGTTCATTTCACATGCTAGTAGGGTAATGCTTCAAGCTAGGCTTCAACAGTGCGTGAAATGAGAACTTCCAGATGTACTAGTTAGATTTAGACAAGGCAGAGGAACCAGAGATCAAAGTGTCAACATTCTTTGGATCATAGTAAAAGAGAGGAAATTCCAGTAAAACATCTATTTCTGCTTCATTGACTACACTAAAGCCGTTGACTATGTGGATCACAACAAACTATGGAAAATTGTTAAAGAGATGGGAATACCAGACTGCCCTAGCTGTTTCCTGGGAAGCCTGTATACTGGTCAAGAAGCAAAAATTGGAACTGGACATGGAACAATGGACTGGTCTAAAATTGGGAAAGGAGTACACCAAGGCTGTATATTGTCACCCTGCTTGTTTAACTTATATGAAGAATACATCAGGTTTCCTAGGTGGGTCAGGGGGGAAAGAATCTGCCTGCAATTTAGGAGATGTGGGTTCTATTCCTGGGTCAGAAACAGATCCCTTGGAGAAGGACATGGCAACTCATTGCAGTATTCTTGCCTGGAGAATCTTACAGACAGGAGATCCTGCAGGCTGCAGTACGTAGGGGCACAAAGAACCAGATACGACTGATGCAACTGAGCACGCATACAGAGTACACGATGCAAAATGCCAGGCTAGATGAATTATGAGCTGGAATCAAGACTTCTGAGAGAAATATCAACTTCAGATAGGCAGATTATACCACTCAAATAGTGGAAAGAGAATAGGAACTAAAGAGCCTCTTTGAGGGTGAAAGAGGAGAATGAAAAAGCTGGCTTAAAATTCAACATCCCCAAAACTAAGCTCCTGACACACTGGTCCCATCACTTCATGGCAAAGGAATGAGGAAAAAGTGAAAATAGTAACAGATTTTATTTTCTTGAGCTCCAAAATCACTGTGGACAGTGGCTGCAGCCATGAATTAAAAGATGCTTGCTCCTTGGAAGAGAAGCTATGATAAACTTAGACAATGCAGTGTATTAAAAAAAAAAAGCAGAGACATCACTTTGCCAACAAAGGTCCGTGTAGTCAAAGCTGTGGTTTTTCCAGTAGTCATAAATGGATGTGAGAGTTGGACCATAAAGAAGGCTGAGCACCAAATAATTGATGTTTTCGAAGTGTGATGCTGGGGATGACTCTTGAGAAACAGCAAGGACATCAAACCAGTTGATCCTAAAAGGAAATCAACCTTGAATATTCATTGGATAGACTGAGCTGAAGCTCCAAAACTTTGTCCACCTGATGAGAAGGGCCAACTCGCTGAAAAAAATCCCTGATGCTGGGAAAGATTGAGGGCAGGAAGAAAAAAAGGGGTGACAGAGGATGAGATGGTGGAGTGGCATCATCTACTCAATAGACATGAGTTTGAACAAACTCAGGCAGATAGTGAAGAACAGGAAAGCCTGGTGTGCTGCAGTCACTGGGATCACAGAGAGTCAGACATAACCTAGGGGCTAAACAACAATAACAGAGGTAGGCAGTCGGGGTGAGTGAAAGTAGTAAAAAGGGAGAAACTTCCAGCTATAAAATAAATAATTCAAATAAGTCATGGGATATACAGCATGGTGACTATATTTAATAGTATTTGTTGAGTATTTGAAAGTTGCTAAGTGACTACATCTTAAAAGTTCTCGTCATAAGAAAAAAACTTCCAAACTATATGTGATGATGGATGCTAACTGAATTTTTATGATAATTTTGCAATGTATACAAATATCATTTTTTATACACTTGAATGTATGACAATGTAACATATAATGTTACATGTCAATTAGATCTCAATTTTAAAAACCTACAAGTGAAATTTAGTGTTTGTGATCATCGAATACCTTTGTCTAGTTTATTAGATTTTGTGTCCTTTTGTTACATTGTTCTTATTTCATCAGATTTTAAAATTGTATATATGTAAGTGAATGAATTAATCAGAAAAAGAAAAACAAATATATTAACACATATATATATATATGGAATCCAAGAAAATGGTACAGATGAACCTATTTTCAGGACAGGAATAGAAACACAGGCATAAGAGAACAGACATGTAGACACAGCATGAAGAAGGGAAGGGTGGGACAAATTGGAACAGTAGCTTTGACACATATATATACTACCATGTATAAAATAGCGGGTGGGAAGCTGCTTTATAGCACAGGGATCGCATCTCAGTGCTCTGTGATGACTCAGAGGAGTGGGATGACGAGGGTGGGAGGAAAGCTCAAGAGGGAGGGGAAATATTTGTACATATAGCTGATTCACTTTGTTGTACAGCAGAAACTAACACAACATTGTAAAGAAATTACACACCAATAATAAAAATGTTTTAAAAACGCTGTATGTTCACCTGTGTAATACATGTATATTCAAAATTTCAAGCAAAATGTTATCAGTAAAGAGATTTTTATAATTCTATAGAAGCTATATGTGTGATATAGCACATATATAAGCTATATGTGTGAAAGTGAAAATGTTAGTCTCTCAGTCCTGTTTGACTCTTTGAGACCCCATGGACTATAGCCTGCCAGGCTCCTCTGTCCCTGGAATTCTCCAGGCAAGAATACTGGAGTGGGTAGCCATTCCATTCTCCAGGGGATCTTCCGGACCCTAGGATCAAACCCGGGTCTCCTGCATTGCAGCCAGTTGCTTTACCACTGAGACACCAGAGAAGCTCGTGCACATGTAGAAGCAATATGTGTAACAATATATTAATTCAATGTTAATGAGAAAATTTAATCACATATATTGTTGGTATAAGTTAAAGAATAACTGAAAAGGAAAAGGTCTTCCTCCTTTTACTTCTCCACAGGTAAATATTTCTTCTAACTTTATTTCATGTAAAATTAAACATCTTTAATTCCTGATACAAAAGACCAGAGATACAAAAGTATATTTCTTTTGATACTAGAAATAAATTGAAAAATATCATTAACCTTAAAATTTTCTAAGTTTTTGTGAGTGCTATTATGGCAGAGTTTTTTGTGCAATTTTACAAAAGCAGATAATCCATCTTGTTAGCTCTATAACCATATTGTGAAAGTATAATTGTATTCTGTGCATTCTTGGTTGACATTAAAATGATCTGTTAGTTGTGCCTAGCAAAATGTCATCCTTTCTGCATTATGTATGTAGATTACCTCACTCAACAATTTCAGAACAACAATGTGTTCCTATTCACCCATCTGTAAGAATGAAAACTAGAGGTAGGTTTACTAATTTGTTAAGATATCTTCTCTACATATCTTAAAAATATGAATACAATAGGCAATTTAAAAAAGACTATCTTAAAGGCATGTTAAAGTTTGGATGACCCTACAAATACAAGTAAGTCAGGATTATTCAGTAGTAGAGCACATTAAAGGGAATTATGACTGTCCACATATTAAATACTTAAGATTATTTGATGTGTTTACTTGCCTCTATTTTCTGAAGACTTACATTTTTATAAAATTTTTTTCAAATTATTTCTATTTCAAAAATTTGTATGAATTCCTTATTTCATTAGAACCTTTTAATTATATCCTCTTTTGAGTTTACTCACAAGGCTGCTATAATGTGGCCTTCTTCCAGTTTAAATATATTCCCTTGAATTGACTATTCATGCTTTGATTCTCTTAACATGTCATATTCATCCACAACATTTTATGTGCTTCATTCTGACTGGCATTTTTTCCTTTATTCCTTCCATTTATTTATAATAGTTTTATTTCCAAATGCAAAATTTAAATATTCTATTAGATTTTTCAGCTTACTTTATTTAAGGATCCTTCCATTTGCTTTCTTCCAAGAGTTTATATCCAAGTTATTGGTATTAAAAATACTGTATATTAAGAGGATACCATAAAGAAAAAGAAAAGACACATGACAAACATGACAATCATGTTCATTATTATTAATTTAAAAATTCCTACAAGCAGCAAAGACATATTTTGCAGCACAGGGAAATATAGTCATTATTTTGTAATAATTTTAAAAGGAGTATAATCTATAAAAATATTGAATAACTATTGTATACTTGCAACTAATATAAAACTATAAATCAAACATGTTTCAATAAAGAAATTATATACAGCTGTTTTGTCAGAAAATTTGAAGTAGTAATTAAAAATACTTTTAAATCTCCTTCCCAAAAACAACACTTCCCAACATGGGGAAATATACACATATTGTTTCATGGGTAATTAAGACTATGAAACTGTGTGTCAGTTCAGTTCAGTTCAGTCACTCAGTCGTGTCCGACTCTTTGCGACCCCATGAATCGCAGCACGCTAGGCCTCCCTGTCCATCACCAACTCCCGGAGTTCACCCAGACTCACGTCCATCAGGTCAGTGATGCCATCCAGTCATCTCATCCTCTGTTGTCCCCTTCTCCTCCTGCCCTCAATCCCTCCCAGCATCAGAGTCTTTTCCAATGAGTCAACTCATCGCATGAGGTGGCCAAAGTACTGGAGTTTCAGCTTTAGCATCATTCCTTCCAAAGAAATCCCAGGGCTGATCTTCAGAATGGACTGGTTGGATCTCCTTGCAGTCCAAGGGACTCTCAAGAGTCTTCTTCAACACCACAGTTCAAAAGCATCAATTCTTCGGCGCTCAGCCTTCTTCACAGTCCAACTCTCACATCCATACATGGCCACAGGAAAAACCATAGCCTTGACTAGATGGACCTTTGTTGGCAAAGTAATGTCTCTGCTTTTCAATATGCTATCTAGGTTGGACATAACTTTCCTTCCAAGGAGTAAGTGTCTTTTAATTTCATGGCTGCAGTCACCATCTGCAGTGATTTTGGAGTCCCAAAAAATAAAGTCTTGCCCACAGTAGTAGATATAATACTTTTATCTGTGGCTTTCTCTCTCACCAACCTTCCCTCGGCCATCTATGTTATAGCCATAATTAATTATTTGAGAGCATCAGTAAATTGCATGTCCCACCCTTTTCCCCCACTGATTTTGAATGAAGACATACAGGATAGTCAAGAGGAGGTGTTTTTTTGTTTGTTTGTTTGTTTTTTTAAATGTCAGCTCTATTACAGATAAGCTAATAAAGTACAAGGTCTAGATCTGCAATCCAAAAAAGCTTCAGACACTCTCAGCTGACCGCTCACTCCCACAAAACTTGGCCTCAGGACAGCCCACCAAAGGGGAATGCTGGGTCTGCCAAGCAGACATGTTCACAAAAGATGGTTGCACTAGTTCTGGGGCAGAAAGGGAACAAAAGAATGAATCCTCAGTAATTGAGACTTTTTAATAGATTAGTCCCATTCAGTCAAGGCCTATGAGCCAATGAATGTAAGAGTATTCTATTAAAATTATTATATATATATACACACACACTATAGGCATAGAAAGGAAATACATCCACGATTTAACAGTGATTATCTCTGCGTAGTGGAATTATTGGTGATTTTTTTCTTTTCTACTTAATAATCTTCTGTATTTTTCAGATTTTCTAAAATAAACTTTTTTTTTTTTTTTTTTTTAAAATAAACTTTAAAATTTATAAAAAGTAAAGACTTCCTATAAGAAAATAATAATACCTAACAGCTAAACATTAAAGAAAATGCTCTAGTAATTTACATAATCAGAATTTTTAAATAAGCATAAGTTTTTCATCATAAAATACAAAATAATACTTTAATTTGATAGTCATTAATTTTCAACAAAAGATTCTTGTATTTTTTCAGTTATAAGAAATAGTGTATAAAAATGGACACTTTGATATATTGTTGGTACCAAAATAGAAACTAGAAAGCAATTTCCCATTAAATAGTACCTTTAAGCACATTCATATTTCTGTCATGGCAATGCTACAAATGTGACTTTTTCCTAGAAAAATAATGAAAATAATTAAAAAGTTTACATATACAAAAGTTTAATATCGCCTTATTTATGAAGCCAAAATTTAAAGCAGTGTAATAAGAGGGGCTTCCCAGGTAGCACAATGATAAGCAATCTGCCTGTCAATGCAGGAAACACAGGAGACCAGGATTGGATCCCTGTGTAGAGATTCCCTGGAAAAGGAGATAGCAACTCAATCCAGTATTCTTGCCTGAAAATCCCATGGACAGAGGGGTCTGGCAGGCTATAGTCTATGGGGTCGTAAACAGTTGGTCGCTACTGAGCACACATATATTATAGGTAAATAATTAATATGAAGTCAGGAACATTGACTTCTAAGGGATGCTGGTTAATTTTAATAACTTCTAAGTTATTAAAATTATCCTAAATGGTGAAAAGTGTAACTGTATAATCCAACTTAACTGGTGTGGTTGGTATCAAATAACTTTTTCAATTGCTCCAAGTTATTACACTCATATTGCTTAGAATTCCCTAAATCTGTGTTCAGAATACATTCACTGATAATGACTTGCTCTCATTTCCTTTGGTCTGCTATTAGAATCCAGGATGTCCTTCTTTATCCCAGCTTCCTTGGTTTGTCATTGATTCTGTATTATTTTAGTCACTCCTCCTCTGCTATCTGCATTCAGATCTGCTTTATCTTTCCTTTAAATCTGTTTTTTCCTCTTTGCTATTCTACCTGTCTCCAGACTTATTCAATTAAAATTCACACTTCATTTTCTGCCTAGGGGATCTATGTGTAATGTAAATCAGATTGTGTCACTTTCCTTAAAGTCTGACTTCAGGATAAAATCCAGGTTCCTTGACCTTCTGTGGCATATCTCATCTGTCATCTTCCATCTCTGTTGAAGCTTCATTAACACTCAGTCCCTTTAGCTACCTCCATACTGTGCTGTTGCTAACTTTGTTTATATTCTGCCTTCTGCCTTGAAGATATTCTTGTCAGTTTCTTACCTGATAATTTCTTCTTCTCAACCTTCATGATATAAAATATGAAGTACAATATTCATATTTTATGAAAAGAGTACATCAAGGCTGTATATTGTCACCCTGCTTATTTAACTTATATTCAGAGTACATCATGTGAAGTGCCAGGCTGGATGAAGTTCAAGCTAAATCAAGATTGCTGGGAGAAATAACAGTAACCTCAGATATGCAGATAACACAACCCTAATAATAGAAAGCAAAGAGAACTAAAGAGCCTCCTACTGATGTTGAAAGAGGAGAGTGCAAAAGCTGGCTTAAAACTCAACATTCAAAAAACTAAGATCCAGTGATGGGCATCCAGACTTTATTTTCCTGGGCTTCAAAATCACTGCAGACAGAAACTGCAGCCATGAAATTAAAAGACACTTGCTCCTTGGAAGAAAAGTTATGACCAACCTAGACAGCATGTTAAAAAGCTGAGACATCACTTTGCTGACAAATGTCCATCTAGTCAAAGCTATGGTTTTTCTAGTAGTCATTTATGGATTGACTGAGCACTGAAGAAATGATGCTTTCAAACTGTGGTGCTGGAGAAGACTCCTGGAGAAGTCCCTTGGACTGCAAGGAGATCAAATCAGTCAATCCTAAAGGAAATCAACCCTAAATATTCATTGGACGGCTGATGCTGAAGCTGAAGCTCCAATAGGTCACCTGATAGAAAGAGCTGATTCATTGAAAAAGACTCTGATGCTAGGAAAGATTGAGGGCAAGAGGAGAAGGGAGCAACAGAGATGAGATGGTTAGATGGCATCATTGACTCAATGGACATGAGTTTGAACAAACTCCAGGAAATAGTGAAGGACAGGGAAGCCTGGCCTGCTGCAGTCCATGGGATCACAAAGTCAGACACAACTGAATGACTGAGCAACAACAATGAGGTGCAATAGAGACTGTAATAATTCATTATAAATATAAAGGATCTTATTAAAACAATTTTATATTTTATTCTGAAACATATTTCTTTTATTGTTGTTGTTTTGTAATTCTAAATTAAACTAAAAAATGAGCATTTAGAAATGTCAACCTGGCCTCATTTGGATCCTTTTTTGCCATATTCTTGCTAATTTGATATATGCTGCTGCTGCTGCTGCTGCTAAGTCGCTTCAGTCGTGTCTGACTCTGTGCGACCCCATAGACGGCAGCCCACCAGGCTCCCCTGTCCCTGGGATTCTCCAGACAAGAACACTGGAGTGGGTTGCCATTTCCTTCTCCAATGCATGAAAGTGAAAAGTGAAAGTGAAGCCACTTAGTCATGTCCAACTCTTAGCGACCCCATGGCTGCAGCCCACCAGGCTCCTCTGTCCATGGGATTTTCCAGGCAAGAGTACTGGAGTGGGGTGCCATTGCCTTCTCCGAATTTTATATATATATATATATATATATATATATATATATATATATATATATATAAATTTCTGTTGTGGTTCACTTTTTTCTGACTCTCAATGATCTCAAGGACCCTATCTCGCCAAGCTCCTCTGGTTGATTTCCTCTAGGAAGGATCAGTTTGATCTCCTTTCAGCCCAAGGGACTCTCAGGAGTCTTTTCCAGCACCACAATTTGAAAACATCATTTCTATGGCACTCAACCTTCTTTGGGCTTCCCAGGTGGCCACTAGTGGTAAAGAACATGCCTCTCAATGCTGGAGAGAGAAGAGATGCAGTTTAGATCACTGGGTTGGGAAGATTCCCTGGAGGAGGGCATGCAACCCACTCCAGTATTCTTGCCTGGAGAATCCTATGGACAGTGGAGTCTGGAAGGTTGCAGTCAATAGTAGTCAATAGCAGTCAATAATCACAAGAAGTCAGATATAACTGAAGCAACTTAGCACACATTCAGTCTTCTTTATGGTCCAACTCTCACATCTTTGCACAACTACTGGAAAAACTGTAGCTTTGACTATATGTATCTTCGCTGGTAAAGTGATGCCTCTGCTTTTTAACATGCTGTCTAGGTTTTTCATAGCTTTCCTTAAATTCATGGCTGTAGTCTCAATCTCCTATGATTTTGGAGCTCAAGAAAATAGTGTCTGTCACTTCTTCCACTCATTTCCCTTCAATTTGCCATGAAGTGATAGGACCAGGTGCCATGATCTTAGTTTTTTGAATGTTGAGTTTTAAGGCAGCTTTTTCATTCTCCTCTTTCATCCCCATCAAGAGGCTCTCTAGTTCCTCTTCACTTTCTGCCATTAGAGCAGCATTATCTGCATATATGAAGTTGTTGATATTTTTCCCAGAAATCTTGATTTCAGCTTCTGATTCATCCAGCTCAGACTTTTGCTGATGTACTGTGCATGAAAGTGAGAAAGTGAAAGTCAATTGCACAGTCACGTCTGGCTCCTTGCCACTCCATGGACTCCAGCCTGTCCAGCTCCTCTGTTCATGGAATTCTCCAGGCAAGAGTACTGGAGTGGGTTGACACTTCTTTCTCCAGGGGATCTTCCCAACCCAAGGATCACATTCAGTTCTCCTGCCTTGCAGGCAGATTCTTTACCAGCTGAGACACTAGGGAAGCCCCTACTGGCTCTGCATAGATGTTAAGTAAGCAGCATGCCAGTATATTACTTCAGTTCAGTTGAGTTGCTCAGTCATGTCTGACTCTTTGTGACCCCATGGACTGCAGCATGCCAGGCTTCCCTGTCCATCACCAACTCCCAGAGTTTACTCAAACTCATGTCCATTGAGTTGGTGATGCCATCCAACCACCTCATCCTCTGTCATCCCCTTATCCTTCCTACTTTAGTCAATCTTTCCCAGCATCAGGTTCTTTTCTAATGAGTCAGTTTGCATCAGGTGACCAAAGTATTGGAGTTTCAGCTTCAACATCTGTCCTTCCAACAAATGTTCAGGACTGATTTCCTTTAGGATTGACTGGTTTGATCTCCTTGCAGTCCAAGGGACTCCTAAGCATCTTCTCCAAAACCACAGTTTAAAAGCATCAGTTCTTTGGTGCTCAGGTTTCTTATAGTCCAACTCTCACACCCATACATGACTACTGGAAAAACCATAGCTTTAACTAGATGGACCTTTGTTGGCAAAATAACTTCTCTGCTTTTTAATATCCTGTCTAGGTTGGTCATAGCATTTATTCCAGGGAGCAATGGTCACCATCTGCAGTGATTTTGGAACTCCAAAATATAAAGTTTGTCACTGTTTCCATTGTTTCTCCATCTATTTGCCATGAAGTGATGGGACCAGATGCCATGATCTTATTTTTCTGAATGTTGAGTTTTAAGCCAACTTTTTCACTCTTCTCTTTCATTTTCATCAAGGGGCTCTTTAGTTCTTCCATTTCTGCCGTAAGGGTGGTGTCATCCTTGCCATAATGGTGGCCAGTGTATAGCCTTGTATTACTTTCCTAATTTTGAACCAGTCTGTTCTATGTCTGGTTCTAAATGCTGCTCCTTGACCCAGTTTTCTCAGGAGAGAGGTGAGGCGGTGTGGTATACCCATCTCTTTAAGACTTTTCCACAGTTTGCTGTGATCCACAGTCAAAGGTTTTAGCATAATTAACAAAGCAGAAACTTTTTCTGGACCCCCTTGCTTTCTCTATAATCCAATGAATACTGGCAATTTGACCTCTAGTTCCTCTGCCTTTTCTAAGTTCAGCATGTACATCTGGATGCTCTTGGTTCATATACTGCTGAAGCCTTGCTTGAAGTATTTTGAACATTACCTTGCTAACATGTGAAATGAGCATAATTGTATGGTAGTTTGAATATTCTTTGGTATTGCCTTTCTTTGAGATTTGAATGATTTTCTAGTCCTGTGGCTACTGCTGAGTTTTCCAAATTTGCTGACATATTGAGTGCAACACTTTAACACCATCATCTGTTAGAATTTTGAATAGCTCAGCTGGAATTCCATCACTTCCAATAGCTTCTATAGTTCATAGAAACGCTTCCTAAGATGTATAGATAGATAGATATAGATATAGATATGTCATTAAATGACAGAAGGCCACTTCTCCTTTTGAGTCAACTGACATACCTGGATCAAAATTCAACAAACTATAGCCAAGGGTCAGCTGGTTTTTTTTTTTTTTTTTGATAAAGCTTTGATAGGACACAGCCACACTCAATCTTTTTTCCTTAAGGTTTTTGGCCTCTTCCTCCCTTCAGAGCTAGTACTGTTGGGTAATTGCAACAGAGCTTTGATGACCCTCAAAGGCCCCAAATATTCACTGTTTCTTCACAAAATTTTTTGCTGACCCCTAATCAAACCCATGCATTTTGTTTAAATGTGACTCTATCTTAAGAAGAATACTGTTAGTTGTTTCACTCATTCTCTGTCCCTATCCACAACCTCTATACTTTGTCAGTTTCCTTTATTAATATATAGAGGTTTACAGGGGAGTGAAATGGTTATCTTTAGCTGTTTTCTTTATTCGTGTTTAGCTTTTATTTCTATAATTCATATATATTCCACAGGAAAAAACAGGTTTGTTAATTGCTGAGTGTAAGTACAGACAAGTCAGTGCTTTAAGACTAAACAAGTGAGATTTACACATTGCCAAACACACTCAGCATTATTATGTCATTCATGAGAGCTGTCAGTTCTTCTTCTGGACCTAAATTAACCCTCTAATCTGACCATTAAAATCTTTAGTACTTTAGGAAGGTAATGTATTATTTTTTTGAGTTAGATAACCCATTAAAATAGTTTTGCATTCTATATCCAGTTATCTAACTGATGAAATTTAATATGATGTTATGAGAAAATATATGTTTGTGTTTTAAATGTTTATCGTATTTTATGAAACGGGAAGAGAAAACTCTGCCAGTTCCAAAATAAAAGCCAGAGATACATACTTCTACAACACAAAAAGGATCAGTTATTTTAAATTCAGTCCTTAATTGAGCCTTTAAATATATATATATATATAGTAGATTTATAAAGCTTCTAACTTCAGGATCTAGGCTATCATTTATTTATTTTGTCTTACGGATTGGAAATATCTTCCATGATAACAGAATGTGTCCTATTTACCTAGAAGCTAAGCAGCACGCAATAGGCACTCAGAACAGCATGTGTTAAATGGGTTGAAGTTACCTCACTAGATACTTCTGCAACAGTGTAAGTTAGGCACAACACTGTGAGTTAAATGTTGCTGTTCTCAATTTTTAAAGGAGGTAAGTGAGAGGCAGAAAAATTATCTGGCTTAACCTAAGTCACACAGCTTTTATAAAGAACCAAGATAAAAACAAAACAAACAAACAAAAACTATGTGTTCTGCCTTCCAAATGTGTCTTTTTTTTGGATTATACAACATATTTGTTGCTTATACAATATTTCCTTTACTTTGAAGAGTAAAGAAACTGGAATTGGTTACCTCAGGAAGCTAATTTATGAAGATTTAAGAAGAAGAAATAATTTTTAATGTATTTTAAAAACTTTTTATTATCTGTATAAACCCAAGGCACAAAAAATAAAATGCCTTTAATTTGAAGTGGGGATAATTCAGGTAATGACAAGAAACTTTTTCTTGATCTTTCATTATCTTCTTGACTTGCACTCAGCAGAGATATTCATCTGCTTACTTCTGCATTTTAATTATCACCACCTGCTAACTGTATTAACTACCAGAAAAACAGAATGGGTAACAAAGTGCTGGAATGTAGTTTCTCCACCCACAGAGAAGCATTGCAGACTTAGCAAAAGATGGTTCAGTAGTTCTTTGTGACGTAGAGGATAAGGGAGAATGCAAAAACTTTCTAAAATCATCACATTTAAAATGCTTTGAACATAGGTATCATATCTAAGATTCATTAATTTTGATATTTTACATACATTTTATTTTTAAGGCTGAAGTATCACTTAATAGTCATGAGTGCTAACATATATATTACATGGAAGTAGTTTTCCCCAAACTTTCCACAAATAGGTATTTGATTATTTTACTAAACTCACAGTTAACAAAGATGAAAGTGATAAGAGAAAACGTTGGGCTAAAAATGTCTCCTTTTCACTTTTCTTAATCAAAATGGATGAACATGAAATGATTTATTTAGCTTGAAAAAAAAATGGGACCATTATGCTCAGTTTTATCACAATAATTTTAAAAAATACCTAAAGATAAAGGATCATGTCCTAACATAATCAGATATAAAAAGCCAATATCAAAAGAAACTATATACTTAAAATTTTGATCATAAAATAGTAACTAGGTCTCAGTGAATTTTTAGCTGATTTACAGCAAATCATTATTAACAGATACTTTCAATGTTATGTAAATTCTTCTAGAGAATGAAAATAGGAAAGCTTTCATATTAATTTTAGGAGTTAATCTAATTTTGATACAAAAATCATGTCAGAAATAACAGAAAAATGAAACTATAGAACAAGCTAAATATGAATATACAAAGGAAATATTAAGTTATTAGCAAAGACAATCTAGCAGTGTAAGGGAAAATGCATCATTACTACAGAATGAAAACAGGATTCCAAATTAGAAAATGTGTTAATATAATTTATAAGTAGAGAATATAATGAATGGGATCTATTAATTACTGCTAAGAGGGATTTAGACAAAATTTTCCCACTAAAGAAATGCCTAAGGAAGCTGGCAGTAAAAGAAACATCCTAATCTAGTATGGAAAAACAAGGCTTCGCCAGTGGCTCAGCTGGTAAAGAATCCTCCTGCAATGCAGGAGACCTGGGTTCGATCCCTGGGTTGGGAAGATCCCCTGGAGAAGGGAAAGGCTACCCACTCCAGTATTCTGGCCTGGAGAATTCCATGGACTGTATGGTCCATGGGGTTGCAAAGAGTTGGACACGACTGAGCGACTCTCACTTCACTTTCTTAGGCTTCCCTTGTAGCTCTACAGAGAATCTATCAAAAGCCTATAATAAACAACACAATGATGAAGTTTTAGACATATCCTCTCTAAAAGATTTCTGCTCTGATTCACTTAACGTCGTACTGGAAGTCCTAGATGACATAGAGAAAAAAGAATAAGATGATAACATTTAGAAAGTAGAAACTAATACAGTCAAAATTATCAATATCGTCTCCAGTTTTTGAAAAGAGAAGCCACCTCACAGTGTTTAATCACAGTGAGCTCTTAGATGTCATAATCTCCAACTACTTGGTTAATTTCAACCAAGTTAGTTCTCTCTATATAGCCATCAGAGCTATGAATTAAGGATGGTCAAGAAATGGGAACCCACTCCAGTACTCTTGCCTAGAAAATTCCATGGATGGAGGAGCCTGGTGGGCTACAGTCCATGGGGTCACAAAGAGTCGTACATGACTGAGCGACTTCACGAAGAGCTCAGTAGAGTGGGAGACAGCTGCCAAGTGTCAGAGTAGCCAATTAAAGAAATGTGCCAAAATGGAAGTAATCATCAAGCCTTTAATCACTTACTATGATAGGCTAGGGACTTCCCAGGTCGCTCAGTGGCAGAGACTCCATTTGCCAATGCAGGAGACACAAGTTTGATCCCTTGGTCAGGAAAATCCCCTACAGAAGGAAATGGCAAACTAATCCAGTATTTTTACCTGGAAAATCTCATGGACAGAGGAGCCTGGCAGGCTATAGTCCATGGGGTGGTAAAAGAGTTGGACATGACTTAGTGATTAAAACAACAACATTATAGTATAAGTAAGAGGCTAAAATGGAAGAGAGCATCAACTTGCTCCTTTTCCAGTTTCATCCTTGGAATGAAGTGGCAGACAGGATCTGTATCAGCACAGATAAGGTGGTCATATTAAAGCTGAGGGACTCTTGAATAAAAGGATCTTGTAATTTTAATAACCCAGGGCCTAGCAGAGACAACAGGGACAGGACTCGGAATGGAAAAGAACTAGGTACTGACTCAGGGTAATAAAAAGTGTTTTCAAGATTTCCCTATAAAGATACTTCCAAATGGAGGTGTCTGGGCTGGGAATGCAGATACACAAAAGAGGCTGTCATCCAGAGAGCCTTGGCTGTAGCCTGACTGTAACCCCTTTCAGAGAGTGCAATGCATTGGCTATGTATCATGTCTGGTGAAGAGACAACTGTTATCTCCTATGAGGCCTGCCAGGTAAAGACTTGGTACTTGCTTACGATTGAGTCGGAAAATCACACAAGGATTTTTGGCCAGGAGCTGGACTGCTCATTCTGGAGGTCCTCAAGACTGCTCTCAGTCTCAATAATTTCCTAGAATAACTTTTTATTGAGTATAATTGCTTTAAATGTGTTTGTTTCTGCTATACAATGAAGTGAGTCAGCCATATGCATACATAGATACCCTCCCTCTTGGGCCTCCCCCACCCCATCCCACCCATCTAGATCATCACAGAACACTGAGCTGAATTTCCTGTGCTGTATAACAAGTTCCCACTAGCTGTCTATTTTATACATGGTAGTGATGGTAGTGTCTCTGTGTGTGTGTGTATGTATATATATATCCCAATTTCCCAATTCATCCTTCTTTCCTTACCCTGCTGTATCCACATGTCCATTCTCTATGTCTGCATCTCTTATACCTGCCCTGGAAATAGATACATCTGTACCATTTTCTCTAAATTCCATGAATATGGATTAATATATGTCATTTGTTCTTCTCTTTCTGACTTACCTCTCTCTGTATGACAGACTCTAGGTCCATCCACACCTCAACAAATGACCCAATTTCATTCATTTTTAAGTCTGAGTAATATTCCGTTGTGTGTATGTACCATATCTTTTTTATCCATTTGTCTGTCTGTGGAAATGTAGGTTGTCATGTCCTGGCTATTGTAAATGGTGCTGCAATGAACACTGACGTATATGTGTCCTTTTGAATTATGGTTTTCTCAGGGTATATGCCCAGTGGTGGGATTTCTGGGTTGTATGGTAGTTTTATTTTTAGTTTGTTTAAGGAATCTCCATACTATTCTCCACAGTACCTGTATCAATTTGCCTTCCCACCAATAGTGCAAGAGGCTTCCTTTTGCTCCACACCCTCTCCAGCTTTTATTGTTTATAGATTTTTTGATGATGACCATTTTGACTGGTGTCAGGTGATATAATTCTTAAAACTGATGAAAGTATTATATTCATGGTTATGATCTGTTACAGTAAAGGGATACAGATGTAAATCAACAAAGAAAAGAGGTATATACAGCAGGGTACAGAAGAGATCAGTTGCAAAGCTTCCAGTTGTCTTGTCCCAGTGGACTTGTGTGGACAGTGCTTATTTCCCTCAGCAATGATGTGTAGCAATAACACATGGAGTACTGCCAACCAGGGAATCTCACCAGAGTTTTGTGTTCAGAATGTGTACTGGGAGTCGGTCACATGACCAGTGCCCTCACGGCTGATCTTACTCTCTAGCTTCTCAGGGGGCATGCTGATGTCATGTGTTCCAAGCTCTCACCACAGATCACATTGTTAGTGTAAATTACCTGGTACAGCCCCAAATCTCCAGGTAAGCAAAAACACTCCTAGGGGGTAGGACATTCCATGGGTTAAGAGGTTCCCTTCCAGGAATTGGGGGCAAAGGGCCAAACCTTTCTATGGTCAAAGTTGACATTTTACTATGAACTATTTTTCTTCCAGAATCATCTGTTTCTTCTGTGTTTGGGGATCATTTCCATCAGCATACAAGTGCCATATAAGATATGCAATATTAAATTAAAAAGCAGCAAAAACAAGAATGTAAATTCTCTTTGATTCATGGTCCTTCTTCAGGTGCTATCTCATTTCTCAATTATGCTCCTGATGTAAAGTATACTGAACTCTCCAGTCAGGGTGTATTTTATCATTAGCTATCTCCAGGGCAGTTTCCTCGATTCTGACTCAATCTCTATACTACACTGACTAAACTGAAGTCAGCCACTGTCAGACAAAAACTCCTTTGTGCTTCAGAGAACCTAGGGCTCCTTTAATCCACAGTGGCATAGTTACTCGAACCAGGAATATCACTGAGGCTGTTGAAATATTTACAGATGAAAATAGATCTGTGAATAATCTATTATAAAAGATTATTTACAATAGTAATTGATTTTTTTTATTTCATATAAATTTTGTTTTCTAATTTATTCCATTCTTTGATACAGGCTTATTCCATTTGGATTTGAAAGTATTTACCTTACAAATAGCTGTGTATGTAATTTTGCTTTTAATTAGCTTTTAATTTGTAGCTGTTTCTCAGTAGTATTCATGACCAGCGAGGAGATTTTCAGTCTTTCTTTCAATCATTTTTTTATAAATTTAGAAAGTTAACAGAGTTGATGATTAGTATAGTTCTCAATTAATTTTGAACAAATTTCCAAAACTAGAAAAAGAATCACAATACAAAAATGTAATAGCATATTATAGTACAGAAAGCTAATTTCCTGTTGCTGTTACAGATTCACTCATTTAAAATGTCAAGACAATCTTATTTCATAATTTTAACACAATAGTAGAGAGCTGTTGTAATAGAGCAAGTATTTATGATAATTAGGTTTTGCTGAATAATGTGGTTCTTCAAAGGTGATAGTTGTGGATATTGATTTTCCAAATGGACTGAATCATTGATTGAATGCAGTTTGAAGAGGAACCAAATTAGTCTCTTGAATTTACCTGGGGCTGCTACCAGTGGAATACATTATCTGAGGAATCCCATGGCTATGTTTAACAGGTCAAGGACTCCCCCTGTCTGTTGGTACACTTGTGGAATCATTTCTTAGTTAATAATGTTTACTTGTAAAACCATAGGTAACTCCAAAGAGTTGTTCAGTGATTGAATTTTTTTTTTTTGCTAAAATAAATAAATTTCAGTATTGAATATAGAATGCAAAGCTTTCTCAACCCTACAACAAAATGAGGATGTAGGATGTTGATTACATTGTGCAAATATAAGCTATTATCAGGAGATAAGTAGGAATATTTCTTCTGAGACAACTGACATAATAGTGAAATAAATAAATATTCCTCAATGGAAAACACCTTCATATGAAAAGCTATAAATTATTCTTTAATTCCTGTTGAGCAAGAAATACCTCACCCATTGGGATTATTATAAATGCCAACTAATTAGTGAGCTGTCACATTTCTAAGATTCTAAACAAATTTATTTTTTCATATTTTAGTCTTTCTGAAATTGGAATATCAAACATTTTGTGTGCATATTTATTATAGAATGTTTCAATTTCATTTTACTAATTGATGATACTGATATTAAATTGATGATAAACTTTATAATCAATAGGAAAAATTAAATTCTCTGGAAATATTGTTTATTTTAAAATATTTTTGAACTATTTATGGGCTTCCTGGATGGCTCAGTGATAAAGAATCCACATGCAAGAGACACAGAAGATGGGTTGGGAAAACTCCTGGAGAAGAGCATGGCATCCCATTGAGTGTCCTTGCCTGAAAAATTCCATCGAGAGCAGCCTGACAGTCCATAGAGTCACAAATAGACACAACTGAAGTGGCTGAGAGCACACACACACACACACAAACACACACACACACACGAACCGTTTAAAACATAAAAAAAAAAAGGATCAAGGAATAAGAAATGCCCGGTACTAGTATTTTATTTCCATCTAACAAAAAACAAAAGATAAATTTTAATGTTTTCCTACATATATCCATCTGACCTATTTCAAATTCCTTTTCTCCATCTATTAGGAGTAGCAGATGAGAAAATAAATTTGAAAAATTCTGAAATTTGACAGGTACCAGTCATGTGATAAAGAATCCATCTCCAATGCAGGTGACCATGCTTCAATGCCTGGGTTGGGAAGAGCCCCTGGAGAAGGGCATGGTAACCCAGTGCAGTATTCTTGCCTGGAGAATCCCCATGGATAGATGAGCCTGGTGGACTACAGTCCATGGGGTCACAAATAGGACACAACTGAGTACTCAGCACAACACATTCATGTGCATGGTTTATACTACTATTAATAAAATTTTATACTATAGATATAGTATTTACATTGAATATTGCATTCCTTTATTCTAACATGAAGTGAAGTGAAGTCGCTCAGTTGTGTCCAACTCTTTGTGACCCTGTGGACTGTAGCCTACCGGGCTCCTCCATCCATAGGATTTTCCAAGCAAGGGTACTGGAGTGGGTTGCCATTTCCTTCTCCCATGATCTTCCCAATCCAGGGATCGAACCCAGGTCTCCTGCATTGTAGGCAGACACTTTACCATCTGAGCCACTAGGAAAGTCACCATTCTAACATATTTTATATATTTAATATCTGTAAAATCATACTCAATGACATCTTAAAATAGAAAATGGCAGTATTTTGTTCTCTTTTATTATGGTAAATAATGTTATTTTTATCTTCACCATGTTGAATATCATTTATTTCTACTAGTTTTATTGATGTTTATGAGACATTATTCATTCATTTTAATCAATCTCATTTCTCTCTGGTAAAGGTTATGTTTTATTTTACTTTATAATATATATGGTGAAGTTTCAATTATTACATGTCTACAAAAGTTTTATATTTATTTATACTTTTTAGTTAGTAGGCATACACACACACATATATATGCATATATATATATATATATATGGACATAGGTTTTTCAGTTTTGAATAATTTTAACATATTGACTAATCAAATATTTCTTTGCCAATTCATTCATTTTAGCATTTTCCAACTGCTATATGCTCTGACAAGTCATTTTATCATCTCTTTTACTTATTCATTTCTCAGTGCAGTGTTTTGGAATCTATATTCCACTTCAAAATCTTTGTCACTATCCAGTGAAGCTATTATGCCCTCAACTGAGTCTTTTTTTATTTCAATATTTATTAGTTATTTCCAGCATTTACAATTGAATGTTTTCCCTGTAATTGGTTAAGCAAGATCATTTATTTTCTGTTGTATAGATCCTGATATATAATTACATACTCATTTTTGTTATTTCATCTTTTCTTAATATTTTAATTTCACATTTTTTATTATTTTTAGTGGCTACCATAAATGTTACATAATTTTGATATACTACAATGGTATAAATACTTACTTTGTTGCATTCTTGAAAATACTAGAACCTTAGATGACCTATTCTATTATTGCTATTATGCATTTTGATTCTACATACTACATGATAACTAACATGAAGTATAATGTAATGTATACCCAACATGATGGCCTGTGTTGGGCCTTTTTAATTGCTTTTTTCCTGCCTGTATTTCTATGCTGCTTTTTACATATTATACCCTATACTACATAAAGTACCCCAATTGGGTATCAAACAGAAATTTTTATTGCAGATGTGGAGTAGTAAATTCTTTGTCTATTTATTTTATTATGTAATTGTATCACTTTTTAAAAATCTGGAATAGAATTCTACATTGACAATGATTATCTTCTAATATCATGACATTCCATTGTCTTCTGACTTCCATTGTTTTATGATATTGACTGTCAGTTTTATTTGTACTTTCCAAAAGAAATATTTCTCTTCCTCTGATTGCTATTAATGCTTTTTATTCATATTTGGTTTGTATCAATTTATCTCTAACAAGCTTAGTTGTGCTTCCTTATGTGTCTTTTCCCATTTTAATATGTAGAGTGTCTTTTGACATTGACTGATGACTTACAACAATTTTGGGAATTTCTCAATTAATAACACATACTGTATTGTTTCTTTATTATTCCTGTCCTCTCTATCTGGAACTTCATTAGCATGCATGTAAACATTTTCCTTGTGTGCTATGAGGAGAAACAGCTCCATCGTGGCTTTCTGGAAAGTTTGCTTGTTTTATACCAGATACAGAAGGGAGGCTCAACCATAGTTTTGGCAGATGATCTTGGCAGAACGCCATGTGATCCTTTCCTGGAATAGAAAATGATAGACAGCCTTGTGAGGAGCTGTCACAAGGCCATTTCTCAACTGCCTTATTAATTTTCAGATGGCTCCCTATCTTGCAGGAAGCTGTCTGCTGCTAATCATCTGCCTTCATGGTTCTAGTGAGGCATAGGATTTTTACATTTTATACCTATTTAAATATAAAGCTGTAGACTATAAAGCCTCTTACCTGAAGCTTAGAAAGTATTCTCTATTACAAGGCAATCAATTGTTTGTGCCATCTGTCATCTTCCTTATTCATTTTAGAGTCATTTAGTGGAATAAGGGGGCTTCCCTGATAGCTCAGTTGGTGAAGAATCCACCTGCCATGCAGGAGACCCCAGTTCAATTCCTGGGTCAGGAAGATCCCCTGGGGAAGGTATAGGCTACCCTCTCCAATATTCTTGGGCTTCCTTTATGGCTCAGCTAGTAAAAAATCTGCCTGCAATGTGGGAGACCTGGATTCAATCTCTGGGTTGGGAAAATCCCCTGGAGAAGGGAAAGGCTACCCACTGCAGTATTCTGGCCTGCAGAATTCCATGGACTATACAGTCCATGGGGTCATATACAGTTGGACATAAGGAGCTGATAACATGCCGATCTTGTATGTGTTATATTTTTAAGTAGTTAGTTGTATAAATACGTACAGGCTCATTGTTTCCTTAGTGGTTGAATATATGGAATTGTATCAAATCAGCATAACAGCTAAGTAGTCACTGTTGCTTAGATATTGCTTCACTGTTTGGCATCTCCTTGGTCATTTATGCTCTGTTCTCTATATTTTTTTTTAAATTACTTTTGCTACTCTGCTTTCTTGTTTAATTTTCCTATATTGTACCATATGGAATCTACTGTTAAACTCGTGTATCAAAATCTTAATTTTAGTTAATGTATTTATTTTCATTTCTAGAATGAACTTGATTCTTTTTCCAGTCTAATTCTTGATTGATGTTATCCATTTCATTATCTTTATTAATCTTTTCTCTATTTTCTTGGACATATTAATTACAGTTATTTTAAACCACTTTTAACTTTAACCTATGGAGCATCCATGGTCTGCTTCTACTGTCAGTTTTGCTCTAAGCATTCAAACATATTTTTTTGTATCATTTAATGATACAGATTGCAATATCAGATACATGCATAAAATGTAAGTGACCCTATCATATTTATAGGAAGACCCTATTCTCTGATAAGTGTGTGTTTATGATTCTAAAACTTATGCATATGACTTGAAATTTTTTTCTCTTAATATTTATTTATGTTTAGTAGATTGTTTACGTGACTTCATTAGATTCCCCTCATATCCAATTAAGACACTGACCATATAATAATGATTTATGATTTTTACTCCTCAGCAATATTAGATAATTTGTCACTTTAGTTATATAGCCAGTTATAAGTGTAACGTCTTTCCTGTCTACCATACCACGTCCTGTGTCTTTTTCTTCCCACTTTACAAAGTCATAATTCCCAGACATCCAGTTGTTGAACAGATGATTCCTTTTATTTTCTTTGTGAGAGGAAAGACTTAACCTCACAGCAGTTATTGTTTTTCAGAGACGAGCCGTATGCCACAACAAACCCACCACTACCCCACTACTGCCAGATTAGAGTTTACTTCCACTCCTCAGTTTGATTTTTTTCTTTTCTAGTAGGCATTGAGATGTATATTCAGTTGGTTAATCTCTTTAAAATTTGGATCCGATATGGTATCTTTTTAAAAAAAATAAAATATTTTAAAGTGAAATCTTACATACCAAGATGAATGGATAAACAAAATGTGGTACAATATGCAATGGAATATTGCTCAGCCATAAAAAAGAATGGATTTGAGTCTGTTGTAGTGAGGTGGATGACCCTAGAGCCTATTATACAGAGTGAAATACATCATAAAGAGGAAAACAAATATTGTATATAATGTGTATATATGGAATCTAGAATACTAATGAACCTTCTTGCAGGGAAGAAAAGGAGACACAGATGTATAGAAGAGACTTGTGGACCCAATGAGGGAAGGAGAAGGTGGGATGAATTGAGAAAGTAGCACTGACATATATACACTACCATGTGTAAAATAGACAGCTAGTGAGAAGGTGCTGTATAACACAGATTTCACAGCCTGATGCTTTGTGATGACCTAGAGGGGTGGAATGGTAGAGGGGGGATGGAGGCTTAAGAGGCAAATAATGGCTGATTTTTCATTGTTAAATGCAGAAACCAATACAACATTATAAAGCAATTATCTTCCAGTTAAAAAAATAAAATGAAAAGAGGAGTTAAAGGAGACCTGAAAGCTAAAATTAACATAGTATCCTGGGTGGGATGTTGGAATGGAAAAAGAGCACTAGGTAAAACCTAAGGAAATCTGAACAAAGTCCTGACTCAATATTACTTTAATAACTGTGACAAATGTGCCATATAAATGTAAGATGTTAAGAATAAAGGAAACTGTGTATAGGGAATATGGGAACCATGTTCCAATTTTGGAATTTCTATTTTGAATTCAAGCAATTCTAAAGAATAAAGACTATTTTAAAATCATTAAAAAAATCTTATATGCCATCTTAACCTGATATCCTTTATTTCTTATTTAATTTGAAACTTACAAATTAAGCACGTATGTGTGAAGATGTTTTAGTATCTTAAAATTCAATACTTAAAACTTCTTTTGAATGTTATGGTCAATAAGCAGAGATAAAATTGCAAAATTCAGTACTTAATAATTGGACATTACTTGCATATAAATTTTGAATTGCCTAAAAATTCATAATGTGAAAACAGATATAGAAGATATCTAGCCAGCACTCATGGAGTTTTAAGTATGTTTTAAGTAAGGTATAAGGATATTTTTTTTTTCCTAAATGAAGAGTTATTACATCTTTTTTGTTTAGTTCCATTGTAGTGTACTGGAGGATTAAATGTGAAGATTGTCTATGTGTACATTCAAATACATAAATAGGTAATTTTATGAATCCAGATATTTTATTTATCTTCTACCTGATGCTGGGAGGGATTAGGGGCAGGAGGAGAATGGGATGGATGACAGAGGGTGAGATGGCTGGATGGCATCACTGACTCAATGGACGTGAGTTTGGGTGACCTCCGGGAGTTGGTGATGGACAGGGAGGCCTGGCGTGCTGTGACTCATGGGGTCACAAGGAGTCGGACACGACTGAGCGACTGAACTGAACCGAACTGAATGACCAGTGTTGTGATTTATTAAACATAAATAAAATCTGCTGCCTAATCTCTTAGAATTGAAATCCTAAAACTCTGGTGACTTTAATATATATTTCATATATTTTCCTTCTATCTAAGTTTCCTTAATAATATGTTAGACTGACACAGGGAGATCAAGTTGGATCCACAGGTCAGGAAGATCCCCTGGAGGAGGGCATGGCAACACACTCCGGTATTCTTGCCTGGAGAATCCCGTGGATGGACGAGCCTGGTGGGCTACAGTCCATAGGGCCGCAAAGAGTCCTATAGGACTGAAGCGACTGAGCACACACGCATGCACACACTTTGATTAAATTAAATCAAATAACTACATTTATTTTTGGTGTGAAACTTGGAGTTTAAATAATAAGTGAAATAAGGTATAATGACACAAATACAGAAAAGATAATCATTCATAGTCAAAATATGATCTTTTCCTTTATCTTCAGAAAAGAATAATCTTTTCCAATAGTATTTGAAAACCTTAGAGCATATTTACTATAGTTGATGTTTTTTTAAAAATCTGATAATATTATTTTAGTGGAAAAGAACACTAGGATAACATATTTTATCTCTGTCCTCTCCATAACTGATACATACTTCTATAAAGAAGTGAAAGTCATCATACTTTTTTTTAAACATCTGGGGATAGTAAATGAAACTGTATGTGTGTTTGTTTTAAATAGTTTATTCTTTCGGTCATTTATAGGGAACTCATGATTTGTTTTCACAGCACTCAAGAGAATGGTATAGAATTATAGTATAAAAATATATAAAGAGAAATATAATATAAATGATTCTTCCTTTGAGATATCACAGGCTAATGGATCTAAAAAAATAAAAATAAATTACCTGTTTCTACTGACAGTAATGGTATACTAGGTAATTCATGCCAATCTTCTCAACAAGGACAACTATAAAAGATGAACAAAATGCTTTTAAAAGTAAATCTACATGAACAAATTCAAGAGATAACAAGACAGTGAAGAATTATGTTGCAATTAGGACCATTCTTCTGCTTGGAGTATCTGGTAATTTTGAAAAGGTTGCTTGAAGGCTGACAAACTGAGGAATAAAAATGGAAACTTGAATGGAAGCTAGTGAACAAAATAGAGTCTAGATTAAGGGCAAGAGTATGCTACACCTTTGGGGTCAGGGTAAATTGGAAGAAGTGTAGTATTCATAAGAAAAGAAATACATCTTAAAATTATCTCCATAATCAAAACTAGATTAAAGTGATCCTGGATTGCTTCTACTTTCAACAAATTGTGAGAGGCAGAGTTACACTCTATCTGAAGAAACTTACTTTCATTTTCGCTCAAAGTTTTCATATAACAGCACATAGAATCTTTAAAACTCACCAGATAGCAGAGAAAATGACATTTAACTAAAGGTCTGGAGAGCAACACATATTAAAACAGATTAAAAAGATATTTAGGTAAAGGAGTCTTCAGACACCTTTAAATAATTATATTACTGGACATTTTGAAACTGAAGAAACATTTGGAAATCCTAGAAGTTAAAAAGTGCAGAATTCAGCAATGAACATGTGGAATTTGAAATTTAAAAGACAATACTATTGTTCGTATTACCATCTTCCCAAAACCAAAAACACTAAGGTATAAATCTATTAAAATATTTATAAGACCTATATGATAAAATTACAAATTTGATGAAATAAAGGACTGAATAAATGAAGAATTATTCTATGTTCAAGAATAGCCAAAGCTAATACTGTCAAGATGTCAGTTTTCCTGACTCGATGTACAAATTTAAAGCAATCTTTATTAAAATCCCAGGGAAGTTATTTTGTGGATATTGACAGATTGACTCAAAAATTTATATGGAGAGACAGAAGACTCAGAATAGCCAACATAATATTGAAATAAAAGAACAAAGTCAGAGAATTGACACTACCTGACTTCTAGGTTTACCATAAAGTCACACTATTCAAGACAGTGTGATATTGTTGAAAGACTAGTCAAAGAGATAAATGGAAAGCAATATAGTCCAAACATAGATCCACACAAATGGGATCAACTGAACTTTGACAAAAGAGCAAAGGCATTATAATGAAGAAAGGATATTCAGCACATGGTCCTGGAACAACTGGAGATCCATGTGCAAAAAGGTGAATCTAGACACAAACCTTACCCCCTTCACAAAAACCTAGTAAAACTGGATCATAAACCAAAAAAAGGAAAATGCAAAAGGATAAAATTCCTAGAAGATAATATAGGAGAAAATCTAGGTGACTTTGTGTATGCGTGTGTGCTCAGTCGTGTTCAACCCTGCAACCACAGGGACTGTAGCCCACCAGGCTCCTCTGTCCGTAGGATTTTCCAGGCAAGAATACTTCAGGAGGTTGTCCTTCCCTTCTACAGGGAATCTTCACCACACAGGGATCAAAACCCACAATCCCTATGTCTTCTGGATTGGCAGGCAGATTGTTTACCACTGAGCCACCTGGGAAGCCCAAACATGTGTATAATTATTTTTAACATACAAACACCAAAAACACAGTCCATGGCAGAAATAACTGATGAATTAGATTTCATAAAAATTAAAAACTTCTATTAGTCAAAAAGCAATGTAGAGAGAAAGACAAGACATGCTGCCTACTGGTAGAAAATATTTGCAAAGGACATATCTGATAAAAGAAACATTTAAAACATATAAAAGATTCTCTTTTATTTTGTTGAGGTGTAATTGATTTACAATTTTGTTAGTTTCTACTGTATATCAAAGGAATTCAGTTATATATAACTGATATATACATATCTATAACTTTGATATACAGTGTGTGTGTGTGTGTGTGTATATACATATAAAACTTTGGCAAGCATATGTCTGTTCTCTATGACTGAGAGTCTGTTTCTATTTTGTAGGTAAGTTTGTTTATGTCCCATTTTAGACTCCACGTGGAAGTGATATCTTATTGCATTTGTCTTTCTCTTTTGGGCTGACTTCGCTGAGTCTGATAATGTCTAGGTCCAGCCATGTTGCTGCAATGGCATTATTTCATTCCTTTTTTACGGCTGAGTAGTATTCCATTGTGCATATGTACCACATCTTTTTCTCCATTCATCTGTTGATGGACATTTAGGTTGTTTCCATGTTTTGTCTATTGTAAATAGTGCGGCAATAAACTCTGAGGTGCATGTCTATTTTTGAATTAGAATTTTTTTTCTGTATATATGCCCAGAAGTGGGATGCATAAGACAAATATTTTATGATATCACTTATGTACAGAATCTAAAAACTGGTACAAATGAATTATTTACAAAAGAGAAATGGATTCACAGATGTGGAAGTCAAAGTAATGGTTACCAAAGGCAAAAAGTAGGTTGGGGACATAAATTAGATTAGAACTGACATATACACACTACTATATATGAAGTAGGTAACTAATAAGAACCTACCATGTAGCATAAGGAACTCTGCTCAATATGCTGCAATGACCTATATGGTAAGAGAATCTAAAAAGGAGTAGGAGTAGATATATGTCTGTATATAACTGATTCTCTTTGCTATACAGCAAATGAACACAACATTGTAAATCAACTGTACTCCAATAAAAGTTAATTCAAAAAACTATTTAATTATTTAAAGGTCAGTAATATGAAAACAGACTTCTCAATTAAAAATGAGTGAAAGATCTGAATAAACAACCCACCAAAGAAAATGTACAGATGGCAAAAGTGTTCAACATCCTATGTTATCATGAAATTAAAAAACAATAGTGAGGTAACATTACATGGCACCCAACATTTAAACACTGACACATCAAAAACTGGTGAGAATATGAGCAATAGGAAATCTCAGTTTTTGCTGTTAGTAAGGCAAAATGTGGCAAACACTTTGAAAGACAATTTGAAAATTTCTTAGAAAACTAAACATACTTTTATTATATGATTGGCCAAGTGCTTTTTTGATATGTACCTGAGAGAACTGAAAAATTACACCCACTCAAAAATCTGCACATGGATGTTTGCAGCAGCCTTATTCATAATTGCCAAAACTGGAAAGCAATCCAAATGTCACATCTTATATAGGTGAATGGTTGAACAAATTATGGGGCTTCCCAGGTGGCTCTAGTGATAAACAACCTGCCTGACAATTCAGGTGGCATAAGAGATATGGGTTCAATCCCTGTTTTAGGAAGATCTGCTCAAGTAGGGCATGGAACCCCACTCCAGTATTCTGTCTGGAAAATTCCATGGTCCAAGGAGCCTGGTGGCCTGCAGTCCATAGTGTTGCAAAGAGTTGGACACTAGTGAAGCAACTTAGCATGGCAGGGCACCACAATGGGGTGTCGTATGTGTACTCAGTTGCTTAATCACATATGTTCAAATATGCATCACTGTACCAAAAGTACATGGCTAAAATCTTACAGGCCATCTACAAAGGAATGTCATATTCTTCCAGTTCCTAACTTATACAAAATGCAAACAACAATACCCAGGACAGTGTTCTCAGTATTTTTTGCATGAATGACTGGAAGTGGAAGCAGGCTTGCTGGAAAAGACAGGATTACTGGGGTCTTATGGAAAGCATTTAGCTTAAACAAATGGAAAATAATAATTCATTATAGAAAAACATAACAATTTTGGAGCAAAGGTGAAAGTTATTGTTTTGTTTATAATGCTGTTGTTTTCCATTTGTTGGAGAAGGGTTTGGGTAAAAATTAGAGTTCCTTTGGAGGTTGTAGAGATTGCACAGTGGAAAGCATTCAATACCAGAATAAGAAACATGGGTTTTATTATCACAGAAAAGCCACTAAAGATTTTTCAGTAGTGAAATCACACGAATTCATTGGTTGTTTTGGAGAAACTGTGAGCAAATAACCTCTCTGAGCCTCCATTCTCATATTATAAAACACGGAATAGCAGCTTTGGAATTAAATATTGATTTTAATATTTAATGCCTATGGAGTCACACAAGAAAAAATATAACAATAACTCCAATAGTTTGAATCTGAATGATAAAGAAAAATGTGATGCCATTACAGATAAAGGGAAAGAATGAAAAATAAAAGAAGTAGGAAAACTAAGAAGAGAAAAAAGAAGAAAGAAAAGCATACGGAAAAAGAATAAAGAGGAATAAAATAGCAAGGGGAGAAATGGGAAATAAGTGACAAGGAAATAGAGGGAAGGAGGAAATACATGATGGAGAAATGATTAGCTTAAATTTAACAGACATTTTAGATGACATCAGGCTTCTAAAGTAAATGTTGAGTAGATATTTATGGGACTAGAGATAAGACAATAAGTCAGCTTTGGAATTGTAGTTGCGGGAGTTATCCTTATAAAGGCAAAAGACCATAGGCTAATGGAATTTTAGGGGAAGAGACTATACATTTAAAAGAAAAAGAGGAAGAAAAGAGGGAAGTGAGGGAAAAAGCAAAGCAGCCTCATATCAAGGATAATCTACAGTCTATTTTTAAGGAAATCAAAAAGAGGAAAAAAGAATATAAGTTGAAGACATCATTGATTTTTCAGTCTTAAATACTGTGAATGTCAAGCAAAATGAGATATTTATGACATGTGTGCAATCTAAGAAAATGTACTTTTATTAGCACAGTGGATTCAGAAGTAAATTGCAAAGAATTATGATCAAAATGGGAAACACAGGAAATATGACCAAACAATAAAAGAAAAGAACAAGTTTGAATAAAAATTTAACTTGAGGTGTTCATGCATTATAAAAATAGTATCAAATATGAGAATGCAACATTTAGGGGAGGGGTTAAAAGTAATGGAAATGATAGAAAATGAAACAATACAGCTATGAAGGATGGCTTGTGCATAGATGACTGATAACATAACTTTTTGGAAGGAGGCAGGAAGGACTGAAAGGAGAAAAGAAAGGGAAATAAAAATTAAAGAAACATAAATGGTGCATCTAACCCCAGAATGGAAATATAAAGAAGACTCGCACAGTTTGCTGGCTGAGAGGCTCACCCAAGATCAGATGAGGTTAAGAGATATTTCTTAGGATACAGCATGATGTTACAAGATAAATTATATTTTGTTACTGAATTATCAAGGGAAAGTACTTTTGGCTTCTCTATAGCAAACCTAGAGAGGATTTCTTTATTAATTGTCTGTCTGGTAGAAAGTACTAATAGTTTACTCATCTTGTGAAGAGGTGAGAAAACAAAATTTTTTTTTTTTTTGTAGTTCCTTGTCCTTATTTTTTTTAAATTTATTTATTTTAATTGGAGGCTAATTATTTTACAATATTGTAGTGGTTTTTGCCATACATTGACACAAATCAGCCACAGGTGTACATGTGCTCCCCATCCTGAACCCCGCTTCCACCTCCCTCCCCATCCCATCCTTATGGGTCATCCAAGTGTACCGGCCCTGAGCACCCTGTCACATGCATCGAACCTTGACTGGCATTCGGTTATAATATACAAGTTTCAATGCTATTATCTCAGATCATCCCACAATTGCCTTCTCCAACAGAGTCCATAAAACTGTTCTATACATCTGTGTCTCTTTTGCTGTCTCGCATATAGGGTTATCTTTACCATCCTTCTAAGTTCCATATATATGCATTAGTATACTGTGCTGGTGTTTTTCTTTCTGGCTTACTTCACTCTGTATAATAGGCTCCAGTTT
Organism: Bos taurus; assembly: GCF_002263795.3. Lineage (NCBI taxonomy): Eukaryota > Metazoa > Chordata > Mammalia > Artiodactyla > Bovidae > Bos > Bos taurus. The sequence goes on along the minus strand of NC_037344.1, from coordinate 23,425,419 downwards.
CATCTACCTCATTAGAACTGATTCAAATGTATTCTTTATAATGGCTGAGTAATATTCCATTGTGTAAATGTACCACAGATTTCTTATCCATTTGTCTGCTGATAGACATCTAGGTTGCTTTCATGTCCTGGCTATTATAAACAGTGTTCTAATGAACATTGGGGTACACATGTCTCTTTCAATTCTGGTTTCCTCAGTGTGTATGGCCAGCAGTGAGATTCCTGGGCCATATGGCAGTTCTGAATTTGGCAATCAGACTTAAATTGAAGAAAGTAGGAGAAAACCACTAGACCATTCAGGTATGACCTAAATCAAACCCTTTATGATTATACAGTGGAAGTGAGAAATAGATTTAAGGGACTAGATCTGATACACAGAGTACCTGATGAAATATGGATGGAGGTTCATGACATTGTAAAGGAGATGGGGATCAAGACCATCCCCATGGAAAAGAAATGCAAAAAATCAAAATGGCTGTCTGGGGAGGCCTTACAAATAGCTGTGAAAAGAAGAGAAGCAAAAAACAAAGAAGAAAAGGAAAGATATAAGCATCTGAATGCAGAATTCCAAAGAATTGCAAGGAGAGATAAGAAAGCCTTCCTCAGTGATCAATGCAAAGAAATAGAGGAAAACAATAGAATGGGAAAGACTAGAGATCTCTTCAAGAAAATTAGAGATACCAAGGGAACATTTCATGCAAAGATGGGCTCAACAAAGAACAGAAGTGGTATGGACCTAACAGAAGCAGAAGATATTAAGAAGAAGTGGCAAGAATACATAGAAGAACTGTACAAAAAAGATCTTCATGACCCAGATAATCACGACGGTGTGATCACTCACCTAGAGCCAGACACCTTGGAATGTGAAGTCAAGTGGGCCTTAGAAAGCATCACAACAAAGCTAGTGGAGGTGATGGAATTCCAGCTGAGCTGTTTCAAATCCTGAAAGATGATGCTGTGAAAGTGCTGCACTCAATATGCCAGTAAATTTGGAAAATTCAGCAGTGGCCACAGGGCTGGAAAAGGTCAATTTTCATTCCAATCTGAAAGAAAGGCAATGCCAAAGAATGCTCAAACTACTGCACAATTGCACTCATCTCAAACTCTAGTAAAGTAATGCTCAAATTTCTCCAAGCCAGGCTTCAGCAATATGTGAACTCTGAACTTCCAGATGTTCAAGCTGGTTTTAGAAAAGGCAGAGGAACCAGAGATAAAATTGCCAGCATCATGGAAAAAGCAAGAGAGTTCCAGAAAAACATCTATTTCTGCTTTACTGACTATGCCAAAGCCTTTGACTGTGTGGATCACAGTAAACTGTGGTGAAAGAGGTGGGAATACCAGACCACCTGACCTGCCTCTTGAGAAACCTATATGCAGGTCAGGAAGCAACAGTTAAAACTGGACATGGAAGAACAGACTGGTTCCAAATAGGAAAAGGAGTATGTCAAGGCTTTATATTGTCACCCTGCTTATTTAACTTCTATGCAGAATACATCATGAGAAACGCTGGGGTGGAAGAAGCATAAGCTGGAATCAAGAATGCCTGGAGAAATATCAATAACCTCAGATATGCAGATGACACCACCCTTATGGCAGAGAGTGAAGAGGAACTAAAAAGCCTCTAGATGAAAGTGAAAGAGGAGAGTGAAAAAGTTGGCTTAAAGCTCAACATTCAGAATACTAAGATCATTGCATCTGGTCTCATAACTTCATGAGAAAGAGATGGGAAACAGTGTCACACTTTATTTTTGGGAGCTCCAAAATCACTGCAGATGGTGATTGCAGCCATGAAATTAAAAGGAGCTTAGTCCTTGGAAGGAGTTATGACCAACCTAGATAGCATATTAAAAAGCAGAGACATTACTTTACCAACAAAGGTCCATCTAGTCAAGGCTATGGTTTTTCTAGTGGTCATGTATGGATATGAGATTTGGACTGTGAAGAAAGCTAATTGCTGAAGAATTGATGCATTTGAACTGTGCTGTTGGAGAAGAGTCCCTTGGACTGCAAGGAGATCCAACCAGTCCATCATAAAGGAGATCAGTCCTGAGTGTTCATTGGAAGGAGTGATGCTGAAGCTGAAACTCCAATACTTTGGCCACTTCGTGAGATCTGACTCATTGGAAAAGACCCTGATGCTGGGAGGGATTGGGGGCAGGAGGAGAAAAGGGATGACAGAGGATGAGATGGCTGGATGGCATCACCAACTCGATGGACATGAGTCTGAGTGAACTCCGGGAGTTGGTGATGGACAGGGAGGCCTGGCGTGCTGTGATTCATGGGGTCACAAAGAGTCGGATCCGACTGACTGAGCCACTGAACTGAACTGACTGATGGCAGTTCTATTTCCAGTTTTTAAAGGAATCTCCACGATGTTCTCCATAGTAGCTGTACCAGTTTGCATTCCCACCAACAGTGTAAGAGGGTTCCCTTTTCTCCACACTCTCTCCAGCATTTATTGTTTGTAGATTTTTGGATAGCAGCCATTCTGACCAGCGTGAGATGGTACGTCATTGTGGTTTTGATTTGCATTTCTCTGATAATGAGTGATGTTGAGCATCTTTTCATGTGTTTGTTGGCCATCTGTATGTCTTCTTTGGAGAAATGTCTGTTTAGTTCTTTGGCCCATATTTTGACTGGGTCATTTATTTTTCTAGAATTGAGCTGTAGGAGTTGCTTGTATATTTTTCAGATTAATTCTTTGTCAGTTGTTTCATTTTCTATTATTTTCGCCCATTCTGAAGGCTGTCTTTTCACTTTGCTTATAGTGTCTTTTGTGCAAAAGCTTTTAATTTTAATTAGGTCCCATTTGTTTATTTTTGCTTTTATTTCTGTTACTCTGGGAGGTGGGTCATAGAGGATCCTGCTGTGATTTATGTTAAATAGTGTTTTGCCTATGTTTTCCTCTAGGAGTTTTATAGTTTCTAGGCTTACATTTGGACCTTTAATCCATTTTGAGTTTATTTTTGTGTATGGTATTAGAAAGTGTTCTAGTTTCATTCTTTTACAAGTGTTTGACCAGTTTTCCCAGCACCACTTTTTAAAGAGATTGTCTTTTCTCCACTGTGTATTCTTGCCTCCTTTGTCAAAGATAAGATGTCCATAGGTGCATGGGTTTATCTATGGGCTTTCTATTTTGTTCCATTGATCTATATTTCTGTCTTTATGCCAGTACCATACTGTATTGATGACTGTAGCTTTGCAGTATAGCCTGAAGTCAGGCAGGTTGATTCCTCCAGTTCCATTCTTCTTTCTCAAGATTGCTTTGGGTATTCGAGGTTTTTTGTATTTCCATACAAATTGTGAAAGTATTTGTTCTAGTTCTGTGAAAAATACTGTTGGTAGCTTGATAGGGATTGCATTGAATCTATAGATTGCTTTGGGCGGTATACTCATTTTCAGTATATCAATTCTCCCAATCAATGAACATGGTATATTTCTCCATCTATTTGTGTCCTCTTTGATTTCTTTCATCAGTGTTTTATAGTTTTCTATATATAGGTCTTTTATTTCTTTAGGTAGATGTATTCCTAAGTATTTTGTTCTTTCTTGCAATGGTGAATGGAATTGTTTCCTTAATTTCTCTTTCTGTTTTCTTATTGTTAGTGTATAGGAATGCAAGAGATTTCTGAGTGTTAATTTTATATCCTGAACTTATATTCATTGATTAGCTCTCGTAATTTTCTGGTAGAGTCTTTAGGGTTTTCTATGTAGAGGATCATGTCATCTGCAAATAGTGAGAGTTTTACTTCTTCTTTTCCAATCTGGATTCCTTTTATTTATTTTTTCTGCTCTGATTGCTGTGGCCAAAACTTCCAAAACTATGTTGAATAGTAGTGGTGAAAGTGGGCACCCTTGTCTTGTTCCTGACTTTAGGGGAAATGTTTTCAATTTTTCACCATTGAGGATAATGTTTGCTGTGGGTTTGTCATATATAGCTTTTATTATGTTGAGGTATGTTCCTTCTATTCCTGCTTTTTGGAGGGTTTTTTATCATAAATGGATGTTGAATTTTGTCAAGGACTTTCTCTACATCTATTGAGATAATCATATGGTTTTTACCTTTCAATTTGTTAATGTGGTATATTACATTGATTTATTTGTGGATATTAAAGAATCCTTGCATCCCTGGGATAAAGCCCACTTGGTTATGATGTATGATCTTTTTAATATGTTGTTGGATTCTGTTTGCTAGAATTTTGTTAAGGATTTTTGCATCTATGTTCATAAAAGAGACAAAGAAGGACACTACATAATATTCAAAGAATCAATCCAAGAGAAGATATAATAATTATAAATATATATGCACCCAATATAGGAGCACTGCAATATGTAAAGCAAATGCTAACAAGTATGAAAGGGGAAATTAGCAATAGCACAATGATATTGGGAGACTTTAATACCCCACTCACACCTATGGATAGATCAACCAAACAGAAAATTAACAAGGAAACCCAAGTTTAAATGAAACAATGGACCAGTTAGACCTAATTGATATCTATAGGACATTTCACCCCAAAACAATGAATTTCACCTTTTTCTCAAGTGCACTCGGAACCTTCTCCAGGATAGATCACATCCTGGGCCATAAATCTAGCCTTGGTAAATTCAAAAAAATTGAAATCATTCCAATCATCTTTTCTGACCACAGTGCAGTAAGACTAAATGTCAATTACAGGGGAAAAAACTATTAAAAATTCCAACATATGGAGGCTAAACAACACACTTCTGAATAACCAACAAATCACAGAAGAAATCAAAGCAGAAATCATAACATGCATAGAAATGAATGATAGTGAAAACACAACAACCCAAAACCTATGGGACACTGTAAAAGCTGTGCTAAGGAGAAGGTTCATAGCAATACAGGCATACCTCAAGAAACAAGAAAAAAGTCAAATAAATAACCTAACTCTACACCTAAAGCAACCAAAAAAGGAAGAAATGAAGAACTCCAGGGTTAGTAGAAGGAAAGAAATCTTAAAAATTAGGGCAGAAATAAATGCAAAAGAAACAAAAGAGACCATAGCAAAAATCAACAAAGCTAAAAGCTGGTTCTTTGAGAAGATAAATAAAATAGACAAACCATTAGCCAGACTCATCAAGAAACAAAGGGAGAAAAGTCAAATTAACAAAATAAGAAATGAAAATGGAGAAATCACAACAGATAACACATAAATACAAAGGATCATAAGAGACTACTATCAGCTACTATATGCCAATAAAATGTACAACTTGGAAGAAATGGACAAATTCTTACAAAAGTATAACTTTCCAAAACTGAACCAGGAAGAAATATAAAATCTTAACAGACCTATCACAAGCACAGAAATCAAAACTGTAATCAGAAATCTTCCAGCAAACAAAAGCCAGGACCAGACGGCTTCACAGCTGAATTCTACCAAAAATTTAGAGAGGCGCTAACACCTATCTTACTCAAACTCTTCCAGAAGATTCCAGAAGAAGGTAAACTTCCAAACTGATTCTATGAGGTCACCATCATCCTAATACCAAAACCAGAAAAAGATGCCACAAAAAAAGAAAACTACAAGCCAATATCACTTATGAACATAGATGCAAAAATCCTTAACACAAGATTTTAAAAGAATCTTCAGCATTGAGCTTCCCGGGTGACTCAGATGGTAAAGAATCTGCCTGCAATGCAGAAGATCTGGATTTGATCACTGGGTTGGGAAGATCCTCTGGAGAATGGAATGGCAATCCAATCCATTATTCTTACCTGGAGAATTCCATGGAGAGAGGAGCCGAGTGGGCTACAGTCCATGGGGTTGCAAAGAGTCCGACCTGACTGACTGACTAACACTTTCACTTTTCAACACTGACAGAAATTTCTATACTTTTAATGCTTTAACAAGGGGAATTTTATAGTTAGATTATTAACTGCTGCTGCTGCTGCTAAGTCACTTCAGTCGTGTCCGACTCTGTGCGACCCCAGAGACGGCAGCCCACGAGGCCCCCCTCGTCCCTGGGATTCTCCAGGCAAGAACACTGGAGTGGGTTGCCATTTCCTTTTCCAATGCATGAAAGTGAAAAGAAAGTGAAGTCGCTAGTCGTGTCCGACTCTTTGCAACCCCATGGACTGCAGCCCTCCAGGCTCCTCCGTCCATGGGATTTTCCAGGCAAGAGCACTGGAGTGGGGTGCCATCGCCTTCTCCAGATTATACTTCAGTCTAAATAGAGGACTAAGTGTTAAGCGAAATAAATTACATTTAAAAGAAAAATCAATCTCTGTGAATCTATCCAAACACTTTCTAGGAAAATATTATCAATATAGAATACTCGCAAATATTCCCAGGAGAAAAACAGAATGCTTCGAACTAAAGTATCTAAATTTCTTAATACTGTACAGTATTATTGAAGATTCATCAAACTAACTCAACCATAAAGGAAATAAATCGAATTAAACTGTTAATTCTCTTTTTTATCTTATGCCACTCTGGAGAAGAAAGGATAAAGAATCATCATTTAAAAGATATAATATTTCTTCTTCAGCAAGCAATTCTTGATGATTACATTATACCATTTATTTGTGCTATAAAAATGTTCGTATTTTGCCAAAAGCTAATCATAAGATTAGACCCTGCACTAGTCAATTTTAGATTAGGTATATACCTGACATCAGTTTCATTGTATTTATAAATTGGAGAAGGGGAAGCATAGTTAAAAATGTGTATCATATAAACTTTTCAATTTGTTAGTCACTGAATAGATTTGTATTCAAGATGGGAGTAGATATTTAATGAGAAAACAAATATTAATCACCTAACTATTTGCCTAGTAGATTCAAATTTGAACTATAATCATTTCATAAATATAAATTATTTGGCTAAATTATTGAAATTTAGAATTCATTGTCTTTATTTTTTTTCCAACTAAAAGCAGATAAATAGTACAACAAACCCAGCTGCCACAAGAACATGCAGTTTTACAATTATAATGTTAATGGCTTCATGGCTAAAATTTGTTATGATTTTGCATGACAAAATATTTGGATTTTTTTGCTGTGACTTGAAAGAAGTATAATATTTCATTAGCCTTTTATTTCTTCTCCAGAACTGGGATAATATATTTCAATATAATACATGTATTATACTCAGTCACTCAATAAATTAAATACCCATAAAAGAACACACTCAGATACACGTTGCATATTGTTTTGCTTTAAAACCTCTGAAAATTCTGGTTTTTGGTTTTTTTTTTGGCCAACACTATATGGAATTTAGAGCTATTTTTGCTTAGTGTAGGTAATTGTGCACCACTTCTTTCTGCCATGTCCATTTCTCACATGAGTTCCTTAATACAAAGAAGAAAGACTAGAGTTTAAATTATCATGTAGACATGAAGAAAGATAAGGAGATTGCCTACAAAAGAATCCTAATAGAGCCAAAGAAAAGTGTGAGGGAGATCCCAATAGAGAGACTATGTGATGACCAATAAAAATATGATTTCCTAAACACATTCATATTATCCTACTTCATTCTTTGAGGTGGAATGAAGGAATTAAAGTGTGTAACAACAAGACCTTGTATAGCTTGACATAGCTAGAAGTATCAGGGCCTAAATTTGACATTTAATAAGACACTACTGAATGAGGAAATTAAAAAAAAAAAACAAAACAGAAATAGAGTTACAAATATAAATAGTTATGGTTACCACGGTGTAAGGGGAGAGAGGGATAAACTGGAAGATTGTGATGGACATATACACATTACTATACATAAAACAACCCACTCCAGTGTTCTTGCCTGGAGAATCCCAGGGACGGTGGAGCCTGCTGGGCTGCCATCTATGGGGTCACACAGAGTTGGACACTACTGAAGCGACTTAGCAGCAGCAGCATACATAAAACAGGTAACTAACTAATCAGAGTCTACTGTATAGCACAGGAAACTCTACTCAATAGCCTCTATGGCAAGGAAAAGAATGTAAAAGTGAGTGGATATATGCATATGTATAACTGATTCCAGAATCTGCCTGCAATGCAGGAGAACTGGGTTTGATCCCTGGGTTGGGAAGATCCCCTAGATGAGGGCATGGCAACCCACTCCAGTATTCTTGCCTGGAGAATCCCCATGGACAGAAGAGACTGGTGCACTACAATCCACGGGATCACAGAGGTCAGACAGGACTGAGCAACTAAACATAGAACATAAATGATTCACTTTGCTCTTCGCCTGAAACTAACACAACATTGTACATCAATTATATACCTGTAAAGTTAAAAAAAAAAATTTAACTTATTCCCAAACATCTAAATCCCCAAATCCAGAGATTTATCATAACTTGTTGAAATTTAAAAAAAAAATGTAAAATGCAATAACTTTTATTTCAACATTAATTAAATGGAGTATACATATTGAATAATTTCTAGCAAAGGTGTTAAAAACCATGTGTTAAATTTATTATTGGGTAAAACATTTATTTTCTCATTCATGATATCAGTGTTCAAATATTTATTAGAATCACTAGTTAGCTGCTTACTCAAGTATTTAAGATTATAATTTTGTATCATGTAATTCTAATTTGAATCCCCTATTAAATTAAAATTAGTGTATTCTCATTTTATCTATTCTCTGCTTAAAAAATATAAATTAAAACTAATGGAACAAAAGATAATATATACAAGAGAAACATACCATATGTCATAGGTATGTCATAGGTTTCATACTGTACAAAAGATATTAAAACATCAATTCAGCTTAATTTTAAAGGAGCCTTATCTTTCCATCCTTATCAAAGGATTATTATTAAATTGAAAATACTGAAATTATCTTCAATACTTAAAAATGTATGTAAAACTTTCTGTATGTAAAAATAAACATGGACAATTAAGATAAAACTAGAACATGATTTCTCAATTAGATTTGAGCAAAAATATTATAAAGCAGTTTACTCAGTTAATTTGTGAAAATCTTATATTTTGCAGGTCACTATTTCAAAGATGTTTTCATGAAATTTGGTATTAGTTTTCTCTCTTGTTTTCACTTTTTTACTTTATATATTTTTTTACTCAATTGATTTGAAAATCTTAATTTAACATACATGGTGAAGATTTTCTGACACAACTGTTTAAAATGTATTTTATTATTCTGACTTGTGACCTTTGATCTTTGAGAACTGGTTTAATCCTGATCAAGTCAAAGGGTGAGAACCCATGTGGATGAATTCAGAGCGTAATTTATTTCATGTTAAAAAAGGACACAAAGCCATTAATTTGTGTGACATGTAAGCTAAACATTTTGCTATTTTCCACCTCAGTAAATCTCAGACCAGCATTTTGCAGACCAGTATTTTATACCAAATATATTTATATATATTGCAAACTTTAGTCACAACTTCTTTCCTATTGACCTCTTTGTATTCGGTTGGCCAAAATGTTTGTTTGGTCTTTTCCATCAGATGTTGCATAAAAATCTGAATGAACTTTTTGTCCAACACAATATTATCTAATATTATAAACATATCTCAAAAGATATCTAAATGCTATTGATTTCAGCATTTACTGATCTCTAGTTGATCTTTGTTTCCGATTTACACTGGCTGCATGTTATACTGTGTGATTGTGTGCCAGTAGGTGAGCAAGATGGTAAGGGAGACACAAAGTAACTAACATTTGATACTGGATAAATAATATTTTGTTTGATAAGTAACATACTAAGTAGCTTGGGTAAAGAAACAATATCCCATATAACACTGTGAATCACACAGTGAATTCTGGTAATGAGTCTTTTTAGGAGGTATGAAAATGTGGCTGAAAAATAGACTAAGGACAAATAGTAAATATTCTCTAATCACTGATTATTATGCAAAATGACTGAAAAGTTTTGTGTAAAGTGTTATATTTTCAAATCTATCTTTGAGTTACTAGAACCAGAAAAAAACAGGCTGTTGCTAATAATAATAGGTTATTACATAATTTAGACCTGTTTATCTTATGAGGATTCATGGGTTATCCACATAGACCTTTCAAAATATTCAGTTAAATATTACAGAGTCTAAGGAATGATTATTGCTAGAAAAACAGATGTGTGAGGTATTTGCAGAGTAATATTTCAAACAAAGTAAGTAGAAGATTTTTCTAGAGATAACAGTTAGGTTAAAAAAAGAGGAATAAATAGTGAAAATTGATAAAAGTATTAAAGAGAAAAAATTAAGGCACAAAACAATGAAAAAGAGATGTATAGAGATACAAGAGAAGAATCTGTTAGTTACTGTGATCATTTTTATGTGTCAACTTGGCTGGATTGCGATGATCGATTGGTCAAATCCAGTCTATATGTTGTTGTATGGCATTTTTTAGATATGATGAACATTTATTTTTATAAGACCCTGATACTGGGAAAGATTGAAGACTGGAGGAGAAGGGGATAACAGAGGATGAGATGGTTGGACAGCATCACCTACTTAACAGACATGAGTGTGAGTAAACTCCAGGAGTTGGTAATGGACAGGGAAGCCTGGCGTGATGCAGTGCGTGGGGTTGCAAAGAGTCCGACACGACCCAGCGACTGAACTGAACTGAACATTTATTATAATCACTAGACTTGAAATAAAGCAGGTTACCCTCCTTAATATGGATTGATCTCACCCAATCAGTTGAAAAATCATAAGAGTAAAGAGTTTTCTTAAACCTTAAAAGAGGAATTCTTCCTCAGTACTGCAACATAGACATATCTGAGTTTCCATCCTGGCTGACCTACCTTTTGGATCTCAAACTCGATTGCAACATCAACTCTTGCTGAATTTCTAGCCTGCCTGCTTACACTGTATATTTCAGACTTGTTTGCCTCTAAGCATGAACCACTTGCTTAAAGTAAATTTCTCTGTATAGATAGATCTTTATCTATTTGTGTTTTTCCAGAGAATCCTGATTAATACAGTGGTTAATGATACAGTATTAAGGGCAAAATAATAGCCAGTTCATGGAATGCTCTAGATGACTAAAAAGCATAAAAATGGATAAAAAAATTAATTATATTTTCAAACTGAGGTCAATAGTGACATTTGAAAGAACATTTTTTTTCAGGAGCTGTAGTTAAGGGAATTTATGTTTAATTCTACTGCAAGTTCGTGACATACAAAAAAGGGAATTCATAACAGAGAAAGCTCATGGAAGAAATTTAGTAATGCAATAAATCATAGAGATGTAAGAGAAAATCAAAAGGAAAAGGACATTTACTTGTTTTGCTTTATTTTGAAAAATTATTGGAACACAAGGAAAGAAACAGTAAAGGAAAGGATATCAAGGGCATAATATTTTTTTTTAATTGATCCACAAAGAATCTAGAAAAAGAGAAGAAGGAATTGCCTAATGAGGCAACCCACTCCAGTATTCTTGCTGGATAAGCCCATAGACATAGAAGCCAATAGGCAGGCTATAGTCCTCGGGGTTACAGAGTCCTTGGGGGTCACAAAGACTGTAGCAACTGAGCATGCACATAAGACAGCTAAAATACAACAGTCTGTATCAAAAATATAAAAGATAAACTGAATCATATTACAAAATTTAAGATTTTATTTAAGCAGAAATTTGATTTCAATTGGGAAAGACTCAATCTAGCAGATAGGAAGGAGCTCCCAGGAGCTATGCAGAATGAAAAACTTACAGGCAAAAGAAAGTGGAAACAAGGAAATTGTACGGGTAAAAATGCAGGTGATTAGAAGATTGCTTTCATTAAGGGGATTCAGGCAGATTACCTAACTAGTGCTGGTCAGGAGATTCCAAATGACTGGCTTAATGTTCCATTTAAGGAAGATCCCCAAGTATAATTAAGTTAAATTTTGATTTGTTGATGGGCTGCTCAGAATAAGTGACTGCATTTTGGGCCTGTTGTCCTTTTTTAAAACCAACAAAAGTAAAGCTTTCACTAAATATTAATTTTAAAAGTTTGCATATTATTCTGCTTGTGTAGAAATTAGACTGGAAAGAAAGATCCACAAATATTCATAACATGTAGTTTTCTCTAGTTTATTTTACTTTCCTCAGTTGTGCTTAGTAGATATTCTTAACTGTGTCTACAGTGTTAAAAGTAACTAATAATTAATAAAACATAGATGAGAGCAAATAAGAGAAAATTTAAGGGAATATAGTGGCATTAAAAAAGGAAAATTTATTTGGTAGGTAGTTCAGTGATAAGGGCTTCCCTGGTGGCTCAGTTGGTAAAGAATCTGTTGCCATGCAGGAGACCCAGGTTTGATCCCTGCGTCAGGAAGATCCACTGGAGAAGGGAATGGCAACCTACTCCAGTATTCTTGCCTGATAAATCCCATGGACAGAGAAGCCTGGTGGGCTACCGTCCATGGGGTCACAAAGAGTTGGACATGACTTAGAGACTAAATAATGACAATTTGGTAGAATTAATTAAAGTTTTATGAATAATAAAAATAGTTAAACATTTAGAGGAACATCAGAAATGTGTCTGAAAAGAGAGAGAGAAAATGAATTTGAATGCAGGTGCATATGTAGATCCATAGCAAGTTCTATTGTGATGGTTTTCATTTTCTCTGTGTAGCTTGGAGTACGTATTTAAAGATTGTAAAAGAAATCCTACAGCATTATGGACTGATTCAAAATTCTCTTGTTACTGGTGATGATAGAAAAACAGGCTGGTGGAAAATGGGCACGAAATGAGAGTCTGCTTGCTTGAACAGTAGAGAATTACCACATGGTAGTGAATGGTGAGAAATATAAGATGTAGATCATAAAATTTCAGATCTAAGGAAGAATTTTTATAAAGGAAGTCTTCATAAACAGTGACAATTAGCATGATCTATTCAGTATGGGACGATTTAGATAAACAGGGACAAGTTCCTCCAAGAGAAATATTGTAAGACCAAAAATGACACGATCCAAAGTAGGGAAGTTGCAAGAAGTGTACAGTGATTGGGAAACAATCAGTTTGACTGAAGGAGCAGCACAAAAGTGGATGAGACCATTTTGTAATCAGTATTAGCTGCCTATATTTTTCACTGCATTTTATTTTGTTTTTTAATTTTGCATATGCCACTAAATATTGCTCAGACAAACAGGTATATTTCAAGCACATAGCACAATAAAAAGTGAACAAGCAAGCAAGCTGTACCCACAAGTTAGCCCCAGAGGCTCATTCAGTCATGAACTAACAGCATTTAACTGTGTATCGTTGGCTTAACTAATTTTATAAGGCAATAAGAATTCCTAACTTCTTAATGCTACCGTTAAAACCGATGCAGAACTATAAAATACTGGGACTGTTAAGCAAGAAAAGCACATTTTGAAAAGAAGTAAGGAATGTCTTTCCATCTAATATTACTTAAACACTATTTTATAGAATAAAATCCTTGGCATAACTAATTAACAAGATTAAATCATTGTGTGTAAGTTATATAATTTGAGCTTGTTTCACTTAATACAAAATGGAAAGAATAATGAAAAGTAAAAGCCATATATTTCTGTAAAATTTCATTTTCTCAGAATTGTTAAATAATGTTATCAGTCTATGCTATTAATCACTATGGGCTACTCTGATGGTAATATTCCAATTTAATTTGGTAGTGAAATATATAAAGCATAAGAGATATCGGAAATAACTTTGTCCTTCCTTCTTGAAATTGGTCTTGTTCTGTTTCTAATGCAAAATATTTTCTGATGTTTGTCATTAAATTATCCACAGAAATATCATCCGTGTCAAAACTAGCCCTTCTCTCTTGTTCATTTCTGTATGTTTCTTAGCATTATTTTTGAATTTTAACTCAAATAATAAAGTAAATCTTCATAACAAATGCAAATGTTGAAGTTAAGAAATAAGTTAATCTGTTTGCCTTTTAGTAGGATGTACATATAAAATGATTCTGATTTGTAGGATAAAATACAAAGTATATAGGATAACAAATATTTTATTTAAAATGTAAAATTTTGAATTCAATATAAATATTTAGTCATATGTTTATGTC